>NW_025318667.1:25775000-26495000 GCF_018153725.1 Drosophila mojavensis | reverse complement strand
AATGGTAAAATACATTGACAGCAGTTTTCGCTTATCGGAGCCCCATTTGATGGCATAAACACCACGAAATTCCAAACAAAAAACCAAGTTGATGATCTTGATAATGGCGATAATGATGATATGGGCATGCTCCAAGGGCTAGCCAACCAATCGGTCTTGCTCGCTGAACACTTCTTGGAATGTAATACCCTAACATGGAGAGAGACAGCCTTAAAACTAGATGATATACATGTGTATGTAAATATATTGTATTTAAATATATTGTTGCATATTTAATCTATATATTATCAAAATCGGAACACTAAATAACATAGGTATATTTATATAACATGTTTTAATTCTACAATTACTAGGTTTTTCAAATCAAATTGTTAATGAGAGGGTATTTAGTATTCGGCTAGACGTGAAGAGCCCTTCTTTCGTGTTTATCAAATGTGTTTACACTGTTATTTCGCCTGTCCTTGTCTTTTGCTGTGATATTGTGTACTTTGGCACGTTTTCTTCTGATAACCTCAACCTTAACATAGAACATTGAAAAGTGAGTGTTGTCTGCGCATGTGTGTGCGTGCGTATCTGTGTGGGCGTTGTTGTGCTTTATGGTTAAGTTGTGTAAGTTTAATTAACAAGCTACGCAAAATCAAAGAAAAAAGTGTCAACAACTCGCGTTGCCAAAACATTTCACCTGGCTAAAAAGCAAAAAAAAGAAGACAGACTTCTTTAGTGGGTAGTGGTCGACTGAGAAATACCCTGCAGCTGCTGCCATGACTAAATGTATAGAGGTCTACAATCAAATCTAATCTGCATCACAGCTTTACGTTTTTAAGGCTTTATATTGATACATATACCCCGTCTTCAACAGTCAATAGGTATCGAAAAAGAGTTGAGACGCATTGGCCAAGACTTGCGACTCGGTACGCGCGCTGCTGACCCCGTTTACGGAAATTCTTTTTTGCTTCTGCTGCTGCTGTTGTTGTTGTTGCTGTTGCTGTTGTCTTTTTTCCATGCGCAACTTGAAAAAAGTGGCACAAACTCATTCCAAAAAAAAAAAAAGAACAACACACACAGACAGACAGATAACAACAACAACAACATTAACAAAAACAAAAACAAGTTTCACGACGGCAAATTCGACAATAAAACCATATGATCAGCGTAATAATAGTTATGATCATTGGCTCTCTTGTTCTTTGCGGTGTCTTGCCCGAGCTTTTGCTTTGCCGCCGAAGAAGAGAAAAAAAAAATATATAAACAAGATAGAAAGAAATTTCTACAGTTCATGTAGCAGTCGCAGCCTCCAAAGCTTTGACTTTTTCTTTAAATACTACGTAAATATTGCAGGAAGAGGGTATGCTAAATTGTGCAAATTCTTTTGGCACACGTACTCTCTTTTTTGTTTCTATCTAGCCATCTACATCTATCTACTCCACTAGCTCTCTCTCTCTCTCACTCTCTTTCTCTTTTTTTTTTTTCATTATAATTATCATTTTGATAATCAACGTCATTCTCATTATCTCTGTCATTGACATTGTCATTAGCATTATCATTGTCACTATCATTAATTTCTTATTATTATCACAGTGTTTGTCATTGTCATTATGATTATTAGCAAAATCATTATCATTATAGTTGTCTTAGAATATATATTGTTATCATTATTATGATCATTGCTATTGTCATTGCCCTTATTGCATAAGCAAGGGTATATTGATTTCGGCAACTGAAAGAAAACTTCTCTCTGACACATTTGGCTCAAGCAAAAATCTAGCCTAAATATATCTGGAGACACGCCTTGTTCTTAAACGTGTTGCAGCCGAACTGTAGATGTCAGTACATATGTATATGTGAATGTATATACACATGTATATATATATATATATATATGTTAATTTGGTTGCAGACATCTTCTGGCTAGCTGCTCCACATTGGAGGTGGCTGGCATTAGAGCTGTTAGGGCCGTTAGCAGGGCGGCGTCTTTTGCTTTAATTGGGCTTCAATCAATGCCAGCGGCGAATGTAGTGCCCTAGTAGCCCACAAGAAACACCAAAGCGAACCACCGAACCACCGAACCACGCCGTGCACCACTCCCCGACGCTGTTGACAGCCACGTTGTCAGCCTTAATGACTGGCCTCCCAATGCACTGCAGCACAATAGCAAAAAAAGCTATATATACATATATACATTATATACATATCTATATATAAAAGCAATAACAACAACAAGAACCGAGAATTGGGTCAATTGCAGGCGAGACCTCAGCTATGGAGCCACCTCCCTAGCCCCCTCCGTAGAAAACTTTGCGTTGCGTCTCAGATTCAATTACGGCCAACTGCAGATATGTGCATGGAATATTTATACATACATACAGTATATATATGTATGTGTGCATATGTATATAGTATATACACATATCGTTATATCGTAACGTTATCAGGGCGTGCCTTAAGTGGCCCTATCAATGCACTTTGCTCAATTGATCCAGCTGCAACTTGGGCTTTCGATGATAATACCTCAAAGCCGGCTTGATTCACTATTTTCCATTGTTTGACATGCAATTGGCTTTGAAGTGTTTCCACGGAGTGGGCGGAGAAATGGATAGGGGGAAATGGAGACGGGGCTACGTTGTGAATAAAAAATACCTATTCTATGTGCATTCAATTTCATTGCAACAAATTTGTTTAATTCGAATGAGAATTTTCATATGAATTTATGGGACTCTGTTTTAATTGAAAAGAAATGTTGCATGGAATCAAATTTGAAACTAGATATATATTTGAGAGACGCCCATCTACCCAAGTATTAAATATTATCGGCTAGAACGATATTTATCAAAATGGAATTTCGTTATTTGAATTTGTAATTCAAGATTTTCGTTTTTTCATTCTAACTGTAAGATTATCTGAACTAAGAATCTTACATAAAACAGCTTGCCTTAACTTGCACATAAACTTGAGGCTCCCTGTTTATCAACCTTACCTAAAGTGCGGTGCATAAAAACACATGTTTCAACCCATTTATCCAGAACAATGTCTAGTATGACTGAATCGAAATCTGTTTCTTTATAATGAGTTGAATATAAATTTTTGTCTATGTACTATTCAAGCATGAATATGGAATTTGAAGAAATTCAGGTTGTCAATACGATCGAGTATGCCCCATATAAGAAAAACTCAATTACACGCCATGAGAGATCATGAGGGAAGAGATAAGTAATATTTTTCGAAGAAATAGATGTTTATTCGTAAGGTTGTTCCTTCAGAAAAATATACGCTCTTTTAATGAAAGTCTTCGCTCTTCGGAATGACGATCAGCTTAGCATTAACTGCTGCAACTCAGCATAGATCGCCCATCTGAATACTGTATAGATCGCTGATCGAAGCAAATTTTATATTTATTAATATTTTCTAACCGATTTATAATGCGCTTATTAAGAAGGGGATCAATGATAGAGTTTGTTAAGATCAACATAAAAGATGAAACTCTTAACAATTCATCTCTACCTACTCTCTCTCTCTCTATCTATCTATGACTTCCTTTTCGCCCTCTCCCTTTCTCTATTCTGCCATTGTAAATTGAATTCATGTAAAATTTTCTCAAGAATTTACCTCAAAAGTCTTATTTGCCAACATAGGAATAACTGTTTGCCTACTTCTCGGCCTCTGTCTCTCTCTATATATATATGTATCTCTCTCTCTCTCTCTCTCTCTCGCTCTCTCTGTTTCTCTGTCTAACATATTTGCAAGTTGAGTCTGTGATAAAATTATCATAAAAATCTACGTAAAAGTTTTGTTTACCATTGTATGAATAAATGCTGAGCTATTTCTGAGAAATATTGCTTTCTCCCTTGCTCTGCGTTGCGTTTTTGCGTTTGTTGCGTTTTCGATTTCATTCCAATTAACCTTTTTTCTCTAGTTTTTTTTTTCATCAAGTATGCGAATCGTAGGCATTTTATTCATGTCGTCATGTGATCGTACGATTGATCAAAACAATTGCAATAGAAAAGCTGATCTGGGCGCCTCCTCTATCACTCTTACTCTCACACACTCACTCTATTTCTTTTTGTGTCTCTTTCTGCTGTTGCTAACTCTGTCCCATTGGCGAAACGCTGCACAGCTGCAAGTGTCGAATGCTGAATTCCGAATTCCGTATGCCAAATATGTCGCCCAATAATCGCAACCTGGGGCAACCTGTCACAGACTCCCAAAAAAAAAAAAACAAGCTAGCAGTTGGGTGAGTGCGGGGCAACTTAAGGGGCAAGGGGCTGTTGCTGTTGCTGCTGCTGCTTGTTGCTGCTGCTTGTTGCTGTTGCTTGTTGCTGTTGCTTGTTGCTGGTGTTGCAATTGCAGCACTACATACACATCAATTGCTGCGCCGTTCAAGTGGCGCTCATAAATTTGTTAGAGCGCGCACATTTTCCACATTGCAATGTGCCACAGCAACAGCAGCAGCAGCAGCAGCAACAACAACAACAGCCACAACTGCAATGAGGTGCCGGTTTTTGCATCAGCCCAAACAGCTTGCCAATGGAAGAAAGTGAAGAGCAATGAAAATGTTGTCGTTGCTGCAACTGTTGCTGTTGCTGCTGCTGTTGCTGTTGCTGCAGCAACTTTTGCTTTACAGAGGCTTTCTTATGCACTTACGTGGATAACAACTGGATTGCATTTCATTTGAAAAGACGTTTAGCGGCGTGGAGAGGCTTAATTGCAAGTGGCAAACCTGAAACTGGGCAGCGCCAACGCAAACAGCAAACAGCAAACAGCACAGAGCCAAAGATGCAAACAGCAAACCGCCAGATACAAAAGTATCTGTGAGATGCGGCTGCTGCTGGGCTTGCCAAACAACCTTGACATGCGCAGCTAGACTAATGACAGGAAATCGTCGACAAGTGCCGCGCGCATCCAATCCATTCCATTCCAATCCAATGCAAACCAATCCAATCCAATCGAATCCAATCCAACCCATAATCCAATCCAAGCCAAGTAATATACCCACACACAGATGTGCAGCACTTGGGCTCGTTATATGGCTCTTAACTTGGCTCGGGCTCTGGCTTTTAATTACAATCGCGAGTGTTTGAATGCGCATTTGGTTGCTCGGTCGCGTTTAACCGGTTGCTAGCTAAACAATTGCCGCCCAATTGTATCTCAAATATGTAAGATTGCTTCAGCTGGGTGTGCACGACTGGGAGATATCCGAACTCAAAGTGGAATAGCGATACGACAATGAAAGCTCTGATAGACATAGATCTATCATTTCAAAGCTATCGATCAATTATCGATAAACAGTGATCACTGATTTCAAGCAAAGTAAATTCTGCGTCTTCTAATAGGTCTCAATTAACTATACAATTCAAATCAAATCTTTGAACAGAAGATTTGGCGGACGGGAGAACAGACAGAAAATCTGACAGACTAATTCTTAAACAAAAGAGAAGGCGGACAGAAAGACAAACAGAAAATCCTACAGACTGGCTCGTATTGAGTGTGGAAAATGATATTTAAATTATATATATATCGAGTTTTTAGCTGTTGTAGAGAGATGAATGGGTAGATCGAAAGATGGACAGATCTAGACCGACTTGTATATTTAAGTTTGCGAACTTTATGGGCAGACAAATTGATATACATATATATAGATCTAGACTGACGGATGAACGAGCAGGCTATAGACAAGAGGACGGACAAAAAACAGACGGACGGACAAGCTGAAGGACGAGCGGAACGAAAGACAAGCTAGCGCATGGATCAGGCTATCAATCAACAAACAAAGAAACAGATAGACAGTAAGACGGACTGATGTTTGAACTAGATGTCCTAAATTCCTATGGGCTGACAGAGCGCAGACGGTGCGAGAGTACGACTCTAACGATTTATCAAGTATATACCGACTTTTTAGACTTTAATGTGCCTTTTTCTACCTTTCACACTCATTCGTGTCGATCTGATATACCCCAAAAAGCTTACGAATGTGTATAATTTGTATTTGTATCTGTATCTGTAGTTGCCACTGCATCTACAACCGGGCATGTCAAAAATGTGCAGACAAAAACCGCTGGAAAATGAAAATGCGGCTACATTTTTGTCCAATTGTCCATTTGGTCAAATTTTTTCCTTTTGGGTGGTTTTCATTGCACCAAAATGTGGCTCACCTTGGCTTTAGAGTCGGTTAAAAATGAATTTCTGTTGCAGTTTGCTTTGCCTTAGACTGCCCCAAACCGCGGCGTGTGTGTGTGTGTGTGGTGCGTGTGTAGTGGTGTGGGTGTGGCCACAGCCACAACTTCATCAATGAATAGAAACAAATGAATGAGAATGGGCCAGCCAGGTGGCTGAGACTGATTGCATACCAAACATCAATTAGCATTCATATTCTATTAACAATTTAGGTTGATTAACCCGGCCCACTGTCGGCCAGTGTTGAACAATGCCGGCTTAATCAATTTTGGGCTGACCCATTGCCCAACTCGCGGCGAACTAATGCGAATGAGCGACAGCCGCTTAGAGAATTCAAGCAGAGGCTAAACTCACTTAACCTTAACCAACATCACCTCACCTAACCTAACCTTCCGTTAGCCAACACTAAACTTGTGTATATTTATGTATATACCTCAAGCTAACCTTAGTTTGTATCATAATTAAATAAGGTAGCAAAATTTGATGAAAGACGAGCGACTTACGAGAGGATTACGGCTTCAGTTTAGTTTTTTTTTTTTTTTGCAGATCAGTATGGAATATCACATGAAAACAATTATCGTGATTAATATAGACTAAATATAGTAGAGTTGGTATGTACATCACTAATTTATACATATGTGCATATGTTTATCTCTCTCCTTTTCCCCTTTTCTCTCACTGTCGCTCTCTTTCTGTCTTGCTGCCTCTCATTCTGAAGCTGCAACTTATCGAAAGCCTTAATATTATATATATATATATATATATTTCACGCGTTTTATTTACACTTTTGTATATATCGCTGGATTGCGATAAACAAATATTTGAACACTTTGTGATTTTAGCGGAACTGTAAGAAATGCATCCGAGGGCTGCGGTCTGCTGACCCTGTTGTATCGATTACCCAAGCAAACCTGACTGCAGCAACACTTGATACTGGACAGGTGTTGTTGTTGTAGCTGCTATTGTTGTTGTTGTTGTAGCTGAGTGTCAGCTTTCCAGCTTGGACTCGCCTCAAGAAACTCAGCTGCAATTGCATAGGCCAAAAAGTCATTGACTGGACACGGATTTTGGTAATTTGCAATTGGAGATTAAGTATATACATAAGTGTTGTCTGCATGTGAGAGGGCGAGAGAGAGTCACAGTGGGTGGGAATGGGATAGAGATAGAGTGAGAGAGAGATTGTACAGCTGGCGTTAAGAAAATATGCTCGACCTTGGAATTGGAGTTGGAACTGGAATTGTAATTGGAATTGCAATTGGAATTGGAGCCCGACAAAGTGCTAAATGCTAACTAGAAAAACAAGCGAGGCATACCAAGCCGATGATGAAGAACGACAACATTGCTGCCGGAGAAAGTAGTCGGAGTTAGAGTCGCGAAACGAGTTGGGCCGGCAAGAAAAAGTAAAATTATTTTAGGACATGCTGCCGAAAAATGTATGTCACCTGCAGCTGTCCCAGGCGCGGACCCAAAAGCCACAAAAACAAAAAACAAAAACAGAAAAAATCAAGCAAATACAAACAGCTGCGACAACAGCAACAATAGCAACAACAACAGCAACAACAACAACAACAGTTGCAACAACGCGAGTTTTACTTTCTGCTGCCCCAAAATCGAGTATCCAGTATTCAGTACTGGCCAAACAAGTCTCCCTTTCTCCAGTTCCCCTTCTCTGCCTCTGGTTCTCTCTCTCTCTCTCTCTCTCTGTTTGGCTATGCAGTGTCCAGTGCGTGTTGCATGTTCGCCAAGCAGGAAGCACTTGCAACACGCAAGCCAAGCCAGGCCAAGTATGATTTGAGCCGTTTGGCCATTTGGCTAATGGAATTCGCTAGTCTCTTCCAACTCCCAACTCCCAGCTTACAGCTCCCACCTCACAGCTCGCCTAACTAACTTATATAAATCTGCAGCTAAGCCTCTTATAACTCAGCCATGTCACGTCTATGAATATCGTCTCGTATCGTATTGTTGCCTCCTACTAACAATCGCATTATACAATAGAGGCGCGTCTGAAGAGTATTTTACGCACGTCTCCAACTGGGCCTTGCCCAACATCTCCCAGCCTCAATCGCACGCACATCTACCTATACAGGTATCGATGCAGATGTATCAAATATATGATTACAAATAGTCAAGTCAACAATCAATCTATAAATGCATCTGGCTCTTATGTTTCTCTGCATTTGGAGGCTCTGCTTGTAAAACAATCCAAATTTGTTTGTATTTACGTATATAATTAAGACTCGATATGGGCTACAAATTGTTTACAATTTCACTTTAGCTTTATTGGGCACAGCTTCTGAGAATTCCTAAGTGGATTCGCGAATCGTTCTGTTTACCCAGTTTACCTTGATTAACCATTTCGTATATAGCTCAACCAAGTCACGTAGCTGCGATTTGGAATATTTTTGGCTCTTGCGCAATTTTTTATTTTATTTATTTTTATTTTTTTGCAATTTCTTCTTCTTGTCTCATTACATATTTAATGAACATATATGTATATGGGAAAGGTTAACAAAAAATAAATAAAATAACTTAAGGCGGATTACGTGGAGTCAGTCCACTGTATAGTTTATATAGTATATGTATGTATATTCATGTCTAATAGATGAAGAAACCAGTATATAAGCAGCATATGTAATATGTACTAATAAAAAACCTCTCTTGAAATCTCATTCGTAAGCGTGTAGAGTCAAAAAAGAATGAGACTGAGACTGAGACAGAGAGAGAGAGAGAAAGAGAGAGAGGTGAGAGAGAGAGAGAGAGAGAGAGAGAGAGAGAGACTTCCATTTAGTTATACAGGCGAGTCCCGATAAGTCGAAATGGCAAGGGGATCAGTTTTTTTTTCGATTTACGCAGAAATTCAAATTGTCGAGAAGTATGAAGAACGAGTGTTTTTAAGGGGATAGAATTTTTTCGATTTGGACTCCACGGTATTACTATATCATAGAGTTTTACCTATTTTATGCCCATGAAATACATTAGTATACTTTGAGACCTTGTCTAAAATGGTCATTGCGATTTCCATCAGTTCCATGGCATATGGATCATTATCTTCGTCAATCGGGTTTGAATGCTAATCAATAGTCGTGTTTCTAACGATTCAGACATAGCATTTAAGACTGAAATTGGGCAAAGAATATCCATGCTAGAGTCATGCTAAGTTCAGGAGGTTTCTTTTTTCAAAATTATATAAATATTTTTATATTGCTCTGATAAGTTAGAAAACACTGAAAAGCCAGTTAATAGCAATTGATACTACGCATTATTCAGTAGTTAATCTGCTCTATACCTTATCTATGTATATCAATCAATTTATTGACTAGCTACTGTTCTATATATGTATGTCTCTATCCCACATTTAACTATTCGAGCCACTAATTGGGCTTGTGACAATTCTACAAGCTATTTAGCCATATTTAGCTGAGCCAGTTTCCTGGCCAATTGACGAACTTAGTCACGTTTTCAAATGGTATATTATACAACTAGATCGCAATGTTTTGGGTATATCTGCGGACTCGGACGCGCACTCGGACTCCGGCTTGGACTCTAAGTCTCTGAATTGGAATTGGAATCGGAGTCGCAGTCGCAGTCGCTGTATTTCACGCACGTCTCTGAGTGGCCCTTGCCCAACATTTGGTTAGCTGTGACCCATTTGCCTCAATGCGAATGCCGCTCACATTTCAGCTACGCTTTTCTTTTCGTCTTCTTCTGCTTCTTCCTCTGTGCTTGTGCTTCTCTGTTCGTGTTCCAGCTGCTCTCAGCCCGATTTTCAATGTCAGCGACATTGGTGACACTGAAGTCAACTGGAATTGTTAGCTTTAAGTTTTTTCTTTCTTTTTTTTTTTTTTGGGGGGGATTTTTTTTTTTATTTCGTTCATATATCAAATTTTTTGTGTGTGGCGCGTGTTTTGCCTTTTCTGCGAGTGGAATGAGACGATCCACAAAAAAAAACTGAAAAACAGAAAGAATTTACACACGAAATTTATGTAAATATTTTTTGTTGTTTTGGTTTTTAGGCTGGCTTATTTACATACACACACAGTCGCTGTAAATGGGAGGTGTTTGATTTGTTTTTGGTTTTCAAATTTATTTTATACACCTTTGGCTGTTTTCAGGTTCAAAGCAATTAAGTAATAATACAAATCAAATAGCAGACAAAACAGAAAACACACAGAAACCACAGAGCAGACCAAAAGCAAAAATTATGCAAGCGACAAAACAAAAGAAATCAACGAACCGAACAACAAACACAACTAAAAAAAAAAAAAAATAATAAAAAACGATTTACAAAAAAAAAAAAAAAAAAAACAGTTGAAAAACAGAGCATAAGAAATCCCTAGCAGAGGGCATAGCTCAGCTGGAGCGCTGCTTAAATGGCCTCTGAATGGGCTGCTTAGCGTCAAGTCTGTGAGTTTAAGAGCGTTTACGCTCAAATGGATTGCCTAATGGGCAGCCAGTGTTGAAAAACGTCTTGGGTGCTTCATCACTTGCGCATAGACAAGACACCGTTGAAGGCAGTTGAACGTTTCGATAGGCCGAAAAAGTTATTAGCGGTAAAATGAGTATAAACAGTGTGGATAAACGTCCTAGACGTATTTAAGGCCTTGAATGTGTTGGAATTAGTGTTACGCAAGCTGAGTTTTCTATGGGAAGAACAAGCTGTAAGCAAAAATCATATGTAAACAGTGTTGAACAAGTCTCAAGTATATGTTAGTCAGTTAATATAGGAAGGGCAGGTAGTGTCTTAGATATCGAAAATAGTGCCTCGGAAATAGTTTTAACTATACTGATATGAAACAGTGTTGTAAAATTCAGCCGTACTTAAAACATCAGATATCGCAATAATGTCGAGCAGGGTTTTATGAACTTGTAAAAGTATTGGAAGAGCTGTTGTACATTTCAATAGGCACAAATGGAAATAAAATTAACAAAGTCACAAAAAATGATAATTGAATTGAATGGAGACAAACAATAGTGGAATGAATATAAATAGATCAATTGAGTTAAGCAACTGTTTCTAAAATAGTATAACATTTGCAAATATTTTGCTGACTTCATTTAAATAGATATACGATATATGGTGTTACATGATACCAAGTCGATGTTCACATTGCTCTATCTTTTCTATGGAAGAATACAGCTGTAAATGCATAGAAAACTGCGACTACATAGATACAAATCAAAATCAAATTTAATCACGTTTCGTATATCAATAGCTCGATTGGTTTTATAACAATTTCAAAGATATACATATGTGCCGAATGCAGGTGCGAAAAAGTCAGGTACACAATGATAGTTATATCACTAAAATTATTAATAAAACATATGGAGTTACATTTAGTTTAAATAGAAAAGAGTTACATTCAGTTTAAATAGAAAAGTGTTTTCCCTGGACAGCTGCTGCAGGAAAGTCGAAATCGGTGCGTTTACACGCTTTCCAACGAAGTTGCAATTGAAAATATAATAAGAAATAATACGAAAAGCGAAATGTAAAACGTGAAAATCAAAATGAAAATGAAAAGAAATTCAAAAATGAAAATGCATTCAATTTAGTTGGATTTGGAGTTGGAGTGGTGAGTCGAACTGGGCAGGGCAACACGCAGAAACAGAGTCAGGGAGGGAGGGAGCTAGAGAGGGCGTGACCCGCGCTTTAATATTGTTGACATGGAAATCTGTGAAGCGTTGCCAGACTTTTAGCCACGGCGTGGGAGGGTGGCAAGGGGCAGTCAGCCTAGACCGGTTTGTCACAATTGGCGAGTGTTGGTAAACACGTTTTATTGTAGCGCGCGCCCTTGTCAAGGTCAAATTGTGAGCTACAATTGGAGCTCTTCTACAGCAATTATTGCAATTGCTCTTGTTCTTCTCTCTCTCTCTCTCCCTCACTCTCTTTCTCTATTTTAGCATTTAATTATCAACAACTATATTTATTTGTATTTGTATGTGAGCATATATTAACAAGTATACTAGATCTATATATATGTAGTTTTCTCTAATAAAGACGCAAATCTCAAATCAGCGATCAGATTCGCGCCGTTTTTATCATAATTAACTTGGCGCATAACTCGGACGAGTTCAACGACTCCGCATGACAATTGCCCATTGTTGTTGTTGTTGCTGTTGTTGTTGTTGTTTCTGTTGCTGCTGCTGTTGGCTGTTGCTTGGCTGCTGGCTTTTAGCTGTTACTTTTAGTGCGCCCAGTTGGCCGGCTCCAATTAAAAACACGTTAATTTGTCGACTTTTGTTGGGGAAGCTACATGCACAGAATTCAATTTGCCGAGCCGTGATTAATGGCAGCATCGGCAGACAGCGGACAACGGACAACGGACACCGGACAGCAGACAGCAGACAGTGGACAGCGGACAGCGGACAGTGGGACATTGGACAGTGGTACAAGCCGCGCTCATCGAACTTCCAGGTAATTACTTGACTTTGTCGGCAATCAATTTTTGTAACGTTTTCACCATTTGCTTTTGGCCACAAAGAAATAAAAATATGAATATTAATAATAATAATAAAAGAATTAACAACAAAAATATAAAATTATTGAATAAACTGTTTGTTTCTCCGATTCTTTTGGCTTTGTAATTGCTTAGCACAGGCGCAGCCATGTTTAATGAGCGACAAGCCAAAAGCATGGCTAACTACACTAAGCCAAATCGTCGAGTGCCTAGCATGGCTAGAATTGACGTTGTCATTGACTTTAATATAATGTTTATTAGTTTATATGTTCTGAAAATCGAACCCAAATTTCATATAAAACAAAAATGCCTGATAAATTTAATAAATTTATTTATTACATTTTAGTTCCAAAATTAGTTCAAATTAAAATTTATGTAATTATGCATTACATTGAGTTTGAAGTTTATATATTCTGGAATTTATTCGACATTTCATATGAATCAAAAATGCCTGAAGATAAAACAAATAAATTAAATAAATTTATTCATATTTATTTTTTTATTTTATTTATTTTTTTATTACATTTTAGTTCTTCAATAAAAAAAAATTAAAATTCTTTAGTTAATTATGAATTGCAAATGAGTTTTTAGTTTAGCTTATTTGATTTGAAATCTCTTTGAGATTTCACATGAAACAAAAATGTCCGAAGATGGAGAAAAATTAATTGTATATTTGAATTTTAGTTAATATTAAAAATAAATTAACTTAAATAATTGTGCATTAAAAAGGAGTTTTAATATTTATTTATAATATGTATTAATATATTAATTTAAGTTAAAACAAAAAACAAAAATTACATTTTTACACAAGTGCATACTCAATTTTGTACAGTGTATGCGGCGGCTAGGGCTATGGCATCTGATTATGAGCAGCTCGAAGCGCCAAGTTCGAAGCGCTCACAACTGCCAGTAGCTACGGTTATAGTCACAGTCAGTCACAGTCAGTCAGTCAGTCAGCGAACTCAAACACACACACACACACACACACACACACATACATGACACACACTCGCTCACACAGACATGGACACTCTCGCACACACCCTGCCCATGTAAGTGGCAGCTATGCATGATCCTAATTATTCTGTTTGGTATAGAGCTGGCTCCGAGACAATGCAGAAGCATAGTCAAAGAACCGGAGAGCAATCGGAGCCATCGTCACCGCCATGGGGTTCCATTGTTTGTATGTTGGCAGCCGTTAGAGCGAGATGGCAGATAGTACAAGAGAGAAAGAACAAGAAGTTCAAGTACCCTGAAGAACATTAAGCAAGATCTGAAGCGTACCCACACACGATTCTCCCTCCCATATATGTATGAGCAAAGGAAATGAACGTGAGGAAAGTGGAGACAAGGTTAGAGATAGAACAGATCAGTATGGGTTATGCAATAGCCCGCAGACATCCGATAGCCAAGAACTGCTGTATAATCAATCGGAAATTCGCAAGAAATAAAAAACCCCAAATCGAAAACCAGAAATAATTGCGAAATGAAATCAACTGGCAAAATTTAATATTAGCCAACTTGACGAATGTTAGTTTAGAGAGTGTATATCAAATGCTTAAGCCGTCTGTTAATTCCAATCGGCGATCAGGTTTGGCCGCAAACAGAGCAGGCCGAAAGCCACAAGCCATAATGAACAGCGATCATTGTAAAAGTTATCGATAAACAATGCCAAATGAGTCAGGGCCAACAAAAAGCGATTTGAGACAAGTGCATTGTACTTCCACATTTATATAAGAGAGACAGATATATATTGTAAATACATATATACATAGATATATGTATGTGTATGTATAACTGTAAATGGTAGGAAAAGTCAATCAATTAGCGGATAAACGCCAATTGAACTGAACAAGTGAGGGAATGCGTGCGAAATCAGTGAAAAATCACACACACTCGAACACACACAGAGCAGCAAAGCCATACAAATTAGAAAGGTCTCCCAGATCTCGATGATGGTCTCTGTTGGAAGGGCAGCAGATCGGTGCCAGATCTCTTTAAATGAAAGTGAGTGGAACGTGAATGGAAGTGTACCTGGTGGGCAATCAGAATGAGCTCAATAGAGAAGTAGATGAACACGCACACACACACACACACATGACAAGAAACTGAGCAGGCAAAGCCCTGTCAATTGTCTGGGAACAAAGCCAAAGCAGTTCAAGGCTTAGCTCTATGTGAAGAATATATACATATATGTACATATAATAATGTATATATAAATATATAATATATATGCTTGCCTATATATATATATGTACGTATGTATGCCTTTAACACATTCTTTTCATATTCTCTTTAAGCTTCAGACAGCTGCTGCTGACACTTTTCAAAATAGGGGTTGGGGTTGGGGTTGCCCAGCCGGAGCTTAAACAACAATTTCTATATACATACATATATATTTTTGCGTCGTTCACTTTTGAGTTCATATACCTTGAGAACCGAACCATCTTGTTATTGAATCAAAATCAAAATCATAAAAAAAAGAAAACAAAAACATTTGAAGCGCTTTTGCGTGCGATGCAAATGTACAAAACTCAATAAACTGGAAAACCAGTTTGTCACTCGCTCATTTTGTCGCTGTCCAGTGAAATGCTAAGCTTAACAAAAGTTGCCAAAAAAAAAAAAAATTATAATTTTTTTTTATATATATATACACATATATAATAAATAAAAGAAGATATGTGTGAGCTGAAAATTAGATACCCTTGCTGATGGAGTCGCTTGAAATGTGCAGAGCTGCTAAATATGAATGAAAAGGGTTAGGCAAACTAAGGTACTTATATCATTATTTATGGACTTCTACTTGCATATATTTATCTATATCTGTCTATATGTATTTCCTTCGAATTATCTATCTTGCGATCTATCAACTTGTCCATATCTACTTAACCTTCGAGTTATCTAACTATATATCTATACTGTATGCCTTTATCTATTTATCTATCTACAAATAATAAAGTTGGCTGATTTTTATATAAGATAATACAACAAATATAATTCACTTTATGCATATTATAGTTAAATGTCTCTGAAATTAAAAACTTAAATCTGAAAAACTTTGATCTGATCAGAAAGATACCAACTTAAGGCTCCTAGTTAAAAAGTTTGTTATAGAATAAATTCAAATGGGAACATATCTCTCCTTCTCTCTCTACTCTCTCTCTCTCTCTCTCTCTCTCTCTCTCTCTCTCTCTCTCTCTCTCTCTCTCTCTCTCTGTCTCTCTGTCTCTCTCTATGAATATCTGTATATATTAAAGATACATACATAGTGGAAAAGTTTACTATAGAGACTATGGAGCATATATAGTACGAGTGATCTCTCTCTCTATATATACATATGTATATGCAACTATTGTATATAGATTATCCGCGACAGCATATATACCAAACCCATTAAGCTAAATGCAAACAGTTGATGAACTTTGGGCAATGTAGCTAAATCGTTCTATATATATACATATAGAGAGGATATATTCCATTTATATATATATTTATATTTGTATTTCTCTATCTACATACACACATAAACAGATCTACTTTTTATAATGCGTAATACAATTATCGGCGAATATAATTCCCTTGGCAAGATTTTTCAATTAATCAAAAGAGAAAAAAAAAGACTTAATTATAATCACAGCAGCAAGATCCAAGTTCCAAGTTCCAAGTTCCAAGTTTTCAACGCTCAATGATCATCGTGCATTCTCATTATCATGATTGTCATCATTGACATGCTTATGATGATGATCATTATTGTTTGTCGGCGCTTTATTTACTTTTAACTGTTTTGCGTTGCGTTTGATTTTTATATGAGATTCAATTAAAAAAAACTTTTCAGCAGCAATTTTATAAAATTTAAACAGCTCAAGAGGCCGAGCAGCGAGAGGCGCAGAGGAAAGGGGGGGTCGGTGCGGGTAAGGTAGGTAATGGCTCTCCATCTTTAACCAGTTTGTCTGTTAATCAATTTTCGCAACAAATTTTTGCACTTGCCGTTTTGGCACTAAAACTTGTTGACTTCACAACAGCAACAACAACAACAGCAACAACAGTAACGGGAGCAACAACAACATTCGAGATAGGCAATGTATCTTTGCATCTGTGTATCTTTGCATCTATATGTCCGCACATCCGCATCGATGTGTTATCTGTGGCGTTTGTTTTCGGTTCGCTACAAATTACTTAATATGCATTTAGCAGCTGTGGTTTTTGACCTTAACACGAACCGATAGATGTGGAAGATACAAACATATAGAAGCCGAAAAGCGATCTGAAAGCAAGTGTCGCGTTTCCGTTGTGGCTTTTGAGGGGCAGCATCAACAGATAGTTATGCGGCCAGATAGTTAGATAATTATTATTGCTTGCTCAGAAGATGCTGATGATGATGGTGCTGTTGATGGAATGCCAGCTGCAGCAGCAGTTAGGTTCTCAGCTGGCGATGGATACAGCTACATTTGCTGATACAGATACAGATACAGAGACAAAACAAAAAGATACAGATACAGATACAGAGCAGACGCAGATTTGATGCTGCTTTCACTGGCTAACACTAAACTCCAGCGGGGCGCTGAGAGCGTTCAGCGGGCAGCGGGCAGCAGACTTCACACAGCTGCAGTTACAGCGTCTATCTGTCATTTTGATTTGCCGCACAGTGGTGCAAGTGCATGCATAATTGCCGACAGTCAAATACATACATACATACATACATACTCGTATATATGAAAGAAAATATAAATGATGAAGTGAAATTCGAAGAGCTATTAAGCAAATCACAATCAATAGATAATCTGATTGATATATCTATGTCTATGTCAGTTAAAGGAAAGAGAGGCTACGGCTAGTCTGGTATGACTAATATAATATATAATTGAGTTGATTTTCCTGTAATAATAATTGCAATAAATACTATTTTATACAACTTGTTTTAGTATATATGTATATGGACTGACTTATTTATATATGGAATCAGAGCTGCGCTTCAGCGAGTCCTCTGTTTATCTTCTACTTTCGTTGAATGCATTTTACTAAATTAAAGCATAGTTGATGCAATTACATTTTGATTGAGTTGCGTGCCACGGTGCGTGCTGCAAATTTTGCCTTGGGGAGTTACGGGCGGAGCAGCCGAAGCACCGGCATTATTTACCGTTTGTCTACGTACGCTCGCCACCTCAATGTATACGTGTATCTGTGTATCTTTTGTCTCTATGTATCTATATCTCTCTGCATCTGAGGCGCACTTGGCGAGCGTTGCTGCTGCTGCTGCTGCTGTTGTTGTTGTTTGTGAATTTCAATCTTGGCTAAGGCAAACGGAAGCAGCAGCAGAAGTGGAAGAAGTATAAGAAGAAGAGGCATTAGTCAGATCACAACTTACCTAGCGACGACCTCAATTAGCGAGTCTTGGGCTCCATAGTTCTAACTGTGATGGCAACGGCAACACCAACTGCGACTGCGGCGGCGACTGCGACTGCGACTGCGAGTGCGTCTGCGCCTGCGTCAACGTCGTTTGTTTAATTGCTCGTTATTTCCTGTTAGTTCACATGCAGCTAAGCACACACACGCACATACTCACACACACACTGATGCGCGCGCCTTCAAAGTGCAGTTTTGATTTTTTTTTGGGAAAGCACAAAAAAAAAAAAAAAAAAAAAACAAAAAAAGTAACAACAGAAAAAAAAAAAACACCGAAACTAATATTTACTAGGCGACTGCCCACACACAGGCACACACAATTGCAGTCGCTGCCCAATTAAAACGCCAAATGGAGAAACATGTAATGTATGTAAATAAACAATGCAACAATATACGCACGTACACACGCACACACAATAGACAGTCAGAGGCGCACTGGCACAAACACACTCACAGTGGCGAGAGGCTGCGGCGAAATTCTATAGGGCCACGGCGACTACGACTGCGGCTACGACTGGCGCTGATCGACCGTTCGCCACGAAACTCGTTTTCAAACTGAGCGCTCAGCTGAGCGACAGCAGCTTTGAGCTCGCGAAAGCTCGGTGGCAACAGCTGCGACGACAACAACAACAATGACGACGGCTACGACGTCGGCGCCACGCTCTCTAAACGAACCTCAGCTACTGCAGCAGCAGCAGCAGCAGGCGCAACTACACCCAAAAGAGAGCGAGCGCACTCTCCCACATTTTTTGTTCGGCACGCTCCAAAACTGCATTTCACTGCACGCACCAAACGGGACGCAGAGGCAAAAGCTGAGGTCTAGGCTGAAGCTTTGACTGTGGCCTGGGCCTGACAATTAATTTTAATTTTTTTTTTCTGTTTTTTTTTTTTTTTTTTTTTCTTTGCCATTGTTATTGCTATTCGTAGTCAGCGATGCGATGTGCAATCAGAACTATACATAGATCGTTTTTGATGGCATATAGAGAGCCGGATACATTCATTGCTGCGCATTGAGTTGACAGTGCGGAGGGATGGGAGAAGGCGGATCGCGCAATCAATCAAGGGAAATAAACTGCATGCATTGCTAAAATCATTAATTTCCCACGACCTGACAACGGTCAGAGCTCGAAATAGCTACGATCGAGACATATATTTTTATCAACAGTAGCGGCAGCAAAAAAGGTTGATTACTCGGTTTGAATATAGCCAGCTTTCATTTGTTTTGCAATTCCACTTTGTTCATGTTGTCCTCAAACGTTTCTCTGTTCTTAGAGCAACCCAATTACCAAATAAAACGAACATCAGTTAATGTTTTCAACTTGATTTATCATGAAATCAATTATACTTGTTCAATTCTTCTTTGTGCAGGTTGTTCTTAAAGGTTTCACTAATTCTTTGTTGTTAACATAACCCAAATACCAGTTGAAACAAGTCTTTGTTGAGTTAATTTTTCGAGTTTGATTTATTTTGAATTTCATGTGTCTTTTAATTTGTTTGTGTTTTTCGCTTTCTGCTTCTCTCAAATAATGGAATTTACTATTGAATTTCAAGAGGAAAATTCTTTTTCGCTAAGTTTATCAATTTACAATCTAATGATCAAATCACAAAAGCAACAAAATGTCCATAATAATTGCATCAAATATTCATCCTAATTGTGTATTTAATTCGTATTTCAAATCTGTTCTTTTTTCTTTTTTTCTTAGATTTATAAAGTAATTTTATGCATATATTAATAAATAATAGGTAAAAAATGTTGTTGTGGGGACGGCTTCTCTAGCTGTTCTTTATATGGGCCTCTCACATGCACAATTTGATGTTCAGTGTTGTATAATGTTTAAAAGTGATAAATGCCTAATAATTCGATCTTTACGCTATTCAAAGAATTTTCTTTCATATATCTCTATATATAGTATATTATATTATTTGTATAACTACATATGTCTGTCTGTATGTTTTTTTTTTATTATTATTATTTTTTTAATTAGAATTTCTATTAAAGCTGATAAATGTACTTGATCATTTGTCTTTTGGTTTTTCATTCGCTCATTCCTTTTTTTCCATCTATTATTATAAATTTCGTATAATTTGTTTGCGTTCAACAATTTCAATGTGAAATAAACTACAAAATGCGCATACGTACATATGTAGATACATACCTATGCACACATTGCTCCTACCCATAAACTAGCTGTGAATCTGACTAAAAATAATGCTTTGTAAATATGCTGTAAATAGTTGAGACAAAATTTGGAAATAGTTTAAAATTTCGCATTTACAGCGACTATACGAGTTCGATTTACTCTAACTTAATAGTCGTTCACGAATTACAATTTGGAATAATATAATATACCCCTCGGGTATACCATCTCTTATATGTACTCGTATATCGGAAGTTCTAGAGCTACGATGAGCTGGAACTGTACCTGGCTAGCTCTATGATTTCCATGATAGTTCAGTCAGAAATATTTGATTTTTCTTCTTGAAATTGCACTGTGAACGTGTATTGTGCAGTCGGTTGTGCCCGACTGCAATTCTCTTACTTGCACCTTTTATAACTTTCTTTTCTTTTTTCTTTACGTTTTCTTTACTGGACAAATGACAACTGCAAAATGCCATAAGATGTATAAATGTTAAGCTACAAATACAATAAATAGTTAAATAGTTTATAATTTAAGGCAATTTCATTCAAATGAAATAAGAGAAGAAAAAAAAAACAGAGAATTCGAAATCTCCTCTTCCACTGGCTAATCCAGTGCAAAACTCAACTAATTTGACTTCTATCAATTGCAACTTCATTCTCTCAAAAATAGTTGAAACATATTCAATATGCTTCTCCTTTCTATAAATCCTTACTTTTGGCTGGATTGTGTAAGTGTGAGTGTGTGTGTGTGTGCCCTTTGACCCGCCCATAAAAGCTGTTGTCTGTTTGTATATTCATTAACAATTAGTAAAGCCTTGCCTCCAGGCGATGCATTCGTTGTCCCATTCGTCATTGGCTGTTCGTATTTCTAGGTTAAGAGATATTGAGATTTGGCTTCGGTCTTGGCCTGATTGGCAGAGGCAGGAGTCGCATTGCACTTGGAGGCAATTGGACGCAACCGTCATTGATCGTTTCATTGGGGTTTACTAGCTACAAAGTTTGTAAGTATCAAAAACTTAGCATAAATATTACATAGTTTTTCTCCAGCTAACATTGTCATCATCATCATCATCATCATCATCAACATCATCATCATCATCATCATCATCTTCGTCAGTTATTGATGTAAGTTTGCTCATTTTGTCTAAATATTCAGTTTCAGTTTCATCGATTTGCAGGCCATCCACAGTCCACAGAGTTGGAGATTGAACTGCCAGCAGTAACTGCCTGGGCTACTTAAGATTACCAGTAGAAAACCTGAGACTGCTCAGCTCTAGAGACAGCTAGGGAATATCCTACAATACATAGTGGCTTATGGTGCCAGTCAAGGCAAATAAACACCTTAAAAACGAAGAGCTCTACTAAGTTAAAAAGTTGATAGCGATTAGCTCAACTCTCCTTAAACTATAGCTGGCTGCAGCTACTCCTCGGCAGGACTGGACGCCACTTGACTGTGTGAACGGCCTCTGGCTGCACGATTTTCACGAGGAACTGGCTAGGCTCCCGCACAATATGGATAACTAAACTAAAGTCTTAACTAAATGCTCTATACGTACAACACAATGAAAGCTGAACGCAGATGCTTATGTATCTCTATCTAACCATGAATGATAGAGAAAAAGATATATATATGTATGGAGAGAGAGAAAGAGAGAGAGAGAGAGGAGTGAAAGAGAAGGAATGTTTATATATGTGTGTGTGGGTGTGGGTGTGCTAGTGTGAACCGACTCTTTGCTTAGCCAGCGACTATCTGGGATACGGAGTTGGTGCGTCTTCGTTTGGTGATTTGCTTCCACAGGCGTCGGTTCAGCGAGGGCTTGTCCTACAGTAAAGCAAGAAACATTTAGATTTGTAATTGGATATAATAGCAAGAAAAATAAATACTAAGAAATTAATATACAAGTATAAATATTGAAGAGCGAAAGATAAATAAAGGCATATTAAGGAAGAAATCATAAGTAAAAGCTGCATCGAAAGAAGATATAGTGACTAACTCCTATTTGAAATGTTCACGAGAAAAGGATTAAATACTAAGGAATTAATACAATAGAAAGCTAAATGCTTAAAGTAGAAAATGGTAAAATAAAAAGGCAATGCCGTGGAAATGTGAAGAAATGTTAGTAAAAAATATGCAATATGTAATGCCAAAGAAGAAAATGCTAAAAGAAAAATCATGAATACAAAAACATAATGGTATAGAGCAAAAAGTACTGTCAATCAAAACCGTCGAAAAACTATTGAACCAAAATACAAATAGTCAAATAGAAAGAAAATATTACAGATTCAGATTCGAATGGAAATACAAGACGAATTGAATACCAAGGAAAAACTGTTTGTGAAGAAATACCACGGAGTTAATATAATGGATAGAAAGCAATGGATAATGGATAGAAAGTCAGAGTGTTGCAGTCGGGTGCAACCGACTGCGTGACACTTTATTCGCAATTTTTATTTTAGAGCATTGATGATGATTCGTTGGCGAATCTGCCATATCATTCCGATCTTGGATCTTGGCGAGTATAACTTCCATATTGCAACTCGCTAGCACTGTAACTAATAACATTTCTGACATACCGGAATATGCATACTCCATTTTGCATTTGGAAAGGGAGAATAAGAATTGAAAGGAAAGTAAAGCCAAGACAGAGATATAAGCTAGAAAGGCCAAGGAAGGCAATTAAGAAACAAATACTACGAAAGTATAGCAGGAGAAAGAACGGAGAGGTCAAAGGAGTAAACGAAGTAAGACTAAATGGAGCCGGGACACGACTTACGTTCCACTTACGTTATCTTTACGTGGCGACATTTGTGCCATGTCCGCATTGTCCGGCGCCTGCCTCAGCAGCTGCTGACTGCCGTGCAGCTGCAGCTGCGACTGGGAGTCGCCACCGAGTGTGCTGTCGGAGTTGTGGGGATTGTTGCTGCTGCTGCTGCCGCTGGCTATTATCTCCGAGTTGCGGCGCTTGATAAAGTTGATTCTGCATAGAGGAAGATCGGGTTATGGGGCACACTAAATATATGTGCGTGTGCCACATGTGGCATCGGAAACGTACAAACGGTTTGATTTGCCCACTTCGGTTTCGAGGCACGCTTCAGTCATTGTTCTTGTTGCTATTGTTGTTGTTGTTGTTGTTTGTGTTTGTGTTGTTGCTGCCACTGCGTCCATCGAAGTAGTACTCATCGTCCTCGTCAGAGAGACTACTGCTGCTGCTCGGCTCGTTGTCGAGGAACAGTCGCGTCTCGTTGCCATCGTCGTCGTCGTCGTCGTCGTCGTTCGCATTTTCGTTGCGGTTGTCCCGGATGTCGCCTTGACTCGATAGCCACTCTTCGATTGAGACATGCAGTATATCTTCTCGCGTCTCGCTAAGATTTCCAGATCGCCTAATTTGTTCGCGCCGCTGCTGCTGTTGCAGCTTGTGCTGCTGTCGCCGCCGACGCCGCTCGCGCCTCCTGCTCGACCCACAGATGCAGAACTGCTCCATGTATTTGGACTTGGATGCTGGCGTTGTGGACCGGCGACGCCGGCACGAGCTGAACCAGCGGCGCGCGGACTTCCGTGACTGCTGCTGCTGTGACTCCTCTGGCCGGACGTGGTCGCCACGGCGGGACGTGGTCGCCGGTTCACCGTCGGCGTGTCCATCTTGGAGTTGCGTTGTTGAGAGTACGATATGACAGCCTCTTTTGGCTGCACCCGATTCGTGGCTGAACGACTCAATAAATCGCGACCCGTCAGACGATGAAATGTGGAGAGGTCGTGCCTAAAACGGAAAGTGAAAGAGAGAGCGAGAGAACGAGAGGCAGATATAAGTAGCTAGTCAAAAAGGCTACATAAGAAGACGATTGATAGACTGACCGACCGATGGCCTGGATGTAGAGATTTGGAGAAATCTGGATAGGTCATGCTTCAAAAAGAGTCAAGAAATCAGCTTTAACTCCATATCTAGCTAGTCTTACATAATAAGATGATTGATAGACTGACCGACTGATTGCCTGGATCTGGAGAGGTCTAGAGAGGTCTTGCTTCAGAAAGAGACAAGGAATCAACTCCTTATCTAGCTAACTGATAAATTGAATAGCTAACTGATTGACGAAGAAAGAGCTAGCATCTTTCATATCTTAGACGAGTCTAACTGTAAGCATGGCTTGAGCTGTTTATGTAGCTTCGGACTTACCCCAGAATAGTTGTTAGATCTGGACCAGGCTCGTAGCAGATCAAGTCCTCGTCCCCGAGTATGTCGTGGTTGAGAGCCAACCGCATTTCCAGCCTTGGACTTAAGCCGCAGCCAACGTGCGGCGGTGGGGCAGCGGCCACTGAACGAGTATCGGCTGCGTCCGGTACGGCTGGCGCCTGAGCCGGCACCGGCGCCGGCTCCTTGGCCGCTGGCACCGCTGCAGCTGGGCTGCTCTCCGTGCTGGTCCGCATCGGCTTTGCTGTCCTCGAGACTGTTGCTGATGAAGTGGCTGAGTCTGCCGGCACTGCGGTACCCAGCAGGCAAGTCTCGATTATCGTTGACGATGGGCGTTTTGGGCCTGCCGACGGTCCCGTCGATGCCCCCGATGCCGCTCCCACTGACGGTGCAGAGGTTCTGGTACTCGCAGGCGTTGTCCTTGACCCGATACCGATTGTGGGCGAAGCGCTGGCGGCGCCGGCGGCAGCCGCCGAACAGCCACTGTCAGCAGTAGCGCCAGATTTTCTTTGAGGTGGCTGCTAAACACCGAAAAGAAGATCGATTATTCAAAAACAAATTTCTTGCACTACCAACTAATAATCGTTGCTGTTGAAGAACCAAAGGATTAGTTGTCAATCAAAATAGAATTTGCTTAGTTGAATTCCATATCTCCTATCTATTATTTAAGTCAAGAACTGTTAAAACAAGTAATAAGAGAACATTACTTCATGAGGAAACGCTTATACGTAAGTTCTATATAAAGCCCATCTCAGCAATAAGACATCTGATTTTCGTACAAATACCCATACAAATTCCTACAATAGATCATACCTAGAACAGCTAGCTTATGCATATGTTCACAAATCTAACAACTCTCGGCCCCTTTTGAATGTCTTAGGTATAACAGCTCTATAACTAGCTAGTTCTACACATTAAGAAAGAACAATTGAATAAACTGATAAGTACTTTCGATAAGAACATGATCCATAGATTAACAATATTCAGTTGGATGGAAGTCAAAAGTTAAGATTAGCTGGAATTCAATAGGTCTTCTAAATTGTATTCAGGGTAATCATGAGAGAACAAACACACACATAAACATAGCTATAGAAGAAAGAAAGAGAGAACGAATACACACATAGAACTATGGCGAAGAGGATGATGATGGTAGATGGGTTCTGCAAAGTTTGGTTAAAAAGGGATCAGCTTGGAGTGTGATTTAGTTGGCTTACCGTTTTGGCCGGTGCAGCGCTTAGATTTGTCTGCGTGAGCAGCAGACGACGAGGCGGCGGCGGTGGTGGTATAAATCTCGGTGGCTTGACGTTGGCTCTGGTGGCGCAGCTGGTAGTGCCGCTCCCGCTGCTGGTTGTTGTAGTAGTCGATGAGGGAGCTCGACTCGCCGTCGTCGCTGCTGCCGGCCCCGAGATCCGCATCCCCATACTCGTCGTCGTCGTCGTCGTCATCGTCATCATCGTTGCTGTCGCCGACGTCGACGACGGCGTCCTTGCGGCTGTTGTCGTTGTCGTTGAGCTCGTCGTGGTGGATGATGCCGCCATAGTCGCAGACGCGCGCTGTTCGAGTAGATACTCGCAGGATGAGGCCACTGGCGGTAGCGGTGGTGCTTGAACCTCCAAGGGGGTCGGCGTCGTAATGGCCGTGGTGGGTAACAGCATGATGGTGGTGGTGGTGCGGCTGGAGTTGCTGCTGCTGGTTGTCAGCGGCCGTGGGCCCAGCGCTGTGGTGGCCAGATTCGGCTGCAGGCGCTCCTCGCTCGAGTGTGGATCCGGCTCCTCCGGCTCCTCGTCGCTTGAACTTCCAGCCGAATCCTCTAGGTAGTGGCCATTTGTCGTTGCTTCCCCCTACCAATTGTTGGGAATAGAATTCAACTAATCAATTCTGGTTTTGATAAAGCATCCAGCTTGCACTTGATGGGGTTTATGAGTGATTCGTTTTGTTGGTTCTGGTTCATAATTTGAGCAGATTTTGATTGTTTTTGATTTTAGTATTTTGGAATTTCGATTTGGATTCGTTCGATATCGATTCGGATTCGGATTCGGATTTGGAAATATATTGTATATTGGCTTTTGCATGATTTTGACATATTTGGTGCATTCATTTCGATTGTCAATCGTTGTCAATCGCTCGCGGGTCTCTGTCCTGGCGTGTGATGTTTATGAGCTCGCAGTATTGCAGGTTTGGCTAAAGCTTCACTAATTTCACTACGACTTTCTATATATTGTATATATTAAAATATATTGATATACATATATGTATAGACACAAACCATCAAACACACACATACACATATTAAATACAGTTAGTTAACAACAACGAGAATGGAATACATTGAAAGCGAGTGGCAAATGTTTTACAGTTTTACAGTATTACAGTATTACAGTTTTACAGTTTACAGAGTGCAAAAAGTATTTGATGTTTGATGTATGTATGTATGATTGATTGATTGATTGATTGATTGATTCGATTCAAGATGATAAGCATGATGATGATGAAGATGATGTTGGTGATGTCAAGCGGTTGGCGCACATTTGTGTTGTTAATGTAGCATATGAAAATAAAAGACAAGAAACACAAGTCAATCAAAAATTCGATCAATCAAGTAGAGAATTGATTGATTGCAATGCATGCAATGCACTGTATAAGCCGTGTATGCATTTACAGCATAAGAGGTCCCAAAGAAAATGGCGCTAACAACATTTATGTTGAAATTCAACATTGAAAATAAAAAATTGAAAAACAGAAAATGGAACATGGTAAAGTTTAGTTTGAGACAAGTAAGAGTGTTGTAGTCGGAAATGCACGACTACGAGATACCCTGAACGTTGCACAGAATTGATATTTGAACAATCGCAAGCTACTATAGAGACACACCCACACATATACACACATATATAAATTAGTTATTGAATAACCTCAGCTCTAGATGCATATGAATGAAAGCCCAAATATCGAGAACTTTGAATTTACTCAATGAAAAGATATCCCGAAATAAGAAAAAAAAAATCAAAATTTATTTACGTGACGGATAGATATTTTGACTCAGTTGGACTAGACAAATAGATAAATCAAGTATATTAAAACTTTACAAAGTCTGTGTTGTTTCCTGCTGTTTTTATTCTCAGGTTCAGGGTATACAAAATATTTGTTTGAATCGAGCTGAAAGGATGCTGAAAGTTCGGTTTGCATGATCTTCCCTTGCCATGCCAACAACAAAATAATAATTCGAAATGAAGTTGAGTAAAAGTGTTGAAATATGATTCGATCCTTTGTCAATTATTGAGCTTCGATAGTATTAAAGTTTATTTTATTTATAATTTTTTATATTATTTGTCGATTGATTTGTTCTAAATACGACCCACCTTTTTGATATCGTCGCTGTCCTGTTGGGTTTTCTCTTCGTCGCTTTCGGTCTCCTCCTCGAACAGGGGCTCAAGACGACGTCTAAGCATTACAAGTTACGTTATACGATGCGATATACGATATGAGATGTAACGAATTGTTTTTGTTTATTCATTTTTTTTTTTTTTTTAAATTTGAAATTTTTGAGCGTGTGATGAAATGATATAAATTTTGGAATTGAGCAAAATGTTTATACATGTATATATATATACTATACCATATATATAGTTTATATATATGGTATATAGCACTAAAATGTTTGCAAAAAATACTCGTTTATAAGTTAGCTATGATTACACTCGACTAGGCACTACGGAAGGATGAGACTAGTTCTTATGGTTGGGTCGGCTGGTCTGTACCAAAAAAAGAAAAACAAAAACTCGAGCTAAACTAACCCAAGATGATCAAAAAATGTCTATATAATATATATATATATATCGAACTCAGATATTCTAAAATGGATAACGAATTGAACTGAATTGAAATGGTTTTCTTTTTGTTTTGTTTGATTGGGATTACTTGTGTGTATAGAGTTACGAAAGAACGCAAGAAACACCTGTAAAAACTACGAAAAAAAGACAAACATTTAAGAGATGAAGAATATATAGATATGTAGGATTACTCGATAACTAAATAAATGAGAGCTCTAAAGATCAGCTTAGCTGCTTAAGTGTACGATATAGTGTCTAAGGCATCTAACAATTTAAGCTAGTCATTGCTATCTCTTTCGCGCTCTCGCTCGCTCGCTCTGTGTGCTGCTATCTCGCTCTAGTGTGGATATCGATGTTCCTTACCGTGGCAGCAGTCCCCGAATGGTGCTCGCTGTCATGGGCGGCGCCATCAGCAGCTCATCCATCATCAGCTCCGTATCGTCGTCGTCGTTCAGCGAGGTGCTCGACTTGGTGGGTGACTGCGGGTGACAAGGGTGTGTTAGAGGCGCTTGGAGGGGAGGGATGGAGGGGTAGGTGTATGCATCATCACTTACCGAGTGCGTGTTCTCCGAGTTGATCAGCTGCATATCGTCGTTGTCGCCGCCACTGGTGGGCGTGCCCCAGACCTCCTCGCCACTGGTGGCGCCCGAGGTGCACTCGTCCATCTGCTCGTCCGTCTCGGAGGCCGTCTGATTGGCTCCCTGCTGGGCCTGCTGCTGCTGCTCGTTGGCGTTCCAGCGACCCAGGTACTTGTCAATGAAGGCGCGCGACTCCTCGAAGAAGGACATCTTGTCGGTGACGAAGGCCCCAGCGCGATTCGTCCACGCGCCACTGGCCAGCACATCGCCATTGGTCAGAGTTGCGCTGGAGCAGTTGGCCGTCAGCTCATGCAGGTTCTGGGCGAGCGCCTTGTCGGCCGTGGCATCATCCACGTCGTCGTCCTCGTCGCCATCGTCGTCGTCGTCGCCATCGTTGTCGGCCTCGTGCTCGAGATCCTCGTTGAGGCCGTTCTGCGCATAGGGCTCCAGGTCGTCGTCCAGCTCGTCGGAAGGCAGCTTCTCGAGGCTGGACATTGTGCCGAAGCGCCGCAGCGCGCTGCTCATGGGCCGATACGGCGGCTCCTCTTCCAGCGGCGATTCGTCGCACGAGTCCTCCGGTATATTCTCAATGATCGCCTGGCGGGGCTGCTTGATTGCCGTGGTCGTCACCTGATCCATGCCCGCCGTACCGCCGCTGTTGTCCCACACGTGCGTGCTGGTCTTGGTGAGCACCGCGTCCGGCGTGGGCGGCACCACTGCTATGGTGGGTGGCGTCGTCTCCTCTGCCTGGCCGCACAGCTTGGCAGCCGGCGCGAACTGCGCCAGCCCGATCAGCATCAGCGACAGCTGTTCATCCTCCTGCTGCTGCTGCTTCTGCTGCTGCTTCTGCTGCTGCTTCTGCTGCTGCTGTGTTTGTTGTTGTTGTTGCAGCTGCACTGAGCTGGTCTTCTGCTTGGGTGACTCTAGCAGCTTGCACGTCTGCTGCTCCATCTTGTCCGGCGCCAGCTGGCTAAAGTCCTCCGGAGTGCAGCGACAATGGCAAGTGCTGGCGCCGGCGCCGGCGCCGGCGCTGGTGTTGGAGCTGCGTTCAGTGTTGCGCATAATGCGAGCCGTTTCCGTAATGGTCACAACGGCCTTCACCTGCTGACGCACTGGCTCCTGGCACAGCTGCGCCACGACTCGAGCGCGCCTGGGCGGCGGCTGTGGCGACCCCGTTGCTGAGGCGGAGGCGGATGCATTGGCAGAGACGGAGACGGACGCGGAGGCGGAGACAGAGCAGTGACCGTTCGGCAGTGGCTGCGCCGTCTCTAGAACTCGTAGCTTGGCGCTGCTGCTGCTGCTGTTGGGCATGGCGTTGACGCTGTCATCTGTCGCCTCTGATTGGGACAGCGACAGTTCGTCGGTGATTAGTTGGGCCACATCGCTCTCCGTGTCGCCGGTCTCGCGCCGGCTGCTGCTAGCGACTACCTTCGAGGAGAGCTCCCCGGTGATGGTGCTGCTGGAGATGCTGGTCACGCTGCCGGTGCCCGTTCCACTGCCAGCCACTGCTGACCCAGCTGCCTGTCCGGCTGCCCCAGCTGCTCCAGCGGTTGCAGCTGCAGCTGTGCCGTTCAGCTTGCAGCAGCGGTTGGGCGAGGACTGACTGTGCTGCACCTTCAGCGAGTTGCACAGCAGCGACGAGCCACCTGCCCCACCCGCCTCGGCTGCAGCCGAGCCACGCCCCCCGCTGCCGCTGGCACCGCTCTGCTGGCAGTTCTTGTGGCAGTGACGGCACACCGCCAGCTTGTCGAGCACAATGGGACTGGAGCGCACGGTGATCTAAGCGGATGAAGCCACAAACCAAATACCAAATAATCTAGCAATACGTTCTACATGGATATAAGCTACCAGAGATGGGCGAAGGGCACGCAAGATTCGACATGTTTCTTAAATACCTCAATAAGATACAAGCCCTTTGAAAATGGAAATTCAAGGTGTAAATTTCATCTTATAGATATGTATATCTTATATACATATATATGTATGTATTGTCATCTTATATATGTATAATTGCAGCCCATTAACCCATATTAATACCCACATATGTATATACTCATAACCGATATATTATTATCTCTGTCTGTCTGTATCTATCAGACTATCTCTATATATACGTTTATATAAGCTAGAGACTTAATATGTGCCCAAGCTATCACACTTGCAAGCTATCATTAAAGTCATTTCATTTTCATAAGATTGATCTGACCTTAGATACCCAGCATTTTTGGCTGGATTCCTTTTATCTACTTTAATATACAGCCTCTATATACGAGTTTTTAGAACTGATTTTCAGGCATTCTTTCATGAGGTCTATTGAGGGGCTTATTGCATTCTTAATGTGTTTTAATATCTTCTAGTTTAACTGCTCCATTCTTATGCCTCCTTTATAATAATTTCCTTACTATACCCTCTCTACAATATATACTATATAGAAGTCTTTTAAATGTAGAACTAATTTTTAGAGTTGTCTTTAGGTCTACATATTTAATTCAGGTGTATAGAGCGTATTGAAAGGTATATATATACCAAATTCGAATATCACATGATTGTAGCTATTATATATTATGAATACCGCTTAAAGAATGTTCCATCTGAACTAAAAGCTAACTGAAACTAACCTGAAATTAAAGAGTGAAATCTAAGACCTCTGGAATGTACTAATACGCCCTTAAGCATTAGAATGGAATGGATATATGCAGGACTGAATTAACAAGTAACCAAAATAGACAGTTGTCTAGGACCCCGGATTTTAGAGCACCTCGAATTATGAAAGAGCCTATACCACCTTTACAAATATAAAACTCCAAAGTAAAAGTAAAAAGGGGGGCCCAAATTAAAGGCTGTCAAGGGCCTCGTTGAGGGTTAATCCGGCTCTATATATACGTATGTACAATATAACAAATAGAAAGCAGTATGTATGACCGATAGATCTAAAACTCGTTGTGTGTGATTCGCGATCTTCTCAAGCATTCGGAATCTTGCGCCCATCTCTAGGGGTGAAATATACTAGGGAAAAACATACCTCACTCACCTGGCTGTCAGATGTGGTGCTATGCGATTGGCTGATCTGGCTGGTCACCACCTCCGCCTCCGAGTAGATGTCCGAGGCGGCGCTCAGGCTCATGCTCAGCTCGTCGACGCCGCTCAGGCGCTTGCCCCCGAAGTTGGGCTTGGCGGAGAGGCCGCCCAGCTCCTTGGCCAGGTTGAGCTCCTTGGTGCGCTTCTCCAGCTGCTGGCGTGTCCAGTAGATGATGCGCTCGTCCTGCTCGCTGTCGCTGTTGAAGATCAGCTGCTCGTCCTCGGCGCTAATGTTCTCCTGGGAACGGGCAATGGCCGCCAGTCGCGCCTGCTGCTGCTGCTTGTCCAGCTGGCCCTTCATCCAGTTGGCCAGGTGCAGGGCACTCGACCTCGGAGTGCCCGTCTTATTCAGGATGCGGCACTTCTCGTCAATCAGCAGCTCGATCTGCTCGACATGGCCATGGCCAAGGCTGGGGCCGCGCTGCTGCAAGAGGCGCTTTGTTTAGCTTGAAGCTTAAAGCTTGAGTTGACCTAGCCATGCCCCGCCCTAAACCAACCGCAACCACCACCCAGACGCACAACCACAATCACACAGCGCTGCAGCTGCCCGACGTTGATTGCAAATTAAAAATTTGTGATGGGCTCAAATTAATATCAAAATTTTGGTTAAAATTTTTCGCTTTAAACTTATTTTTTGCTCATAAATCCTTCTTTTTTGTTGTTTAGTATTTTAAGCTAGTTATTTGTTTCTTGACTTTGGCATTTATGGTTTCATTTGGTACTTTGCGATATTTTTCATTTATTATTTAAAATTAATTTTTAGTATTTATGTTGGCGTTGATATCGAGAAACAGAAACAATAAAAACGCGCGATCTGTGGTCAGAGGCCATCTTTGATTAAAAACGCTTGCACTTGCAGAGGTTCAGACTGCGATAACGATAACGATAAAGATAACAATAACAAATCGAAGCACAAATCATAAATATGAAAGTAGAAGCGACAGAAGTATTTTGCAATGGAACTTAAACTAAACTAAAATTGAGGCCATCACAATTTTTAATTTATCAATTTTTTTTTTTTTTTTTTTCTACTTTTTTTTTTTTTTTTTTTGGTTTTCTGGTCAAAACAATTTTGAGCGCAGGATGAACCGGGACCGGGATAGTATAAAATTCTTTTTTTGTTCTCTTTTTTAATATATAGAATAGTTGTTGGGCAACGTACAGAGTGGTACAAAGTGAGTGCTCGGTGGGTTTGTTTTTTATTTGGTTGGAGAATCGTATTTTTTTTTTTTTTTTTTTTTTGTTAGGAATTGAAATAAAAAGAACATCACAAGCGTTTTTAGTCAAAGACTTTTTTGGTTTTTATTATTCATCGTTTCTCAACTCAACTGAACTCAATTGAACTAATCTTAACTCATCTCAAATCATCTCATATATGTAAGTCTTGCACTTTGCTGGCAACTAAAAAGCATCTAAAAAGGGAAATCAAAAGTTTTCAAACATATCCTAGATGAGCATTTGTCACACTATGCATGACATATGCTGATTCTTAATACTTCTGTATATATATATATACATATATTTATATATATAGATATATATATATATACATATATCGAGGGTATATAATGTACTTTGTATATATGTGAAATTACATAATAGTTATATATAGCTTAATGCGAATAAGGGAAAACACAAATAAACTACGGCTACGGCAACACAAATTTGCTCGTTGGGGCGCCGCGTACACGAGGCGTATACACGATATTTCGTTTTGGAAGGCCATTGAGCCAACTGTGTGTGTGCGTGTGTTTGTGTGTGTGTAGTGAGATTATATCGAATCAATGTATGTGTGCTGATGCGTGTAGAATTTCGTGTGTGCTCAGATTATATCAAATTAGAGCTCAGCGCAATGCAGTCGCAGCTATTGAGGTCGCACAGTGGCCCAAAAACTATCTTCATGTGCTCATAGATCAGAAACTGTTGCTGCAAATTAATTTAAATGGAACATAGATAAATAAATGTGGCCTAGAAACGTACTCTATTATCTTGAACTTTTCATCGAATTTTGACACTTTTTATGCTTCACCCTAAGAATTGAGAATTACTTATGAGAATTCCTAATGATTTCCTAATAATTTAATGAATTTTAATCGAAAATCTAGCAAAAAAAAGGTCTATAATAAAAATATGATAATTATTTTGAGCTACCATAAGTAAGTATATTCAAAACATTTCAGCTTGAGCTAACTGCCAAACAGAAGTGAGAGAATTATATGACTGAAGAATATAAATTTTCTTATTGCACATAAACAACGTTACTAATGTCACTATTACCCTTAAGCTCTGTCAAGGCCAACATAAATCAGTTCAAAGCCGCAAAGGCGGCGCTAATGAAATGCATATGAAACGCGCCCAGAATAGTATGCTACATATTTTTGCCAATTAGAAGAACTTTAATTGCAAACATGACTCAGCTTGAAGGGTTAATTTCTTTGAGGGCAAATGAAAGCTACAAAGTATTTGGCATGCAAAATGCAAATTTCCATATATGTGTGAGTGTGTGTGTTTGCTTTTGTGTAGGTGTCTGCATGTGTGTGTGTGTATTTATGGAGTTACGACTTTATTACACAAGGCAACAAAGTGCGAGTCATAACAGTAAATAATTGACAACGACATCTTTATCAGAGATCCATATACATATATCTATATACATATATATATATAACATATATATATAGTATATATATAGAAAGACATTTAGTATTATGTACCAATGATTATTGCTAAGTAACATACATTTTCGCTAAGTGTACGTCTGGACGCTGGAGTCTGAGCAAAGATTGTTACAGTTACAGTTACATAGCTAGCGTATATATATATATATATATATATATATATATATGTATAAATATGTGTGGGTGCGGAGTACTATGTACACAGAGGGAGATCGGGAAAGCAACAAGAGGATGAGATGAGTCGTGTATAACCTACAATACGAAAAACAAAAACAACAATTCTTATGGCAGCGATTTTTGATTTTCCTCTTCTTTTCCTTTTTGGCTAACGTATCAAATTAAGTTTAAGTGTAGGAATTCGAATTGAACTAGGGACACAATTTTAGTTTGGTAATACATAGAACAACAACAACAATAACAATAGTTTCGTATCGATTATTTTTTCAAAATTTCAATTTGGCTTTTGCTACAAAATGGAAGCATTTCTTTAGTTAACATATTTCTTTTTTTTTTTTTTTTTTTTTTTGATTCTAATTTACTTCTCAATTTTATGCTTAAGAACGTTGGCAAAAAACATTTTAAATCGAATGAATAAGACGATCTATATGAATAGTTAATCGTGATTTTAAAACAGAGTTTAAATAATTTTTTTTGTTTTGTTTTGTTTCTTTTTTTTTTACTGATTTTCTTTTGTATATTTTTATGATCGCATTATCCCTGCTGCTGGAGCGCATTTACTCTATAATTGTATGTACACATGTATATGCGTGTATATATATATGCATGTATGTATATCGGGCTATGTATATGCATGTGTATATTTGACTATCTAGGGGCATATTAACTACTCTAGTATATACTAAGGACTAGAAATTACTATGTACGAATTGCTTTACTCTAGTATTACATACAGACACATCGGCATAAATATCAACCCAGATCTTTTGCTTTTCGTGATATTTACACTCAGTTGGCTGTGGATGATACGCATAGACGAATACAAGAACGAGTACAATAGTATATATAGATTTACGAGTATATATAAATATTGTATATATATATATATATAGATTTTTGATCGAGATGGGACGCTGAATACACTCATTTGCATATGTAGAAAGAAAAAACGATTACGATTACGTACTTAGCATTGAGTATACTCAAGCAGTGTTCATATATATGTATATACAGATTTATATGTATAGTATATATATATCTATATATATAATAATAAACCTGTTAGCATTAGTGCAATTTACAAAAGATAATTCACATTTGATTATCAAAAAACCTGTACAATATTGATAATATATATTTGTATATATATATGTAAGACTTGAATACCAAAGCCAAGACCAATAATTGTTTATCAATCTGATCGATCGCAGAGAACTGAGTTAAAACTCCTGAATTGCATCTGTATATCGTTAATCTAAAATCGCAGTTCACTAATTGCGTTTACTGTGTCAGTTGCGGTCACAGTTATCTTCCATAAGGCATTCATTAAATAGATCACACTCATTTACTCAATTGCTAAGGATCGATAGGTGGATCGCGTGTGGAACATATTTGAAAGCGTTGTCGAATCGGTCGAGAGTCTAACACCCATTAAACAGAGTTTAATCTGTGTGGTACCCATGTGGAGTCTAGGTCGATCATATATGGAGTCTATGTGGAACGTGGAACCCATGTGTTATAAGTAGTATGGAATCTGTGTGCAGATAAAATGCACTAAGTGTGGTGTTTATGTGAAAAGCTCGAGGAACATAGGGGGATCACGAGTGGATCCCATGTGGAACGTGTGCGTATATTCGCATCCCTTTCTAATAGAAATGGGACCTATGTGGAATCTGTGTATATGAAACACCAAAGCAAGGCAAAGAGAGCAAATAAAGTTATAAGAGTGAGGGCTAAGGCAGAAAGAGAGTCGCGGACATAGGGATTGGATGACTTGTAAAGTTTAGAGTTGTAGAGTTTGATTAGAGTAAATCAGTTGGGTGGTTGTCTAAGCTCATTTTCAGTTAAGGATTCCGCTTGTGTGCGTGTGTGGGCGTGGCTATGGCTGTGGCTGTGGCCTGGGTCCGTTGCCGCATCGGTTAACAGCCAAAAGTCAAATCACAGATCCAAGGAATCCGGCGGCGTTGGCTTGGTGGGCAGCATGCCAAATGGATCGTCTACAGCGACGACGCTATCATCGTCGCTGTCATCGTCAAGATCCGTTTGGCCGATGTTACCATCACCAGCTCGGACGCCGCCGGCGCCGGCACCCACACCATCGCCCAGAAAGATGCACTCCTCCACATCCGTGTCGTAGCACGGATCCAGATTCACCTCATTCAGCTGCAGATCCAGCTCCAACAAATCCCAAGAGCCGCCGAACTCGGCCAACGGTATATTGGCCACCGCTGCCACGTCGGCCGTTGTCGGCGGCACAAAGTCATTGGAGAAGGCATCCGAGTTGCACACCAGCGAGCTGGGCGACAGGTTGGGCGTGGGCGTATCGGGCGTGGTCAGCGAGGAGACCTGCTGAACGACATGCGTCGACTCGTCGATGAACGAGCGACCCACCGAGCTCAGACTGAACTCGAGCAGCTTCTGCGCATGCGTCGCCACCGACACGGCAGACGAGGCAGCCGGTTCGCTGCTCGCTTCGGGTATAGCCGTCAGGCATTTACTGCTCGCGCTGGCGCTGGGCAGCGACTGCGTTTGCGACTGCGACTGCGACTGCGACTGCGTGTGGGCGGTCAGGCTGACGCTGCTGCTCAGACAGGAGCTGTTGGTGTTGAACCGGCGCAAGCAGCTGTCGCCGCCAATGCCAACAACACCGCCCACGCCATTGGGCATGGAGCCGCCGCAGCTGTTGGTGTGCGCACGCACGCCCCCCGTCAGCCGGGCGGGCGAGTTGGTGCGGGAGGGCAGCGAGGCCGTCTGTGTGCTGGCCGTGATGCGGGCATGGGCGTGATTCGGTACTGCGCCCGATACGTGGCTGGGATGGGGCGTCGGCACCAGCGCACTGGCCAAGCGCTGCAGATTCTCATAGGAATCGGCGCTGTCCAGGCGCTTGCTGCGAAAGAGACGCACCTGCTGTTTCTGCTGCTGCTTCAGGTTGATGCTGTCCAGCGAGGGCAGCTTCATCGATCCCATCGATGCGGACGTCATTCCAATGTCACTTAACGGCACCAGCGTGTTCAGCACATCCGGCGAGTCCAGCGGGCTGGACAGAGGCGTCGACCCCAATGCGGCATTCACCAGAAAGCTATTGGTAAAAGGAAAATCAAAGCAGAATTGGTTATAGAATCGGATGATATGGGCATTGCAAAAGTCTAATTTAGTTATAATTTAAGCTATTGAAATAAATTCTTCAGAAATAGTATCACTTGTACTTGGTTAGCCTTTGAAAGTTTTTAACGTGGAAGTATATGCAAGTAGAGTAGAATCCGGTTGTAACGACTCCGCTTATAACATTCGTCCGGTTATTGCGACGAAAATTCAATGTCTTAGCTAGACCCCACAGACATATATGAAAGGATCTCCGCTAGGTTATAGCGCCCTCCGGGTTTTATACATGAAACCATCGGTAGGTTAAGCGTCGTTATAATCGGATTCTATTGTATATATTAATTATTCCATGGAACACGGCCCATAAAGAAACTTCCAAATATGCCCCATTTAAGCATCTCATGTTAGGTAATCAAGCCATAGAGAGCAAGTTGTAAATGTAAGGTATCAGGAACGTTTGATATGCATTCAATCCCTTATGGGGTAAGGTACTAGAATGGATGAAAAACGTCAAACGAGTAATTAAAAGGCTAAGGGACTCTTCCCATCCCATTGGATAAGAAATTTCGTTGGACAACAAGTGATAAAAAGCTTGACGAGTGCTTGGAAGCCAAAAGACTCTTCTTATAACAAATCCTATATCCTACAGAAGTACAGTAGAGTCCGGCTATAACGGTACCACTCATAGCATCCGTACGGCAACGTATATTCTGGCGTCCCTCGGGTATAACGACGGTCCCTTTAGCTCTCTGCTATCCAGATTCTACTCTAATTACAAATTCATTCGGTAATTAATCAAAGCTTACATTTGACGCTGTAAAAGATTCTGCCAGACGGCCTTCAGCTCCAGCGAGGGCGCACGCAGGATAAGACTCTTCCGCCTGGCACCCCGCTTGGGCGTGCGGCTCAGATCCGGTGCACAATATCCTGTGGGGCTTTCGGCCAAACGGCCGTTAGGATCGACAGTCAGGCGGAATTCCGTGGCTGTGAATAGCAAAAGGGATTGAGATGATATTCTAGCTCGACTAACAGAGCTAAGCCCAACTGAAACACTTTGATTGTACTCACTTTTCTTACGCATGTGAAAGCAGGAGTCGACGACGTTAGCGATGGGTATGGGCTCCTCGGTGATGAACAGGACGCGATCTCGACTGACCTTGGCGAACACAATGATGTCGCTGAAGAGCAGCGTCCAGTAGGGCTTTATCGAGCGCCCCTCGACGCGGGACAGATCTCCGCCGAAGATCCACTGACGGCCCTGCACGGCCAGCGTAAAGGGCTTGCACTTGGTGAACACCATGCGGGACTCCAAATCCTGCAAGGTCAGAAGCGGTCGGCCCTCGCCCAGGGGCTCCATCAGGCCGCTGCTGACGGTTATCTCGCGATAGGCGGCCTGCAGCTCACCGATCACAGTGGTAAAGTTCTTGTGCTCCTCGGTGTCCACATGACAATTGCTGGCCAGCAGTTGCATCAGCTTCAGAATCTCCCTGAAGTGCTGCAGCGGTCGATGGATGAACATTGTGAGATCGGGCCGCCTGCGCGGCACAGGTGGCTCGGTGATAAAGGCTACAAACTCGGAGCCCGTCTGACGGGACTTGTTCACCAGAACGCAGTCGGCCCGCTTGATGCCATTGCAGTACTTCTTGTAGGCGGCGCAAATCGCCGTCGTCTTCGACAGATAGACCCGCGAGGCGAAATTCATGTGCGGCTCCTGCTCCTGCTCGTTGCTGCACAGCTGCTCCAGTATGTCCTCGGCAATGCGCAGCAGCTCATCAATGTTCTGAAACAAGGTCCGATGATCGTTCGGCGATATTAGGTCCTTCCGCTCCTGCAGTGGCTGCACAAAGCGCTGCAGTCCAAAGTGGAGTGCCGCCGTAAAGTTCTGCTCCCGACTGATGAGCTGCAGCAGAAAGCGTCGACGATTATCCGTTATGGGCACAATGGACTGCATCGATGCATGACCAATGAGAGAGAGAGAGACAGACAGAGAGAGAGAAAGAAGCATGAGGGTTACGTTAGCTTAAGTAAAGTTCTAGCTTCAGCGTGTGCTAGACGTATCCATTCTAGGAATTATCCAAACTATTCAGAGCTATCCTATCCTATCCTATCTTGGATTGATATCTGTATAAATAACTCCTCGAGCCAACGCCCTGATTAGGCTTTGACTGCTGATTAACCTGTATGTGGGTTGACCTATTCAAATCATTTTTATTCATATGCTAGAACTGAATTCAAAGAAAGTAAGAAACAATTGATATTTTAATGACAGTCTTAAGGATCTACTTAAGGTTCGCAAAAAACTGTCCATTAGATGGTTAAGAAGACGAAAGCCTAAAAACCTTTTCATCCCCTAATCTAATCTAATCTAATCTAATCTAATCTAATCTAATCTAATCTAATCTAATTTAATTTAATCTAATCTAAGACTCTGTGGAGATAATTGAGTAAATATAAGAAATATACATATATATTAAACAAAACAAAAGACAGTCCAAGCATATAGAAATCCTGTCAGTAAATCGATGGAAAATATTTCTAGTCCATGTATATTAATCCCAATTTGAATTCCTTAATCCTGCCTGGATGATACTCGCCTTTCATTTGACATAGTTTGTTAAATAGCTTTTGGATTGAGTTGTGCTGATTGTAACCGAGACCTTTAACCTAGAGCCTAAAGCTATGCAAAGCAAAAAGGAAGAAAACCCAATTAAAATGGCAATTAAGAGAACGGAAACAGCTCGTGAGAGCTTCGAGCTCCGAGCTCCGAGCTCCGAGAACCCACCGCACGGAGGAAACTTAAAACCTTCGTCAACGAAAGCGAGGCAAAGCAAAAACAATAGTAAAAGCAAATAAAACCGAAAAAAAACTTTATTGTCAAGCAAGGGATGAGGAAGTTTCAGACGGGCTTAGGGGGTACAAAAAAAAAATAGAGGTATATATACATACATATGTATATATGTTTCGCAGGGCAAAAACTTAAACGTTAAAACTTAACAATAATACGCTAAACATATGTACAAAGTGCAAAGAGTAAGGCAAATCGAAAAAAAAAAAAAACAAATAGAAAAAAAATATTTAAGCACATTTCATAAGTAAAGACAAATTCAATAAGAAACAACTAAAATTAGCAGCGGTCGGGGCGGTCGTGTGGTTGAGTGGTTGAGTGATTGAGTGGTTGGGTGATTGAGTGGTTGGCTGCTTGGTCTCAGACAATGACGCCCTTGCCTACCTCCTTGCTGAACGTGACCTGGGGCAGGTGGAGCCGCCGCTTGGCCGCCTCAATGGAGGAGGTGGTGCCGGAGCAGGCGGTGGCTGGCCTCGACAGGGTGTTGCCCAGCAGCTGGGGGCGAACGCTGGCGGTGCGCTGCTGCAGCGCCACAACGCTGGCTGGCTGCTCCTCTAGTCCATAGAGCAGCTGCTGGCTGCGCAGCTGCGACTGCTGCTGATTATGGATGACACTTGCTGTGCCAGCGCTAGTGCCTGTGCCTGTGCCTGTGCCAGTGCCTGCGCCTATACCTGCGCCTGCGCCTGTGGCTAGGGCTGTCGGTGTTGCCGTGCTGATGGTGGTGGCATTGGTGGCATTGGTGGCCATGTTGGCGCCCGCGCCTGACCTTCTGAATATCTCCAACGTTAAGGACGAGCCCTGCGATCGTATCAAATTCAGAACATCAGCCTCGGGCATCGTAACCACATTGTGCTTGTCCACAAAGATGACATAGTCGCCCGGCAGGATGCCGCAGCGATCCGCTGACAGGCCCGCCTCCACCTTCTCGACGCGCGGTGGATGCGTCCACACAATGGAGAAGCCAAATCCGCGCTCCTCCGTCCGGGTCAACCGCTTGGTCATCGTGAACGGCGTGCGTCCCGTCGGCTGACGGCCGCCACCGCCGCTGTTGCCCGGCAGCGTCGAGCAGCGCCGTGTGCCGTTGCCGCCGTTGAGATGATTCGCATTGCTGGCATTCGCATTGTTGGCATTCGCGTTCGCATTGGACATGGCGTTCGCATTGAGTGTGCCGGCGGACGTGCTGCCCGTGTTGCCGGTGTTGGCCGTGGTGCTGTTCGCATTGCCATCGGCGGGCGGGTCCAGCTCGAGGAAGCGCAAGAACAGATTCTCATCGGCATCGCGCTGGTGCAGTGCCTTCTTGCTGAGCACCATCGTCGGCTGCTGCAGCGCGTCCTCCTTGCCATTGCCCAGCGGACCGACGGCGGCAGCCATGCTATCGATGCTGATGCTGATGACATCATCGCTCAGCACGGCTGCGCTCGTGGCTGTGGCTGTGGCTGTGCTGGGGGCTGTGACTGGGGCTGTGGCTGTGGCATTCGGTTTCACTGTAGCCGCCATCGTGGACATCTCAACCGCTGCGGGTCTAGCGTTAACAGTCGCTGTAAGCTGCTCCTTCACCTGCTCCCTCTGCCTCTCCCTCAGCTTCCGCTCGATTGGCTTCTCCTCGGTACGGCTTGTGGGCGTTGCGTGGACGTGGACGTGCGTTCTGCTGCTGCTACTGCTGCTCGTGCTGCGGCAGCTATGAAGGCATCCCTGCGAGTGTAGCTTGTAGGATCCAGTTGCGCCGAGGCTCTGCTGCACTAAAGCGCTCAGTGGAAATGTGAGGCAGCCGAGGAACTCACTGCGTCTGCGAACATGAAATTTAATGAAATTGAATGTCAGTCAGCGAAAAGCGAAAGGTCTTCTCATATGGAAACAGCATGCATGCAACCTGAGACTGAGTGCCACAGCGTGCGCCTAATTAGATTCACGAGCCACTTTGAGCTGACAGCAGCTACCTATCCATCTATTATATGCAATGGAACTTTAAACCTCTTTGAGTTTACTTTACTACAAACTTATTTGCATATCCAAACCGACTCGCAATTAACAAATCGAGCTACACTAGTCAGAGAGTGTGAGAGCGAGAGAGAGAGGAGGAGCGTGGGACTAACTACTACCTCTTTAGATTCGAAAACTAATTTACAGTGCGCCGTGCGTAATAGACTGACTAGCTCGAAAACACAAACGATTAATAGAGGAGATAGGCAGCGCACGATGTCGGACTATAAAGTGGACTAATGGAACTACCTGAGGGTAAATTGTACCAAAGAGATCCCGGAGATAGCTAACTAGCCTACACGAATGCCGAGCGCAAGTTGACCTTTTCGAGGAAGCTCCAAGCGAATCCAACAAATCATGAACTCCATTTGGCCAAGGGCAGCTCGAGTGAGTCCTGTCCCAGGACTCTGACTAGAAATAGTTTCAATGACGTCTTATGAGATTAGATGTTTTGGACGCTTTGCGTCACGTTGCATTACCATTTTGTTTACCATTTTTACGGACCCTCCCTCTCTCTCTCTCGCCCTTTCCCTCTCCCTGTCGCTCTATCGCTCTGTCAGTGCTCGCAACACTTCCGCCTCCCCCACCTTGGCAGGCAACAGCTGCGGTACGTGACATAAATCAATTAGCGCCAACTAAGCTGTCATGGCTTGGCATTCCTACAGATCCACAACGCAGCGATATGTCGGCTATGGGTGGGCGGGACGGAGGGACCCCCGGAAATGCGCCTCAGCCTTCCTCTTCTTTAGGTGCTGTAGGTGCTGTAGGTGCTCTAGGTCTGTCCGCTTTGAAATTTTGCCCGCGCGTATTTGGGTCAGTTTTATTGATTTTCATTTGCTGCAGCAGCGCCAAAGTTGGGCGATTGCAATCGCAACTGTCTGACGGACAGTTTCGGCTTTGGGCCCAGCGCTGGAAGGCGGGCACAAAGTTCAAGGGGGGTGGGGGCAGGGCTGTAGAGGCGGCAGCAAGGACTTGAGGGTCCTTTCGATTTTCGGCAAAGCTCGCCCGCGCACGCCAGGCCAAAAAAAAAAAAAAACGGAAACCGAAACAGAAAGGAAAGAAATAAACACAAATGGGGCCAGTGCATTAAAAATGTAGCAGGCTGCGTAGCTAGTTGCGACAGAAACTGTTGCCACCTGCCTTGCCACTGCGGACGGCAGCTTATGGGCTGAACACTTAACCCTTGCCACAGGCCCATCAAAACGGTAAATGAATTATTTAGCGAATAGTCGTTGGGCAAATTTACTTAAAATGCTTTACGAGGCATTTGCAAATAGACGACAACAAGGAGAACTATTTTTCAAATGTTTTCATTATGCATGCATAACAAATGCGCCAGGTGTGTGTTGCTCGTCACTCTGTGTGTGTGTGTGCGTGTGTGTGTGCGTGTGTGTGTGTGCAGGTGTATATGGTCCCAGGTGTGCATTTAACTAACTGCCTGCTTCAATTAGCCAGGAAATGGCATTGCCTCTGACCTGTGGCCATTGCATAATGTGGAGCGCGCTTATCGATTTGACATAAACGCAAAAAGCGATATGAATGACCAAATGTGTGAATGCGTGCATGACGGAATGACGGAATGATGGTTTGATGGTTTGCATGAGCAGGCCAGCTGCCGTGTCCTTGAATTTCAATTAACTTGGCCATTGAGCGCGTTGCTAACTACACTCACACGCTAGCTAGCACACACACACACACACACACACACACACGCACGCACTGAGAGCAGCGCGAGGCACAATTATTAAGCAGCATGCCTAAAATTATGCTACACAAAAACTCACATACTAGCACGCGCACACGCACGCTGGCTAGCGGCTGGCTGGCTGGCGGGCACGCACACATAAGCAGTTATATAATTTTGTGTTGCATACTTTTAGCTGCCAGCGCAAAAGGCAATTACAGCACTGCCAACATACCAAAGAGTGTTTGCATTTAAATAAACACACTCGCACACACACACACATACACATACACATACACAGAGCAGCACTGAGAGCATGTGGCACACGCTTGCAATTGTTTGTGCACAGATGAGGGAACAAGAAAAAAAACTTTCTCAAAAAAAAAAAAAATGCCACTAAACTAAACGTTTAAACGTGTAAACGTTCTTGAGTAATAATTATTAATTTTGTTATCGCAATGGAGCGAGCACACACTTTTCAACATTTGTTGTGGGAAACAGTTAGAGCACGCCGTCGTTGCGTTTCGTTCGCTGCGTGTGTTCCTTGCCGCAGCAGCGTCGTTGCCAGCCTCTGCGTCTTTTTGCGTCTGCGTCGCGCGAGCTTAACACTCGAACTGAGCGCAACGTTCACGTCGAGCCGAAACGGAACAGAGCACGAAGAGGAAGAAGAAGAAGAAGAAGATGTGGAAGAGGCGGAATAACACAACGGACAGCCAACCTAAAAACTAAAGCCCAGGCAACATTTTACAGTTAGCTGGAAAGCGGCCTAGAGACAATGGGGCTCACAGCGCCTGCGCTGGATGTGCGCCATGCACATGTGTGTGTGTGTGTGTGTGTGTGTGCTGGAAGTCGCTCCAGAGCTAGTTCAAGCCGCCCACCCCTACCCACTTCGCCCGCTGCGGGCGCTGCGTTTGTTTATGTGCAGGAAATGCACAATGGCAAAGTGTGCTACAGGAAAACGTTACAATTAGGCTGAGACACCCCGCACCACTGCCTCCGTCAACGCCTACGCCTCCGTCCCGCCCCCGCCCCCGCCCCAGCCACTGTCGTTGCCTTTTTGCCAGGCATATCCTTAGCTTAGCATTGTCCTCGCCATTGGGGGTGAATGACACGCGCGCAAACATGACAGACAGGCGACAGTAGTCAGCCTTCGATATGATACTTGTTTGGCTGCTGATAGCTGCTATTGACCTTACTCGTACTCACTTCAAATGCCGATCCCGATGCCAAACGGCCAGCTGCAGCGCTGCTGCTGTTGTTGATGTTGATGCTGATGCTGATGTTGATGCTGACGTCGACGCCGTCGCCGTTGCTGCTGCTGTTGCTGTTGCTGTTGCCTGCAGCATAGCATCCTGCACATGGTAGCTAAAGCGCTCATCAAAGTACGGACGACTCGAGTGCCGATGGACGGCCGTGCGCTGGTATCGACTCGAGTTCGAGTTCGAGTTGGAGCTCGAATTTTCGCTGCTGCTGCTGTTTGCAACGCCGGAGAGTAAGGCCACCTTGACGTATGCATTGATGCTGCCAGCGCCGTGCAATCGCTGCAGATCGCGACAGCGTATAACTGTAAAGGAATTTCATATATTTGTTACATTATCACATTGACTTTAAGCATATTTTTCTCTTGGGTCAACTCTGAAGGTCTATGCATGCAGTTTACTAACTATTTCTATAGCTGCCTATAGTAATACTGTATTAATTAATAGATCAATCAATAGAATTTTTGAAATTTAATGTTTTATCCATTTTGAGATCACACTGATATCGTATACTATACGAATGTATGTTTCGTTTAAAAAATCGAAATAGCGAAACTAAATTTCATATGCTAGCTCATTCCATCGTTCCAATGACCTAAATGCTTTCTTCAAGGAATCTTAATGATGAGGATATGAACATTAGAAAGCGCTTCATTGCAGGCAACAAATTCTCAGTGTTCCACTGTTTCATTCCATTGTTTTCAGGACGCAAAAGCTTGATTTAAGATTTACAGTTAACTAATTGATTGATTAATCCAGCATGAGAAAGCCTTATCCTTTTTGTTGTTTTGTTACATTGTCCCCTGTTTCATTTTAAAGTTCCAATGAGAAAATGCTCGATTTACGAAGTTTAAGTTGGGTAAATGGAGATAAATGTACATTTCATTTCAAGCTAACAAATCTTTAGGTTCAATTAGTTGTTCTAGTATTTCATTCCATCGTTCCAATGTATGATTTAAGAAAGCTAGGCTGAGAAAATAAATAAAGAGCGTTTCACTCCAGACTACCATCTCTTTTCTTTCATTTCATTGTTCCGCTTTATATATGTATATCCTTATAGAACGAAAATATCTATGCATGCACATTATATAGGGATAAAGTGGAGTGGGTGAGGGGATGGGGAATAGGGGAAGCGGGACTCTGGAACTCACCATGTACATTTAATTGCTGTTGATGGGCATCGTAAGCGATGCTCAAGTCGATGCTGCCACGTGGATGAAACTCGCCGTTGCTCGTCGCATTAGAATGGGAGGCGGAGTTAGAGTTGGAGTTGGAGGAGGCACCCGAGACGCAGGAGGCCATGGAGCCACGCTTGGCAAAATGCTCCTCATCCTCCAAGTCGCTGGATGTGGAGCTCGAAGAGGAGAAGCTCAGGCAACGCTTGATGCTAGGTATGTGCTCCAGGCTGGGCTGCTTTCTCAGGCCCAGATTCTTTTGCCTCTCGACTGCGGTCGAGGCAGTGGCAGTGGCAGCGGCAGCGGCAGCGACTGCGGCTTGCTTTTGTTGATTCTTGCGGCGCACTACGCGCTGCCGCTTCAGATGGGTGGGCGTGCGCACCTCCATCTCGTGGACGCTGCTCTCGCTCCACTCGCCATCGCCAGGCGTCGCTGCCAACGTCGCCGCCGTCGACGCTGATGCAGTTTGATGCTTGCAGCGCACCTCCTTGCGCGCCGACTCTATAATGGCGTCCAGCATGCGATCGAGCGTGGTGTCACCCATGCGCGAGGACGACAACTGCGAGTCCTCCAGGCCGCCCCCCGCAGCGCCAACAGCGCCGCCCAGGCGTGGCAGGCAACGCAGCGCTGCCAACTGCGGCGTGGCCTGACGCGGTCCGCTGCCCTCGCTGAAGCTGCGCCGCTGCGGACTCTTGCCATGCACGTTGCTCAGATCCTGCAGTGCAATCAGGCTGCTATTGCCGAAGGGGCTGCTCATGAAGTGGACCCCAAAGTTCTCCTTGTTCGCATCGCCGCTGGCATTGCGACGCCGGCCGCGCGTCTCCTCGACGCCGCTCGAGCTGGAGTGCCGATGCATGCGTGTCATGGTGGGCATGTCCTAACCAGAAAAGAGAGAGAGAGACAGAAAGAGAGATGGGATTAGGAAAGAAGACTGGAAATCTTAACAATAATTCGTAGTTTTATGAAAAGCTTTCGATTAAATCACATTTTGAGTAGGCTTTAAAAGCTACATTTAAATTGAACTTTAGCTTGATGAATAGCTATAGCTTGAGGCATAGCTTTAAAATAGCTTTAAAGCTTCGATAGATGACAAAGACAAGTATAATCTGAAGCATTAGCTTAAGCTTGTAATAAACGAACATTTTGAGTGCACTCTCTGATGATTGATTGCAAGTCTTAGCAAGACCTTTCGATTCAAAAAAAAAAAAAAAAAAGTAAAAGTTGTAAATAAGCCTAATATTGAGGAAATCGCTTAACAATATAAAAGCAAAATCAAATGATGTATGAAAACTAGAAGCTTTTCTTATATCTCAACAAACGTAAAAGCTTCTTAAAGATTAAAATCAGATATGAAAATATTAAGTAATCTATGAGCTTTCAGAAAAGCTTTCAATATACCGAACTCGCATGTTTTTAAAGTATTTCTTCCCCACTTGTTATATGCAGCTATTTGATAAATATGATATTATAGACACATTTATATATATGTATACAGTACAATCCGATAATACCGACGATTGAGAGGCCGTCGTTACATCCGGAAGATGCAATAACCATAAGAGTTTGTTCATATAAGTTTGTCTGAGGACCAGAATTTTCGTCGCAATAACCGTACGTACGCGATGAGCGGGGTCGATTCAAAGAGGTTTCAAACTCGTCTACTTGATGTACATATGTCAAATGAGTTCAGGGAGTACTATGTATACTTATTGCAAGTAGTACATCTCAAATTAGGGTTTTTAACAATCTATAGACATAGCATTTATATATATAGATAGTTTCCCACATATACATACATATATATTCCCTTTCAATTCCTTCAGACTTTAGTTCCCTTTGCTGAGAGACAACTGCTCTACAAAAATCATCTTTTCTTTGCCAATTTGCTGACATTACAGTTATTTTAATAAAGCTAAATTGAATCGTTTACGTATCATATGATAAGATCTCGATCATATGAAAGGTGGTTCAGCATAGTCGAGGTGCTATCTGGGCCAACTTAGGCAGCTGGCGAGCGAGTTTTCGTTTTGCATGCAAACTGGCTGACAAAAAAGAAGAAAAATAAGATATATATATATATATATATATATATATATGTATGTGTTTGTGTGTGTATTTGCTATATTGAATTCGTAGTTATAATGAAGCGTCGCAAGACAATGGGCAGAAAGCAAGAAATTTTGCAAATTGTTTTGCGGCAAACGAGTTTTTCACATACTCGTCCTGCGGCTCCTTTTAAAGGACCTTCTGATGCGCGCGCGATTTCTGGTTTGCCTGGTGGAATTCAAATTATGCTTATGCTAATTTCCAGCAAAGATTCCTTCTGCCTTATACTTAAATAGATTGCTTCTTCTTTCTGCTACGCCGCAAACCATAAAATTGAACGAGTCCTTGCCAAAAATAATAAAGGATCTGGCAGAGTCTGTCTCTCTCTCTCTGTCTGCCTGTGTGTGTGTGTGTGTGTGTGAAACAATTACGCCCCAGCATAATGATGCCATTTTTGCCAAAGGAGGAACTTTTTCGAATGGAACGAAAGGATCGTTCTCATTCTGTTTATCTAGCCTTCAGGCATGCACACACACAGACACACACACACACACATAGACAAACAGACTGAGTGACTGACACACGCACAATCGGAAAGGAAAATAGGGCATTCATGTAATCCATAAACGTCACCCTGAAGAAAATTAAAAAATTGCAGCCAGTCAAGGCGAGAGCGCAAAAAAAATGTTTTTCCATTTACTTAAGATCTGTTGGAAGTTCGATCTGCAATCGAAAATGCCGCTCGCACCCTCCTCTGATCGAGGATTAGCAGCTCGCCCAGGGTAGCAGGGGGAAAAACCAACCAAAAACAAAAAAAGTGATGGAAAGAAGGTCGAAAGAAAAGCAGCAACAAATTAAATGTATTAGAGCAGCGCACCACCCCTTTTGCAGGGAACTAATTTTTTTTCTTTACTGTAGTCGTAAGTCTCCTAGTTGTGGGTCTCTCAGTCTGTCTGTGATCTGTGTGTGGATGTGACTCTAGGGGTTAGGTCCTTTAGGGTTTCCCTTTTCCCTTTGCCCATTTCTTGGCCAAATTAAAATTAGAGCTGGGGCAAAAGACAAATAAGTTGCGGCACATGGGTGCGAGCGCAATTACACACTCACACACATGTGTGTGTCTATGAGTATAAGTGTGTGTGTGTGTGTGTTTGTGTGTTTGTATTGCCAGGTGTGAGCGATCGATGTAGCTGAGACTTGACCGAGTACTCGGATCACATGCAACAGCCCAACATAAGCTATCGATTACTCACAATCTAGAATACGACACGATCTTAGATAAGCGGAACACTCTGCACTTACCTGATAGCTGAGCTCGGTGTCCTCCTTCTCTCTCTATATATATATGTATATGAATAGTTATATATACTATATATATGCGACTATGTCGCCTTTGCAGTTTCACTTTTAAATATATAAATCCTTAGCACTTTTAACTGGCGCACAGCAAAAAAAAAAAAAATGGATAGACTACGTGTTTGAGTCCAGTCTGAATCAGAGCTTAGGAATCCTGTTGTGGTGCTCTCCTGCTGGATTTAGGTTCTGTGTGTTTTTACTGTTCGTACCGCGCGTGAACGTCTGCAGCGCACGAGGCAACAAACGGAAATGACGAGCGGATCGAGAGCTCGAAACGTTTATGGGTTCGTTTCGCCCGAGCAACCACCCCAGCAGACAGATAGAAGAGAGCCCAAGAGAGTGAGAGAGAGTAACAGTGTGTGTGTGAGAGAGAGAAAGTAGGAGAAAGAGTGGGAGAACAGAGATCTATGTAGACCAGAAAAGATACAAATAATAGCCAGCAGGAAACGAGATCACTTTGTCAATGTCCTTGGGCTTGTTAGAATTCCTGAGGAATCTCTGCTGATGGAATTTACTAGAATCAAAAGTCGTCCAGTTTTATATTTATTTATATTTATATATCTATATAATGTATACATATGTACATGTATATATTTTATAACTTAATAGTTCATTGATTTAGATAGAGCTTCAGGTGTTCGACCGATATGCCTCAACTGAAGCAGTGCGGCCTCAGTCATTGTAAATGCAGCTGTATATTTTTGGCCTCATTCATTCAGCATTATATTATACTCAAGCTGCTATAGATCCAGCATCCATCATTTCTTGTTTCCTATTAAACCTTTAAATATCCCAGCTCAATTTTTTTCGAATGAAACTTTCTTGATCTTCATCTTCATATTCTTCATACCTACAACGGTGCGCCTCATCAGTTCCACGTGCAACCCATTCTCGACACAAGTTTTTGCAACAGTTGCCTCACAGATTAAATTGAGCTGCTGCCACCCGACGATAGATGGCGCATGTTGTTGAGCAGCTTAAGAGCAGCAACACATTGCCTCTCGCGCTCTCTCTCTCTCTGTCTCTCTCTCTCTTTCGCTTTTGCATTGTACGCTCTCCTGGAGGCAGCGGCTTACCTGCCGTGTCCTTTGTGCCGGCCAGCATTGCCGGCAGACAAAGCGTCAACAGCTGCCGCACACTAAAAATACAAAAAAAAAAAAAGTTGCAAAAGAAAAATAAGAAAGGTAAGAAAAACCCACACGGCGACGTCGCAAGGTGTCTTAGCCCAGATTTGTCTCGTGTGTTGTTATTTTCTTTTTACTAGAACAGCAGCAGCAGCAGCAGCAGCAGCAGCAACAGCAGCAGCAGGAGCAGGAACAGTAGCCTAATGTCTCTGTCCAGCACTGATCTGTCGCACTGAGGGAACGGACAGCGGTCATTACTTTCACTTGGATATTGATTTCGATTTTGGGCCCATTCCCATACTCCCTCCCTCTCCTTCCCTTTCTCACTCTCTCTCTCTTTCTCTCTCTCGCTCCCTCGGCCCTTTGTAGGCGGCAATTTACGAGCCAAAGGTGAAGCTTCGGTAAATATTTGTCCAGATGCTGGGCTGCCTGATCTTATGCGGACCGTCTCGTGCCTTTCAATTAGCAGCCGTTCGTTCGTTCGTTTTGGCCGACTTCAATTGTTGGCTAAAAATTTATGCGCGCTCTTTATGTGACGTCCGCTGTCCATCTTGAGATTTTACGAGCGTTCGGCCAACTTTCTGATAGCATTTGAATGGACGCCTTTTTCAGTCAATACGATTGCCATCCAGCCGTGGGGGTGGCTCTGTTATAGCCATTCCAATTGCTATTCCCAATCCCATTGCTCTAGCGATTCTCCGAATTCCTTAACGAAAAGTCCTTAATGATGCTTCCAACCAAATCGGAGCACTTCACATGAGTGTCCAGCTGCCCAGGCGGCTGTCAGCTGTGTAGGTGTGTGCGTTGCTTCATCTCTTCTTTTTTGATGATCTTTCAGTTTCAATTCAATGAGCTTCAACAAGGAGATATTCAAATACAGTTAGCTATTGGATTGGAACAGCTTTATGATAGAGCAGTTGATCTAGGTATACGGAATCTTGAGTTTATGTTTGATAAAGGAGAATTACGGCTCAGGAAACCTTAGACTTACCTTAGTTCAGCTCCTCTAACTATAATGAATATTTAATAGTTTACTTTACTTTCACGTGTAAAAAAGTATGTTTTGAATGCCAAACAAGATGTTAAAGACTTAAATCACAGGGATGATTAGGATTACCTTAGTTCAGCTTCTGCAAGCATAAGATGAACTAAGAAGTTTAAAAAATATGTTAATCATTGGATGAGATATAAAATCAGACCTATCTCGCCTCAATATTTTGACTTGAATCATTAGACGTATCTATGACTGTTTGTATACGATATAAACGTATATGAAACCTGTATAAGAGATATGTGTCGATTCTTTTATCTTAACCGAGCGGAGAAGAAGATTGTTTCCGTAATGTCATGAGTCTGATGTATCCAAATGGATCTTCAAAGAGATAACTCCAATTTCAGTTTACAAACCAACCACGAATACTCTACAATTGGAGCTACCTCAGGCTAGAGCTCATTTTGATTAAACCTATAAGATTGTACCCTCCGTCCTCCCCCTTCACTAGTGAGCCGCATCGCAGTAATTTGCAATCAGCTGTCTATTAATAATGTTTGCGCTTTTCATTGCTGTAATCGATACGATTTTCATAATCGTTTTTGATTTGAATTTCAATCTGATTGCAATTTTTGTATTTTGTATTATGCGCTTCATTAAAATGAAAATTAGCAAAAACAAGGAGTGAGAAGTGGGATGGATGCAAAGGGTTATCGACTATCTCTTGTCATTGGGCCTGGGGTTGTTTTCCTGTAACGTGTGCGGGCCAATTTGTTGCTGTTGCTGTTGTTGTTGCTATTGCAAATTTATCTAAATCGTTTATAAATTCAACTTCCCAGCAAAAATAATAGCAAAGGGTTGCGGGCCCGATTTTTGGCAAACTTATTGCAAATGCATTTGACACTCGGTTACGGAAATCGGATCATCATCGATGTGACAAACCCCTTGACATATGTGGTGTGTATGCCTCTGTGTGTGTGTGTGTGTGCGAATGGGTGTTGCATTTGCCTAATGGGCAGCAAGCGGTAATATCGACCAAATTAGCATCAACTTGATTTTTGCTTGTAAACGAAGAGAATGCATTTGCATTTCGGGCCAACAAATTAAAAATGCAAATCTTCAAGCTCAGATTTGAGCAGAGCGATGCATAGCCATACTCAAACAGACTGACACACATACACATAAGTGTATAAATATGTATATGAGAGAGTTTCACTTTCCGGCAACATGAGAATGAAAGATGCCCTTTGATTGACAGCTTGACACGGCGAGACACTGAAAACGCGCGCCCGAAGAACGAAAAATGGGATTGACAGTTCCTACGATCGACCGATCGTTGGTTCGACTGTTCATACCGATTTTTAAAGAGCGCAACGTCACGATTCAAGGTCTTTGTTTTGATATTCACTTCACAGTGCACACGAAAATGGTAAATGGAAAATGAAAAACCGAAAGCCGAAAACTGAAAACGGAAAACGGAAAACTGAAAGTCGAAAACTGAAATCTCCAAAACTGAAACTGAAACTCAAACTGCGTTCATGAATGTGATCTGCTTTGGTCCTCGCGACAATTGTTGTACATTTTTGCTTGAAATTTGATAAATGACATTAAAAAAGTGAATAGAGCACACACACACGCACACACACACATACGTACACATGTACACACACAATGAAGGTAGCTTGTCCAATGGACTGCAACCGCCTGTTCCGTTTTTTATATACCCTGTGGGCAAGTTGTGTTCGAGGAGCCACATAAGCCAGTTGCAACATCAGTCACGCAATTGAGCCCACATTTTGAATGGGAGGACTTTTTCGATTTCACTTCAACAATTTTTGTCTATTAGAAGTAGTTGTTGTCTATAGATCTACTACTCTCTTCGCCCACGTATGGGGTACATCTGAATTAGTTGTTGGACTGCCCTAACACAGTTCATACCCCAAAGTTCTCTTGATTATATGTGAACTAGAAACTGATTTTCACATATTATAATAGCTAGTTAAAGAAACGAAAGGAAACCACAAAAACAGCTTCATAATTATTTCATTTCATCAAGCTCATCTTCTTGTCAGCTCCATTGCATAACTGCTAGTCATGCAATCGCCTGCTGCAGCACTCCCAAAGCCCAAATTCTGTTCACATGCCACCATCCTTTGCAGCAGCAACCATCGTGCAACAGTTCATCGTTTCGTTTGCAAAAAATATCAAATTAGTGCAGTTTTTTTTATTTTTTGCAATTTTATACAAATCTCTCCATATATACACACATATATATAAATCTGTATATATAAATATGCATTGTGTCTGCTCGGATTCCAGCTCAGACAGCGCATTGCTTACAAATTAAACATCTTTTTAGATGCCGCCGAATTTGCATTTCTCACAGCGAAAAAAAAGACACACACACACGAAAAAAGGGTTGTCCTTTTGCTGCTTCTGGTGTGCATCGTCGACTGCGACTGCGGCTCCTGCCAAGGCACCCAAAAAATTGTTAAGTAAAACGACCCAAAATTCAAAAATACAAAAAAAAAAGTAGTTTTCAGCGCTGTCTGCATTGCAGTTCAGTTCACTGTCTGTTGCTTTTTTTTTTTTTTTTTTTTTTGCTTCAGATGATCCTGTGAGCTGCTGCAACTGCGTTCCCGAAGCGAACCCACCAAAATTTCTCAGACATTCAGGCGCCCTCAAGTAATTTGACATACAGCCCAAAAAAAATGAGAAAAGATAAAAAACAAGTAAATAAATGCACTCTCAAAAAAGTCTGCAGAAAAACTTGTTATGCTGCATGTCAAGTTTAAGCAAATGACATTTGAACTGATTTATGAGATGGCGTTGGCTCCAAAAAAAAACATATATTCCCAAACTGACGACATTCCCTACTGAATCGTACTATATATCCCTCAGATACGTAAATATTAATATGATTCAATACATATGTATGTAGTAACACAGATACATAGATACATAGATATATAGATACATAGATACATAGATACATAGATACATAGATACATAGATACATAGATACATAGATACATAGATACATAGATACATAGATACATAGATACATAGATACATAGATACATAGATACATAGATACATAGATACATATATACATAGATACATAGATACATAGATACATATATACATAGATACATAGATACATAGATACATAGATACATAGATACATAGATACATAGATACATAGATACATAGATACATAGGTACATAGATACATAGATACATAGATACATAGATACATAGATACATAGATACATAGATACATAGATACATAGATACATAGATACATAGATACATAGATACATAGATACATAGATACATAGATACATAGATACATAGATACATAGATACATAGATACATAGATACATAGATACATAGATACATAGATACATAGATACATAGATACATAGATACATAGATACATAGATACATAGATACATAGATACATAGATACATAGATACATAGATACATAGATACATAGATACATAGATACATAGATACATAGATACATAGATACATAGATACATAGATACATAGATACATAGATACATAGATACATAGATACATAGATACATAGATACATAGATACATAGATACATAGATACATAGATACATAGATACATAGAAACATAGATACATAGATACATAGATACATAGATACATAGATACATAGATACATAGATACATAGATACATAGATACATAGATACATAGATACATAGATACATAGATACATAGATACATAGATACATAGATACATAGATACATAGATACATAGATACATAGATACATACATACATAGATACATAGATACATAGATACATAGATACATAGATACATAGATACATAGATACATAGATACATAGATACATAGATACATAGATACATACATAAATACACAGTTGCTCGCATTCGCGTTCCATTCATAAAGATAATAACCATATCGCAATCACAGTGAAAAATCATATTTTACGCAAACGTCTTGGACCCAGTGGACGAAGATAGCAGAGGAAGAACAAAAGTCGGAAAGTGTGAAAGAAATGCGAGGTCCAGAATTGTTAATTTCATGGCGAATTGGGAGCGTATCGACTGGACAGCAGCTGAGTCGCAGCTGCATCGATTTGCTGTTCGATCTGGACCACACGAATTGCCGCCTTTGCAGTCGAAGCTTTGACATGATGAGCGATCACTGCCGATCAAACAGAGTCAACTAATGCAAATTCCCAAGACAAGACAAGGAAACCCACAGAAAAAACACAAAAACATCAAATCGAAAGCAAACCTCAGCCTCTGTAAATGAAGCAATTTCATGTAAATTACGAGACAAGCGCCCTATTTACCGAATTCTAAACGAGCCATAAAAAAAGGAAGAAAAAACCTATGTCTAAGACCATAAGAGAAAATGAAAACATAAAAAAAAATGGGAGAAAAAAACACATCAGCCATAGTAAATTGCGGTGAAATCTCATTAATCTTTGAGGTAGATTAGAAAATGTGAGGCACAAAGCCGAGCGCTCGATATGCAAAAGGGAGAGAGGGTCGCAAATCGAAGGATCCTTCGAAGCAACGCAGACGATCGTGCGGTGGTCAATCTTTGAATTGGTCGATCGGTCGCACGATCGATGCATAAATTTCCCTTTACTTAGCGTCCTCTTGTTGTTGTGGTCAGTCGAGAAAAATTCACGCACGGCTGCTTTCTGGGCGACAGTTTATGACGGATCAAAAAGCCGCAACATCCTGGCGCAGAGTTTATGATAACTTCATTAAAAACGATTTTGCGAATAGATCGTCGTGGGAATTCCCACTATGCACATACACATATATAGATGAATTGTAGACACAGCGACTAGCCGAATTGTGTTTGCTGTACTCTTGCCAAAGATTAATGATGCAATGCGAAAGGTGTTGGCCACAAGCTGCAGCAAACCAAAAAAAAAAAAAAGGACCCCATCAATGTGGCACGTTCAATTTACTAACAAACTTGTCACGCAATGCCACAGACCACATCATTAATCACACTGATCAATCCGTCAAGGCGGCTGCACGTGTATGTCGATGTGTGTGTGCGTGTGTGTGTGTGTGTGTGTGTGATTGAGTGTGGGTAGCCGCGTTGGGTTGGCTGGCCATCTAGATGCGTTCTCTGACATTATAATTAGTGCCCGTTGACATACCGAACGAAATCAGCAGGAGCTCGCACAGGATCAACAGTAACTGCATAACACTTCATTTGAATGATGATCGCTGTCGGCTGTGTGGGTTGAAGTTCAAGTGATTGCGATAGCAGTAAACTCAGGCAGCTAATTACAGGAAGTGCCGGAGTGCCACAAACGCAACACCATCAATCAAGCGATCAATCAAAGTATTTGCATAGCACTTACTATCGCAGGCCAAAGATTCAAATTTCAATTCGAGAACAATTAATATGTGGCTCAAAAGACATTATACACAAAGCGTAATCAGATGATCCCACACATGCGTCTTTCGGCTATATATATAAGGTTAGGGCCTCAATCGATCACTATTTGCATAGCTCCTCACTACAAAGGTCACCAAACTTATTACAACTCAAATTTGAGTACCATCAAAAGATGACTTAAGATAGGCCAACTGGGCCAAGCTGATCCCACAACAGTAAGATCAACAAATGTAAGATCATCCATAATTTTTCCCAATACAAAATTATTTCAGTTTGAATGAGAGGTCAAGGCTTGCATGTAAAAGTCATCGGTATTTGTATAGCACTTCAAAAGTATGTCATGATCGTTGATCGTAGTAGAGCACATTTCAAATATAGCCTCAAGTCATTGTTATTGACTTAGCTTTAATAATTGATATTATCTTATCACTATTAGAATTTCCTCTACTTTTTCAATCGGAATCAAGAAAAACTTGTCAGATGGATGATGATCGATAGCTGCTTAGCTTCTAACGAAACAAGTAAGAAGGCTCTAGTCGAGACTGCTCGACTAGGAGATACCCTGAACCCTCTAAGCTGATATTCTAATCATTCTGCACTTTTATGCACACATACATATACATGCATCCACACGCACGCATAAGCCTGCGCTCTGCTAACTGCGCAGTAAGCAGCGACTGCAGTGTGGGCAACAATTTGAGAATTTATCTGTTGAATAATTTCTTTTGTAGACATAAGATCTTAATAAAACTTTCAGAGTGTAATCATATGATGAATATGTGTGTACATTCCAAAGCACAAGTCTCTAGTACTTGAAATGCGTTTTTTACAAATTTGGGGCGAAGGGGGCGTGGTATCCAAAATCTGTAAATTACAAAATCTTTGTATCGATAAACTTTATATACAACCCAAATTTGAACACTCCAGGTCTAAAAATGTTCAAATTAGGCTGAAAAAACAAAATCAATTTTTCGATTACTCTCGATAAAAAAGTTATCGGACGATTTATCGAAAAAATAAAGCAAACTCGTATGGTACTCACGAGTATGCATGCCAAATTTCAGCTCTCTAGCTCTTATAACTTCTGAGATCGACGCACTCATACGGACGGACGGACGGACGGACGGACAGGGCTATATCGACTCAGCTCGTCGCGCTGATCAAGAATATATATACTTTGTGGGGTCTGCCACGCCTCCTTCTGCCCGTTACATACTTTTTCACAAAACCATTATACCCTGATTTCCCATTTTCAATGGGTTCAGGGTATAAAAAGGGAGAAAGCTTAACAATGAGTTAAAAATATGATCTGAATGTAAAATATTAAAGTTGATAAGATCGGAATTATATTAAGATCCCATCATAAGAGAGTTCAAGGTGAAACTTCTAATAATGATCAGCAGCTGAAGAGATCCGTAGATTATCATTAAGCGAAACTCTGGCGATTAGAATAGAGCAAGCCACAAGTATTGGGCATTGTCTATGGTATTTATAGAAACCGATATAAACAAACGACGGATAGACAATGAATGGGATGGGATGCCCCGCTGATTAAAAGATGCGATCATAAGCAGTTGAGGATCGGCTCGCCAAACAAAGCCATTTATTAATAATAGCAAAGATTTGACTAAACGACGACGACCCCCGTTGAACAACAGCCTCGACCCCCTGTCGTTGCGCTTGACCAAAAAAATAGGTTTGTTGGTTTTTTTATGACCCCCAAAAAAAAGATGATGCGAATACAAGAGAGAGAGAGAGAGAGAGAGAGGGAGGGAGAAAGAGTGTGTTTGTGTGCGGCAGACACACTTTTTACGACTTTTCCACAGTTTTGTGGACATTTCGGCGCGGTCAGCCGTTTGCATAATGACGTGGGCAAAAAAGGCCTCTTTATGATTTTGATTGGCATGGCGAGCAGATTGAAAAGAAATTAATGTGAAATTGAAAATAGGTAGCAAATGGAAAACCAAATGAAAATCATGCTGACGCTGACGCAGACGCTGCCGATGATGAGAAATGAGAATGCGAAATGAGGCGCAGCTCATAAACTAGCTGGCAAACATTGTTTTGATGACACTCAGGGCCAGCAGTCCCCAGCCCTTGGACAATGGGCCACCCCTGTTTTTTTCTGCTCTTTCGCTCTGCCTGGGAGAGAACGATGCATATTTAAATTTTCGCAAAGCATGCCACGCTATCATAAAGGTATGAACATCCCGGATCTCAGTGCGCAGACTCGCCGATTCGTTGCACTTAATTGGCCAGGCTGCCAGTCGGAGAAAGCAGAAAGTGTACAAAATTTATGCCTCATAAATGTCAATCCATTTCGATACCATTGCTCTGCACACGCACACACAGAGAAGGAGAGGGAGCGAGAGCGAGAGAGAGAGAGAGAGAGGGAGAGGCTACGCATTGGCTGTCAAATGGAATGCGATCTATATCTGAAGTGTTCGTGCTCGTAAAAAGAGTTCCGGTTAAGTAGTAGCTGTAGTAGTCGCACTAATAGTAGGTGCTGACAGCTGACACTGCTGGAAGTTCATAGATAGATGATCTACAATGATTTGTCATAGCCGATCCATGTAAATGGCGGCCCAAAGAGTTGGCCTTAACACATAATTGGATTAGGCACAACAATTATGCAAACGCCGCAACATTTGATCGAGGCGACAAATTTAGATTATAAAGGGTCTCACCTCATGTCTTGGCAAATCGACAAATCGACAAATTTACGACCTTTCAATATACCCATCAACTAGAGATAGATCTAAGTGAAGATCAGCGCAGCATTCAGCTCATGCAAATCAGTTATGGCTGAGCCAACCAACTGTTTTTCTAGAACAAACTGAAAACTGAGAATGAAGTATGAATGTTAATGAAGTACATTTTCAGGAATCCATGTTCAAATATATATTAGAAAACTCGATCCGCTAGGTTATTACATTTGAGGCCTAAATATATATATATATTCCAACATAGATCATATAACATATAGCCAAATATTCCTTGAACTTAGCCATGAACGTATTATTATTATTCAATGAACGTCTGCCTGTCCGTCTGTCTTTCGCTTTCTCCGCCTATTCATCCGATAGTCCTTACATTTGGCCATCTTGCTCTACTCTTCATGCGAATATATTAGCGATAAATTAGCTGTGTTCTTTTTTAGGCGTGGCAGTACGAAACGGTATATATCCGTTACTGATTTTGACACTATTGAAGCACCTTCAAATTCGGTATAGACTAAATAAAAACTGAAGTAAAAAACTGGACCTACGTCACATTAACTACATGGCAATCCGGGAAAAGCTTTATCTACTACAATTTTATATCTTACGGTTGAATGCCAAAAAACTGCATATAGACGAATCATATGGTTTCTGAATGACCTCCTACAGACCCTGAATTTGAGATATAAGCTCGAATATTTCATCTCCAGATACAATTTTCAAGAATTTATTTATCAATTTATTATCATTTTTGTAGCGAAATCCCGAAATCGGATGTTGACGCTAAGGTTGATTAAGTCATCTTCACATTCATCACACCAATGTCTTAATTTCACAAAATGAATGACGAATTAGAATCTGACATATAGTAAAATTAAAATAAAGCATACCTTTAAAAGCTATGGATTCACTCTAAGACTAACTATAAATATTCACTGATCAAACACCGTCCCTAACTCTCATCTAGCTGCTCGACATATAATTTATATAGCCTATATATAACGTAATAGAATTTAAATTACAATAAAAACTGCTTATATGATTTATTCTACATCATTGGAACTTGAATAACTTCCTAGAGATTTGGGCCTTGATCTCGTATATTTTATCTACAGATAAAATTTTCAAGAATTTATTTATCATTGGAGAGAAACTATATCATATTAATTTTAACAGCACAATTCTAAAATCTAAATTTGAGGTTAGTGTTGATCAAGTCATCGTCATATATACACAAAATCTTAAGTTCTCCAGAATGAATGACGAGCTAAAATCGATCATATAAAAACAAAATAGCCATAAATATCCACTTAACAAACACCGACTCCAACTCTCCTCTAGCTGCTCGACCTATAAATTATGTAGTCCATCCATAACGTAATAGAATTCAAATTATATATTTCATATTTAAAGACTAGCAATTTAGAAATCTCTTTGAGCTCAATGATATCCAAGGATCTATCTGAAAGAAATTCATTAAAGACGTCGAGCTCAAGTTGTTATATTATGCATCGCATTGTGGACATATCATAAACCGATAGAGCGCCCTTTAAATGCCCATTGTAATATTCGCTTTGTAGGTTGTGTGTGGCTGTCATGTAAGTTTTGTATTGCAGCTGAAGGCGTGTCAGTTGGTCGAACGGTGGCAAGGCGCGATCTTTATCTCAAGTGTTGGTGCTGGCATGAGGGAACGACGGCAGCAAGGCAGGACGGCAGGAAGGGTTCGTACGGGGGCGCTGACAATTGACGGTACTTTCGAAATTTATGTGGCTGTAACTTGGACTGGGCAAATGGTTAAGAACTAGGAACTGGGAGCTGGGCCAGATGTTGCCACTGCGAACTGGTTCCGCTTGTTGAAGTTTTAATTTAATTTACATAAATTTCATTGCTGGCTGCTCAAAGAACTAATAAAGAAAGACTTGAGCGACGCTCAAGGCTTGAGCTGTGACTCCGACTCCGACTCCGACTCGACGTCGACGTCGACGTCGACATTGACTCTCAATTGTCGCAATGGACATTGCAGTTCAACTGTTATGCTAATTATTGTGGCTGCTGCTGGCGGTGGTGGCATATGCGGCTTGTGGCATGCCACTTGAGGCGTGCGCTTGCGCAAAACGCCCGCGCCCTCACCGCGAGCTGCGCGAAACCAAACGAAAATGAAAATGAAAATGCAAATGCTAATGCTAATGCTAATGCAAATGAGGCCGAAGGGTGCGACAATAACTGTAATTAAAAGCGACCATTGTTGCGGTCAGTTGACCAGCATGTGGCACGCTGTACGCTGCACGCTGCACGTTACACGCTGCACGTTGCGCGTTGCGCATACCACGTGCCGCATGACCCTGGCCCGGCCCGGCGTCGGCATTTGTTTTGTTGAATGCCCCCGCACAAAAGATGAAAAGTGTAACGCGGACAAGCCAACGTTTTAGATAATCGCGCCGCACAACAAACGGCGCAATCAAAAAGCAAAATAGAAGAGAACAAGTCCATATAGAGCACTCATAGGAGTGGAATAGGCGTTGCCTGTCCACTCAATGCAATTAGCTGTGGGCTGGCCGACCAAGCCACAGCCGCAACAAAGGACTCGACAGCAATTGCAATGCCAATGCCAAAGGCAATGGCAATGGCAATGGCAATGGCGAAAGCAGCTGCCTTTCGGATTGAGGTGATCTATGAGCTAGATAAAGATTGAAAAAGATCTACACACATTGAAACGACTCCACGCAGATCTTTACAAATCTATAGCATAAGAAACAGATCTATATAGATTGCTGCAGGTCAAAACAGATTGAAATAGATCTACGTTGATTGGTTTCGAAAAGAATCGAAATACAATTGTACTAATCGAAGTAGATATATAAAGAAATAACTGTAATCGAAGCAGATATTCACAAATCAGATAAGATATGAGAATATTAGAATTGTAGATAGATCTACGACTTACATAGTAGATGACAAATTATAAGAGCTTATCACAGTAGATATATACAGACTTAAGGAAATTATAAATCAAAATAGATGTTTAGAAAATATAAAGGGCTGAAGCAGATCAGAATAGATCTAAGTAAGGCAGCACATATGAAAACGATGTATAAATATTGAAACTATTATCGTAAATTGGAAATAGAAATAGATCTACGAAAATGAAAACAGAAGAATATATATATATCAGCAAATCGAGCAGCTCTTAGAGCCATTCAACTCAAAATACCTCTAAGAAAAAATAGTGAAATAGCTTTAGAATTCATTACACAGAGATAGAAATAGAAATCATAACAGATCCATGCTGAGCTAACAGATAGAGTTAGATAACAACAGAACAAAACTAAACCACGCAAATCAAAATATACTTCTGCAGATCTATATAGATATTCGATATATCTCATAGTATATAGTATATATGAATAAATTAAATTTAAAATATTTTGTATTATTACATATAAATAATTTTTAAACATTATAAACATGTTTTATTTATTTATTTTTTTTTTTTTTTATTCTAAAAAAATTCAATAAAACAAGCAAGGCAACTTTCCCTCATCTAAAATGCAATCTAAGTTTATAGAATTTTGGTATTGTATTAATAAATAAAATAATTAAAGAAACAGAAATTTATTATTTTTAAGTCTGATACCAAAAATAATAATAGATAAATAATCAACTTATTCTAAGATAAATATATATAGATGAAAACAATTTCTGTACAATTTCATGTGAGTTTCTCAACAAGAAAATGCCTTAATAAGCATTATTAAAAAGAAATCAATAATTCTGGCTATAAAACTGAATTGATAGGCAATACTTGGGAAAGCTCTCAAAACAGAATGAGCAATGGTGTTTGACAGCAAATGAATCGTCATGATTATACATTAAAGTATTATATAGAGCGCAGCTCTCATGTCTAATAGACTTGGCAGACAGCTGCCGATCTATGAGTGAGCGATGTCAGATCTTGCGCAAATCTACGGGCACGTCTTGGGCTTGGGCTTGGGCTTGGACTGCGGCTGTGGCTGTGGCTGTGGCTGTCGCTCCGGCTGGGGCTTTGCTTCGTAAGGATATTCGAGACGGTTCATTTGGCAGCATTCTCATTGTGGACTGAGGCGAACGCTTTGTTTGTCTAACAAAGAATGGCAAAAACAAACCCTCCACAAATGCCCAGGGACAATGGGAAAACGCAACTTTTTGCAAGGGTTTTTCCTGCGATTCTCTCTCTTTTTGCGGTTGGCTGACAGCGAATTTCCCTTTTTTCTGCAATTTCTCACTTTTCTTGCTATTTTTTTTTTGGCAACATTTTTTCGACACTTTTTGCCGAACAAGAGAAATCGTTTTTGTTGCGCCTTTTGTGTGTTGGTTTTTCCTTTATCTATTTTATTTTTTATTTTATATCATTTTTGCTGTTGTTGTTGTTGTTCAATTCTTCATTCTTTTTGTGGCTTTTCAACAGTTTTTTTTTTTTTTTTTGTCGATTTTTTGCAGTCGAACTCATTAGCCGAGCGCCGTTTAATTTGTCATGGTGGCAGCATCGACTCTCATTAGCCGCGACCAGTTGACAGCCTGGCCAATCAACGATAAATGAATGAACTGCCTAGCCAAGCCAAGCCAAACCAGACAAGAAAAAGTTGATTTAAAACATCGAGCTGCAACAGATCCTGCGCAGATCCTCAGCATCAGCCGCGCATCACGTGCGTCCAATTATAATAGGAGAGCGAGAGAGGGCAAGGGGGAGGGGAGATATGTAACTGAAGCTGGCTACAGAAATTAGCCCAAAGCATTGCCAAAGCACACACACACACATGCGTATTTATAAGCTGTGTGGCATGCAACGAGTTAAGTGCCCCGCGCCGCTTTTAATAGCGCATAAATTAACATAAACGACGTCGGCTTTATTTTTCTATATATTTTTTTGTTGTTGCTTTGTTTTGGCATTGACATTGCGCGAGTCGCATGTAAATAGCGAGTGCTAAGTGCCCATACCCAAATCCCAGTCACGGGGTGGCCAACCCTCTCCCTCTCCTCACTCTCACTACCCTCTCTCTCTCTCTCTCTCTGTCTCTCTGTCTCTCTGTCTTTGTCGCACTCTCACTCTAGCATGCACCCACTGCGGTTTTTGTTTGCCCATCAGATAGAAATCAGCATTGCATGCGCCGTCGGCCCTCTTTCAGCTTAGCGCCTCAAACTTGCTCTGACTTACCCCAGAGCCGGTGCAGTGCCTGTACTCTATATCAGATATCCCGTAGCTGGAATGTCCTGTACAGCATGTGACCCGTGGACCGGGGACCGGGGACCGGAGACCGGAGACCGGAGACCGGAGACCGTGGACCTTGCCCCGTGGCAACAGGGAAAAGCACTCGCGCAGGCGCGTCTGCACTTTCCACCCATCGAGTGGGCCCCGCCTTGTTGCACAGTGGGAAAACGTGTTTGAGCACCTTACAGTGGTATTCGACGTTCAAGTATGTGGTTTTAAACTGTGTGTGTGTGTGGGCATGGCCGATATCCACTATATCACTAACTTCTTTACTTTTTGTATTCTGGTCTATCGTTTAAAATCGTTTTGCACTATTTATCGATATATGATCGATAAAAAGTTAAACACATTCTCATGAACATTAAAATACATTAAGTTGTTGACACCAAGCATGAAATTATTATTTTTCGATATATATATCGGTCTATCAAAATGGTATATTTATCAATATATGCATATAATAATTATATATATTTACTTTATATTCATAGTTTCTGTTACTGCCTTTTAATAAAATCCCAGGAAATTATTGTACTATTCTGATAACTTATCGATAATTCGATATGCATTTAGCATGCATTTTTATAATCGATTATTATATAATGAATATTATATGTATATTTCTTTTAATTTCTTGCAATTTCAAATTTGTATATATTTCCTAATGAGAATATAACTTAATTCGATAGCATATGGATTAATTCAATCATGTTCATTCTAACTATATATGTATATGTATATATTCATCTATGATTTCCTCAACTGCAATTTAGATGCGATCCTTCCTATCCACATACTTCTTCGATACAACTTTATCGATTTTTACATATGCTGTACATCTATTGAATCTATTTGGCTCCTGTTACTGTTTATTCACCGTAATTTTTTACACCCTCGTCCACTGTGCGTCGGCGCAACAGCAAAATGCTTAAGCAAAAAAAAAAAAAAAACCAACAAAACCCGCTTTGGCTTCATTAGGCGATTAACGCTGCAGTCGACGTCGACGTTGCAGGGGCGTTTCGCTGCCATTCAACTGGGAGACGCGCTGCTCACTTAATACGCGGCGCAGCAAGTCAAGTGCGAATCATGTCAATCAGAGCGCGAGTCGCGTCACGCGTGGCCGTTAAAAAGTTGTGAGTGAGTGTGTGTGTATGTGTGTGTGGGGAGAGAGAACAATAGAGGCAGACAGAGAGAGAGCGATGCGTGTGTGTGTGTGAGTGAGAGGGCGACCCGTTGCTAGATGACAAAATGACAGGCAAATGTCAGACGTTTTGCTGAAACGTTTAAGCTGCGCCACTGCGTCGCTTGTTCACTTCACTGCACACACACACACACACACACACACATACTTACACACTTCTATATAGCGCATAAGTAGTTGTCGAACTGAACTACTTTTTTTTTGTCCCTAAAGTGTTTGTTTTTCCACGCAGCAACAACAGAAATAAAATGTAAATTTTCACCCAATTCTCGAGCTCGAGCTCGAGTTCGAGCTGGCACGCGTGTAATCGCCCGGAAGCGTACTCTAAAGCGCCCCCTCCTCCCGGCCGCTGCGCGTTAACCCCCAAAAACCCAAACCCAAACCCAAACCCGAATCCAATCCCAACCCACTCCACCCCATCGTCGGCTCAACCCTGCGCAGGCGCCGCGGCGCAAATGTAAAATATGAATGAGGAACAAATTTGAATGCGAATGGGCAGAAGGCAACAAAATGTGGCAGCAACTACACCCTATGTAATATTACAGCGGGGTTGCAAGTCGAAAAAGCTTTGCAACTTGGCTGCAACATAGCCATATCTCTCTCTCTCTCTCTCTTTCTCTCTCTCTCTCTCTCTGTCTCTGTCTCTCGCTCTGTCTCTGGGTGTAAATTTGCATTGACTTTTGCAACATTGAACACGCCTCGATGTGGCAACATGACCAGCTGCTGGGCACGCGCAACGCGCTAGCCAACTGTCATGCCACACACACACACACACACAAAAGTTGCAACGTCATTGTGGCACACATGAAGTGTATGTAAGTCCGTGTGTGTGTGTGTGTGTCTGTGTTGACTTTTGGTGTGGCAACAACTGCCCACTCATCAAGAAGAACAGCCTCTGGCCTCTGCACGGCAGCTGACGTGGCAACAAGCACATATTACGTTGCAACGTGCAACGTGCAACGCGCGACGCGCGACGCTCTACGTGCTACGTGCAGCGGGCACTAAGCTAATTAGCTAAACGCGCTGAAAATTTGCAAAGCGCCGCCGGCAGCGCAGCGGTTGCCAATTGCAGCAGCAGCAGCAACAGCAGCAACAGCAGCAGCAGCAGCAACTCTGGCAGCGTCCTGCATGCAACCCTTTTCATCTAGTTTCTGCCTTTGGAAAATTTGTTTATCATTAACAGATTTTATTTTTTTTTTTTTTGGGGCGCAGGCAGCAATGAAAATGAAAATGCAAACGAAAACGAAAATGAATTATAATTACACTGAAGCTGAAGCTGAGGCTGAGGCTGAGGCTGAGCTACCCTTGCCACAATTTCGCTCACTCGAATATACCCTAACCTAATGGGGTATTTGCATGATGTGGCAGAACATGAAGCGTGTCTGCTAGATGCCCATATATATAACCTATTTGTAGTGCTGTCTAAACTATTCTAATAAATAAAAAGAAAAATGAAAATAAACTATTTATTTCATTATTTTAAGTCTTATTTACATATTTTTATATTGTACATACAAATTCAAAAGAATCTAATATTGAATTTAAATATATGTATATTTCAATATATATATTACGATAATACTACAAATTTAATGTATTTTAATGTTACAGATTGTCGAATTGTAATATATATTATAAGTTTGTATTTTACAGGCAGTTTACGAGTGTGTGTAAGAAATATAAATACAGATGTTACATATTCTCTAAGTAAATCTTTTCACGTATAATTATACGTTTATATATGGATTCATTTATATATGGATATCATATTCATTTTGATAATATTCTAGTGGTATGTTACATTAAGCTATATTGATATTGCATCCAATAAATATACATATTTCGACAGAAATTTGATTTATTATCGTCATACCATATCATATACTGATATAATAAATGTATATTATAGATATAATATAGTTATATTTTATAAATATTGAAATTAATGTGATAATATGGTATATGGTATACGGTATATATGTATTTGATATGACACTTAATGAAATAATATTCATATTATATTCATGCAATATGATTACATATATTTACTATAGATTCTATGTATATTAAATATGTAAAAGATATAAATACATATCAACATATCTTTATAGATTAAAGACATTAGATAAATGGATAGCATGACTATATTTATTTTTATAATTCTTATTATAGATTAATTTTATATTATTACATGCTATTATATATATCATTGATTTTATTCATTCAATATTGATACCTGTCTGCCTAATCGATCTATTATAAGTTCTCATGCAATTCACAAGGTGAAATACACATATATGGAATATTATATTCTTGAGCTATTTAATTATATATTACACTTTCAATTAATTAAATATGATTTTCTAAATACATATATATATATTCATTGTGTTCGCTCATATTGCTATTCAGAGCATTTATCATTTAGGGTATTCATTGCTCACAGTTAGGGTATTCATTGTGCGATCAATTGGATTCAACAGGAGTTCCTTTGATGATTCGGGTGTTACGTTGCGGGGGGATTTGAATATTAATGGTTTTTTGTTGCTGATGCTGTTGTTGGTGCTGCTGTTGCTGTTGCTGTAAGTTGTTGCCACATAGGCATGCCACACGCGGCGCTTGAGCCTGTGGATTTTGGAAATCTTTTGGCATTGTTTGCATAACATTTGGCAATTATTGCTACATCCTTGCTGACAGTGAGCACGACGGAGAGACAGGCCAGGTTGCCAGGATGCGCTTTAAGCCGGCTTAGGCCAAGCAGGAAGCGGAGCAGCAGCAAATGTCAACTCTTAACGAGAGTGCGAGTGCGAGTGCAAGTACGTGTGTGTGTGTGTGTGTGTGTGTGTGTGTGTGTGTGTGTGTGTGTGTGTGATAGAGTGTGGAGAGTGGGGGGAATGCGTAGACACGCTCTCTCAGCTGGCAGTCGCCTGAAGCAAAAGTTTGTGAAAAGATCAAAGCAAAGGCAGTCGAACTAAATGAGGTGAAGACAGTAGATGAGGAGGGGCGGGGGGGCAGACGCAAATTCTTAAAGGCAAAAGGTTCCATTGCCTGCGGCATGTTTGTCAATCGAAAGGTGTGCGCGAAGATCGCGAGTTGGCATCTGCCAAAATCCACAGCTCAGTCAGTCAGTCACTCAGTCAATCAGTCAGTCACTCAGTCAGTCGGCTGGCAATCTGTGCAGCAGTTTGATTCGCCTCAGGCTGCTGTGGCAAGGGCACTTCCTTTGCGGCCAGCTGTTGATTAACTGCATAATGAGAACGCCAGAGCTGAAGCATGTCCTTGGCATTCACATACCTTCCGCACAATTTCGTCATTGTTGTCAATCATTTGCATATTCCACAAAGACTTTTGAAACATATTTTGAAAATATCCATTGAAGCTCTTCAATATTTGGTCTATGAAATCTGGAATAGATTCGATTGAAATCACAGCATTTGCTGATTCTCTTTAAGCTGCAATATTATTTTTAAGTCTATTATTTTAAGTCTATTGGGTCTCGTAGAGTTTGTATAATATTAAATATATACATGTATGTATATATGTATATACAATAAGTTTTTATTGAACTCTATAAAAATTAAAAAAGAGCATTCCAGAGTTTTATTGAGTTGATTTTAGTATCACAATATTTTCGATTGATAATATTTATTGGAATAACTTCAACGCTTCGTCAGCTGTGAGCAGAGTGAGTAGAGAATCTACAACCCCCAGCACCATCTCCACCCTCCATCATATACAATAAAATTTATCACATTTACAAGCAATTAATAACATTTTTATCGATTAGACAAGGAGACAAACAATAAAGTGAAGAATGAAAATAAAGAAAATGTGAATAGCGGAAGTGCGATGAGTTAAAGAAAATTTAAATTTTCCTTCTTAAAGGGTTAAGGTGTGTCAGTATGTGTGTATGTGTGTGGGTGTGGCTGTCAGCGATAATAAAAAAAATTAGTTGAACGATGCGGGTGAGCACAGCTGGCAGCAAGTGCAACCTGCAGCGGGAACAGAGCCAGAGAGAAAGAGGAAGAGGAGGAGGAAGTCGGAGGAACTCGGTTACCGGGAAACGTCTAGAGCCAAATATAATAAAAATAATTCAATTAACGCGCGTCCGTCCGCTCAGCGGCTAAATGGGCAACAAATTAGAGCCAAACCCACAAGAATGTGAGAGAGCCTGATGACAGGTCGACAGGGTCAGACGGCAGAGGCAGTGGCAGAGGCAACCTGTGCGCTGGCTATGGATTAAGCGGGCCGTTGCGGGTTTTTCACAGAAGCCCAACAACATCAACAAGAACAACAACAAAAACAACAACCTGTACCCTCCGCGAGCCGCACTCAAAATGAATTACAGTGCGAAAAAAGGACGCACGCTCCGAAGGGCGTCAAAGTGTTAACAAGTGTTATGTCAAAGACTCGACTGCTGTCGCACGAGCTACGCCACAGCAGCAGCAAGAACGAGCGAGAGTAGGCGAGAGACAGAGAGAGAGAGACAGATCGAAAAGAGGATCACAGTTTGGCTGGCAGCTGTTGCCGCTGCGTGCCAACACACAATGGGGGCGTGGTGCGTGCTGTGCTGTCCCGTTTGATCCCGTTCGGACTACCTGCTGCTGTTTTGAGCGCACCAAGCAAAGCAAATCACTTGGTCAAGCAACAGCTACAGCTAAAACAACAACAACGACAACAACAATAACAACAAAGCAAAAACAACAACGACAACAAAAACCGCAAAACATAACGTTGCGACAGCTGAAAAAGCTCGCTCACCAATGGCAGCGCAGCTTTAGCTCTTTTAAAATTAAAGAGCAACTCCGCTATTATGTTATTTGCAAGCTTAGCTTGTGCGCGCTCTTATACACTTTGCATGCTACTTTTATCAGCCTACAGCTAAAGCAAAGCGTACTTATACTATTTGCCATGCAAGCGCACGCTTCTCTACTTTACTTCTCCTGCATCGTTCGATTAGCAAATGCAATTGACATGTGAGCAGTGTGTATGTTGAGCTTCAATGTATAAGCATTAGTGTAAGTGTAGAAAAGATGAGGGGAAAGCAAATCAATATCATTCCATATTTGCACGCTTTAAGTTAGATTATCATATTCTACTTATACATGCACACTCTAACTTATACATGCTATACTTTGCTCTTATGGTTGTTGCATTTATACATACTTACGCGTATTCCAGTTATGCTAGAGCACTCTAACTCATACTCTTATAATTGTACTGCAATGGAAATTTACATACTCCGCGTATACTCTTACGTCCACCTATGTCTACTTAATGTAGTTACACTTACACTTACGCTCATTCCATATGAAGTTTCGCTGAAAACATTGGAAATCGATTTCAGCTCTTACCCAATCTCAGAGCACCCACTAGAAACTGTTCATATACTGGAATAACCTTAATAGTTATTTTCGTATACTTAATGCAGCTTTGTATGCGTGGACATAGCATACTTATTTGCATACACATAACGGTACAGCTCACACTGGAAAGCAAGCTTATGAAATGTATTGTATAAGACAAATTTTATTTTTGATTTTAGCGTTTTATTATTATACAAAAAAAAGTTGTTTAAAAAAATTGTTTTCGCTTAAATATAAATAAATATATAGATTTATAAAAAAAATTGTTTACAAAAACTACATAACAGCAGTGCCAAAAAAATTGACTTAAATTCTAATTTATGTACAAAGCTGAAGTTAGATAAAAAAAAAAATTAAATTAATTTATGAACTTAAGAACTAAATAAGCGTCATAGTTAAGCGTTTTCCCCCGTTTGTCAGCGTTGGCTCTCAATCTATCTCTCTCTCTCTCTCTCTCTCTCTCTCTCTCTCTTTCTCGCACACTCTCTCCCTCTCTCTCTCTTTCTTTCTTTCTTTCATCAAACGTAGATGGATGGCAGCGCTAGGCCCACCTCGAAATAGTTGCGCGCGTCCACCTTGAGGCGTTTGGGCGGCGTCTCCGCGCTCGCCGCTGGCACCGGTTGCCTTTCTCGCCTCTCTCGACACCGTTTCAGTGGGCGCACAGGCGTGGGCGTGGCCAGGCAGAAGGTATCGGAATGATTGGGCACATGCAACTGCGGCGTCGGCAGCTGCACCAGCACGCTGTGCGACACCGGCTCCGGAGTGGCGGGCAGCGGCAACTGGGCAAAGCTCAAGTCGCTGGCCGGATCATCGCCGGGCGCATACGAGGGCGACAATATGACCATCGATTGGGCGTCCGGCTGCTGCTGCGGCTGCTGCTGCTGCTTGAGCAGCGTGCGCCGGCGCAGGTTGAAGGATTTGCGCGGCTTCTTTTTCTGGCTGCAGGGATCCGGCTTGCAGGCCGAGTCGAGTATCGCATCGATCAGCCTGTCCAGCGTCTGGTCGCCCATGTTGGTCGAGGGCTGTGGCGTGACTGGGCGTGGCGCTGCCTGAACTGGAACACGCACCTGCTTTGCCGGCTGCTCTACTGGCTGCTCCATGGTGGCCAGAAAGTCGGCCTCCAGCTTTCGCTTCTTCAGCTGCTCCATGTAGCGCGGCTGCTCCAGAAACGGATCGAGCGGCAGCAGGCCGCGCAGCGCCAAGTGCTGTCCGCTCGGCAGGCTGGGCGAGTACTCCTCCTCGTAGCGCGGCAACGTGGCTGCATAGCGCACCGACTGCACCACCCGGCGTCCATGCTGCTGCTGCTGCTGCTGCTCCGACTCCGTCTCTGGCGTCAAGTTGCGTATGTCGCTCAGTGGCGCCAACACGAGCGGACTGTTCCGCAGCCGAGCCAATGGCTGCGGCGTCGAGCTGTTGTAGCCCGCACTGGGCACGTTCTCCTTGTTGGCTATCGTGGCGCGTCGCTGTCGCCGCTGACGTCGAGCCGCTCGCAGCTCCGGCGCAGGCAACTCGTGCAATCGCTGTGTCGATGCTGTCCACTTGAGCATGTCGCTATTTTGTTCTATGTCTTTGTGTGTGTGTGTGTGTGCTCCTCGATCTATGTTCAGAACTCTCTGCTCTGATCTGCACTCTGCTCTCTGCTCTTCTCCTTACGGCGTTCGCTGACAAACTGAATCGGTTCGGGGTAGCGGGCTGCCTTTTATACTCGCTCTGCGGCCAGGCGCTAGGGGTTGTTGCGCAAGCGCACCCCGCGCCCCGTCGCGAGCAACATGCAATCGGTATTACGCTCACTCTTTACTTTGTCTCTCTCTCCCATTTCAACTCTCTTGCCGTCGTCCTCCACTGGCACGTGAGACTGGTCAAAGCTCCACATTTCGGCCCACTTGAATTCCTTAAAACTTAATTCACTATACTGCATTGGATTCCACGGTTCGGCTTAGTCTTAGCTAAAGTACACGTAGTTCATCTTATTTTATATAATGACGTATCCGTATCCCATATCATTTATTTCTTGAGCCGCCCCATATGTAGATTCTATTAATCTATTCATTTTTGCTTAGTCTGAAACTTCTAGCATCGTTTTGTTCCTATTTATCTTTAGCTTCGCTCTCTCCCTCTTTTTCCTATGTCTCTTTCATAACATCACACAATCTATTTCTTCTTCTCTCTCTCTCCCTCTCTTTCTCTTGCTCCCTATCTCTCTTTTTCTCTAGCTCTCATTCTTTCGTTCTCTTTCTCTGTCTTTCTCTGTCTATCTCCCTTTTTCCCTCTCTCTCTCGCATTTAAGCTTTTATTCCCATAGCTCCCATCTTCTCTACTTTCTCTTTCTCCTCCTCTCTCTCTCTCTCTCGCACTCTTAATCTCTCCATCTCTATCTTTAATTTTCTTTCATTCTGGAAGCTTCAAGTGAACGTTGGATCAATTTCACTTGGCGCTTCAGTTTTGTATTCACTTATGGTGTATATAGACCTAGTCTTATTTTCTTTCCCACAGGACGTCGTATGCGTCCCTAGGCACGCCCAAATGAGGTCTAGATCTCTATCGGCAATCTCTTAGTTATTAAATTTGCTTTTGCCCTCAAGGAAGTGATCGTCATTGTCGCTTTAGTTGTTGGGCTTCCTAGCTTGCCCTACCCCTACCCCTACACCTACCCCTAACCCCTACCCCCATCGCGGGCCAATTTGAATGTCGCTTAGGGGTCGACTGGCTGACTTTATAGCAACAGGCTCTGCTGTTGACACTTGCCAGTCAAGCAAGCCAGGTACGTTAATTAGTTCGGCTCACAGGTTGCACAACTTCCTGTGTCTCTCCTCTGTCTCTCCTGCTAATATTATCGTGCATTAATTGCGGCTCTTTAGCGACCACTAAAACAGATACTTTAATTGAAATTTGAAATTGAAAATGTGTGCAACTTCCGCAGGAAACATTTGGAAAATGTTACAAACATTGAGTAGGTGCTGATCCTGCACATTAGTCGTCCTGCCATATGGCCAAATGGCTTCAAAAGAGTTGCGCTTGTGCTCTACATAGTGTTAAACACCTTTGCCCGGATCTCAGTTCTCTTCACAGCTAATCCAAGGATTAGGATCTCACACATTCCTCGGCTATGTAGATCACTCAGCTCAGCAGGGTCACTAGCCTATCCTAAGCTCTGACGATCGGTTGACTATTAATTATTGATCATCTTTTTGAGAGCTGCCCACATGTCCAGCAGCACGGCTCATGCAAGTCAATCTGCCATCAGCCAGCTGCAACTATGATTTATCTGCAAGCCTTTTTCGTTTTTCTTTTTTTTTTTTTGACTGATCTGGCAAACCGTTTATGATCTATTACGATGCTAATGTCGTTTTCGTTAGTGAGATCAATATGTTTCCTGGTATCTTTAATCTAATACGTCTAATATCTGCTGATCTACACTAAACACAGTGTACTCCCTTATCAGAGCTTAAGATCATCTAAATTAGTTCCATCGCACGGGATTTGGGCACGATTTCGACAATGTGTCATCTAAGACTGATGATGACCTTAAGAACTAACTTAGCGATCTCAGGCAATCGTTTCAATTCACTTTTCGCAAAGAGCGTTTCTCAAACCCAGAAACTTCAGTATCTAACTATCTCTCATGAGCTGATCCTCGCCAAAATCTAGAAATAGGTTTTGATCTACATTAGCTTCACCTGGAGGATTACCAGAGAATTACAATACTTAATATAGAATTCACTTTTTCTTTCCCCTCTCTCCCTCTCTGAAATGCCATCAATTTGCACTTAGATCTATTTTAGCGTGGTGAAAGATTGTTTCTGCCCGACTTCCAATTAACGCTCGCACGGCCCATAACTCTCACCTCTTTCTCTTTGGGATCTTTCTCTGCGGTGAAAGTTGATTTTTTGTTTGCTTTTACAAACATTCAACGATCCTTTGCGAAATCGCATAACAAAGGGGTAAGGGTAAATTAATTGAATGCTTTAGTTCGCAAAAAAAAAAAAAAAAAAAAAATTCTCAACTTTTCAACTCTTTTTTTTTTGGTTAAATTTCGGATTTTTTGCACACAAAAAAGGGTTTCGCATATTGGTTTTTTCCTTCGTCCTTTCTTCTCGTTTTTTGCCTCGTATTTGAGCAGCCCTTCGGTTGCTTCTGGCTTTCTTTGCGTTTCTCTCGGTTTCTTTGGTTTTCTGTTCCGCTGTTTACACAGCCACACAAAAGGATTAAATGGGATTTTAAAGGAATTGCATTTAACGGTACGTATATATGTACATACACACATATGTATGTATGTATGCATGCCCATAAGGAACTGTTGATTAATATGATTTAACGAGCATCCTTCTAACTGGGCGTGTCCTGTCTCCGTCGCTGTCCTTCAGGATGGCCTGCTTGAAAAATTATCATAAGCCGCACATTTTCTGCGGTTTACAACCAAAAAACAAAAAAAAACACAATACATACACACAAATAAAACCACTCAAAATCAATTTACATTATTCACATGCGACAATTGAGTTTCTTCCTTCAATTTTTTTCCTTTTTTATGTGCTCAACGATTTAACGCTTAATTAACGAGCCGGCGCACACAAAAAGAAGAGCGTGAGCAAAAACATCGAATGTCCCCCTCCCTCCGTTGTCCTTTCGCTGTCCCATCCGCTTGACGATCGCTATGCAAATTGCCTGCAGTTTTTTCGCTCTCATTTCATTTTTTTTTTTTTTTTGTTATTCACACACTTTTGGCTCTCTCTCTCCGCTTGCGCGCTGCGCTGGCTTGTGTGCGCTGAAGAGCGTCACAAAGAGCCACTTGACTTTCACTCTTTGGCTTCGGCTTCGACATCGGCCTTGCCTTTCGCATTTCCTCCATTTACTCGTTGCCCTTGCCCCCCTCTTAACCCGATCAACAGACCGATTTGCATGCATGCTCAATGGCCTGTGGCAAATGCTTCGGCACTTTGGCGCATAAACTTTACGCCTCATCTTCTGTCTCTGTCGCTCCCACTGGCAATCGGGCCTCGAGCAAATCGCATTTGCAAATCGCATTCGCAATCGCCGATTGCTCTGTTTTCCTTGCTAACATTTAATCCGGCCTCTCTTTGCATGCAAGCGCAGCCCTTTTTTATGTGCATGCGTACGGACGTGTGTGTGTGTTTTATTATTGTGCTGCGCTTCGTTTGAATTTGATTAATGTGCGTTGGCTTTGCATTGTATGCGAAATTTATCGATATTTGATTTGCTGCGCCGCCAAAGAAGAAATAAAATCTAGGCAAAGGGAAAAGTGTATCAAAAATGTTTGTCGCGCGGCTTTGTTTGCGTTTTGCATAAGTATTATTTCCAAATAAACATATGAGCACACACACGCACACATGGACGTGCATATGTAGATGTGTATGTACACATGTAAACACGATTGGAACTTCATTAACCCATTGAGGACCGCCGTTGACAATGCAAATAAGAGAAATCTAAGCATGAGTAACACTCAATATAAGAGAGGCTCTAAGCTTAAATCATACACAAATGCTCGAAGCTAATTGACCATGATGTGTATAAGAATCTGGACGTGCATATGTAAATGTGTGTGTACACATGTAAACACGATTGGAACTTCATTAAACCATTGAGGACCGCCATTGACAATGCAAATAAGAGAGATCTAAGCATGAGTAACACTCAATATAAGAGAGGCTCTATGCTGAAATCAATGATTTAAAATCATATACAAATGCTCGGAGCTAATTGACTATAATGTGCATAAGAATCTGTATTTATACTATCAAAAAAAAAAAAGAACAGCAAAATTTTAATTATTTATTTCAAGTATAGTAAAGAAAACATTTGTATCGATAGTTATTATAAAAAATAAAGAAGAAATATATAAACTTAATGTTGTAATATTTAGTTTTCAGTTATAATAAAGAAAAATCTTGTACATTTTATAACTATTAAAATGTCAAAGAACTACAAATTGTTAAAATTTCAATATCATTTATAGCAATAGAATGAATAGACTAATCAAACCGAATTATGGCTTGCAATAAAATCAGCCATTAATTCCGCCGGCTTCGCTGATTTCCAGCCTACTCCCAGCTCTCAACTCCAAGAACCCTAGCCGAGATGAAGAGCTCTCGCATCCAAAATAAACGCCTACAGGGGCGACCAATTCCAGATATTGCAGACGTGCCCATGAGTTGGCAAAAATAACTGTGTGTGCAAGGAAGAGAAACTAAAATAGAATAAATAATCAAAAAGGATGAGAGCGGCTCTCGAGCCAGGGCCCAAAGCAAATGTCATGTTTATGCTCATAACTTTAATGCTCAAAAGTCGACCAACTGTCAACTGTCAAATACGAGACAATTTCAAACAAAACGCAATCTTGTGCAGAGTGCAGAGGGAGCGAGCGAGAGCGAATGACGGAAGGAGATGCCGGGGGGACGGCGACGACTCAGTAGTATCGAGTGTGACCCTGAAAAAGCAAGGCTGCAAAAACTGGAACATGCCAAAAAAAAAAAATAAGAATTGCAATGAGGATACGAAAGATGCGCAACGAAAAACGAAAAAGCCGAAGCAGGCAGACAAGACACACAAAACAATAGACGACGTAATGAAGAGCACACACACACGCATACATACGGACGCGCACGCATAGACACAACGGGAGAGCGAACGCAAACACACAGACACACACACACAGAGAGAGAGAGTGACACACGCACAGCGAACGATAGACTGAGACATCGAACATGAGGAAGTAAAATACAACAATGCAAGCGAATGAGGCAAAGGATGCGGCTGACTGTCGTGCCGCAGAGAGGGTGAGGCGGCAGCAAGAATTGCACAAGACGACGAGCCAGAAATTATGGCAAATAATTTAGAGCAGAAATTGTCGGCTGGCAAACAATTGAAAGGGATCCTTCTTGATCATCCTGATGCGATGCTGCAATCGATTGCCCAACCATTTACCGTTCCCTACTCTACATTTCTTTATATTCGTTCTGTCTGTCTGTCCGCCTGTGTGTCTGTGTCTGCGCCTGTCCCTCTGTTCGTTTGTCATTTTGTCCTGCCCACAAAGCGCCTGAAGTTGCTTCCTTGCATCCTTCCTTCCTTACTTCCTTCTTTTTTCGCCAATATCTTTGAGATGTTTGCGCTGCCTGCCTTTGCCATAAATTTGCAACAATTAAAAATAAAGTTAATTAAAATTTATGTGCGACACTTTTTGCACTTGGATTGCGACCAGCCCATCGAACATGTGTAAAAAACTGTTCATGTCTGCCTGTATGTATACATGCGTGTGTGTGTGTGTGTGTGTGTGTGTGTGTGTGTGTGTATCTGCGAGCCCCCGTCTAATTGCTGGGAGTGGCCGATTGCCATTGAATGCCCGACCACTTGAAGCGTTAAGATCTTTGATCTCTCTATTTCCCATATCCCCACAGCCGCTGCGAGAAATTCTCACTCTCTCTCTACCTATCTCTCTCTATCTCGCTTTGCACTTGGCTTATTTTAAGCTCATGTGCAAAAGCTTTAAGGGCGTCTTATAAAATGGTGATACCATGCTAATAATAACTCTCTTTGCCTCTCTTTTGCAAGCACTCTCGTTAAAAAGCATACAAAAGTGTTCGAAAGCCGAAAAATGATTTAAAGTATAAGAGTAAAGTCTTATATTTTGTTGTATCAAAAACAACTTAAGCTGCACATTGCAGAGAAAGAAAGGGCGAGAAAGCGCAGTGTTAGTAGAGAATAAAATTTAACAGTCAAATTTCAAATTGATTCGATATTTGTATAGCTAAATTTGATATGCCCATCTATGTTTATCTTCCATCTCTCTAGAGAGATCTGCTTGCCACCCAAGCTTTGGTTGACCTGCTGTGCTAACACAAGCCGCATCGTTAGTTCCTTTTATAAGACGGCGCCTACTTTGCATATGCCACAATCAACTGCGGAGGCGCCTTCGATTTTATGATGCTCCCCGTCGACCAGCGTCCGCAGTCTGCTCGAAGCGAGGCCGACAGAGCGGACATTCCAGGCTCTTCACACGAACAATAGATGCTGTCATTTGCTGCTGATGCGTGGCTGATGCCCGTAGCAGAGATTTATTGGCCTGCTCTCAATCTTGTTCCACGTTCCACGCTGTGTCCCAACTGAGAAGCGTGAAAGTGGCCGATGGCTGCTGGCCGATGGCCGGTCCGGCTCGGCTTCGCTTCGTTTGTGTGTATGCGTGCTCGGCATAACAAAGGATCCATCGGAGCGTCCACTTCTAATGCAAGATCATGCCAATTTTCTTGCAGATTTTTTGACCATGTCCATGTCACTAAATTAGAGCACAAGGGCGCAGCGCTGACTGTGGTGGTGGTGGTGGCGGTGCTGCTGTTGCTGTTGCTGTTGCTGCCGGTGCTAACTCTTGGCAGCTGCTGCTGCGCCAAAAACTGACCGACAGCCTTCTGAGCAGCTCGAGATTAGGCCTTGCATTATCCTTTTACCTAGAGCTAGGACCCAGCTGAGCTGAGCCGGGCTGGGCACTGAAAGAGGGAGACAGGGAGAGAGGGAGCTGCTGCTTGATCTTAGACAGGGCTTAGCATGCTAGTGAATACACACACAAATGCACACACACGGAGACAAATCCCTTGGCCACTGGACACACAAACCAATTAGGGAACATCGTCTAAGGAGGACAAGAAGCGTAGGCACGCCAAGGAGGGCTGAAGAAGAGCCGGCCAGGGTGATCAGCCAGCTATGACCCTGAGAAAGTTGTGGCTAGCAAACTTAACCGCAATCATTACACACACACACACACACACACACACACACAGAGAGAGATACATGCAAAGACACTCATAGACGCCCACAAGCCGAGTTGAGGATGTGTCTGTCGTGTCCTGTGCCGCACGTCTAATTGTCGGAAGTGCAACTACTTAGAGTCTGCCTGCCCTCTGACTACGCGCTTGGCTGCGTCGCGTCTTTAAGTCTTCAAGTCTTCAAGTGTTCAAGTGTTCAGGTCCGAGCCGAGCTGCTCAGCTACACCTCAAGTTAATTGCGACACTTAGTCGTGATAAGGCGGTTGCGATAAGGCGATAAGGCGCACTGGACCCATGTAGGGTAAGGGACGAACAGCTGTCCTGCAGCCAAGGCGTGTTGCATGCAACGTCTTAGGCGACTTAGCTAAGATTTGGCATTGTCTGCGCTGCTTGTAAGCCCCTTTTCCACAACAATCCTTTTTTACATGTTTTTTTAATGCTGGCATGGCCGAGAGCAGGATTTGGCTCATATTTTTACGCCTTGCATAAGCCATAATTGAGCTGTCGTCAAAATATTTGCTCCAGCTTCTCTGACTGCCTATGCTAATGCCCTTTGCTGCATGCGCATATGTTTATCTACATATACATATTTGTGACATATATGCATATCCCGACAAATATTTTCATGTCTCGAGTCAAAATAGCATTCGGTTTATAAGCCTCTAACCCTTTAGATTTATGCATCGGAATCATTTGTTGCCATTCGATTTCTCATTTCTCATTTTTCATCTTCATTTTTTTATGCAAATTATTCTAGGGGTAAGCACAGTCACAGTCACAGTCACAGTCACCATCACCATCACCATCACCATCACCGTCATAGTCACTGGCAGTCAGTCAGTCCGTCAATCAGTGCTGTTCAGGTAAGTCCATTAAGGTGTTACACGGCAACAATCCTTGTCGAGTAATTACGGGCTTGTTAGCTATGGTTGCAATAACATTTCTTTCGCCTTCTTTCCCTTGTCGGGTGCAGCATTTCTTTGTACGTGGGAAACGTTTTTTATTTTATTTTTTTTTTTACCATTTTGGCCTTGTCCCTGAACATCATTTATGAGTGTTTGCACGTAAACAAAAGGATCATCCGATCAGCAGGCTCTGCGCCAGAATGAAATCGACAAAAAATGCTAAATAAAAGATCAGTTGTCAATCAAGGCGCACAACATTTCCATATCGACCCTCATATTGCATGGCTAATTACTTTATTCGTTACATCCGACAAAAACTCTCGCGATGTCCTCTCCTGGCCTGCCCTGTCCTGTCCCATCCTCTATGGTCCTCTCTTCGCATAATTTGAATTTAATATGCTTTTAATGGGCCCATTGGGAGATCCTACAAATTTTAGATTAAAACTCTTCAATTAGCTAAACGCCAAAGATACATGGATAGAGATACATACGTTCATAGAGAGGAACTCCCTAATTACACTGAAGACTAAACATTTAATTATGAGTTTCCCTTCTCCAGGCTATTCTTCTATCTGAATGTTTTGCTGTTTTTCAAGAACTTCGGGTGTTATCTATATTACCAATAGGTAAAACAAGTAACCTGTTTTCTTGTATTAAAATTTAGTTCTAAGCATTCAGCATTCTTTAGCAAACTTGATAGAAAAACTCTAAAAGCAATGAAAATTTCACGAAATAAAAAAGTCTAGATGAGAGAGTTCGAGGAAAAAAAGCTCGCAGATATAAAAACTACCCGAAAAACTAAGAGCTATAATATGATTTAGTGGAAATAAAACAGAAGGAACTTCAGGAAATGGAAACTTCTAAAAAAAAAAAAAAAAAAAAAAGGAAAACAACTTTTAATTAAAAATAGTCCCATTAAAACACTTTGAGAAAAAAGAAATTATGGAAAAAGAAATCTTCATGGATAAAAATTTCTTACTCAAGGAACTTCTGAAAAGAACTTCAAATAAACAATCTTATAAAAAAAATTGAATGCTCAATCATAAGAAATTCGTAAACTAGCAACATATCCAAAAAGAAAATTCCTACATAAGTTAGAGATGTTACCAATAAGAAGGTCTTGAGTATAATGTATAAGCGTTTAAAGCAAAAGCTTTCCAGAAAATAAAGTTCCAAAAACATCCAAGTATAAGGATTTTTTAGGAAAGATAAAGTCTCTGAATGGAAATAGATACCTCAAGAATAGAAGAAGGAAGAAAAAGTAAAAACTCCAGTTGTTTTATTTCAAACATAAGTAGAGTTCAGAAATTACAACAGATCGAATGCTAGAAATTTCATTTCAACTGTAACAACTTTTAAACTTCAACACAAATGGCTCGTATCGGGAACTCGATACTAAAGTTTGATACAGCAGTTGAACAGTTCAAAATAGACATTTCCAATTACTATATGATAGGACGGGACAATTAACTACCCCCTAGGCAGGGGCAGAGCAGCCGTGGACTAGTGTAGTGCAACTAATTAGACGATATCGCTTAAAAAACAATAGAACGAGTCTATTCGAAATGGGAACGTAATCGATCGCGGCACGTGCATCAATGTGAAATTAAGAAATTACGAACGGGCCGGGCTGGAGTAGGTGGACGGGGTGGTAGGGGGCAGCAATTAATATGTTTACCAATCGCTCACAGAATATGAAATGAAGAAGAAGAAGAACTTAACCATAAACTGTCGCAATATCAATAAACCGGAGAGCTGGAAAACAGCAGGACAATCAATTGAGATAGGCAGGGGTGGTACAGAAACGGAGAGAGAGAGCGAGTGAGGGAGAGAGAGAGAGAGAGTGAGGGAGGGGGAGTAGCGTCAGCTGGACAGGATAATAGTAGCAGATCGCCGTGTAGAACAATTTAATGCAATTAGTGCGATATGCGACGACGATGCGACAGACGAGTGGACGGACGGACATACAACTACACAGATAGCAGGACAGAGAGACGACACAGAACGAGATCGACTGTATACACATACACATATATAATTACGTAATTACATGGCGAGCGATATGCAACGCGTGTCAAGGGTTCGATGTGGGTGCAACAGCAACAGCAACAGCAGGAGCAGCAGCAGGAGCAGGAGCAGGAGCAACATGCCACATGCCTGTCACCTTCATTTGCAGCATGTCACACGCACACAAACACATATGTATACATGTATGTAGAATCATCTATTCTCTGCTGATTAATGATATTAGCTAATCCCATTAGCCGTTGCCCTGGCCCCATGCAAAATCAAATGCAATCAACCGCAATAATCGCGCACGTGAAAAAATAGAAAATCGAAAATACAAAAAAAAAAAAAAAAATTGCAAATTTCGAAAATCGAGTGAGAGAAAAAAAAACATTAGCAGCTAATGCGGCAGAGCGTTTTTAACCACCACCAAAACGCCCCAAGCTAATCGCACTTTTTCCCATACATTGAGAGGTAGAGGGAGAGTTTGCTCTATGTGGATGGCGATGGCAACGGCAATGGCGATGACGATGTGTTAATTTCATTTGATTGACATGTGTCCATGTCCAGGCTGCTGCTCTGTTTTAAGTTAAGAAAACCCAAAAATCAAAAAGACAACAACTACAACAACTACAACAACAACAGCAGCAGAAATAAGAGCATAAAAATGAAGAGATCAAGAAATTTGGTGAGGCACGGGTCCCATCTGACGAATGTCATGTTCAAATCTCAGCCTTATCAACATATGTTGTTTAACCCCCACCCCTGCCCAGTCATCTCGTGCCATCCCATGCCAGGCCACACCAAAAAACCAACTATACTCATTCCCATTTCTATTCCCATTCCCATTCCCATTCCCATTGACATTCCGATCTGGTTCTGTCCCGTACTTGTTATTGCGACAGTTTTCTCTTATTTTTTGTCGAGATGACATCGAACGGACATGTAACTGTCATATGATAATGCCCCGAACATGCTTATATGCATACACATATCATCAAAAACTGTCTCGATCTCGATCAGTGCCTAACAGGAAAAACAAACAAACCGGAACAAAAATCACTCCAACATGCAAATGCTTCAGTTTTCATTATAATTGAATTATACTTACTGAAAACTAAAGTGACTCAGAATTGGCTGTCCCTGCTTCCCAGCCATATCATCAAGTAGCTGGCTAACGGTTCCTACAGCTATCGCAGCTTCAACTCGAATATATATTTGGAACCTGCGTTCCTTAAGCTTGTATAAGGTGGACAGGCTGGCCAGCTAGCAGGTTCATATCAAACATAAATGAACCATTCAAGATTCTCTCTTATTTTCATTTTCTATTTTCATATGAGCTTCTGCTAACGTAACCCTTTAAAGTTTACCTGATTCTCCATTTAATGTTTCTATGATTTCTAGTTAATCTTAAGCTCAATTCTTTAAAGTTTCTCCCTCTTTTTTAGTTAATCTTAAATATTAATAACTCTTTAAAATTTCCCTGTTATGCTAATTTTGTAAGGATTCGCTCTTATTAATAACTCGTAAGTTTCAATAGCTATGCCAAACTTTTCCCTCATTTCTTTGCTTTACAACAATTATTTCTAGCGAATTGCAAATACATATATGCTTCTAAAGATTAAGAATAATAAAAGCTTGTCTTGACAATTTCCTTTAAATTGAAATAATTTTTTATAGCGTGGCTCAAGCTAAAACTTATCGCAAAACTTTCTCGCTTATTCCAATATGTCTTGCATTAGCTTTTTATATAACTCAATAAAGTCTATGAATTGCGAGCTCTTCAAAGTTCCTAATTCATCTTAAACTTACTTAAATCATTAAAGCTTCTCCTTCATTTCATACCTTTCGAGAAATTCTGACAGATATACATACATACCTTCTCTTTAAGGCTTTTGAATACATGTGCTTATGCTTTATATCTTTTCTTTAAGTAAATAGAGTTTTGTATACTTTCTCTGCTTCATCTGCTTAAATATTTCTACAGGGCTTCCTTCTTATAGAGAAGACTCGTCAGAGAACTTCGCTTTTCTCTATTTTATAGATCTGAAGTTTAGAGAGCTCCTGAAAATTTATCTATTGATTAAATTCACAGATTTTTTGCTCTAAGATGCATGTTTTTTTTTTTTAATGATCTTTTTTATTATCTCTTTAAGGAGTCTCTCTCTCTCTCTCTCTTATTGCATGTTCGCTATGCAAACATGATTCTTGAGTTGAAAAACTTCTTCAAAGTTTCGCTTGCAGCTCAAAGTTTCTCAAGTTATTTGTCCTCTTAGACTTGAGTAACTTCTTAAGGTTTCTTTGTCCATAGATAACCAATGTCTGATAATGCATAACCCGGCAAAAAGTGAGCAGCAAACTCTATGATATGCACAAGGGTTTGCCCTATAGACGTAGACCCCCCTCGACCTCACACTCTCTCTCGCCGAGTGCTCAATCTGTCAGATCGCTCATGAATTGTGTAATTTAAGATGTTCGCGCTTCATGAGGACATTTAAAGTTCGTGAATTGTGAAAATTACCCGATTCGATATGCGCGAAAATTGTGCAACGAAGCCAACAAATATTTTGCATGGCTCAATCTTCGTTTGCCATTTGGGCTGCAGCAGACCCTACTCCTCTCTCACTTTCTCTATTGCTTTCTCTCTTGTCGGTCTCCTTACCCCCTTCGGGCAAGTTGTGACAGAACGAAAGGTAGCGAAATGCGTTGCATTTTAATCGCTCGTCCTGGCCCAAAAATAGAGAAAAAGGCTGCTCCTTTTGCAGCCTTTCGTCGTCGTCGTCGTCCTCGTCGTCGTCGTGTCATAAGTGTGTGAAAAATTGATAGACTTGTCATGACCCGGCCCAGGTGGGGTGGGTTAGACGACAGTCGTCCCGTCGCTCCGACGTCGTCGTCATCTTCGTGCTGTCCGCCTCTTTGTATGGCAGCGCACATAAAATTGCATAAATGTCAGGCGACTGTCATGACAACCTCTTGTAAACGCCCCATAATTTTTATTATTAATGACATCAACGCATTATTATCGAACACCCAATGGCCCATCAATATTTTTAACTCTTGCTGAGCACATTTTCGTTCCGTTCGCTTCGAAGTTCTTCGAGCTCTCCTCATTAGGCGAGACGGCTGCTCTACTCTTGCCCATTCGAGTGCAAATGCCTGTTCAAGTTGAAATTTCAACACATTTTTAGTTTGTCTTATACTATTTCGGAATTCACATTGACCTAGATACTATTCTGGCTGCTGTTGCCAACAATCTGCCTTAAATTCTAAAGCGTATAGAAGCTTAAGCTAAGTCTGATCCATCTTGAGCTTCAACTGATTAAGCAACCCATTCGAATTTAGCTGGATTTCCAAACAATTAACTTCACGAGCTTAAAGGTAATTTGCGTTGATGATACTTAATAACTGTACAACGATTTCCATTACGCTTCGTACAGAGTATTCTGCAGTCGAGAGTACTCTACTGTACTAGTGTACTCAAAGTTAGACTGTAAAATTAATTATACAATTTATATTTATGCAATTAAAAAAAAATATATATTTACTCAGAAATAAAGCAACAACATTCTTAGACTACATAATACACTCTTATGGTCTGTTAATTGTTACAGCTAACTAAACTAAGTTAGCCGGTGCGACGAAATGGGTAGAATTTTGACACTAAGATCAAGAAGGGGTTTTTTGAGTACCCCGTATATCCTATTATTCGTAGAATATAGATAGAAATTCGTAGAAGTCAGCTCGCTCAGAATAAAATCATGAGTCGGTACAATGACAGATTGGAGCGGCACAGAAACCGGCTGGCAAACATGCTCAATAGAAACCGAACTCCTAGGAGGCTGAAGCGAAGGCAACCAAGGGATCCAATTCTACGATCTGCTTTTATTTTTATTTTATTTTTATATATTCTTGTAAATACTTGTAAATTGAGCAGAATAATTAGACAATAAGCTCACAAAGGGGTTACTGGAGTATCTAATATGGCTTCAATAAACATTATTGTCATTAAAATATTCAAAACTCATTGCCTACTTTTGGGGATTTCATATAAACAACGCTACAGCTGCATTGCAATGCATTAGAGTAATAAAATGCTGCATACTTTTAAGCGCGGGCAAAAACAAGCGAGTTCGGCAAATTGTAGCATACTTCCTGGGGCAAATATGGACTGACGTGAATATGGCTCTGAATAGACAAGACCCCAGTAGCTTCGTGTGCTTTATTTATGTTACTTACATTATATTTTGCTTTTATATTAATTATAACGACTAATAAATAAGTAAATAAGCTGTGAAGAGAGCAATGTATATATTATATCATAAGCTTTCTAGCTGACTACCTCATGTCACCAGGTAGAGTGACCCGTGAATATATATCTGTCTCAATATATTTATCTGTATATTTCTCTCTCAGAAAGAGAAGATCGAGTATTCTATACCCTCTAGCTCCCATCACTTTTGCTCTGTGTCTGCCTTCTATATATCTACCTTTTCTTTCCGTGTTCATGCCTATCTCTATCTCGCTCTATTTGATAATCGCCGATTTCATTCCAATTTTCCCATCCAGGAAATTAACAGTTTTTTTTTTTTTTAGCAAAAAAAATTTATTTTAGATGTTATTAGATGTTTTTTTTTTTTTTCTTGCTTTTTGATTTGTCTTTAAACTAAACCGTTTGACTTTCCTTCTCACTCTCTTTCGCTGTCGCTCGTTCTCGCACTGTCTTTCATTTCATACACTTCTCTTTCTATCTGGTATTTACAATATTCAGTTAACATATTATTAGTTAGTTATACAATACAATACAATAAAATTGATTAAAATACATAAGTAGATGTTCATATCTCTTAAATGTTTTTAATTAAAACAAAAAATAAAAACACTGATTTAAGTAATTTAAAATACGGTTGTAAGCACGACAGGCCGATGCTTTCAATGGACTCTCCCCGCCAACATATGATATAGTCTATATATACACACGATCGTGGGCGCAATTCGAAGAGTTTTTTCACCCTTGGTAGGGGGGAAATCGTATGAAAATTGTAATAGAAAAGCATTTTGCTTGCTTTGCTCCTATGACCGCCTAGATTCTATTTAGATTATGTTTACATAGATTTAGCTTTGGTTACATTACTTTTTGCATGTTTTTTATTTTTTTTTTTTTGGTATTTTCTTTGTATTTTTGGTATGCCTAAGTAAAAAAAATATTTTATTTGCATTTGTGTTGGAAAGAAGTCGTTAGAATAATACATTGATTATATGTAAAATGTTTATATAGCTGGTATGTGCTGTGTATATATGTAAACACATATATACATATGTATATATATAGAGACACTATGCAACATATGCAAGAGAGTAAAACACAAAAATACTTGCAGACATTACGAATGAAAATGGAAATGAAAATGAAAATATATTTTTTTCAATTCAAATACAAGAGATCAATGTTTTAACATTTCATTTAAGTAAAGTTAACAAAATGGACAAAAACAAAACGAAAAACGTGTTGCATAGTGTTCTGTTTTTTTTGTTTCCTAATTAATTATACTCATTCACGAAAGTGAATTATTATACTCATTCACGAAAGTGAATTAGTATATTGGTTTTGTGCAATGTCCGTCTTGCTGTCCGTCCGTCCGTCCGTCCGTCTGTCCGTATGAACGCAATCCATTTCGGCGCTATTGAAGCAAGAGACTTGAAATTTGGATAACATACTCGTGAATATCTCTGATTTATTTATAAAGTGGTAAAATTTTTCTGATCCGCCCATTAGGGGCGTAGCAAATCGGAAAATGCATTTTCCAATATGACAGAAATCATATTAATTAAAGAACCAGAAAGCTGAAACTTGGAATTCAGATCACCTAAAATCTCGAGCTATGGCGGATATATCTACGCCCATTGGGGGCATGGCAAATCGGATAAAACTGTATCTTCAATAGTTTTACAGCTAGAGCGCTGAAATTTTGCACGTCTGATAATGCTGTGATTCTATAAGGTCAAAAAATTATTTTATAAGTCTACGCCCATTAGGGGCGTGGCAAATCGGACCTGAAGATATAGTGATTTTTTAAATTCTGCTTTATTTTGGACACTATTGATGCCAGAGACCTCAAATTTTGTGTATATACTCTGGCTGATCACCCAAGTTCAAGTCGGGAAAAACTGAATTTCCTACAGTATTAGAGCGAAACTTAACTACTAAATTACTGATGGGCTGTGAATGAGTATTCCGCAGTCGGTAACGCCCGACTGCAACGTTCTTACTTGTTTTTGTTTTTTTTTTTTTGGTATGTGTGTTGCCTAAGAAGAAAGTCTCGATCGTGCATGTCATAAGTAAAGTATTGCTAGGCACCCATCTATATATACATATATATATGCTATATATATACATATATATATAGAAAGAGATAGACCTACAGGGTCTTCAGCATGGGCGCCTTGCCGCTGGCGCTGCTCTTGTACGTCTCGTAGGAGGCACTGGCCGCATGCAGCTGCGCGTAGCCGGAGCTGTTGGCGACAGCGGCTGCCACAGCCTCGGCGCCATTGACCACCGTTGGGGTAATGGGCTTGTGGGGCTTGTAGCGCTGCAGCACCTCCGCGGAGGTGAGTTTGAAGGTCTCGATCATTTGACTACGCACGCGCTCCATTAACTGATCGATGTCGTTTTTGGTCAGGCCCTCGGTGCTAACCGGCGGCAGCGTGGTTATCACTATCCGGCCGGCATTCAATATCTTCTTCTTGTCATTGAGAAATGTGCAGTAGGAGCTGAAGACAACCGGCAGTATGGGTATCTGCTGGTCGATGGCCATGTGAAAGGCGCCCTTCTTGAACGGATGCAGTTCGCCCGTGTTGCGGCGCGTGCCTTCCGGGAATACCCATAGCTTAATGCGTTGCTCCTTGATGCGACGATTGACGGCGTTCAACGTGTCGCGGGCCTTCTCGCCGCGCACCCGATCGATGAATATGAGCCCGGCCAACCAGGCAGCCAGTCCGAAGGGCCAGGCATAGAACAGCTCCCGCTTAGCCACCACCGTGCACTTGTTCATCACATGCCAGATATTAAACATGCCTGCAAGGGACGATTAGGGACGATTAGCTCAAATAGCATGATCAAATATATATATGTTTATAGATTACCCAGCACATCCAGCGAGCTCTGATGATTGGCCACGATAATGCATGCGCGATCCTTCTCCAGATGCTCCTTGCCTCGCAGTTCCCAGCGCAGTCCAATCAAAGCTGTGACACGATGACACCAGGTGCTGGCCCATCTGAAAGTGATAGACTAGTTAGTTTCTGTTCGAAAGGCTTTTTGCATTCATGAGAATCGCAAAGAGAGGTCAATATTATAAATATTGATAACAGCGCAGCACTTCTACAAGTTGCATTCCTTATTGACTGTTGTAAATCTTATATGTAGAGCAAACAAAGATTTCAGATTTGCTCTACGAACAACACTCGACTCGAGTGGCATTTGAAATCTCAGTCTGGGCCGAGCCAGTTCAAAATTCGATTTAACAAAATTATGCACTAAATAGAGTGGGCAAATTGGAGGCAAGTAAGTAAAGAGATGAGTTCTGCATTCAGTTGACTTGCAGTCGGCTTTACGATGGGCCCGAATCTATCAGCAGAATGCCCACTCCAACGTGGGAGGCGTCAAGGATCATCAAGAAATCGAACAAGAGCAGCATATTTCCGGATGATGGGAGACGTCGACCGCAAACGTTTGTGCCGCCATCGGAACGGAGAGCGGAACGTACGCAAATGTCTCTCTTACTTGGTTGGGAATACGGACGGGAATGGCTGGCGGCGCGCGATGAGGCCCGGCGTCACGATTCCATCAGGTCACCACAACGGTTTATTGAACCCGACTACAACTGGTGGCTCAAGAAGCGTACGACTACGCTGGATCGCCGGAAACTCTACACACGTTCGCGTACCCCCCAAACGAAGACCTACATGCTGTCCGCATTCGAAACGTCCAGGACGCAGCGCCAGGATCAGAAACAGCTTCAGCTGCTTCCCGAACCGGGCACAACCCACGACATCCAGTGCGAGTGTGCCAACTGCAAGCAGAGCCAATGTCGCACCGCCTCGAAAGACCAGACTCCAGCTCCAGCTCCAGGCAATGCCCGGCAAATCTAAAGTGAACGGGATTTTACGAATTGAATCAGACATGACAAAGGTAGAGTGCGGCAAGAGATGTTTTCTCATGCTAGGCTAGTTTTATATGACAGCGTTGCCACTTGGTCATAGCAGGCTCATGTGGCAACAAATTTAATAGATCTCCTTGAGAAGCTATCTATCTACGATTTCAATATTAGATCAACTTAACTGGCGGCGTTGCCACCTAGTTATATTTGACACCAAAATAGGTTTGTAAGCTTCGTTCATGGTCTGCTTGATCAGGATATTTGCTATGCTTGTTCCGCAGCGTTGCCACCTAGTCAAAGTGCAGACATATGGCAACATCAGTAAAGCTTATAGATGCATCTATTTGCTTACCTAATTGCCACCCAGTACTAATTTTATTCACATTCAGATCCAATATAAAGCTGCAAAAAGTTCAGTCAGCTTTAATTGATAATTGATTTTTAATTTTTGACCAGAAAATGAGAAAACGTCGCCACAAACACCAGCAAAGAGAAAAGAGCAGACAGGCAGACCAATAATGTGTTTAAGTTTTTCCCTCAGGTTTTTTCCCCGCTACAAAAATGGATACCAAAAATATACACAATTTTTTGGCATCTAGTCATAAGGCGATTCTCTATCGAGAAGATCACCGAGTGCTGTGCAGCTGCTAAGGTCGCATACCGAGCGGATTAAACGGTCTAAATTATCGCAGTGTATTGGGTGATCTGAACCTTGATCCCGATCCCCAATCCTCGATTCAATTGATATTTGACATATTTCTTATATGCAAATTCTACTTTGAAAATTAAAGACTATCTATCAATGTTTAATTCTCACGTGTTTCATTTGAATTTCAATAGTAGTAATTGCAAGGTTACGATTACCATACATATGGATCTATATCCATATGGGGGATATATGTATGTATAATTTTGCTAGCAGTTGTGCAACAATTGAAGCCCACTTGGGTCACAAATCGAACATAGCTACAAATATGTTAAATAGTCGACGTTTGAATACTCCGCACCCCAAATAATATTATATTTACTAGAAAAATCCAACAAAAAATCTATCTTTCTCTTTCCTCTTCTTGTGTTCTCTGTCATCGCTTTTCTTTTATTCTCTGCTTTTTGTTTCTCGTTAATTCATTTCTGTCCTTTTCTTTACATTATTTCTTGATTCTATTTTAATTTTTATGCCCTGAACCCATTGAAAATGGGAAATCAGGGTATAATGGTTTTGTGAAAAAGTATGTAACGGGCAGAAGGAGGCGTGACAGACCCCAAAAAGTATATATATTCTTGATTAGCGCGACGAGCTGAGTCGATATAGCCCTGTCCGTCTGTCCGTCCGTCCGTATGAGTGCGTCGATCTCAGAAGTTATAAGAGCTAGAGAGCTGAAATTTGGCATGCATACTCGTGTGTACCATACGCAGTACGAGTTTGTTTTATTTTTTCGATAAATCATCCGATAACTTTTTATCGAGAATAATCGAAAAATTGATTTTGTTTTTTAAGCCTAATTTGAACACTTTTAGACCTGAATGGATACAAAGATTTTGTAATTTACAGATTTTGGATACCACGCCCCCTTCGCCCCCAATTTGTAAAAAGCGCATTTCAAGTACAAGAGACTTTTGCTTTGGAATGTACACATATTTTAGCCATATGATTATGCTCATTAAGATTGTGTGTCTACAAGAGAAATTATTCAACAAATAAATTCTCATAATATTGCCCACACTGCATTGCAGCCCAAGCGCAATCGCTGCTTACTGCGCAGTTAGCAGAGCGTAGGCTTATGCGTGCGTGTGGATGCATGTGTATGTATGTGTGCATAAAAGAAGTGCAGAATGATTAGAATATCACCTTAGAGGGTTCAGGGTATCTCCTAGTCGAGCAGTCTCGACTGGAGCCTTCTTACTTGTTATGTACTGCTTTTCCCTAACTTGATTTTCTATGTGTCTTTTCACTTGCATTTCCTTCCATTGTCTCTTCTCTAGTTTACACTCGTTTCTTCCCTTTTCTGCCCTTTGCTTGTATTTCCCATTTCCCTTTTCTTCTTTTCAATTATCTCTGCTTCCATTTTCTTTTATTTTCATTTTACTATTCTCTTAGATTCTTAACTCTTCTCTCTTACTTTCTTTTATTCTATTCTCCAACAACCTTCTCAAAATCAGAACAATTTTTATAAAGGTTCTATTGATTGCTTCTACCTATGTATATACTATTTGTTTGCCTTGAGCAATTATCTATTTAATATAGCTCTATCTACTATATAATCACATATGCTCAAATTGTATCCAAAACAAAACCTCTTGAGTGGACCCACTAACTTTTCGATCGATAAAGAACTTGGCACGACGTTTATTATATTAGAGAGAGCCACAGATCGAAACAAACAAGTTATATAACAGTAAAAATCGGTTTAATTGAGCTACACTATAAACACCCCATAAAAAAAAAAAGAAAACAAAAACAAAAACAATATCCACTCATTGCGTGATAATAAAATCATAAATTCGACCTAGGCACGCACAATTAGGCCCAATATGAAAATGTATATACTCTATGTGTCTTTAATATTGAAAGGGTGCTACCAACATATAGATACAGTATATATACATACACATAACGTTATTTTTTGTTGGTTTGGAATTTCGTTCAATTTGCAGCTGATGCATTTTGATTAAATTTTCAGAAATATTCATTAAATATAACTAAAGAAATGTCACATTTGTAGTGTGAGAGCGAGAGAGACAGGAGGTGAGAGAGACGGTAAGAAAGCGAGTGTCAACAACGCGAGACATTGAACAGCTAATCGGGCGACCTCGCCAAGTCGCCCGTTGGCTTTAGCGTGAGAACCTGCAAGAGCACACCTTGGCACGTGTCATTCGCGCACCACCTGCATACCAGTCAACGTCCTTCACACACACACACACATAGCTTAGGCCTAATTCAAGTATGGTCAACCCATGGATGTTAGCTGAGGCGAGTGCCAGCTCCACTGGGGGCCAATCATTGCAGCTGTTCCGACAATACTTCGTAAATATTGATGGCTCATCAAGCGGCCAACTACAAAATGCGTCAAATGGCCATTCACATAAACAAATAAATCAGAGCTACAATAAGAAGGGAGTGTGAAGAGTGCAGAGGTTGCTTCAGTTAATAGTGACTCGCCTAGACTCTGAACTAAACTCGATTGATTTTGCATTCATATTTCATACAATCTTCATATATACATTATAATATATATGTATAAAATATATACAATAAATATATACATATATTACCATATATCATATGATGTTTGTTTTCCTTTTCACCTTTTATTCTTTATCGATTTTGTGACCGTAAAAACAGCTCGATAATGTGTTGAATTTTTGCATTTACATATTTATACTCGCTCATCAAATAAAAGGAGTATATTGGTTCTATGCAATATCTTCCTTTTCTCTCTTCCTTTCAATATATGTACGTAGTCAGGGCAAAAGCAGATTACATCGAGCCGAAGTTCATTTTCTGATTCTGAATTATAAATTTGATACCTCGAGTGTTCAACTCTGGGTAAGGTGCTCCGGCCTTCAAATACGCCCATTATGTACGGATTCGCACGGAACTTAAAATTATATAGCATATACTACTCCCTTTTGGAGGCGTGGCTGATTGCGAAAAGCTTTAGTGTCTAGTTAGGAATTCTAAATTTGAAAGCCAATTCTTCTTGACCTCCCTATTTAAAACATATATCTACATACATACATACATCGGATATACCTAGCTAATATCATTATAAACGCTTCGTCTTTAAGAGGCTTTCAAGTTTCTTATTGAAATGAAACCTAGATTATTAATTAAATTCTTTAAATACAAAAAAATAAATAAATAATAATAATAATAATACTAATTTATTGTTTATAAAATTTTCTCAACAAATATTTGTAAGTTTCTATAGTTTCATTGCAAGCCAAACTAATTCCTTAACATAATAAAGTCTGAATTATGCAGGAAAATAATTGATCCGGAGCGAAAGCTCGAAAATAGTTCTTGATGATATCTCGCATACAATTATTTTAATTGCCAAGCAACACTATATGTATATATATTTCACTTAATGGATGTGAAATAAAACATGATAAGCACATACCGTGGCTAACCCTAGGGATTATTGGGCAATTAATAAACAAGAGCTGAGCGGACCCACTACTAATGAGACCCATTCCAAGGCGCTGGCTTAAGGTCAACATCGTAACGCAACGATTGATAAAACCAACTGGCCGAGATTTTACAAGCTCAAATTTCCGGATTACGTAAAATATACATATATACATATATATATACTTATATACATAGATAGGCAATCAAAGTAAGTTGACAATCGAGCCAAGTGGTTGCAATTAAATAATGATATGATAGTGTGAGTCTATGACCACGAATTGTTGTTTTTGTTGACGATGTTGTGGTTTCTAGGTGGTTTGATTTGGCTACAAGTGCGGCAATCAACATACATATAGCGGCTATATTTATGGATCTCATATTTTATTGCGGGTACAGAGTGTCAACTCTTTATGGTTAAAGATAAAAGGGACCGTGGAAAAAACTAATCAGTTTTGCGCTTTTTTTTTTTGAAACAAATCGATAGGCTCCAACAGAACATCTATTGTTTTGTCCAGTTCTTATTCTTTTTTATATTTTTTAAATTCCGATTTTTCATATATTTAAAAAAAAAATTTTTTATGCACTATACTCACAGTAAATTGCGTACATCACAGGGCCGTGTGAGAAATGCCGGTATCAATATGATCGCATTGATGGAGACGATTCCATAGTATATCATGAACTTGAAGTAATAGCGAAATATGTGATTCGTCTCGTACAGAAAGGGCAACATCAGCAGCACGAACAGTCCGAACAGTTCCAGATACGAGCTCATTGTGAGCCTGACTCAGTCTGTGTAGGTGAGCGTGTTAGTGTGCGGGAGTGCGGATGTGTGTGTGCTTGTGTGAGTGTGTGTGTGTGTGTGTGTGTGTGTGTGTGTGTGTGTGTGTGTGTGTGTGTGTGTAGCCAGTCTGCAATATGCTCGCAATCCCTTGTACTTTCACTTGATTTATTTGCTCTAGCTCAGTTCTGTTGCTTCTTTCTTCCGTCTGTTGCCGTTATTGCGCGACACTTAGGGCAGCACGGCGGTGCAGTCTTCGCTCTTTTATGGGTAACACTGCTCTCAGCTGAAACGAAGCAAAAGTAGACCGCAATTATATGACCAGCTGCATAGCATTTCAATTAGAGACGAGAGCGTGTCGTGCTATTATGAAAGATATTGCAAAGAAACTAAAACAAGCAAGTAAGAACGTTGCAGTCGGGCGTTACCGACTGCGGAATACTCATTCACATCCCATCAGCAATTTAGTAGTTAAGTTTAGCTCTAATCCTGTAGAAAATGCGGGTTTTCCCGATTTGCCACGCCCGTACTGGGCGTAGACACCTCATTTTTGGTCTGTTTTTAAAACGAGCTAACGGTACCCTAACTAAAAAATTTGAATACACGAGTCCATGTTCCAAATTTCAGTCTCTAGCTTCAATAGCGCCGAAATAAACTGCGCTCATACGGACAGACGGACAGACGGACATTGCACAAAACCAATATACTAATTCACTTTCATGAATGAGTATAAATACAAGAAAACCAAAATGCAGAACAGAATTTGCAAATAATTATATGTATAATAATATATTTAAATATAAATGTAATTTTTTTATTACAATAAATAATACAAGTATTCGAGTTAACTTAACTACCTTCCTAACTACTACGAAATTGAACAATTCTCTACTTAATTTTCCTTTGTCAAGTCATTATTTTCACGCACGACACGCGTTCATCTCTAGCCTAATTGGTGTTGTCAACCATGTTACATTCTGATTTGTATGCTATTTAAACGGACACCAGTGTAAATGACTATTCGAGTCGGAACGAGAGCTAGCTATGCCCATATGTACATACATACATACATACATACATACATATGTATGTATATACATTCAGGTTTGGTTGAGCGGGGCAAAGGGAAGGTTGCGTGCGTTTCGCGGCCCATTCTTTTGCTGCATTACCATGATTATTTGGAGAGTGCAGCAGAAACAAGAACAACACAAACGGTACACACGTTCACTCACACACACACACACACACATACACTCGCACATGCAAGCAACGGTGTGTTTCACGTGCCGGGAATAATGTCAGAAGAAAATCAATTTTAATTGCTGAGCAAAACAAAATAGTAAAATTTGTGGAAATCATTTTATTTTATTTTCTCTTGCGGGCTATTCAGTCACTCTTCCTGAGATAATGAAATGTAGATGAAACGATTATGGCTGGAGCAGTGATCAAAAGTTCATTAGGCTAATTGCACCAGCAAATTAATTCATATTAATATGATATATTGTTTCTATATTGTATATTGTATATTGAGTGTTTACTGCTAATAGGTTCGAATCGCGATATATGTAAATCCACTTTTATATTATTAACTTATATTGCGTAATTACCTTTTTTTGGGGTCTCTGAATAAAATAGATATTTAAGCTAAATTTTCAGACATAATTGTAATCAACATTTATGACATAGAGTAAACATGGTCTAAGATCGAAATTTTGAAAGGAGTATAGGTCCCCCACAAGTATGCAGCAAGAAATTTATAGAACAGAAAACTACAGAATTACAACTCGAGAGTTCTCGGCGTCTACATATCCTGCAGTCAAATCAAAAATGCCATTGACTTTTGATAACTGCCTTAAAAGGTATCTTTAAGGAGTATACACGCATTAACATACCCCTTAATATAGTGTATATGTCGCATTCCTAGAGTATAATTTACTAGTATAACTTTAAATGACCTGAAGAAATCAATTCCCTTGGTAGTCACAGCTACCCACTTGACAAACTTACAGGGTATGCACATACATATATACATACATATTTCGTATGAATTTGGCCAAATTTCGGTTGAGCAAATCTATGACCTTACAAAAAATTGATTTGTTTTTGTGCAAGCCGGCAGGACATTGACCCACACAACATACTACACCACACACACGCACATATACGCACACGCACACTACCACGAGTCTTGAAATTCAAACATACATACATATATATTTGTTTACGCCTCATATATGTACATACATATGCATGTGTGATCCACGGCTTTGTGTGTGAGTGCAGATGTACGAAAATTTTTGGCATCGTTCCGCCAAGCGCGTGTGTGAGCGAAATGCAACAACAATAACAAGGTGAGGGTTGTAGAGAGCATGAGAGCGTAGCAGACCCGCCAATAAAAGGCATTGACACACACACAGGGAATAGAGAGCGAGAGCGAGCGATATGCTAAGGATAACAAGCACAACAAATGAAAAATAAATAGGGAAAAGAAGAAAAATGAGAATGCATAGCATAACATAATTAAACTGCTGCTCTGAGTTATTTTGCGATTACTTTCTGGGCATCTGTTTCTGTTCTTATTTTGCTGTGTGCTTTGCAGTTATTTCGTTTTTGTTTTGGCTTTCTTGTTGTTGGAGTAACTGCGGCAGCTTCTTTTTACAGCGCTGCTCGCTGCTCGCTGCTTACTGCTTGCTGTTTGTCGGCGTCTGTGCTTTGCAGCCGGGACAACTCGCACAGGCACATGCTCTTAATATTCTCTTACTCACACATACACTCTCAGGCGGAATTAAGTAAAGTAATTTTAATAAAACACAATTGATGAACGAGAACCAACGATTCGAGCGAGCCAAGCTTGACAGCAACACATCAAATTGAGTTCAACTACCAAGTACCACAAAAGACAAGCATGCAGCATTTTCCTTTTCTTATTATGTGTACTTTTTTTTTTCATACTTTTGGTGAACGCATTGTGTTGTGTATATTTTAATGAAAGGAATTACGTTTTTGCTTGATGCGACGCCGCTGCGCTTGACAGTGTTGGCAGCGACGGCGACGACGACCGGTCGCCGTTAAAACGTAGAGCGCGAAAAACTTTGACGAGAATTTCCGTTACCGACGTGCTTACTCTGCGCGGCGAAAAAAAAAAACAACAACAAATTGTAATTAAATTGATTCTTAGCAGAGTATGCTATTTAACATGATACACAATGTTATACTCAAAGTGTACTGTCTATTTTTTCAACTTGAAGAATGTTACTGGCTTAACGACAGTCCCTGTTAACATTTACTCACCCAACGAAATGTTATGTGTCTAATTTCGACTTGACGAATAGATACGACTTGCATTTTAATATTTACATATCGATGTATCCCAATCATCTCTGATATTTGTGTGCATTGGTTCTTGTCTTTGCTTATGAGTTTAGAGCGTATTTTAAACCAAAGATTAGTACTTCAAAAATGCGCTAAAAACTATTATATTCTTCAGGCATTTCTTAAAGCAGTTCATTGGAATTATAGGGCTCCCATTTCATGATATGTGTGTGTACTTGGTAGAACATACCACAGCTTGCGCAATAATTTTGCTGTCTTTCCGCCTGCCTGAGCTTGGCGACCGCCAAGAGGAGCCCTGATTATGTACATACATATGTATGTATGTATCCCCCCACCCCAGTCTCTATCCAAGTGACGAAAAGCTTGGCATGTGCAAAACGTGTTGTTGTCGGGCGATAGAAAAAATAACAAAAATATTTTTGTTTACATGGATGTTTGGGCTGCCATACAAAATGAAAATGATGACGCGCTGATAATCCGGATTTAACCCTGGGACGCCATCAAATCGATATGACGGACATCGGCCAATAATCAAATTCATGCTGAGCGAACGGTTTCATCAAGGAGCAATTATTTAATGTATTAAATGTATTCAACATATTCAAGTCTGTTTGCCATTGCTTAAACTTTTCATATTCAATGACCATATTGCTTTTAAATCCAAATTACAGCAGCTTCGCTCGCTCACAAGTTAACAGAAAAATAAACAGAACTTGAGCTGTGGCAGAGAGCGCAGAAGAGTCATGCGATACTTTGGGTGCGCTCTGTCTCTCTCTTGCTATCACATTTTGAGTAACTGTAGGCGATCGTCAATGCTAAACTCGCGATGGAGCAATAGGTTAGGGGCGCGACTGCGCTACTGAAATTATGACGTCACAAACTGTTGACAACTGACTTATCTATGAAAGCTTTCATTAAACCGTTCTGTAACACCATTTTGAATCTTTCATACATGTCCACTAAGCTGTAAATATGTATGTCCATGCATTTTAAAGCGAACAATGCTCAAGTGTTATCGGTGTGTTGACAAGTTAATAATTAATAATCTGACGTCACACTCTCCATAACAACACTCCCTTTGAACCTTTCGATCGAAGTGCCAATGCATTGCTGAATGGACTGTTGCCATGTGTGCGTGTGTTAGCTTGTGTGCAAGTGTTTGTGTGTGTGAGTGCTGTATTTTATTCGAGATATACGATGCGATGGCAGACACATAAAGACGCCGGCGGTGCGGCTATTGGCGCACAGTTTGCTTGGAGCTTGACTTCGATACGCATTGTAGGCAGCATTGGAACGAATAGCGAACGCAAAGCAGAACGCGCAACACGTGTGCCAATTGAAATTGAAAACAAATTGAGGCACAATTGAAAGCAGTCGCCGCAACAAGAGCACACGGACAATGTCAACCACAACGACAACGAGTAAGTACACGACTCCTCTTCCTCCACCCTAACCGCTGTCAACTAAAGCCTCGTCTACAGTTGACGGCTACAAGCTGGGCAAGGTGCTTATCGAGGGCAAAACGAAGCAGGTCTACAATCTGCCCGAGCATCCTGGCCTCTGTCTGCTGCTCAGCAAGGATCGTATCACCGCCGGCGATGGCGTCAAGGCCCACGATCTGGCTGGCAAGGCGCAGATCTCCAACACGACCAATGGCCAGGTATTTCGCCTGCTCAACGAGGCCGGTAAGTGTCGCTCTCTCTCTCTCTCTCTCCCCCTCTCTCTTGTCTCATTTTCGCTCTATTTTGATTTCGCCATAGGCGTTCGCACTGCATATGTTAAGCAGTGCGGCGAGAAGGCGTTCATTGCCCGCAGATGCGAAATGATTCCAATCGAGTGGGTTACGCGCCGCCTGGCAACCGGCTCCTTTCTCAAGCGCAATGTGGGCGTGCCCGAGGGCTACAGGTCAGTAACATTCGGTTAGGTTATCTACCTTGCAATTTAGATGCGACTGCTGCGCGTCTTATCAATTGCAACGAACGTCAGTGCAGTCGGTAAGCAACCAACCCATCCCCCCTCCTCCTACTCTTGCTTATTGCTGGTAATCATAGATTGAAATACAATTGATGCGCTGCATCGAGGTCGTTCCGTTGACCCCGCAGCATTGATAAGCGACACAACAAAAACAACAACAGGCGAAAAGCATGCTTAAAATAACACAACTTTGACAATCGACGTAAATTAGCGGAAACTTTTATGAAAATTATTTTTCTATTCATCAGCTACAACTGTGACCTCTTCAAAGTAATCCCCATTAGATACTATTCTACACTCGTATACCACTATAATAGTACAAAGCAAATTGATTTGATCTTCTCTATCGATATCTTATCGATAACTATATGTGCTGTATTCGATTTATATAGTTTTATACTTCTTTACATCCAGACTATTTATCCATAGCAATATGATGTGACTTGGCTGTGTATATCGATAACTGCAATAGTATACATTAATATATATTTTATAGGTTGTCGATGACTTAACGCGAAATTTACTGTGTAGATCGATAACAGTTTATTTACAGTTATATATTCTTAAATAGATCGATAACTCAACTACGACTTATCGATAACTATGTAAAAAGTAACTCCTATGCATATCGATCACTGCATCTGTCTAATCAATTCTCTCTTTCTTTCTCACAGATTCTCGCCCCCTAAGCAGGAGACGTTCTTCAAGGACGACGCCAATCACGATCCCCAGTGGAGCGATGAGCAAATCATTTCGGCCAAATTCGAGCTAAACGGTTTAACAATTGGTAAGTGGCAAAAAGAAGAAGAACCTGCAACAGATTCGAGTCGAGTGGAGCTAATTGGAATATGCTTGAATTGCAGGTCAGGATGAGGTGGACATTATGCGACGCACCACGCTGCTCGTCTTCGAGATCTTGGAGCGTGCCTGGCAGACGAAGAACTGTGCGCTCATCGATATGAAGGTGGAGTTCGGTGTGGATGACGATGGCAACATTGTACTGGCCGATATCATAGACTCGGATTCGTGGCGGCTTTGGCCAGCGGGCGACAAGCGTCTGATGGTCGACAAGCAGGTATATCGCAACCTGACATCGGTCACCAGCACCGATCTGGACACGGTGAAGCGCAACTTCATCTGGGTGTCTGAGCAATTGGCCGATATCGTGCCCCGCAAGGATCACTTGGTTGTCATCCTGATGGGCAGCGCTTCGGATACATCGCACAGCGAGAAGATTGCCAGTAGCTGCCGCTCGCTCGGCCTCAACGTGGAGCTGCGCGTCAGCTCGGCCCACAAGGCCCCGGAGGAGACTCTGCGCATTGTCCGTGAATACGAATCGGTGATGACGAATCTGATCTTTGTGGCCGTCGCCGGTCGCTCCAATGGCCTGGGCCCCGTCCTCTCCGGCAGCACCAACTATCCGGTGATCAACTGTCCACCCGTCAAGTCGGACAATATGCAGGTGGACGCCTGGTCGAGCCTGAATCTGCCGTCGGGCCTGGGCTGTGCCACTGTGCTCTATCCGGAGGCAGCGGCGCTGCACGCGGCCACCATTCTGGGCCTCAGCAACTTTATGATCTGGTCCAAGCTGCGCGTGAAGCAGCTCAACAATTTCGTGACCCTAAAGAAGGCCGACAAGGAGCTGCGCGGCGTGCGCAATGTTTGATGCGGAACGGGCCCTTTGTAACAGTGCCACTTTTTTTTTACATATATATAATTATGCATTTTTTTTTCTTTCAACTATTTTCTTCTCTCTTATGTTATGTTTTAGCTTAGTTTGCAAAAATGCAAATAATACAATAAAATAAATCAAAATTACAAAAAATTCCAAATAGTCGAGACACATTTTTGATTAAACGACGGGTTTGTGCCTTAGCTGGTAACAGATTATGATGTTGTATAATATATAGTAGACATGTATGTATGTGGTATGGTATATATTTATTTTTGAATTATTTTCTGCTCTCTTCTATGTTACTAACTAGTAAGCTAAGTTTGTACAAATAGAATTTTAAAAAATCTAAATTTTAAATAAAAATCAAAATAGTCGAGACACATTACGATTTAACGACGGGTTTGTATCTTAGCTGTTTATATGCGAGACACATTCTTGGGGTGCGCATGGGGCGGCGGAGGGTTGTGTCTTGGCTAACACCTTAGATTTTTGTAGCCTACTTTTTAGCTGCGCATTAAAATATTTAAAGGGATTCTTTGTGGCTGTTTCTGATTGGACCAGCTGGCTGAATTAGAGTTTAAATTATTTAACTTATATTTCTTTCTTGTGTGTGCAATTTAAAATTTATATCTAAAACTTTAAATTGCACACTTAATCAATAATAGCAGAAAATCGCTATTAAATAACTTTTTCCTGCACATATGCATATATGCATATGTAAATATGTGTGTATGTATGTATGCTTACTTTGTGGGTATTTGACATACTTTGAGTCAGCCACAGCCATTATCAGATAAGGCAATTAAAGTGCTTTTTAGCTAATTCTTTAGCAAACATTTCACGCAAGATTTTCAAATTTCATAATCTCACTAAAGCCAAACATTTCTCTCTTATCTGTTGCAGCATATGCGCCATTAGCAGCACCCATCCGCCCTCTGCCTCACTCGCTCACTCTCTGTTTCTCGCTCTCTCTTGCCCTCTCCCCCGCTCTTGCTGTAGCCTTCGCAAAGCCTTGGAAACTGAGCTGCGTAGATTTAGCATTCTTTGAAGGCGACAGTTGAGCTACTCCAGTTACCGACCCACCCGCTCTCTATCACCATCTCTCTCACTCTCTCTATCTATCTATCTCAGCCCTCTTGCCACGCCCATGCAGACTAAGCACTGATAAGAGCTGGAAAATGGAAGATGAAATCGGAGAAGACTGTGCCAAACGGAAGAGTTGCCATCGCCAGTGTAATTACCAAGGCGACTGGGCGAGGGGCGGCAGAGGCCGACGCGTCGCTGCGGGAGGGGCGAGGCTATGTAAAATGTGTTGAAGTGCGCGTCGCACAACCTCAGCTCAATTAATCATACTTTACCAGCAAACACATTCATAACAATAACAATAACTTAGCACGTGGTCTGTCCAAAGGGGAGAGACAAAGAAAGAGAGAGAGAGAGAGAGAGAGAGAGGAGAGAGGGAGTCCACAGCACATATTAAAAGTCAGGGTCAAAGTGCCATTGTGTTTGCTTCATGTCGCAACTTATGCGGTCGCGCGCTGCTAGCAACGGCTGCCACAGTGCTGAGGCAGCGGCAGCGGCAGAGGCTGGGGCAGGGGGCAGGGGGGTCTGTATTGTGGGCGGCGGGCTGGGTTGGGCAATCGGACGGTAACAAAAATAAACAATATATTAATGGCAAGGCAAATGTAACGAAAATTTAAGAAAACAAGAAATGAATAGATGGAAAGTAATGTACATACGCGACTCATGTATACCCTACATTGTATATATGTATAGTGAATGCAAATTGAAGAACTTTTGTGAATACATATATATATATATAGAGATAATAATTGGAAACATATCTATAAATAATTTTGCCAAGAAATCATTTTCTAATAACTTATGGTTTATCGAGTTTAAGTAGAATAATATCTATAAATATATAATATATGAATTTATGTAGATTGTCGCCTGTCTATATATATAGATAGACATTAACTTCTAATTGAATTCATATGCGAATTTTCTGTGAATTTATATAAATAATACACATTAATTAATTCATTCACGTTCATTATTTAACATAGTGTTAATAGAAGCAACGTGCTTGAGGTATACAACCATACATATACATATGTATGTGGGTATGTATATAGGCAAGTGCATTTGTTAATAGAACGTGATATTCAGCACGCGCTTTAGCAAGGTATTCATATACACAATATATAGCTATATTTATTTATAATTTCCATTAAAAACCACTTTAACTGATCAAAACTTTAAATTTAAATAAAAATTAAAAGTATAAAATACTATTTATTGTATGTATATAAATAATAATAACTATGTGCATACACTTGGCTCGGCTCGTTAAACTCTCTAACAGAATCAACATGCACTTAGTGCAGAGAAGTGTAGGGGAAAAAAATAATGTTGTAGTCCTCTTTGCTTGGCTTTTGTCTTGCTTTGCTTTGCTTTCTGCTTTACGTTGCTCTGCCTCTTTGCGTCTCTGCTGCGACTGCGGCTATGGCTGCGGCAGCGGTTGCGGCTGCGGCTGCGGCTGGGTCTGAGAGGCCGTGGGGGTCGCCCAACGACAACAATGCCCGGCAATTGTTTTGCGGCGTTGACGCCAATGTCAACGTCAACGTCAACGTCTGCAGCGACGATGACGAGGCTATGTTTGCGATCGCTGTCGTTTCCGTCTGTCGCGACCGACGACGAGTCGTTGCGACGAGGTAGAGTGGGGTGTGGAACGGAACGGTGCTTTTGGCGCGGATCGTTTGCTAAGGCATAAAACAATTTTGTTACAAGAAAAAGCCGCCGCCGCCTCTTTGTCCGATCTTTGCACACGTTGTCATTATCATTGTGTGCGTGAGTGTGCGAGTACCAATGTGTGTGTGTGTTTGTGTTGTCTCTTTTGTTGCGCGCCTTCTTCTGCCTCTCTTTACAGTCCGGTACTTCAACTTGTTGCTAAAAATATGCAAGGCAGTAAGAGGAAACCGGTTTTTCAGCGATCATCAACTTGCTGGGCCTGTTGCTGGGTGCCAGTGGCCGCAAGCTAGGTTAGGTAGCGGCTGGGCTTGGCTGTGGGGTAAGAGGACGGTAGAGGGGCAAGGGGAAAGTTGGCGACTGTGTGACTTGATTGAGTTGGCTTAAGCAGCGAACGAGCCATGCACAAATAAAGCCAAGACAACAACATGCAAAAAGCCAACACGTAATACAAGACAAGTCGCGGTTGGGGCCCCAAAACACGATCGAGCCGGCCAAGCACCAAGCAGCAAGCGCTTGCGCAGGGGGCAAAACAATTCACTTTGTTGCTGCTTTTGTTGTTGGCACTGAGAGCGGACAGAGCGGCTGGCAAACACACACACACACACACACACAGGTAGGCAAACAGGCAAGCATGGGGGCATCGATGATGAAGCCGCTGCCGCTGCCGACGCGACGTCGATTACGCGCGCTTATAGCGGGCAAGCCTAGTTGTTGTTATTATTGTTGCTGTCGTTCTCATTCTCTTTGCTGATGCTGCTTTTGTAGTTGTAGTTGTTGTTGCTGTTGTTGTTGTTGTAACCGCAAGTTGCGCTACTTTTGCGCTTATTCGGCTTCGCGCCTTAGCGTCATCTCGCTCGCTCGCACGCTCGCTCCAAGCCCCTACTTGCTATTTCACAATGTCACCCACCAGTCGCAGCCATAAATTCAGGTTAGGTTTTGTTTTCTTCTTTCCTTCTACACACACGCACACGCACACACATGCATGCAGAACTAAGAGCGAGTATGAGTTTACGTTCTTATGTATGTGTGCGATGTATTGCGTGTGTGTATGTGTATATATTTATGTATGTTTGTATGTGCATATGCATGTATGACAACTGACTTAACTGTGAATTGCTTCGACTGTTGGCGACGATCGGTTGCATATTAATGGACAACAGCCGGTGGAATCGCAGTAGCTGGCGGGGTGTGCGGTGTCTGTCCGTGTATGTATGTGTGTGTGTGGGGTATATCAGGCCGGTAGGTGTCTTTGGGCGCGAACATTTTAATGATAAGCACCAAGTGTGCGCGATCTGTCGATAATAAAAAACTTCAACAATAAAAACAAATTAACAAAACAAAAATTAGCAACAAAGCACGAAACGCAGCGGGAACACAAAAATAAGAAGAAGAAGATGGTTTAAAAATAGACAACGAAACGGATAGAAGAGTTGATATTGTACATACATACATATGTATGTATGTATGTATGAACATGTAGCGGTTAACTAAACAGCTGCTTAAATTCATGCATGTGTGTGTGTATGTATGTATGTATGTATGTATGTGTGTGATCGATATCGGTCAATGTCGAGCAATTACCGAGGTCACTTCATGGTACACACATACATACATATGTATATCTATGTGTGTATGTGTAGTAAAGGTCCACAAATAGCTCTTGGCTTAATTACAATAGCAGAGAGCATGTTGAAAGGTTTCCCACAGACAATCTATTATATGTGTGTATGTATGTATATATCGATATGTATTTGTGTATATGCACTTTCATATGTATGTACATACATACATATATGGACATACATATGTATCGGATTGATAACAATGCCCTATCATCAAGTACTTTGGGCTTTCGCAAATATTTCCACAAGTTTTTATTCTTCATTCAAAGCTATCAACATTAATTAGATAGTCAATAAATTACAAACAAACATGAATGGATATATAGACATATATACATATGCACATATTGTATATTTATTTATGTATGTACATATGTAATTGTGTATAACTGAATAGCAACAATAGATGTTCGAATGTCTCTAACTTACATACATACATACATATGTATGTACATAGCTTTATTTTCCTTACAATTGTTTTTTATTTACATTATATAACATATGTACATAACATACAACTTTTTAGTATTGCCTTCGTATTTTAATTTAGTTATAAACTCAACATTAACTAAATTTCATAAATTATAATAAAAAGCTATTAACTGAAAAATCTAAAGTCAAATAATTGGAATTTTTCTGTTTCTTGACAAACTGTACATACATACATATGTATGTATGTATGTATGTATGTATGTACTTTGTTGATACACTTGATACATATGCATGTTCATACATACATACATGTTAATACATACATACATATGTATGTACATATGTACATATGTACATACATATGTATGCAATTGATTGAATAGCATTAAATTAACTGTCTTTTATTTTACATACACCGATATCTACATACATACATATATAGTATGTATGTATGTATTTTATTTGTCGATTGAGTCATCGAACTGTTAATAAATCAAGTCCATAAACGATAAATCGATATTATTTCCTATATTTATTCAAGTCATTTGAAAATACTGAATAGTTTCAGTAAATATTTAATAGCTCAAATCACGTTGAGAATGCGAGAGGAAGACTAAAAAAAAGAAAAAATGGTGGCCGATTTAAGTGCGTGTAAAAAAACTATTTCTAAGTAGAGCTGCATCTGCACTCTACAAGTACATAGTATATGTACAACATATTTGCATATGTATGTATGTACATACATACATGCATCTGCATGCATGCGTAAAGCACGCATACATATGTATATACGTACATACATATGTATGTACACACATTTATATGTATACACATGTATGTATGTGTGTACCCAATCCATATATGTACATACATATGTATGTATGTAACATTTGCCTTGGCTAGGTCGAAAATGGCATTCACACCTCCCTCCCACCCACTGCTATCGATTTGCATGGCATGCAGAGATCGAGCGGGCACAGCCTCAGCTGCAAGCAACGTCTTAAGCTGCTGCTGTCGCCGCTGCAATCGCTGCCCTGAGAAGAAATATGAAAAAAAAAAAACATGCTAACGCCCCCGCTGCGGCCCCGTACAAAACCATTTGCAGTTAGGCAACTTTTTTTCTTACACAAATGCACGCACGCCAACATTCTAACTTATTCACACATGCAAACAATCTCACTTCTTGGTGTGTATGTATGCATGTGTATGTGTGTGTGCTTGTCTCTGCATCAAAATTCGCGAGCCATTCTACTTCTCTGCTCGTTTGTTTCGTGTGCTTTCATTTTATTTTACTTTTTATTATTACATATTCTTGTTATTTTTATTTTTGCGTTACTCGTTTTATTTGCGTTGCTGTTCTTGTTCTTGTTGTTGTTGTTGCTTGCCTGGCAGCCTTTTGCTTTATTTATTTCGACTGACTGTGACGCGTTCGTTCGCATGCCCCCAACCCTCTTACTTTGTGCTAACTCGCTCTCCTTTTTGCGTTCATCAGTGTGCACCCTGTCTCGCTCTCGCGCACATTTCTGTTGGCAAACTGCGGCGCACTCATGAGTCAGTCGGTCTGGCTGTTCGTCTGTCGCTTAGTCTCTCCGTCTCTCTTTTGCCTGTGAGTTGTCTATCTGTCTGTTCGGCCGCCACTGTCTGTGCCTGTGTGCGTTGAAGTTGAATGTGCCGGTTTTTCAGTTGCTGCTGCTGTTGTTGTTGTTGTTGTTGTTGTTGTTGTTGTTGTTGTTATTGCCGTTGGTCGTGTCATGTTGATTTGTGTGCTTGGCTCGGCTCTTCGACTGGCACACCGACAGACCGGCACACCGCCTGAACGACCAACCAACCGCCTGTCCGCCCGCTACCCTGACTATAAGCGTCTGCGCTAGTTATTCGGTATTCTGCTGCTTGTGCTTCTGCTGCTGTCGCTGTCGTTGCCTCTGCCACTGCCGCTGCGAGCATTATGTCTCTTCCTCTTACATTTCTGCTTCATCTTCTTGTACACATGCATAGACACACACTTTCAAACAGCAAACAGCAACAGCAAGTAGATAACAACCGCCTCTGCCTCTGCCGCTGCCACTGACACTGCTGCTGCCGCTGCCACTGCCGCTGTCGCTGTCGCGCCCCTTAGTCCGTTCTTGTAGATACTTATGTATCCATGGGTTACGTTCATACATACATACTTACTGTATGTACGTGCATACCAATGTATCTATGGCAACACAGCGTGTGATATATAAGCGTCCTCTGAGTATATGCATGTGTGTGTATGTGTATGTGCGTTTGTGCTTGTATGTGTGCAGACAGCTGCTTTGTGTGTCAAATTGTAGCAAAAATGTTTTTTTTTTCTCTTGTATTATTTTTTGTGCCGAGTGCCTGAGAACCACCCACCCACTGGCGCATTCTGCACCACCTTGTGCTCAGCTGGTTGTGAATGTGGTTGTTGTTTTCCATAGGAATTAAATTTATGCAACTCTACTTTAAATTCGATTTTCAAAAGCCATGAGCCAAATACTAAGAATACACAGTAGAAATGCATGCCGTGAATTATTAATACATACATACGTATGTGTATGTATGTATGTGTATGTATAATACCATTTCCTATTAATATTCTTCTAATCTGCTTAGAAAATATTCCATTGAATTGAATTACTGCGGTAATGCTGATTATATGAAGTGTTCTTTAACAAAATAATCGTTGGAGCTTTAATGGAATGCAATGAAACTTAGCGAAATACATACATATGTATACTACCTGTTAGCTGCTCTTTATCTTCTCATTCAGTTTGTTGTAAAAAACAGAAGATAATCGGCTTAGCAAATTTTTCCAAGAAACCCACTAAACATCAATGATTCCTGCTGACGCAGCCAATTCACTACTGGGTAGCTCATTTCTTGCCGTTCTTTATCTATATCACTCTCTCGCTCTCTCCCTCTCTCTTTTCACTGTTTCTGCTGTGGCGGTGTGCGCTGCGCAAAAACTACACTGCGTTCTCGCTGCGGCGACGCGTCGGTCACACAGACCGTCATACTTATGCTTGTTTGTGTGTCTCTTAGCGCACAGTGGACCCTTGCGAAGTATTGTCAGAAATAATTATATTAAAAAAATATTGCGTTTCCAATATGCTAGATATTAAAAATATCTGAGTTGCTCACACTTTTCATAAACAGCATACAATTTTAAATTGTTCGTTTTCATTAAAGGAAATATATAAAAACAATAACAAATAGTAATTAACCACTGTGCGTCGATGTTTCAGCTTCGTTACGTTTTGCCGCTGGCAGCGCAGCAGCAGCACAGTGCTTTGTTATGCTGCCCGAACAAAAGCAACGTTGCCAAACTTCATTGTGCTATGCGCTGTTCATGTTCACGTTTGGTTGACTGCCAGTGTATGTATATAGCATGTATATACATACAAAGATATATGTATGCATGTTTGTGTATGGATGTATGTATGTCTGCTTATATCAGTGTGTGCGTGTGTTTTATATCAGAAATTTCCATTTAATTTTTTATTTAGGTTTCTTTTTCGTTTTGCAACGTTGCTGTAGCTGTTTTATGTGTAGATTCATACATACATACATACGTGTTGTTTATATATGTATAATTTGTATATGCACACACATGTATTCATGCATGCTTGTATGTAGAGATGTAGCTTTTGCTTTTGTGTGAGATTGTATTTTGGTTACACTTTCAGCTGCCGATTTGATTCCATGGTTTTTGGGAAGCGCATACGTCACACATACATGTGTACAAAGGTTTGTGCGTATGTGTGTATGCCATTCAATCCAGAAGCAGTGGGAGACGAGCCAGAGCTTCTGCCAACGTTTGGGCCCTGACGTCGATGCAGCATAGGCCTGCAAATTGCCAGGAAATCTCTGTTGAGGGTTGTTTTGGTTTTTGTTGTCGATTTTATTATTGCTTTTTTCTCTCTTCTTCTAAATATATGTATATATGTGTATGTATGTCCATATGAGAATGCGCTGTGCGTGTGTGGCTGTGTATGTGTATGTGAATGTGTGCTCAGTCGCATTCGCAGCCACAGGTGTTGTCGATGTCGACGTTGTTGGGTTTCGACATACATACATACGTCAAGTTCAGCTCTCCCAAATACTTCACACCTTTGTGCAAATTATTTCGTCGTCAATATGACAAAAAGTTAACCTCAAAATGTTGTGCGCCGCCTGTTGAGCGTGACTCAGTCGCAAACGATGGCAACGGCGACGGCGACGGCGACAGCGACGTCAGCACCGACAAAAGCGGGACCGACAAATTTTTTATTTAAACAAATGCAGCAACAACAACAACTGAGCTTAATGAAAAAGTTATGCGAGTATAAGCTTTCGTTTTTATTTATGTATGAATTTATATACAGATACAGATACATACATAAGTATGTATATACATATGTACATATGTTTGTGTGTGTGTGTAATTTGTATTTGCGTGCATGTGCGTGCGTCTCTTTTTGTGTATGTGTGTGTGTGTGTGCTCTCAAACAAACTTTGCTCCCTACACTTGACCTTGTTTTGCCATTTTCATTTTGTGCCATGCACCCCACCACTCATACACACACACGCTTACAGATGGGCGGGCTGATTGCGGTTGATTGTGGCCTAGGCAGAGGCGGGGCAGCATCAGCAACTTTGTATGACAAAGCAAAAGCTAAGACCACGCTGAGCCAACACAGTAATTTGCCTAAAATTGTGCGCCGGCTTAAATGCCGGCAACAACAACAACAAAGAAGCGAGCAAAAAATAAAACCAGAAACACAAAGCAAACGCAAACAACAACAATACAAGAATCAAGAAAGAAAAGAAAAACAAGAAAAAAGAAAAAGAAAAAATAAGAATCAGTGAAGGGCGAAGACGTGGAAGACGTAGACGCAGACAGCGGCAATAAAAATGCAGAGCAAGGCGAAATGAACACAGGAAGGACAGGGCAACAAAGTTATTTTAATGACCTGCTGTTGTGTTGGTGTGCGCGGGAGGGGGAGGGACAGGAGACAGAGCAGGGCACAAAGTCGAACGGCGACGGGCAAAGCCGCAACAGTAAAAATGGCAAGCAAAGGGAAATTAAAGACCATGACAACAACAACCGGCTATGGGCAGCGGGGAACGGGCAACGGGATGGCGAAAAACTTAAAAGAGAATTGCTAATGCCAAACAGCAACAGCAATAACAACAACAACAACAGCAGCAAGCGCGGACTGGCAAAGAAAGACATAAAACTTTTATTTATACATGCATACATACATACATGTGTATACATACATGTATGTACATATATATTAACATATGTACATATGTATGTATGTATGTGTGTATTTCTGCGCGCACATGCGAGCAAAAGAATAAGGAAAGTGGCCAAATAACAATAAGACAAAAAAGCAAATACAACAAACAAAGAATATCAGCAGCAGAAAAATGCATGGACTATCTGTTAGCTAGCGGGTGGATGAGATGGGGGACGGGATGGGATGGGATGGTATGTGGGAGAAAAACGGACAATGCAACTGAAATTCTATCGATAGCAACTCCCGATAATTGAATACACAATTGAAAGCTTTTCAATGGAATTATAGATGTGGCAAGATAATTGTCTAGATATTCTATACGCAGCACACATTAATACACACATATGTACATACATATGTTTAACTGTAACTCTAAAAGTTTACACTATAGCAAAAGTTTGCTGCAGCGTCGATTGTTGCATACTAATTTCATTGTCAATAATTGAAAGATTGAACTAACGGTTGTTAGTTAATATACAAACATACATACATACATGTACATAAGCGCATATGTATGATTTTGCATGTACATACATACATACATACATACATATGTACGTATTTACGTTTACAGAGATTTAAAAGCAATAACTAAATAAATTCATATTCATGTACGTACATGCACATACATACATACATACAAAGTTAGCAGAAGTTACTTAAAGATTGCCTGAATGAAAGCTCTGCACTAATCTAAGATGTGCCTTAGATACACACATACATACATACACACATACAAATGTATATAGAACAGATATTGCTACATATGCCTGGGGTGTTTTCCAGCCTTTAAAAATATTATGGAAAGTTTTGGCAATGCAGTGGGTACTCCTTGGAGCCGCCAGCAAATGAAACCTGTAACAAAGCTGATAAAGAAAGAAAAAGAAAAGAAAAGAAAAGAAAAGAAAAGAAAAGAAAAGAAAAGAAAAGAAAAGGAAAACAAAGCCTGCCATGCTTTGGGCGCTCTTCTGCTGCTGCTTCTACACAAATACATACATACATATGTATATACATACATATGTACATATACAAACTTCTATTTCTGCACCTACTTCTTCTTCTTCTTCTTCGTCATCCTCTGCTTCTTGCTGCTGGCAAAGACAGACAGATGGTATTAAATGCGGCGTGTTGTTGTCTAGCTGAATGTAAAGCTTAAGCTCAAGCTGACTCAGATTCAGATGACTATCCCAATTCCAAGGCAGATGTCCTATACACAAGCAAGCGCACACACATACATATATGCACACATACACACAAACGCACGAATGCATGTATGTATGTATGGAAGTGTAGGTGCCTAGGGGTTAGAGTTGAGAGAGACTCGGCATAACGGACCCCAACGGCAATGGCAGCAAATTAAAGTTACTAAAGCAAGAAAAGCACAAAAAGCAAAAAGAAAAAAATGTATACAAAAAAAGAGATAAAAATAAAATACAAAATAACAAGAACAAGAAAAACGAGCGAAATTTCTTGCACAGCGTGGAAGCATAGTCGCAGCGGCGCGCAGAGACTGTGCCAATGCACAGCGACATGGAACAAGAACAAGAACAAGAAAGAACAAGAACAAAAACAAGAACAGCAACAGCAATAAGAATATCGAGAAGCATGACTTAGTCGGTGGTTGTTGTTGTTGCTTTTGCCTAGCCGTTGTTAAGAGACAGTGACAGGGGCAGGGGCAGGGGTCGTACATCAGGAGTTGCTGCAAGTGCGACAGAGATGACAGAGCTGAGCTGCCTGCTCGCAAATCTAAAATGATTAAAAACCGGTTCGTGGACTATACGGTTCTTTTTATTTTCTTTTGCATTTGAGACAAAGCTTAGGATTTGACCAGCCGACAAAAATGTCGCAATCTGTTTGAAATGTTAATTGTGAAAAGCAAAAAGCAAAGCAACAATTTAATGTCATACCAAGGCTCAAACTTTACAATTAAATATCCATATTTGTTGTATCACTAAAACTCTGCCGTTTATTTTGTAACATTTTGGTTACATGTACATATGTATACATATATCATTGATTAGAAGTCGAAATTGCAATCAGAAGTATCACAGAACTTATAGTGAGTTCATTCATATTTTTTTTTTTTTTTTACGTTGAGGTTTTCTTGTGTAAAAAAATACAATTGCAATGATTTTGTGTGCCCATTATGTGAATGTCGATGTTATGTGAATTTGTCGTTGCAATTGAATTAGCTATTTTATATATTATTTGAATTTATGTTATTAGTCTCATATTATCTTAATATGTATGTATGTACGTATTAAAAATCATTTGTACGCATATTTTTGGAACATCATTTCGGACACTTTTCTCGCCTGAGCATTGTCGTGCAATTGCTTTTGCTTTTAATCAGTTGTCGCCGTCGCCGCTCTAATTGGCGCGTCATGACTAAAGCCAGTGTCACACACAAGCACTTCTTGTATTGCTTTGTGCTCTTTTCACCTCACTCCGTCTTTCTCTCACTCACTCCCTCGCTCCATCTATCTCTATCTCTATCTCTTATTGCACTATTTGAAATTATCCCCAGAAAAGAGATCGCCGCCAGTGCCGTTGGGCAGGAAGCGGGCGTCGAGAGAGAGCCGATTCATGCGCCCGAAGACCAGCACCTCGCTGATGATGCGCTCGGCGAAGAGACGCTGATCGGGTCGCATGTTTCGGAAATGCGCCGCCATACGCTTGCCAATCAAATCGCATTCGCTCTCCGTATGCTCGATGCTGCGCTCCATCATCATTTGGCGGCGTTTTTTGCTGACCGTTGCTGTGCTCTCCCCACCGTAATCGCCGTCATCGTCGGTGCTGTGCTGACGTCGACGCATGCTGCGGCGCGACTGCGACTGCTGCTGCTGCTGTGGCTGCAATCGTACTGTGGCATAAGGATGCGGATGCACATGTTTTCCGGCACCGCTGATGCTGTTGTTGTTATTGTGGTTGTGGTTGTTGGCGTTGTTATTGGAGTTGCTGTTGTTGTTGCCGCTATGGGAATGTTGCTGATATTTGCTTTCCATTTTTGGATCGCATTTGTGACGTGCCTCGCTTAGCGTTCCATGCTTGACGCCATTCTCCTCGTCCTCTGCTTCCACTACGTTATCAACGTCGCCGTCGCCGTCGCCGTTGCCGTTGCCATCCCCCTCGCCATCGTCGTCACCTTCAATATCGCCCTCAGCGTCGGCCTCGCCCTCGATGACCAACATGTCCTCCTCGGGCGGAAAGGGCTCGGCGAAAATGTCCTCGTCCTGCAAAGAGTCATCAAAATAGCCAAAAATAAACTTGAAAACGCTTAACGCTAAGTCGACTAACAAATACCCTGTAATAAGTCAAACGACTTGGCTATGAACTTTACTTAAAGCGTATTTTCAGTTAAATATGTATCTATTTGCCAAATTAACCCCCTCTCTCTACCTATCTATTGATACATATATAAGATATCCTCATTTCATGTGATTCAACGAGCAAATACCCCTTAAAAAGTTTAGCTTATGCAAAATTCAAAAATACGACGTGAGTTAAGCACACTTCGTACAGGGTATTTCTCTTTGCCAAATTAACTCTCCCCTTTCTCTTCCTCCCCTCCCTCTCCTTTCTCACTCTCTCTCTCTCTCTCTCTCTTGTTCTCTATAAAAATACCCTGAATTTTGTTGCGTGTATCCCACTCACTGGCTCCTGCTCTTCCAGGGACACTTCCACCACATTTTCATTGTAGGCATCTTTTAGGTACTCCGGTTCGGATTCCTGCTCCGGTTCGGGTTTCGAATCCGGTTCATGTTCAGGCTCCGCATCAATCAGCGTCTGCGCCTCGCCCGTCTCCTGGTCGTAGAGAAACTCCAGCTCATTGAAGTACCACAGGGACGGCACATACTCCTCGCCGCTATAAGCCCCATTGGCCCTGCTCTCGAGCACCTTGCGCAGCTCGCGTCGGTAGGAGGTGCGCAGATTGTTGATTTTTCGCTTCACCATGTGGATGTTGGCGTACGGGTCGCTGGTGCGCATGTGGCGCAGGAGCCGGTCGTACGAGTGCGCCTTCAGCTTACGGTTGCGATAATCTTTCGAATTGGTCAGCCACAGCTCCGGCATGGAGCGATAGAGACGAAAGAATTCTTTCCAAAATTCCGTATTGCGCACGTGATGCGAGTCCATAGCAAGCAATTATTGAACTGTCGTCCAACGCGGTCGTACGACACAAGCGATGGCAGCGCTCGTCGTCCAACCCACACGACATGCAACCCGAACGTACCCATACAAAGAGAGCGAGAGAGACAGACGGAAAAACAGAAACAAACAAGCACACACACACACATGCATACACATATACATACACATGCACACAAGCGCACGAGCTGTTGCCTCCTCTCTCTCACTCTCTCTCCTCCAGACCCATCGGTCTATTCGCTTTCCCACGCGCTATCTGCATCTCGCTCTTACACTTACATGCATGCTCGCCTCATCGAGGCTATCGTCCAAGCCTTTGATCTCGTGCTTAATGCGCGATGTCGTCTCAAAGTTCAGATTGAGCACCGGCTTAAGGAAGTCCATCAGATGGAACCACCACAAGCGCGGCTCGTAGCCATTGTATGACGATTGAATTTTGCGTATTTCGCGCCTATAGCAGCAGCGCAGCGAATTGATTTTCCGCTTCACATCCTGCACGCTGGCCTCACGATTGACACGTCGCAGGATTTTCAACAGCTCCTGATAGCCGGGCGCCTTCTTCTTCTTCGACAGATAATCGATGGACGTGTTGTCCCACAGTGCCGTAAAGTGGCGGTAGCAGCTGATGAACTCCTCCATCACCTCCTTTTCGTCATACAAATTGGGCGTCGTCATTTGTCTATCCCTCTGTGTTTGTTTGCTTCCTTGCTTGCTTATTCGTTTGTGTGAGTGTGTGTGTGTGTGTGTGTGTGTGTGTGTGTGCTGCCTGCTGCTGCAATGGCTTCGCTCCAACTGAAAACTGAATGATTGTGACTGAGCGAGAGTGTCATGCAAATACAACGTGTATGAACGAATGGTCGTTCGGTATGATGCTGTTGTTGTAGCTGTTGTTGGTGCCGTCGATGGCATTGCTGTTCATTCCCTTCCACCTTTTCCTTCTCCTCATCATCATCATCATCATTAATTTCATTATCATTATTTTCATATTTTCGCTGGTGCCTTTTAAAGCGGGCAACGACAACGACAACAACAAAAACAAAACCAACAACAAAAACAACAACAACAACAACGACAACGGCAACGTCGCCATCGTCGTCATTGCGTCTCTGCTTCTGTTTCTTGGCATTGCCTTTTAATCATTGCTTTTACCATTTGCCTTTTATTTATTTATGTTATAAACAGCAACGTTGGTCATGCGGCAGCAGTCTCAGTCGACGCTGACGGCAGCGGTAGTGGCAGCGTCGGCATCGGCGTCACCACAGTCGCACAAGTGTATGGGCGCTGGCAAGCGCAACGTTGCCGCACTTCACCAGTTCGAGCCAGCTGTTGAAAAATGGCAACGTTACGGCGTTGAGAGATATGTTGCATGACAGCAATGAGGCCAACGCGAGCCGGCCGTGTGTATTGCACAAAAGTAAAAAACAACAACAACAACTATAGCAACAACAATGACAACAACAACAATTGTAGCATCAGCAGGCAGCCGCCTAATAATAATAATAGCAACAACAAAACAATATTAATAGACCTGAAACATTAGCGCGCGCACAGAAACAAGCAGGCCAGCAATACAAATTTCAAATATTTGTTCGCATCGAGCATCGAACATCGAGCATCGAGCATCGAACACGCGTGCTGCAGACGTTCTGCAGGTTGTGTCGCAGTCGCATTGGCTGCAGTTGTGTTTGTGTTTCACTTTCACTGCGCAAAATTGGCAAAAACGATGCGAAACAAAATCAAAGCAGAAAATACAAAAGATTTGACAGTCTGCGTCAGTCAGCGTCAGTCAGAGTTGCATGCAACGAACGCGACAAAAGTGTGAACAGTGCCAGGCTGCAAATTGTGCCAAGCTTGTCACTTGTGAACATGCGGCCATATTGTTACATGCATACATACATATGTATATGACTAGGCTGTAATGTATGTATGCATGTGCATATGTTTATTATTAAATCTGATGTAATGTCATGGCGCATTGAGGGGGCCTTTTCAATAGAATGTAATTCGACTATTCTTATTAAATTTTGAACAAATCAACATTCTTTCTACCCGTATAACTATGCCCAATATTTTGGCGCCTCACTGTTGTCTGTTCGCTAAGCCATTCTTTGACTGCTGCTGTCGCGTACATCGCCGGCTTCGAACTGTGTTTGCTCAAACGGTTCGAGTTCGATGTCGGATGTTCGATTCACAGCAGTCTTTGCCGACCCAACATCGGATTCAACATCGGCAGCAGCACCAGCAGCGGCGTCGTCGCCGTTATAGTCGTTATAGATGTAGATGTGTTGTTCAACTCCTGAAAACTCGGGTGTGTGCAGCGCGTGCAGATCATGTAAAAAAAATTATAAGACGGTTTGCAAATACGTTGCGAATTTATCTATAAGAAGTTTACATTAAAAATTATAAAAATCGTCGCTATAAAACAAAACCAACAACAAGGTAAACGTGCAACGCAATTAAATTGCCAACAATAACGGAATTAAAAAAATAATTGAATCCGAATCAAATAAACCAAACGAGAGCCGCCCATACAAGAAATAAAATAAAAATAAAATCAAAATGAAATAGAAGCAAAGAAGAAGAAAAATTCAAATTAAATCAAATCCAAACTAAAAGAAAAAAATGTAAAAAATTTTGTGCTTTTGTGTCGCCTACACATATATAACAGTATATTTATATATGTGCATGTATATACACATATAAATATATAACATGTACATATGTATGCATATGTGTGTATTTTTATAGCTGTGCCTGTCTGTATGCGTTGTGAGCTTGCGAGTATGTGTGTGTGCGTATATATATATTATATATACATATATAATATAATATATACAAATGTATATGTATGTAGGCAAAATGGATATGAAAATAACAACTCATTGGAAAATTGCGTCGCGTTTTACTGCCCCCACGCTACGTTGCCGTTGCCTGAGTGTATGTGTGTATGCATACATACATATGCATATATAACTTTTTTTTTTCGCTGTGCCCAAATGCAATGCTGATCTATGCGCGAATATTAAAGTGAGAAGGGTCGCAAATAAAAACGCAGCGCAAATTGTTGGATTTTTTTTTCCCTTTTTTTCTTACTTCTGTGTGTGCCTGTGTATTGTGCGCTCGCTTACTCGCTCGCTTTGTCTCTCGCTCTTACGCATTGACAGTGTATTCTGTTTTGTGCGTGTGTGTGTGTGTGTGTGTCGTTGCTGCTGCTGCTGCTGCTGCTGACGTCGTCTGCGTTCCAATTCTAATTTTTTTCAATTTTTTTTCCTTTGCTTTTGTGTGTACTTTTTTAAAGTGGCATAGATTGTATTTTTTTTATATAATAAATTGAAATTGTTTTTTATGCACAGCTGGGCTAGTTGAGCGGCTTGTGTGCGTGTGCATGTGTGTGTGTAAAAGAAAAATTTAAATGGAAGTGTGGCATAAAAAGCGCCAAAGGCGTATCAAAGCCAAGCCACACACACATACACATCCACAGGCACACACGCGCATTGCCCATGTGTGCAATTTGCTTAAAATATTTTTTGTATTTTATTTTTGCGGCACCGCCCTGCAAAAGTTTTTGGCTAACGGACAAACGGCCCCAACCCCGCCCCCTCGCTCGTTCGCTCTACACACACACAAACACATATCTATCCATATACAGATATGTATATACATGCATATACACATACATATGTGGCCACACGTACACACACATGCTTATATCATATGTGTATGCATAATTTTATAAATTTTTCTTCTTCTTCTGCCATACATATATATATTTGTTTTGTTTGCCTGATCGCAAATCGAATTTTTTTATACATTTTTTTTTTCTGGAAACAAAGAAAAATCAATAACAAATCAAATATAAGAAATAATAATATCAATGTCAATATGTATATACATAGCTGTATGTATGTATATAAATAATTAAAAACCCGTCGCTCGATTTTTTCGTGTTGTTTTTATGTGTGCGTTTTTTTGTCCAAAAATTTTCCAAGAATCGTTTCGAGATTAAAAATGTAAATTCGAAAATTAAACAAATTAAATAATCGAGTTCGAGTTCGAGTTGGATTTCGAGTTCGAAAAAGTAACGCGTTAGAGGAATGTTAAGAGAAATAACACACAGATTATAAACCTGAATTGTACATATAATATAAATCGTATACTCATATATATATATATATATATGTATCTATATACTGTATATACTTCATATATGTATGTATATGTATATGTATATGTATATCTGTGTATGCTAATGGGAATGTAATAAATATTTCCATTCGTAAGCCACCTGGCAACGCCGATCGATAGAGCCACCGGCTTTTGGATTCGTAGACCCAACAACATTTTCAATGGTAAGTTTACAAAAATAGAAGACACAATGTTATAACAAATTAAATAAAACACTAAAGCTATGTATGTAAATAGGGTTATCAATAAGTTAGTTGAATTGAATCTAAATATGTACATATATAATAAAAATAATAAATATATGTTCAAAGTCCGTCAGTCTGAGAGATATTCTCAGTAACGCGATACTCATGAATGAATGAAATCGACTCGATTCAAGTGATATTTATTGTTATAGAATTACAGTTACCTAAGCTAACTACATACATATATAGTCTGATCTATTTACTTAACAAATACTTGGATGTGTAATAGGATAGCTCGTAGTTCTGAAGAAGAAAAGCTTTGCCATATGCATTCTAGTTTCCACTCCATGATATGATATCCAGCTATAAGCGGAATTTTATGCACAATAAAGTCTATATATAGAGAAAACATATTTTATTGATAGGTTCTAGAAAATATATGTTCCATATGTGTTACATTCCAGGTAATTCCAGGTTAAAAATACAAATAGAAAGAGATAGATTTATATATATTAAATATATATGACATTATTCTATGCATAAAATCATCAAATAGATTACAGTAGTATCTGAAACTTACATATATCATATATTGGGATTTGATGTACAGAAAAATTGAGCAGTTTCAGGCCTAAACTTAGGCAATATGGGTTTTCTCACACTCCTAATAGGCGGAGATTTATAATTTTTGGTATAATCTCAGAAGGATGCTACTCCCAGATATAAGCAGGTCAGATATACTGTCAGATTTTGTGGAATATATAGATGGAATATATTAGATGATTTGCTACATTCGTAATAGGCTTCTATAAATAATACTTGGTAGTTTTTGATTGTTTTTATACCCTGAACTCATTTTCAATGGGAAATCAGGGTATAATGGTTTTGTAACAGGCAGAAGGAGGTGTGGCAGAGCCCACAAAGTATATATATCCTTGATCAGGGCGACGAGCTGAGTCGATTTAGCTCTGTCCGTCTGTACGCCCGTATGTATGAACGCGTCGATCTCAGAAGATATAAGAGCTAGAGACTTGGAAATTATTTTTCCTAGATCCGTGTATATCATGCGCATATCGAGTTTTTCTCCAAAAATCGATAAGTACTCCAGATATTTTTTTTTATCGATTATAACTCCTACACCTTTAGTGCTAGAGTTTCAAAATTTTCACTGTAGACCTATATGTATTTTATATAATTTCAATTTTGTTGTAATTCATCCCCCACTCTTATATCCACCCCCTCACCCTTAAATTTGTAAAAGGCACATTGCAAATACTAGAGACTTGTGCTTTTGCTTGCATCCCTATGGTTTTCTGTGTGTGTGTGCTTCTTGTGTGAGCAGAAAGACGCGAAGAATTATTGTGAAATATCAATTCCTCGAAGGGTTCAGGGGATTTCGTAGTCGAGCAGTCTCGACTAGAGCTTTCTTGGTTATTTTTGTTTTTGCCCATTTGACGGAATTATTGTGAAATATTTGAACTCGATTTGATTTGATTTTTGGCTTAAAGTTGTTGTTTTTGTTGTTTGTCTTTATCGCATTCTTCTTCTTCATCTTTATTTTTAATGAGGCGCCAAGAAACGAGTTTTGATTCAGGTTCTATATAAGTATGTGTAGAAATAATTGATTTACATATCAATCTGTGAGTCTAAGCATATGTATGTACATATACATGCGTGAGTGTGTGTGTGTGTGTGTGTGTGTGTTTATTTATAGTTCTTTCTTCTTTTTTCGACTTGCTAATTAGCCTTTAAATTATGCAAATATTAGTTTGTCTTCTTCTTCTTGTGTCTCTTCCTTTTCTTCTTTCTCCGTCAATATCTGAACTTTATATGCATTGATGTATGTATAAACATATACAATATTTATATAGTATACATATATACATATAGATATGGACAGAGGACAGACAGCTACGTGGCCTGTTCATTGTTATCTTGCTCTTCGCTCTTTCTCTATCTCCCTCTTTCTCTCTGTTTATCACTCTCCGTATCTCTGATTTTACCTGGGGCAGCGACTCACGTCGAATGTCATGCTCAACCTGTTTGTCATTTGCTGTAAATTATTTTGTTGTTACTATCAATACAGCCAATATACCCTATATAATGCCCTGTAAGCATAGATTAACTGACAAAGAAACGGATAAACGGAAGAAGTGAGAGAAACTGCGAAATTTGAAATTTGATTTAAATGCGATTAGCATGAATGTTCCGTTATGTATGACTCCCCGATTTAAACTTGATTCACAGCTAAGCAATTTCATTACAATTCATCTAAAGAAAATATAAAATGGACGATTCAATATCTAAAGTAAATAAGTAAAATCATTATATAAAATAAATCAATTCAGTGCATTATGTAGAAAAGATATTTATATCAAATTTTACGATTTTCAAGGAATATATATATATATACATATAGATGTATCTATAGATATATCGGAACTGTACCTGGCTAACTGACATAAGAACTATAAGTTTTTTATACATGATAAACTGTTTTGCTTTATATGTATTATTTAACATATAAACTATACTACATTGTATTATATATATTAGCTTATATATGTTACATAATTGTGCGTACCAAAAATGTCTTTGAAAAGCAGTATATTTTGGATGTTTGCGAGCGAATGGCGGGAGAAAAGTAAAAGAAATTGAAAATAGTTTTCTTAGCTAGTCAAAAAACTATAAATAATATACTAATAATAATATCAACATGTTGATTTGGAGTTTAAAAGACTGATTTCATCACACAAGAAAAGTTAAAGAAAAATCTTAAAAAAATACTCTTAAAAGGTCAAATTGATGGGGTTTCTTAAAGACTTTTTGATATAAGTACATACATACTTATTGAAAGTCCTAAAATGTCAAGTTTATTTTAACTTTCTAGAGTAGACCGTATTTGGGGCCTCTTCTCTTTTATCATCTCAATATGTCTTGACTTTGAGCTTCTACAATGATTCCTTTTATATATAGCCATACTTTTTAGCCAACAAAGCTCTGGTGGATGTCGATTAGAATCTAACTATCCAATCATCCATATGATCCAATTTAAGTAAGTTTAAGTATTGGTAGTGCCTCAATACTATTTGCTCGAACAAAGTATCTACATATATGTACATATGTCTGTATATCGTATCTAATATTGTATATATAGAGATCATGTTGTACAACTCTTACATGTGTTTGGTGTGATGTGCATATATATCGTATATTGGACTATATAACTAACTATTAGTCTGTCTTCATAATTTAACTAGACTGTAGTGCATAGCTGTATATCGTTTATAGATTCTGTATATCATATATCGTATTTACAGAGGTATATATAATACAACTCTTAAATGGAGCAGTATATAATGATGTGATGTAACGTTATAATATACATGCATATGTATCTGGGCCGTATTTGAACTATTTATCTATATATATTCGTTTCCATTCCTTGCCATTCGTTTGCCTATATAATTTTTTCATAATTTATATCCATTGGTATCTGAATTATTTATACTTTCGAGTTTTATTCTTGTATCTGATGGACATATGATCGTAATTAACACTTGATTTCCTATTCATATCATTCACAGTGTCAATTGGTTCCATTATTTTTTTTTTTCGCTCTTATTTTTATTCTTCGCTGTTGTTGTTGCTATTGTTTGTTGTTGTTGTTGTTGTTAGCCGCAACAAAAACATAAAAATTCCATTAAAATGTCAAGTGACAGTTACTTGTGCTCTCTCTCCCTCTCTCACGCCTTGTTACTCTTTCCTTTCCTTAATGACGTTCCGTTCAATTTTGCCGTTATTTTTGTGTTTTATTTTTGGTTTTCGGTTACTCGGCTTCTGCAAACGATGGGCGGCTGCTGTCAGGTGGGCGTGGCACATGGCAAATAAACGCTGAAATAACTGTAGTAGAACTGTAGCGCACGCCGGCCGGCAGGGGGCGCCACCTTGCATGCCATAAATAAATGGGCAAACGGCTTAAAATGCTGTAATTTAGTTTGCATATTTTACGCGAAGCGTCGACCAATCAACAACAATACACACACACACACACACACACACACACACATAGACAGACAGAGGCATTCGTGTGTGCTTGTGTGTGCATTATCTATTCTATGGAGAGCTGGAGCTGGCTTTGCCCGTAGGCGGATGGGCGGGTGGGTGGCTGTTTGGATGGAAGAGACAGAGAGAGAGAGAGAGAGTGAGAGAGGGAGGCGAGTGGGGCCTGGGCCGGAGACGGAGCCGGGATGCAGAGGCCTCTCAAATTGCAGTTAATTTTTGACGTCGCAATTGCCGCAAGGGGGCAAAAAACGTCACAAGGACGTTGCGTTGCCGTGAGAGAGAGAGCGAAAGTGAGCGAGTGCGAGTGCGAGAGAGGCAAATAACAAATGAGCCAGCAAAGCCAAAGGAGCAGCAGCAGCAGCAACAACAACAACAACAACAACGACGGCACATCAAATGCAACGTTGCCAAATTTCAGCCATGCCCCAAAATAGCAGCAAAGAAAAGCAAAAGAAATAATACAAATTGCTTAACTGTTTTCAACAAGAGCAGAAAAAATCAATATGCGCCTGTGAATCGCATTTAAATAAACTGAGGAGAGAGAGAGAAACACACAAAAATAAAATAAAAGAAAAAAATTAAAAATTAAAAAAAAAAAAAAAAACAAGCAGAACGAGAAGAGTTGAAATGATAATTTGATAAAAATAATCCCTTGCAGCTATAGCAAATGTTTTTTTTTTTTTTCTAAAATAACTCATAGATTGACTGGATGTATACACTATCTCAATTACTATAACTATAACTGACTTACCTATAATATAAACTACAATTTTCATATTGATTAATATAATCCATTATTGGAGCTTGATTGACTGGATTGACTAGATATATACATACACTATCTCTATAACTAGTTATAATAGCAGCTCATATTCTAAGTTAACGATAGTTAAGCCGATATGACTATCGGTAACTCAACAACTATTTTTATGAATACAACTTCCTATGAATAATAATAAAATAAATAATCTTTACATCAAATATTATAGGGTATGCTGAAAGTTAAGTCAACATATGACTAATTCTCACTATATACATCTGTATTCATACAAATGTACATCCATACAAATATTACCTATAATTAACACTGAATGATGTTCTCTAATACATAATATCAACTGAACTACGGGTAGACGAGTCCAATAACTACTATTATAGGGCATGAGAAAAAACAAAGAGAATGTAAAAGTCTAGAACACGCTAGCCCACATTTAGTAATTTTATTATACCCTGAACCCATTTTCAATGGGAAATCAGGGTATAATGGTTTTGTTAAAAGTATGTAACGGGCAGAAGGAGGCGTGGCAAATCTCACAGAGTATATACATATATTCTTGATCAAGGCGACGAGCCGATTTGGCACTGTCCACCTGTCTGTTCGTCCGTCCATTCGTCCGTATCTATGAATGCGCCAATCTCAGAAGATATAAGAGCTAGAGACTTGAAATGTTTTTCTTAGGTCCGTGTATATCACGCGTATATTGAGCTTTTCTCCAAAAATCGATAACTACTCCCCATATTTTATTATCGATTAAAACCCTTATCGAAAGCTAGCTTTTTAAATATATCTCATACACCTTTAGCGGTAGAGTCTGAAAATTTGTAGAATGTAGACTCATATGTATTTTATAGAATTTCGATTTTTTTTTAATTTACCCCCACCCCTATATTCACTCCCTCATCCTCACCTTTGTAAAAGGCGTATTTCAAATACTAGAGACGAATTCTTTGGCATATATACGCACTTTAATGTTATTATCACGACCTGAAAGTTTCATGAGCATAATCCATCAACAAGGAAAGTTATTAATCAATTAAGTTTCCATAGTAAGCCACTGCAGCCAATGCGTGTTTATGCTTGCATCCCTATGGTTTTCTGTGTGTGTGTGTTTCTTGTATAAGCAGAAAGACGCGAAGATTTATTGTGAAATATACATAAATTGCAGTCTCGCCTAGAGTTTTCATACTTGTTTTTCTTTCATTTTTTTTTTTTTTGTTAAGGGTTGCATTGAACTCAAGATCAAACAGAACTTTTCAAGGAATTTTTTCGCTTTTCTTTTGTAGGTCTAAAAATTCTAGCTAACAGAAAAAAAACCATTTGAAAGTTTTTTTTGTTATTTTTTTTTTTTTTTTTTTTTTTTTTTTTTACTATTTTTATTTTTAAACACGTTATGTCATTAAGTTTAGGGTTTTACTTTATTTTATTTGTTTTTTTTTATAGCTGGGAGTTTTTGCTATAACACTCGGAATTTTTGCCTTTTTTTATAGCAATCCATTAGTATTCCAAGCTACCGGTAAAGTTGAAAGTTTTTATTGGATTTATAATAGAAATTCGTTAAGAATTGAAAGGGATAGAGAGAAAGACGCTATTATATATATTTGTATATACACACATATGTATGTGTGTATGTATAGAGTAGAAAAAGTCAAATGAAATAATTATGATGGATGGATGGATGAATGAGCGTTATGTTCTCCATATGTTGATTCTAGGCATACGAGGCGTTTAGATATAGCGGTAAATAGAACCTTTCACTCTAGCCATATCAAATTCTTCATAAATTGTGCAATTTCGTAAAGTGCGAAGAGATTAATATGTCTATGTATGTATGTATACGTGTATAGCAAGATGAGATGCAAAAGATATCGGACTCTATATTCTACATATACACATGTATATATATATATATATATGTATATATATGTATGTTTGCAGACCAACTATTTCATCTCCTGTTGTTGTTGTTGCTGTACAATGGGAACAGTAGCTTTATGTTGCCAGGCAACATGTGTGCGTGTGTGTGTGTGTGTATGCGTGTGTTGCAGCAACCCCAGCTAAAATGTTGCGCCCCACCCACCGACCATCCGCCCTATGCTCCAGCTACTCCCACATACGCGCAGCAGTTGCACATGTGTGCGGCATATGCGTTTTGCCATTGTTGTTGTTGTTATTGTTGTTGGGGCCGCTTCTTCTTACTGTTGCACTTTGCAAGAGGAAGCAGCAGTAGAAGCAGCTGCAGCTGCTGCAGAAGATGATAATGATGAACATGTTAAAGAGATGCACAGATGCTGCGAGAGTAAGAGAGACAGAGAGACAGAGAGGAGGCCTGCGAATCTTGTGTTGTGTTGTGAAAGCTTAAAAAAACACACACACACACATATGTATATGCACACACAGATACACATACACACACACACACACATACACGCAAACTCTGACAGAAACGCAGGCAAAACCTACGACACATTTTCTGGCTGAAAACACGTTCCATGCCGCGTTCACATGCGCTTATTTCTGTACAAAAGCAACAAAAATCATAAAATATGTACGAGAGCGGCAACAACAACAACAACAACACCAACAACGACACTAGTGTAATAACTGATAAAAACACACGCAACAAAAACAACGCACATACACACACATACACACAGGAGCACTAAAAGTATATGTATGTATGTATGTATAAAAAAAAATAAAATAAAAATAAAAGCTGGCGCACTAAATTAAAGCTTGAACGAAAAATCAATACTTTACTCCACGGTAGCAGCAGAGCAGCAGAGGAGTAGATACGAGCAAAAAGCAGCCAAACAACAACAGCAGAGCAGCGAACGAAAAATGGGCAACAACAACAGCAGTAGTATCAGCAGGGGGCAGCGGGCAAAGCAGAACGTCGGCGCTGGCAGAGGCGCTATCTCAAATAAATTGCTTTCGGCCTACTCGTGATTTTTTTTTTTTCGTTTCGCTTAGCTTTTTTTTTCTTTTCGGTTTGTTTCGTTTACTTTTTTCATTTCGTTGCTTCTCACTTCGCCTTTTCGTTTTTGGCGTTGTGAATATTTTACTGTACATACATATTTGTGGCTGCTGCTGCTGCCGTTGCCTGTGCTGACGCCCACACGAAGCATACAAACACAAGCAAAGAAAATGTGTAAGTGTGTGTGTTTGTGTGGACTTTATGCCAGCGCGCCAATGCTCCACAATTATTATTATTATACGGTCACCGTGTAAAAATACGTGCATGTACCCATGTGTGTGTGTGTGTGCCTGTCTGCTTCTTCTTACACACGGTATTTTTTTACGTTTCACCTTGCGCACCCGCACACCCCTTGCCCCTTCTCAGCCGTCAACCGTTCGTCGTGTGTTTATTGCTACGTTTTACTCGTTAGACTCGTTTGCTTTTACGTCTCCTATCATTTTTCATATACATACACACATACAAACGTATGCAACGACAGCTACACACACATGCACACACACAGTATACGTTTGCTGCGCTGCTACTCGGGGGATTTTTGTGCACGTCACTATACACGGCTCACCGACTGATTGTCGTTCGGTCTGTCAGTCGGCCGGTCGGTCTCACGTTCGGTCTGGCTGCCTGTCTGGCGGTTGGTCGTTCATTCGTTCGTGCTGTCGTTCGTGTGCTTACTCGCTCTTTCATTTTGTCTCGTTATGACGTTGCGAGTTTTGTGCCTGCCATTTACGTTCGTTGTTGTCAGTGTGTGTGTCTCTGTGTGTATGTGACTTGCTTGTGTATGTATATGTTTCGTATTCAGTTGCCAACGGCGCTGCCTGCCTGCCGCCTTACACTTGCTGTTGCGTCACCCGCGCGCCGCTTAACCAATACACGAACAACATCGTACAACTTTGCTGCGCAGCAACGTAGCTGCCTGCTGTTTGCTTTGCAGTTGTATGGTTATATATAAATACATATATATGTATATATATATATTTATATACTTGCATATATAAATGTTTATATATAATATATATATACATATAAATGTACATATATGTTTGTGTGTGTGTTCAAGTTCCCGCGTTGTTGCTCTCTGTTTTTGCTCAACCTCAACAGTGGCCCATAGCTTGCCCGCTTCCTCCCCTTTTGTGACGACAACGACCGACCGACCGACCGACGCAACGACTGCTTGTCAGACAGTCGGAACGAACGACCGAGCCGTTTGTTCGTTTGCTCACGCTCTTCTCTCTGTCTCTCGTATATTCTGCCTCGTTTGTTTGCGCACGGCGCATTCTCTCTCGTTTTTGCACATGGCGGCCAGATGTGCTGCGGCAGTAGCAGAGGCAGCATTTTTTCTTCGTTGTTTTGCTTTAGCTTCGAGTTGGCTTTTTTTTTATAATTTCTTTTTATGCTATTATTATTATTATTATAACGCTGTTGGCATCGATGCTGGCTGCGCTGCTTTGCTTGTTTCTTTTTACGTATAGTTTTAAGCCTCTTTTCATATTGTCGTCTACTGCTGATGCTGCTGCTTGTTGTTGCTGTTGGCTGTGTGCGTGTGTTGTTATTTTTATTAATTTGTTTGCGCTGGGGCCGATGAAAATTGTCAACAGCGCATTTGGCTGGCTCGACGCTTGCGTCGCTGCTTTAATCTTACGCGTGCTTAAGTTTTTTTTTTCTACTTATTCTCTGTCTTTTGCTTTGTGTTAAGTGCGGCAACGTTGCATGGTTTGTTGTTGGATCTGAATATATTTTTATTGCTGCCGACGTCGCTGCTTTTGCGTGGCTTTTGGTCGTTGCGACGCTTGGCTGATTTTTTTTTGCTTGTTTGTGGAATTTGTGCTTAATTTTCGTCTGTTTATGAGTGTGAGTGTGCATGAGCAGAGAGAATGAGTGTGTGCGTGTATATATATGTGTGTGTGTGTATGTGCACGAGTGTTTTTGCTGTTTGCTTAAATTCAATCCAATTTCTGTGCAATTTTCATAGTGTGAATTTAATTTACTAAAAGTTGCTCAGCTCTACGCGCCGCTGTGTGTGCATTGCGAATTGTTATTGCTGTTGTTGTTGCTGCCTGCCAGCTGTTAATTGTTATTGTTTTTATTTATTTGTGGCTGTGCAGTTTAATTGCTTTCATTAAACGCAACAACAATAACAAAAATGTTGCTGACCAACAACAACAGCAGCCGTAGCGTCGACGGCGGCGGCGGCGGCCGTGGCTCAGCGACATCAGCGCTTAGCAGCCAACTAAACATGTGACTGCGCGCTGTTGCCAAGTTTCATTATATCAGTTTCCAGTTTGTCGACATTGCCAGGGTTTTTTTTTTTTTTTTTTTTTTTTGCCGTTTCTGCTTCGGCTGCTTTCTGATGTGTATTTTGCTGTTGTGTTGCTGCTGATATTTTCTGCCGCTGCCGCTGCTGCTTCTGATTTTTGTTTTCTGTTTTCTGTTTTGCACGTAGATAACACACGCGTAAATATCTCTGTAAAGCTGCTCCGGGCACCTGGGAATACCGCAAATGCGTCGAAAATTAGCCTACGAGAGTGAATAATAAAAACAGGAGTGAGAGAGAGAGAGCGAGCGAGCGAGCGAGAGAGAGTGACCGACAGATATGGAGTTAGTGAAATTGTTATTCTCGTATTTTGGACTTTAATTCGAGAGGTTTGCGGCGGCGGCGAAGCTGATAAGCGAATCTTAAATTCTTAAGCAGTGATAAGCGAGCTTATCATACATGATACAGCAAATATTCGATATGGGACAGCGATTACGGTTATATGTAACGGGCTAGTGAGTGTGTGCCAGATATAAATATGAATGAAATATTGGAATATACATATGTGTACCTCGATATATATACAGAAATGGACATACATATGCATATATGTATGTATAAAAATGTGTCGCCTGACGGCTATAAAATGAATTTATTGCTAAATAAATGAAAAGAAAATCTTTTGTTTTTCTTTTTCAAATATTATTTTTATTGTTGCTCAATTGCTACCGTCAAAAAGCGTGTTAAGTGTTTCATAAAGTATTTTTAAAATCAGATGTGCCAATAAATTACAAAATACGGAAGGTAAGAAATAGAATTTGATAATATGTCCTACAGTGTTCGTTCGCTAAATAAAACATTAGAAGATATTTGTATTTAGGATTATACATAAAGAATGTAAAAGTTTCCTATAGGGGTGTTTATATATATTTAAAGCTATATTCTATAGATATTATACATATTATATGTAACTTATATATATATATATAATTATACATACAATATGTACTCATATATACCTCAAAAATCATATTCAAGGCAAATTTATAGATCTCAAACTTTTCCTCGTCATACGTTATTCATTATTCTACTCGAAAACCACTGAAAATGCGAAATCAGGCTATAATATTTTTGTAAAAATGTATCCAATAGGTCGAAGGAGGCGTGGCAGATCCCGTAGAGTCTATATGCAATCATATCACCAACTGAGTTCTTCTAGCCATGTCTGTCTGTCTGTCCCTATGAACAAAGAGATCTCGCTAGAGACTTGAAATCTTATATGTGTACCAGACGTAGTATCGTATTTTGTTATACAAATGCGATAATAATAATAAACAAAATGAACTTGATATATTTATACATATGCATGTATATTGTATGTATGTGTGTGTATCTCAGAATAAAAACCATTGGGAACCGATCGTAGTTAATTTCGTCTTCTGTCTGCCTGTCTAAAGGTCTAGGAAAGCTGTACGAAGACTTTATTGGAGCCCAAAACGTGCTATTCATGATATTTTAGTTGTAACTCTTAAACTAAACAACCTATAGACATTATTTCTTTTGTAAAGTAAAATGTATTGATCAGTTAAGTTAAAATATATATATATTGTATATATAGATATACATTGTATATATGTTTTATTTGTTGCCAAAGAAAAATGTTTGTAGTGTAGGCAGATAATATTGATACAGTGTATATGTATATATACAATATGTACATATGTATATGTATGTGTGTGTGTGTCTACAGGTGTGCTATAACTTATCTGTTTAGATATTCTTATCACTCGTATAATATTCAAATAGAGCCAATTTAGCACTACACACAAATACACATACATACATACATATCTTTATATACATATATATTCCATATACATACATATACTATATTACGTCTTGCTATATCTTATCTATATCTTGTCTTATATCTTGATCGTATTTGGCAACTAATCAAACTTTTTGCTTTGTTCTCTTTTCTCTTCCCCCACCTCTCTGCCTCTCCTTCTATTTGCAGATTGTATGGACGGCGAAAATAATCAAGAAAAACTTTTTGTTTTTGTGCTGAAATCCAAATTTTTTTTTAAGTTTTCCAGTGATAAAGCAGCTGATAAAAAAGCCAGCAAAAAAGCAACAAAAATGAAGAGAAATAAAAGAGAAATTCAAATACAAATCATAGTAAATAATGAATTAAATTAAAAGTGTGCGCAAAAGTTGTTAATTAATGGAATATTTTCGCAACTTAACTGACGAAATTGAAGAAGAGAAAAACTAACAAATAAAATGAAAACTAACTAATTTGTTAATCAACCAACACACACACATGCACACGCATAGATACATTGTATATATTCCTATATAAGCATTTAGCTAGCCAAAACACTGTGACACCACGCCCACCACGCCCACCATATATGTGTCACCAGTTTTTTTTTTTGCCAGAAAAAAACAACAAAAAATTGCATAAATAAATAATAGAAAAAAGAAAAATGAGAAAAGTTTTCTCAAATGTTTTGTGCGCGTATTTTTTTCGCTAGCATAAAATAAATAAAATGAAAAAATATATATTGTTTCTAAAAGGCTTGTTTTTTTTTTTTTGTTATCAAGTTTTAAAATACATTTTTTTTCTGTGTGTTTTTTTTGTTTGGTTTCTGTGCAACAAGAAGGAAAAACGCGTGTGTTTAGTGAAAACTGGCAACAAGGCAAGCGCGTGCAACGTTGCCACACTTCACACTGGCCATTGTTCCCCTCTCTCTCTCTCTCGCTTTCTCTATCTTTGTCACACACTGTGTGTGTGTGTGTGTGTGTGCGAAAATTACAAGAGGTTTTCTTCATCTTCGTCTTTGTCTTTTTTCAGCAGTCGCAGTGTGTGTGTAAATAGGCAAATGTTTAATATAGTAATACAACAACAACAACAACAACAAATTCATTTATAACAAAACAAAACAAAGCAAACAACAACAACAACAACTCGAAATACAAGTGCAGCAGCTGCATGGCGTCTCAAAAGCGCGCAAGCTAAATGTTGTTGCTGTTTTATTGACAGCAACAACAATAGCAACAACAACAGCAACAACATTAATAATAATAATAATAATAATAATAATAATAATAATAATAATAACAACAATAAGAAACGAGTAAACAGAAACAATTGCTCATGTTGTGAATATGTTGCAGTGCAATGTTGTTGCATGCGAGCAGCTCAGTGATAAAACCAACAACAACAGCAACAGCAACAACAGCAACAGCAGCAACAACAGCAACAACAACAACGGCAGTAGCAACATTACATATAAACCAGTAGAAGCAGCAACAACAGCAACAACAACTTCTGGGCGGAACAACAAGTGTTTAAGCCAAAAGAGTTCGGCATGAAATGGAAGCAGCTATACGCTCCTCTTCAGTGCAGGTCGGTGCTCCGCCGCCCACAAACAACGCCCCAAACGGTGGACAACAGCAGCAGCAGCAGCATCAGCAACATCAGCAGCATCAACAACACCAACAGCAGCAACAGCAGCAACAACAGCAGCATCAACAGCAGCAGCAGCAATTGCAACATCAGCAACAACTTCATCACCATCACCATCATCATCAGCAGCAGCAGCAGCAGCAGCAACAGCAGCAACAACAGCAACATCAGCAACAGCAACGTATTGCCAGCAATCAGCAGCAACACAACGCAGCAGCAGGCAACGCTGCTGCGTCGCATCAAGTGCATGATAATGGACCAACGTCCCATCATCTACATCATCATCAGCAGCAACAGCAACAGCAACAGCAGCAGCAGCAGCAGGCAGCAGCAACTAATCAACAGCAGCAGCAGCAAAATAAAGCAGCGCAACAGCAACAGCAGCAGCAGCAGCAGAAGCAGCAGCAACAAGTTGCCAATATGTCGTATCCGCAGCGCATCTCGAGTGGCACACAAATTCAAAGGTGAGCAAATGTCTAAATATATATATATATATATATGTATATACAAATAAAATATATATATGTTTATATCAATATTAATATTATATAATGTGTAGGAAACGCAGCTGCAGCAGACAGTCGCTGACCTATCAGCAACATCGTCTAGCCAGAGCTGCAGCAGCAATTGATCAGGGCTGTAGCTAAAGCTATATACATATGTATGTACATATGTGTATACAGTCGAGTTCCGTTCATTCGCAATGGCAAAGGAAACAGTTTTCTTTCGATTTACGCAGAAATTTAAACTATCGAGAATTATCGAGAACGATTTTTGTTTCGATTTATTGCGTTTTTCGATTTAACTTGATATAAGTTATCGATATATATGTATGTATGTATATACTTACAGTGAGTGTCACTGAAAATCGTACAGCTAATATGATTTTACAATTTAGTTCATAACTTCTAAAGTAAACCCCATTTTCGCACAAAATTTGTCTGGAAACAAAGCTAACGCAAAATAATTTACTATGTTCATATAAACAGTGTTGCCACGCCCAATTTGGGCATACTCCGAAATTTACAAAAATATGGCCTCACTGAAAATTCTACATCGATCCAATTTTGGGAATACCAAGAATTTTTCCAATCGGGCCTAGTTGAGATTGTAACTGAAAGTGTGATTTAGTGATTTTCTGATATACAGTTTCGACAATTCGAAAAGGCAGAGGGAATCAGTTGTTTTTCGATTTACACAGAAATTCAAATTATCGAGAATTATGGGGAACGATAGAATTTTGTTCGATTTATCGCGATTTTCGATTTGGCTGGGTACGAAATATCGAGACTCGACTGTATTTATATAATTGAAAAGCTTCATTTAAAAACCCTGAAGCAAACCTCCTCTTTTCCATCATATTACTGGAAAAAGTTAGGCTGAGATTGCTGAAAGCCTTAAGAGAACTCGAACTACCATTCAGTATATCATAAAAAGAAGTAAAACAGAGAGTACGATCCGAAATAAAGCTCGAGCTCAGACAAATACAAAGTTAACAGAAAATGATGAAATGTGGATAGTTCGCCATATAAAGCCAAATCCCTTGAAGTCAATACCAAAAATTAACAAGGAGCTTAAATCATATTTAGAAAAAGGACGTCAGTGATTCTACAGTCAGAAGAGTACTTCGTTATAGCGATGATCATGGCAGAGTAGATCGCAACTCTTATATGAAGGCAAAACATATAGTATTCGGTTATAACGACTCCGTTTATAGCATCCGTACAGTTATAGCGATGCATATTCTGGTCCCCAGACAAACTTAGATATATGTGTGGGCAAACCTATATGGTTAGAGATCCTTCCGGTTATAGCGACGGTTCCTTGAGCGTCATTAGAACCGCATTCACCTTTATATACACCTGTATATTGTATGTATCTTGGGAATATTTATGAATAATCATAAGCTCGAGCTTAAGAAGTCTTAAGAAGCGGACGTATTACCTTGGATCTGTAGTAATGATATTTTGCGTTGATTTCAAATCATATTAAGAGTTATTTAATGAGAATGTGTAGGTGCAGGAAATATAAGGGAGAGAGAGTGAAGCGAGAACTGTATAGAATAAAGGACGTACATCTGTATGGGAATAACATCTGTATCCGTATGTATGTAGATAGCTAATATCTTGAATTCAGATGAGACCACAGCTTAATATACATATATAAATATATATACATATATAGAAAATGAGAGATAGTGCCAGAGAGGGCTGTATTGACTGTGTTGATTAGTAAAATATATTCAATAATATATACATATATATAATATAATATATTATATTTTATTCAGTTGAGGAAGACTTCACTCAACATATAATTAATATATTTTGCTAATAATATATAATATATATAGTACATATTCACGTACTATGCTCAGTTAATATATGTACATATGTGTATATGTGTGCACTTAGTTGAATATAGAATATATATTTATGTAGTATATATGGTATAGAATATAAAATATATATGTATATACTATATAGTATATATGGTATAGTACTATGCCCCGATTCATACAACAAACATAGAATCTCATTTCCTGTTTGGGTCTTTTGGAATAGTCCCGCCTGCTGTTCGCTTCCCAACGCCCCTTTGGCTCTAGTCGAATCGACCGCAACCCAAATTGTTGCAATACGCGCGAGATAAGCCCGGAGGGAAGAACTACTACATATGTATATATGGATGTAAATACAAACATACATATATATGCATAATTTTGATAAGGGAATTGAACCAATTCTTTTTTTTTTTAGGCATTATGTAGGGAAGGTAGCGATAGAAGCGAGAAGAGTGGTAGAGAGAGGGGGAATGAGAAGGGAATGTATGGAAAAGAGGTAGAGGTGATGGAGATGGAGAGATACAGAAAGGAGTGGGGAGAGATGGAGAGACTTAGAGAAAGATAGAGAGGTAAGTCGAGGAGGATAGTGAAAGAGAAGAGGGAAAGGTGGAAATTGGGAGGAAGATAGAGAGCGAGAAGCAGAGAGTGAGAGAGAAAGAGAGAGAGAGATAGAGGCAGAGAGTGAGAGAGAAAGAAAGACATAGATAGATACTTAGATGGAGAGAGACAGACAGAGATAGTTGATGGAGGGAGGCAGATAGTCAGAGATAGAGAAAGAAAAAGGAAGAAAGAGACAGTGATAGATAGATAGATAGAGAAAGAGACAAAGATGGAGAAGGAGAGACAGAGAGAGATAGAGATATAGAAATAAAGACAAAGGGACGAAGGAACAGAAACAGAGCTATACGAATGAGAATGGAATTATTTCCCGATTATTCACTTCACATTTGAAACTGTGGAATTTGCCAAAACGAAACCTAAATATATGCATATATACAATACAACAGTCATATATAAGTACACATGTATGTATATTCACAGTTGTTAATAGTTGTTTATGGACTATACCTAGTATTTGTAGAATTTGTTCATAGATTGCAAAGCTCTTTTAATAGAGCGCTGCACGCAGTTAGCCTTCGAATTCCATTTCATTGTTCTTCAGCACAATTAATGATCGAACAAAAGAAGAAGAAGAAGAAGAGGAAGAAACAAAAACAAAAATCTAAAAGCTAAAACTAAATTGTACAAAAACTCACGTAGAATTCGATCAAAAGTTTTCGAGTCGAGAATTTGGCGACCTTCACAAAATGAAATATTATATAATAAATCTAAAGAAATACTTTATAATGTTAATGTACAGACGTATGTATGTGTGTAGATACAAATGTATGTATGTATGTATAATAATATCTAAAAACTATTTAAATGCGAATAAGGAAATTGTATGATTGCATAGTGGATGAAGAGAGAGAGAGAGAGAGAGGGAGAGAGGAAGGCAGTGTGTGAGTGAGTAGTCGGAGAAGTAGATAAATGGGTAACAGAATTGAAAGACAAACAGAGACTAAGACAAGCCATGAGCAAGAACGAGAGAGGGAGAGGGAGAGGGAGTAAGAGTGAGAGCGAGAGCGAGTGCGACCCGGAAAGCGAAACAAAAGGCGCAAAATGTTTTTTTTGTTTTGTTTTTTTTTTTTTTTTTTCCATCGATGTTGCTAGTTTTTGCGGTTGCGGCAAACGAAGAAGTGGGCAGCACTTAAAAGGCAAAGAGTGAGAGAGAGGGAGAGGGAGAGACAGAGCAGGAACGAGACAGAGATGCAAGACAAAAAGACAACCGAAGATGACTAAGCGGACGAGTGAAGTGAACTTAACTTGAAGTGCTGCGAGAGTGGGCAGCGCAGCAAAAGAAGAAGAAGAAGAAGAGGACGATGGTGGAAGAAGAAGAAGAAGGTGGTAGTGAAGTAGGGAGACGAGGAGCAGAACAAGTGATTGAAAACGAACCAAGTGAAGTTAAAAGCAATGCCAAAAGCGTGTGAGAGTGTGGGTGAGCGAAGAGGAGTGAAGGAAAGCAGACGGAGGAGGGAGAATGGAGTCAAGAATTGCTGCGGCTGGAGGTGTCTGTGTCTGTGTCGGGGGCGTGGTAGGAGGGGGCGGTGCACAAATACAGCACGCACGTTGCTTAAGTTAAAAATAATTGTACGTAATTTGACACTTTTGACCTGCCGCAACGAGACAGAGCGAGCGAGCGAGAGAGAGAGAGAGAGAGAGAGTTGAACGCATCACAGATACCCTGTATATGAGTCGTAAGTCGGCGGGGTCGATATACCCCATTTGGGCCATCGCCAGTGCAGGGTAGTCGAATAACAGCAACTGCAAACGGAACATTTACTGGCGCTGAGGTCGCGCTCCTCTCCTCTCTCCTCTCCTCTACTCTCTCCTCGGCTCTGGCGCTGTGGAATGACAGCAATTAGAGAGCTAAATGGCCGCACACAACGGACGACCGCAAAAGAAGTCGACGACTGGAAAATGTCATGGCATGCAGTTGGCCGAATGTAGAATGGTAAACGGTTAGGAAAGTGCGGAGAGGGGAGAGAGGAGATGATGGAGAGTGGGAATAGCGGTTAGGGCTTGGAGGGAAAACGGGTTTCAATTTGCAATTTGCAAAGGTCATTTAGCTAAACTGAGCCAACAAGCTAAACAAATAAAATAGGGGAGGTTACGACTGTGGAATACCCTGCAAAGTGAAGAAAACTCTGCCAACTGAGGCAACATTTGATAAAAACTTTAATAATTTATATCCACATAGATCTTAAGCTTGTTTAATAGAGGCAAATTGTTTTAGAAATTATAATCATAAAAGTACGAAATCTTAAAAGTAGTTTACGAATCGGCAATACCTTGTAATCCGAAGAAAGCTCACTTAATAGAGACAAAATTTTATACAAATTATAATCAGTTATATTCAATAAAAACTTAAAAGGAGTTTACGACTGGGAAATATCCTGTAAAATGAAGAAAAACTAACCTAACGTCGATAAAATGGAATGAAAATCATAATTGATAGTTAAAGATAAATTAAAAGAGTTAAGGACTGGGAAATATCTTGTAAATTCAAGAAAACTTACTTAGTACAGGCAAAATTTAATACAAATTATAATCATTTACATTCATTAAAATCTTAACACGAGCTAACGACTGGGAGATATCATCTAAATTGAATAAAACTCTCTTAACAGTGGTAAAATGGAATGCAAGTTATAATAGATAATTTATATTCATTTAAATCTTTACAAAATTCGTTTACCACTGAGCAATACTCTGTAAATGGAAGAAAAACTAACCTAATATCGGTAAAATTTAATAGAAATTATAATTATTAATGAATATAAATTTATACTTATAATTTCAATTAAATTTCACCGACGTTAGGTTTGTCTTTCCTCAATTTAAATGCGAAAGAAATTTAATTTTATGTTTAAATGCTTTTCAGACATAGAAGGAAAAAAAAAAAAATATATATATATATATTTTTTTTTTAGCAAAAAGTTTTCTTGAAATGTACAAAATCAACTGACAATTCATTCAGATTATATAATATATATATGCATCTATTCATTCAACTTTGTTTCCCGAAAATCAGATTCTAATTGAAATTATTGCTATCATATATGTATATTATATATGCAGATAATATTATATATACATGTATATCATTTATCTAGATAGAGGATATATTGATTTATTGCTGTTTTAAAATTAGCTCTGATTGCTTTTTTTGTGCGTCTTTCAAAATGGACAATTGATTGATGTCAATAGACGTAGTAGCTACCCGCTACCCGCTACCCGCTCAACCTTCTGCCCAATACCTCCTACTACAGCTACATCTACATTCCTTTCCTTTTTTTTTCCTTTTTCGTTTCGTTTCCTTCGTCAATTACCCATTTCAATTTGTGTTTAAACGTTGAAATGGGTTTTGGCTTTTTAATGGACATTTAATGATACGCTCTAGTCGAGCGATGGGGCTTTGCGGGGAGGAGGGGGCTGGGAGTATGGCAAAAGTTATAGTAATTGCACGGGCAATTAGACTTCAATCGAATGTCATAAGAAAACGTTGCGCAGTCTGTTTTGCTGCTATTTCATAGAAGGGCTATGGGAATGGGAATGGAAATGGGAATGGGAATCAGAATTGGAATTGGACTTGGACTTTGAATGGGATTGCGATGAATGAAATTTGATTGGATTGCGAATCGCATAGAAAGCCTTTGACTGCAAAATAATCCAAAACAAAAATATACATACATATATACATACATATGTACATATAAGAGAACAGCTATTTTTGCAAGTGCAGCTGGACTTTCTTGTTCTTGTGGTTCTATAATTTATTTATTTGAGCTCACTTCCACGATTCTCATTTCCTGCTCTTGTCCAAACATTTGCATTAAACTTGAGTCGGCGATAAAAAAAAAGCCCAAAAACAACAGCAAATCAGAGTCGAATGTATATATACATACATTTATATATGTATGTAAACATAAATTAACGCAATACAAAAACAGTCCAAACTATTTGGACAGTTATAATTTATACATATCTGTTATACAGTTTAGTGTTATACCGACTTGTCATGCAGTTTAAATCAAGCTGAAATAACAACAACAACAACAACAACAGCAGCAACTTTGACAATAACAACGCACACACTTATTGTATTATTGTAGACACGCACACACACACACACACACACACACACACAAGCAGAGGCAGAGAAGCACACATACGCATACACGCATACATTTTAATCGCTCTCGAACGGTCAAGGTTGCAAAATATTTAATGAGTCAAACGCGACGACGACAGCGACGCCAGCAGCGACGTCAACGTCAACGTCCACGTTAACATCAACGTCAACATTGAAGACTGCCTGCGCTCGCTATTTGCTGCCTGCTGCCTGCTGCCCGCTGCCCGCTGCTAGCTGCGCAGTCTTCCAGTTGTAGTTGTTGTTGTTGTTGCTGTTGTCATTTTTGTTTATCGACCGGCACACAAACACACATGCACACATATACATATAAATAGAGAGAGAGTGAGAGAGACGCGCACACATGCAAAAAACAGTTATGTGCACTGCGCTCGCTGCGGCCGCCGCTGCTGCTGCTGCAACTGATATCTCTCACATGTCTCTCCCTCATTCTCCCTCTCTCGCTCTCTCTCCCTCTCTCTCCTTCTCTCTCTTTTGCTCGCCGCATGCTTTGGGTGTCGTTGACGCGCGTCGTTCACCTCTCTCAGCACCGCACCGCCCCATCCCGCCCCAACTGCAGCTTGTTTTGTAGTTCATTTCATTATGCGCAATTGTTGCTATTACTGCCGGCTAAAAAAGTTGAAGAAGAAGCAGCAGCAGAAAATGTATAGGCATAAGATAAAATAGCAATACAAACAATAATAATGATAATAGATAACAATGATAAGAGTAGTATAATAATAATATATACTACTAAACTACTATATATGTACTACAATACTGCTATACATACTACTATACAACAATACTAATATATATACTAATATACTAATATATATACTACTATACTACTATATATACTACTATACATACGACTATACTAATATATACTACTATACTACTATATACACTACTATACTACTATATATACTACATATACTACTATACATACGACTATACTACTATATATACTACTATATTACTATATATACTGCTATGCTAATATACTACTACTAATATTATACTAATATATAGTTATATAGGAATACTAGTAATTAGCTGCAGTTCATATCTCACTTCTTTATCAATTTACATGTTTTTTCATTACAAGCTCGCTCTCTCTCTCTCTCCACTAACTGCATTATTCCAGTATCAAGCAATATCTCTCTTGGTATATTAATTAACGTTCCGTTGCCCTTGAATCGCTGATTTTTAGGCTTAGCTCAAATGTTTCATTTCCTCTACTATATCAATTTTATTTGCTTTTTATACCTTTTCCTATACTCATTATCTTGAAAGCTTGAGCATTTACATTTCTGCATATGCGCATATAGCTGCAGATATACACACATACGGATAGGCCCCGATACGTATATGAGAAGCCTCGATGGACTTTACCAATTATCGATTTTGATCGATAATACGGAACTGATACGAGCTATCGCTAAATAGAAAAAAAGCTGATAAGCTCGTACTGCGTATCATATATAGTAGGACTTGCAAGTCATTAGCTATTGGGGATTATGACAAGGCTAGATGGAGAGTCGGACCAAGAATATATACATTGTATATACAATAGAGCATCTGCCTAAGATTCAGTTTCGAAAAACAATCGATTCAGGCTCTTCATGGCAGTATAAGTAGTATATAAGACAATTAGTTTATTCACATACCCAAAGTATTATGCAATTTGATTGCAGTGTTCTATCTTCCATATACATATGTATGTATATAAATTCCCTTTTATTGAGTTTTGTTTATATTATTTTTCCCATCCGTCTGGGAGCCCCTTTGTTCAATTCTGAATTCAATTAGCAGTAAATATTTCAAATGAAAATCAGGTGTTTCATACCCTATTACTCAAACCAATTGCCACGCCTCGTCCCGCCCCTCCAAGAATTGCATAAGACAATGAATGTGCTTTTCAAGTGGTTTGGGGTTCGGGTAAACCCCGTCGTACGTTTCGTACCATTCGCAACCTTACTTTTACAATTACAAAGAAAAAAAAAAAAAAAAAAAAAAAAGTGAGCAAATATAATGAAAACCCCGAGATGTAGTTGATTCTACGATGAAGATAAACAGAATAAAATATGCTTGACGACAGAGGACAACGTAGAAATTTTTACTCTATACAAAATTAATATAATAATACTAAAAATATAGGAAAATATTAGACTATAGCTCTATACATATACGAGATAGTACTCTCTAACAGATTTGTTATAAGGTTATTTAATTGATGAAATGAAAACTGAAAGATTTTGTAATTTTGTAAGCTACAATCAAATATTTCAAGTCTCTAGCGTTCATAGCTCAAGCTTTGAGATTCTGAGGGATAGAGCAAAGGACAGGGCTAAATCCACTCAGCTCGTTCTGCATGTTACATACATTTTCATCCACTTTCAATGGGTTCACAAATTTAAGATCTATGAAAGTGTATTTAAAGGACTTATATAGATATAGGATTAGGGATGGCAAAAAACAATTATTAAACGATTATTGAATCATATGATTAAATGAAGCTACGCGACTATTAATTTCAACTAATCGATTAATCATTAATCAAATGTGATTATTAATTTTTTAAGATCTTATATTGTCTTGCTAAAAAAATATATGGTTTTGCTTATTTTTAAAGTCTTGAATTCAGAAACAATAGCTTTGAAAGATATGACAGCAAAATAATCGATTATTGTGTATCATATAATTAATCGTGTCATCACTAGATATAATATGATTTCAAGTTAAAGTCAAGTCAAGCGAATTGAAACTGAAGTTTTCGGGCTTAACCCCCGCTGCTACAGACAACTGTATTAGTTCAGCTACGAGACAGATGAGGATATACGCTGATATATGTATGCATATGTATGAATGTATGTATGTATACAAATAGAGGTATATGAATATATAGATATGATCCTAATTTAGCATTTTCAGTGCTGCTGCCGACCTACCTCTATGCCGAAGCTTATGAGCAAGTGCAGCAACAACAACAACAACAGCAATTAAAACAATAATAATTAAATGCAAAATAACAGCAACAATGCGCAGCATCGCCGCTAGGTGGCGCTAAAAGGCATAAAACAGCAATAACAACAACAACAACAACAACGGCAGCAAAAGTGCAGCCAATAAATAAAATGCAGATACGTAATGAATTATAATTAAAGAAAACGAAAACAGGCTATAGAAAAAAAAAAAAAAAAAAAACAAATGAGAAAAAAAAAATCAACAAAAACAAATGAAAAAAAAGAAAAAAAAAAAAAAAAAAAAGAAAAGCGACTGTCGAAGCAATTAACGGCGACGATGTCTATTTATAAGCGCAGCGACAACAATATAAATAATGAGAAACAAGATGATGATGCTGATGATGATGATGAACAAGAGAAAGAAGCAGAAGAATAAGCAGCAACAGCAGCAGCAAAACAAATAAAATGCAGCGTGCGATAGAAAAATGCAAAAATAACGTGGGATGTAGACGCCAAGACTGATGAGAGAGACAGACGGAGAGAGACAGAGAGAGCGAGAGAGAGAGAAGGGGAGAGGCATGCTAAAGGGTGGCAAATATGGAGGTGAAGATATAGTTGGCAACAGAGATGGAGATGGATATGGCTGGGGTAGATGAGTGACAGTGATGGTGGCTAGGGGGGTTGGGGGGCTTGGGTGTCGTCGGGTCGTCGGTTAGCGGCGCATTGTTCGCACTCATTATTAAATCACCTTCAACTGCAGTTTGCACTGCAACGACCTAGCGACAGCGACGCAAGCAGCGACGCCCAGTTGCATTGATGCCTAACAAAAGCTGACAAAACTGTCAGATACTTGAAATAGATAGACAGACGGATGTAGATACAGATGCTAGAGAGACGGGCATAGAAACAATTCAAATGGGAAATGTGCGACTCGTCGATCATTTCGAGTGTCCCAAATATACATAAATGCAGATATGTACCTATATACCTATGTATATTACTCTTGTACATAAATAGAGAAACACTGATATGCAAGTACTACCGTTTATATTCGATTTCATGCAATTTGCGCTTAATATCGATAAATATCGAATGCCCAATAGCCGCTGTTCCATCAAATTCAACAATCAACAAGTAAGAAAGCTCTAGTCGAGACTGCTCGACTACGAGATCCCCTGAACCCTTGGAGCAATAGATATTTCAATACTTTTTCGCGACTTTCAGCTTACACAAGAAACACGCACACACACACACACACACGCACGTACGCACACACAGGTAAACATACACACACACGCATAAAGACACACATACACACACACACGCATACAGACACAAACGCATACACACACACACACACACACGCACGTACGCACACACAGGTATACATACACACACACGCATACAGACACACATACACACACACACGCATACAGACACAAACGCATACACACACACACATACACACACACATACACATACAAGCAACCACGCATAAACACGCATGGGCTGCAGTGTGCGCTTACTATGAGAACTTAATTGCTTAATAACTTTTTTTATGGACGTACGATCTTCATGAAACTTTTAGATTATGTTTATAACATGAATATGCATGTAATTGCCAAAGCACAAGTCTCTAGTATTTGAAATACGCTTTTTACAAAAGTGAGGGTGAGGGGGTGAATTTAGAGGTGGGGGGTAAATTTTAACAAAAACCGAAATTGTATAAATTGCATATAAGCATACATTAAAAATTTGGAGACTCTAGCAATAAAGGTGTAGAAGATATAATTTTATAACTGGGTTTCGATAAGGTTTTTTATCGATAAAAAAAGATCGAGATGAGCTATCGATTTTTAATGATAAACTTGATATGCGCGCTGTAATTACGGACATTTAAAAAAAAAATTTGAAGTCTCTAGCTCTTATATCTTCTGAAATCGACGCGTTCATACATACGGACAGACGGACAGACGGACAGACAGACGGACAGGGCCAAATCAACTCAGCTCGTCACCCTGATCAAGAATATATATACTTTGTGGGGTCTGCCACGCCTCCTTCTCCCTGTTACATACATTTCAACAAAACCATTATTCCCTGATTTCCCATTGAAAATGGGTTCAGGGTATAAAAAGCAAACTCAATTGTAGTTTTTCGCATGGTAAATAGCACAAGCATCATTTCTTTGCCTATCGATACATTTTTGCAGTGAAAATCGATGAGGAAAATTTTAAATATTATAATTAAAATATTATAATTAACTATTAACATTCATCAACCGAACGAGCATATTTACGAGCGTACACCTATTGTTTATTTTAATGACACATTTTGTTTTCATCGATATTAATCGATTCCCAAACCAAACGCCAGCCACTTGTAATGCATTAAGTGAGATCAGCTATTGCAATAGTCATGCACTTACACTTATATATATTGAAGTGCAGTTCAATATTATTTCAGCTATTATTATATAACACCAAAAAGCTAACTATCGATAGATATCGATGTGTCTGTATGTATAGTAATAGTAATATTGATATCAGTGCGAGTGCGAAATTGTTTTTCAAAGATATTCCAACAGAATGTGCATGCACTCAAACCCGATAAATCGATAAGTATCGATATATATTAAGCATTTCAATGGAATTTGATCATATATCACATTTTCTCATATGAATGCAGAGCTAATTAATGTCTAAAGGGTATATACTATAGTCAGCCAAGCTATGGCTGTGATCTTTGTTCAAGCTTTGCTATTTTTGCATTATTTTCTGTTTAGGATTGCGTGTTCCACTGACTCATGCACTGGACTCTGATATAAACGCCAAAGTTGTACAATTACAATTGTTTTTTTGTTTTTTGTTTTTGCTTCTTCTTGCGTCTCTTTCTTTTGCTAGTTTACAGTTTGTCATGACAGCTGACAACAATCACAACAACAATAACAGTTACAATAACAATAACAATTGCGATATCTATTAACTGCGCCCAACATTTGTTCAAGTTCCCAAACATTTTCACATTTTTGATGGGCCCCACAGCAATTACAATTTCTCGATAAGTTTTTGGTTCCATTGAATGTTTTATCGAGGCCTATAAATAGCAGTGCATGTGTGCGTGAGTCAGTGTGAGTGTGAGTGAGTGTGCGTGTGTCGTATTTGGAGTATGACCAGCCCACAAATTGTAGTAATTAACAGACTTTGTCATCAATCGTGGCTGTCGTTTTAGTTGCTGTTGTTGTTGTTGCTGTTGCTTATGATATATGACTGCAATTTAGATCATCAGGAATACCGTGTGGACTACATATACATATGTACTTATATGTAAAGCATTCGGTTTCGTTTTAGTTTCTGTTTATTTAATATTCTATAAACTAAAGCTCATAGAGTTGATGAGTTATTGCTCAGCAATCAATTCAGTTGTGTATTCCTGGATAGTTGATCAGGTCAAAGACTTACGACTAGTTTTGTCGCTTGTTATCGAATAGTCGATTAACATTGATCAGATTAGAATATATAGTTTAAGCTATCTATTGATTACTATATACATATGTATGTATATCTGATATTCGAATATCAAATGTATCTATTGTTATATGACTTATTGTCATTGAATAATCGATAATCGATACACACATATACCTAGTAAGCATCAAGATATGAGACATACTCGAACTGAAATTGGAATAATACCAATCGTGCAATCAGTTGACTCAGTTACAATATCTCATATTATATAATCATATTTCATGAAAATTCCGTTCGAAAATCGATTGATTAACACTCGCAGCACTTCATAAATTATATTATTTGTAATCCGTTCGTTCGTTTCGTTTTCGTCTTTGTTTGCTTTCGATAAGCGTTATCTCGAAACGAGATCTATGAATCAATCATTGCCATTCTATTATTATTATTATTATTATTATTATTATTATTATTATTATTATTAATATTTTTATATATGTATACAAATACATATATAGTGAACCGTTCCTAATCAGCGTTGACGTTTTAACCTCAACTGCAGTGTCCGACTCTTTCGTCTGCGATCTGTCTGCGTCATTTCTAATCCCCAATCGCATTCCCATTCGCAGTCTCATTCTCATTCCCATTCTCATTTCTTCTATCAATGTCACACGTTGTCCGTATAAAGTGCTTAAGATAATTTCTGTTTATAATTGACTTTTCTTTAGATAGTGAAGTGCTTCAGATAATAGACTTTTCTTTAGATAGTGCAGTACGAGGCTAAACTAAATGACATTATCTGTGCATATAACTGAAATACTATGTTGGCTATGTCACAACCTACATTTGGAACTTGTAGTCCCATAGTTGATGGAAGTTTTATGATTTGTTGTACTCAAAGTTGTAATTAATTGAGAACTTACATACATAACATCTATATGAACTACTTGATATGCGAGCCATATGATATATCTGCTATACGATCTTTCTGATAGATCTGGTAAAATATCAAAGTCTTTATATACGATCTAACTGTTATATAATCTATATGATATATCAGCTAGCATATTATAATCTACTTCATATAAGGTATTTATGACCTATTTGCTATATGATCTATAAGATATATCGGACAGCACATTATACGGTCTATATGTCTGCTATACGATGTATATTATACAATAGATCTGGTAAAATATCATGATCATCATCTACCTTATATACGATCTATCTGCTATATAATCTATATGATATATCTGGAAAAAACATGTTTATCTACTTCATATACGATCTATATGACTTATTTTCTATATGATCCATATGATATATCAGATAGCACATTATAATCTACTTCATATACGGTCTATATGATATATCTGCTATTCGATTTATTTGATATATCTGGTAAAACATCATGATTTACTTTATATACGATCTATATGATCTATATCCTATACGATTTCATCTATATCTGTATACGATCTATCTGGTATACCATTTTAATGATCTATCTGCTATACGATCTATTATAAACAATAGTGATCTAGATGATTTGTCATAACACCTTTCATCAACTTTTAATACACTCTCTTCACTATTGTAGAGTATCTCTGAATTGAGCGTAATTCAAGTGATTTCTAGCCATGTTTCCCGACCCTTCATTCTATTTATATTCTATTATAAACCTTGTTACTTGATTAGATAGGGCTTTTGAATAAAAGTGTCAATAGCTGAGGCAAAAGCAAAAGGAATAAAGAAATAATGTTAAATATATATATAAACAAGTAAGAGGACTCTAGTCGAGACTGCTCGACTAGGAGATACCCTAAACCCTCTAATCTGATATTCACTCTGCACTTCTTTTCGGCACACATACATACACACGCACGTATTAGAACGCGCTCTGCTAACTGCACAGTAAGCAGCGACTGCGCTTGGGCAGCGCTGTAGTGTGGGCAACATTATAAGAATTTCTTTGTTGAATAATTTAATTTCTAGACGTACAATCTTAATGAAATTTTCAGAACATAATCATAATGTTCAAATGTATGTACATTCAAAAGTATAAGTCTCTAGTACTTGAAATACGTCTTTTACAAAGGTGAGGGTGAGGGGGTGGATATAAGGGTGGGGGGAAAATTACAACAAAAATCGAAATTATATAAAATATATATAAGTCTACTTTTAAAATTTGGAAGCTCTAGCTCTAAAGGTGTAGGAGATATAATTAAATAACTAGCTTTCGATAAGGTTTTTGATCGATAATAAAATATCGGGAGTAGTTATCGATATATAAAGAAAAACTTGATATGCGCGTGATATACACGGACCTAGGAAAAAAAATTTCAAGTCTCTAGCTCTTATATCTTCTGAAATCGACGCGTTCATACATACGGACGGACGGACGGACGGACGGACGGACGGACAGACAGACGGACAGGGCCAAATCGACTTAGCTCGTCGCCCTGATCAAGAATATATATACTTTGTGGGGTCTGCCACGCCTCCTTCTGCCTGTTACATACTTTTAACAAAACCATTATACCCTGATTTCCCATTTTCAATGGGTTCAGGGTATAAAAAAATAGACTTAACCCGTTTTATAATTCGCACGAGGTTTATCAAAGTCTTTGCGTCTATGAGGGAGGCGGTGAGTGGCTAGGGGAGGGGTAAAGTGAGAGGGTAGGGTTTGCTTGGCATGCCTCGGAACGCATGAAACATGTTTTTACGACCCAGATTAGATATGAAATACCCCACTGCTGCCGCCCCCACTGTGGCCACGCCTCTGGCTGCCTTGCAGCTGCGTTGTTTTCTCTCCCTCTCTTTCACATTTCCTTCTTCATTTTTATACCCTGAACCCATTTTCAATGGGAAATCAGGGTATAATGGTTTTGTTGAAATGTATGTAACAGGCAGAAGGAGGCGTGGCAGACCCCACAAAGTATATATATTCTTGATCAGGGCGACGAGCTGAGTTGATTTGGCCCTGTCCGTCTGTCTGTCCGTCTGTCCGTCTGTCCGTATGTATGAACGCGTCGATTTCAGAAGATATAAGAGCTAGAGACTTCAAATTTTTTTAAAATGTTCGTAATTACAGCGCGCATATCAAGTTTATCATTAAAAATCGATAACTCATCCCGATCTTTTTTATCGATAAAAATCCTTATCGAAACCCAGTTATAAAATTATATCTTCTACAGAGTCTCCAAAATTTTTAATGTATGCCTATATGCAATTTATACAATTTCGGTTATTGTTAAAATTTACCCCCACCCTTAAATTCACCCCCTCACCCTCACTTTTGTAAAAAGCGTATTTCAAATACTAGAGACTTGTGCTTTGGCAATTACATGCATATCCATGTCATAATCATAATCTGAAAGTTTCATGAAGATCGTACGTCCACAAAAAAGTTATTAAGCAATTAAGTTCTCATAGTAAGCGCTCACTGCCGCCCATGCGTGTTTATGCTTGTGTGTGTATATATGTATGTAATTGTTTGTGTATGTGTGTGTGTATGTGTGTATGTATGTGTGTGTATGTATGCCTGTGTGTGCGTGCGTGCGTGCGTGTGTGTGTGTGTGTGTGCGTGTTTCTTGTGTAAGCTGAAAGACGCGAAAAATTATTGAAATAGCTATTACTCCAAGGGTTCAGGGGATCTCGTAGTCGAGTAGTCTCGACTAGAGCTTTCTTACTTGTTTTTTATGGTCTGCCATTCCGATTGTGTTCAGAGCAGTTAATTTCAAACGAAAACGCGGCCATAAATCGCACAAAAATAGAATTGAAAAGTGCGAGCGGCAGGCCATGGGAATCGGGAAACGGGTAACGGGTAACGGGTAACGGGAGTCGTGATTCGGGTAAGGCCATAATGCAGGCCAGCTGATGCTGCCAACGGAACGAAGCGGGCCGGAGCGGACGGGCAGTCAAAAGTTCAATGTACAAGAGAAGAGAGAGAGAGACAGAGACAGAGACAGAGAGACAGTGAGAGAGACAGATTGCATTACTCTTCTCTTGGCATCTCCTCCTTTCCTCGCCTCTCCTCTCCGCTCGCTTGCTTTGTGCCGCTGTCTAATGCAGCATTTGTAAGAATCAACCCACTCACCCCCCTCCCCACCCCACAGGTTCGCCGTCTTTCGCTGAAATTTCGCAGTGTTATGTGAAAATTTGCATATGGATTTGCCAGAAGTTTGCAGTGGCAATCGAAGCTGTTATATGAGCATAACTGTTATACACATGCAGAAGTAATCATACGCATGTGTTTCTGTGTGTGTGTGTGTGTGTGTGTGTGTGTGTGTGTGTGTGTGTGTGCATGCACATGTGTAAGCTCATTTATCAGTTTGCTGACCAAGTTCAGCACATGCCTCTGTCACTCTCTCTCTCTCTCTCTCACTCACACACACTCTCTCTCTCTCCCTCTCGTTTTGTATTACGCTGATGTCTCGTAATTGGAATATTTTTTACTTTTTTTTTTTTATATATTTTTATTTACGTTTGTTGTTGTTGTTGTTGCAATTTATTGCACATTTTTAATTTTCAAGCTGACGACGCGCAAACACAAATACTCGAAATACAACAACAACAACAACAACAACAGCAAGTGAATTGCTGACTGCCATCGAAACAGCTGTAAAAACAGCTGCAAGAGGAAATATGTAATGCAAAAATAAATAAAATAGGAATGGAGGGAGACAAAGAAAAACAGAAATTTAATTAAGTAGTTAGAATAGATGCTAGTACATATGCTGAACTAGTATATAATACATACATATATACATATACTATGTATATTTAATATGTACATACTAGTATATGTATATATGTATATGCATATATGTATGTATGTGCATGTGTAGATGCATACAGATGTTTTCAATTGGAATATTAATAAAGCATTTAAACAAATGAAAAAATTCAATAAATATTTAATAAATGAAAAGTTTACTTTTTGTAAAATATAATTATTATATATATAAAAAAATTATATATAATATATGTATATGTATTGTGTTTAGAATATACAATATATCTCTCTATATAGTTAGCTAGTATTGTTAATTGAATAATTCATGTACATAACTATATGAAAAATTCCTGAAAAATTCCTTGTATATAAAATATAATTTTTATCCAATATATCTCTATATGTTTAGCTGATCTATGTTAATTTATATACTCTTTATTTAATATATGTACCCAATATCTATCTATCTCTATATTAAAGTTACTAAAACAAAACTCTTTTGCGTTTCTTTTCTTCTTTCTTTTAGTCTGTTCTTATCTTATCCTTCTACTTTTCCTTTCTTCTCTTTTACGTATTGCATCTTATTATCCTTGTGTTTTTATCCTTGTCCTTTGCAATTAATTTAGTTTGCTTTCTGTTTATTGTTCTTCTTCCTTCCTTCTCCTTCTTCTTCATTTAGTCTCTATTTCGCTCAGTTTTACACTCGTAACTCCAATGAGTTCTTTGATTTTACAAACACCTTGTTGTGCCTGACAAAAGCTGCATGCTATAATACAATAGATTGATTACCTCAAAGGTGAAGCGAATTTAAATTTCCACATCAAGAGAATAAATTGAACTGAAGTTGAGGCAATGAATAGCTCGGTTTGCATATGAAATGCTTTGCATATGCTCTATGGAATGTTGTGGTTAATGCTGTAGCTAAATATAGAAATTAACACACATACACACACACACACACACACACAGAGATACATTTGGGAGTTTGCAGGTGTAATTAAATGCGGAAGTTTTAGACATCAAACTGAAATGTTGCAAGCGAACGCTAAAGAGGCTAACCAGATGGCAAAGAGGACGTGCGAGGGTTGCCATGAAAGAGTTGAGATGAATAATAATAATAATAATTATAATAATTATTCTAAAAATATAATAAACTTAAATAATATATTTATAATATACTACAAGAATAATAATAATATATAAATAGTTGTTGTTCAAGTTAAAGCGACAGTTGGAAGTCAATGAGCTGCATCGAGTGAGTGCAGCACGCTTAATTAAGCGTTATACTGTTATACACATTGTGTAATTAGTTCAACTGCAGTGTTGATTAGTGCCAGGCGAGGCAGCTAATGCAATTAACCAACACTGTTATGCACAGTTGACTGACCACTAAAAACGGTTGCATTCGATTGCAATGGAAATTGTGCATTTGTCGCAGTGTTGCAAAATTTTGTGTTTATTTATTGGGTGCTATGGCTGAGCTTTGGCCTGGAGAGTGCGCTACAAAGTGATATAGTTAGAGCCTATAATTAAAGTGTTAGCATAGGTTTGCCTCTACGTTTGCAGTGTTGGCTAAAACTAATTTATGTTCATTAAGGCTGAATTCTGTATCTCCAGTGTTGCTTAAGAAAAAATGAACATCTTCTGTTTCTATAGTATTGGCTAGTGCTAAATTTCCTCAGTGTTGGCTAAGTCGTACATATGCATATGCAGTGCTGGTTGACGTTCACTTTTACTTATTTAGTCTTGGCTAAAGCGTATTTCTGCATCTTTAGTGTTGATGTAGGCCAAATATCGCATTTTCAGTGTTGTATAACATTTAATGCATTTCTGCATCTTGAGTTTCGATGAAGGCCACATACAGTATCTCCAGTGTTGGTTAATGTTAAATGCATTTCTGCATCTTTAGTTTCGGCCAACTACCGTACCTCCAGTGTTGGCTAGCAGAAGGGGCTTTTCGCATCGTTAGTGTTGAGTAAAAGCTATATGAAAAAATCTAAGCTATAAAAAATCTAAGCTAATCTCTCAGCTGTCGCTTGTGAAAAGTAACCAAAAAAACAAAACAAAAGATAAAATAAAACAAGTAAGAACGTTGCAGTCGGGCGTTACCGACTGCGGAATACTCATTCACATCCCATCAACAATTTAGTAGTTAAGTTTCGCTCTAATACTAAAGAATATACAGGCTTTTCCGATTTGCCACGCCCCTACTGGGCGTAGGCTCCTCAATTTTGGCCAGCTCTTAGAACGAGCAACCGGTAACCTAAATGCAAATTTTTCTTACGCTCAAAAAATGTGAAAATTACAGGGTATTTTTCGATATGCCACGCCCCTAAAGAGGCGTAAAAATGATTTTTTAGGGCATCGATAGAGGAGGCTACCAGTAACTCAACTATCCAAATTTAAAGCTTGTAGCTATTATACGTTAGGAGATATAAACTTTTTCGGTTTGCCACGCCCCCTGTGGGCGGACATATATCCGACAAAACTTTTTGGTCTTGGGTGACTACCCCGAGTATTTATACAAAATTTGAGGTCTCTGGCATCAATAGTGTCCAAAATATAGCAGAATTTAAAAAATCACTATATCTTCAGGTCCGATTTGCCATGCCCCTAATGGACGTAGGCTTATAATTTTGCCTTCAGACTTTATAAAATCATAGCATTAGCTGACGTGCACGTTCAGCATCCTAGGTGTACAACTTTAGGAGATACAGTTTTATCCGATTTGCCACGCCCCCAATGGGCGGAGATATATCCGCCATAGCTCGTGATCTTGGGTGGTCGATGCGGATCTATATTCCAAATTTCAGCATTCTAGCTCTTTAACTAACATGATTTTTGGTATATCGGAAGATGCATTTTCCGATTTGCCACGCCCCTAGTGGGCGGATCGGGAAAATTTTAACACTTTATAAATCGGAGATATACACGAGTATGTGTTCCAAATTTCAAGTCTCTAGCTTCAATAGCGCCGAAATAGATTGCGTTCATACGGACAGACGGACGGACAGCAAGACGGACATTGCACAAAACCAATATACTCATTTCACTTTCGTGAATGAGTATAAAAAAGCTACAAATGAAACAGCAACAAAAATTTCTTGCTGTAGAAAACCTTAAATTATTTCGACAGCGAAACGCTAGCAAAACAAAACGAAGCGAAACAATGCAATGGAAGAATTGCAAGACAACTACGTTTAAAGTTGCTAAAGCTGTTTCTCTCTCTCTCTCTCTCTTTTTCTCTCTCTGTCACCCACACTCCCCCCTCTCTCTCTTTCTCTGTCACCCATACTCCCCCTCTCTCGCTCTCTCTCTCTCTCTCGCTCTCTCTCTCTCTCGCTCTCTCTCTCTCTCGCTCTCTCTCTCTCTCTCTCTCTCTGTCTCATCTCTGCCTCTCGCAGTTGCTTTACTCTCTTCTTCTTTGCTGCATGCAACGCCAATTAATAGCGAATTGTTTGTGAAGCCCAATCAATTGCGCGAAGAAGACAGCAGCAGCGAAAGAGTGAGAGGGAGATAGAGTAATGATGATAGGGGCACACAGTACATGTATATACATATGTGTGCGTGTGAGTGTTTACATAATACATTATTGAATTGCTTAGTATAAAGATAATATAATCCTATTCTATTCTATCTCAATCCTCTAGTATTGTGCGAAACAAAAGCTGATTTCTCAATAGAATTGAATGGGATTTACGTGTGCTTTGTGTTGTGTCGCATGTATCTACAGCAACATACATACATATATACATATCTTTCCCTCATAGCTCTCTCTCTCTCTCTGTCTGTCTGTCTCTCCCTATGTCAATTCTCGCTCTATGTCTCTGTGTTTCTTTGAAACCTTTCAAATTACCAAATGTAAAGGCAACATCGCCCCTACCCTTAGCCCCCATGTGCAATTCCATGAATGAAGCTCCCCATTTGGGCGCGCCAGATGAGATAACATATGAATGCCCGCGACGAAGCTTTGAATACTAAATTATAGTATTTTCTTTTAGTTGGAGCTAGGCCGGAGGGGTACATGCGGAGTGGGGGAGTGCGGGATATACCAACATATACACACATACATATCTACTTGGGAGTGAATGAAGCTTATGTGCTAAAAGCCGTTCTTTCATGTTGGAAACACGATTTAAGTTTTGAATGCTGGATTTACATTTAAAGCGTTCTTTAGACAGTGTTACGCAGTTGTAGTGTTGCATAACGTTAATGTACAGTTGCTTATTATTGTTCAGACTGTAGTCAGTAGAAGGTGCTTGGAATATGAAATATTCGTAGAACAATTAAATAAGTTGTGGCATTTCCAGTGTTGGTTAATCTATCTAGATAGACAATTTTTTGGCATATATGTTTGCTGTATTTGTAAATACTGGTAAAAGAATTGCTAAAATGTTGATTAGCGTACAGCTTTTGTGTTTCAGTGTTGGTTAATGATTAGTGAAGCTATATTTAGTATTTTACTGTCAATTATAGCATTGCAATATGTAGCTCTTGTCTCACTGTCTCTTAAAGTATTTACAATCGAGTTCATGTAGTGTTTAGCAACTCAGATGTACAACAGTAGTGTTGAAAAGTCCATTAACCAAATCAAGTTACATATAGTGTTGTATTGCTCAATTTTGAATAGGTATTTGCTGGCTTTTTAAGTGGGGCTAGATTAATAAGGCCCGACTACACTAACAGCAATAGAGTTTACTGTTGCCAGTGTTGGAAAGCTGCTTAAGTTACCTCCACAGAGCGCATTCAGTTCGACTAAAGAAGTCATGGGGTCGCCGTCCAGTTGCTTAACGATTTCGCAGCCGACTTCGATCAGAATACCTTTTACAACACTGTCGATTCCATTGTGCTGAGGCCAAGGCATAAAGTTTTCTTAAAGTGCTGGCAACAAAAAATTTAACAAAAATAAAGGCAGTTAGCAGAAGGGGGAGGAGGCAGGGTGGCCAATTTTATAGTTGGCTGCACACTGCTGCAGCTGACCCAAACTGCTATATAGCTCTCTCTCTCTCTCTCTGTCTCTCTCTCTCTCTCCATTTGTCATTCGCTCCCTCTCTTGGCTGCTTCCCCTATGTCTCATTTATCTTATGTATCTGCGCTCTCTCATTCTCTTCTATTGCGTCTAAGCCTCTTAAGCTGTTGGTAGTCTCAGCCGCAAATTAAATTTCCAGTTCAACAGAAATTTAATGGCACACAGGGCCACACCGGGCACATGGCACATGGCACAGGGTGTAATAAACACACACACACACTCGCACACACAATACACAGACAGAATGAAAGTTTGTTTTTAAAGTTGTTTTCTCGTCGCCGCCGTTACTCCCATCTTTTTGGCTCTCTGTGTCTCTCTCAGTCCAACTCTCTCTCTCTCTCTCTCTGTCTCTCTCTGGCAGGAAGAGTTGCCCAGGATAATAATCAGCCATGTCGGCATACAAAGTGCACCTACCTACCTACCTAACTCAACCAACTCATCTAGCTACCTGGCTGTCTACCTTACCAGCTGCTGTCCACGCCCCTGACTCGGTTTGCGGGGCGAGCGAGTGGGGCGGGGGGGTCTAGGGTGGTTGGTTTTCTACATTCATAACAAGGCATGTCCGTTGTCGCCCTTCCTTGTGTACCTTCCCTCCCCCTGCTGCACACACGCGGGGCTCTACGTAACCGTTAAAAACTCTGCAAAAACACACACAGAAAATCGATAAATTTTTGCACTTGCCAAAGAGCAGACGCCTGGGCATGGACCGCTGGGCGATGGGTGGGGCAGGCCGAGAGTGACAGATGGAGAGTGAGTGAGTGAGAGAGAGAGTGAGCAGAAGAGGGAGCACGGCAAAGGGAGGGCAGGGTTGAATGTGAGAGAGTTGTTGCCTCAAGCTTCTGCTGCTTTTACTGCGTTGTAGCGGCATTTGCCTTCAGGACAACTTAACGGTTGTTGTTGTTGCCGTTGCCGTTGCTGTTGTTGTTGCTGCTGCTTCTTCTCTTTTCGCATTCGCCTCTGCACACAGTTTGGCTCGTGTAAGTGTGTATGTGTGTGTGTGGTTGTGTGCCTGCCCTTTGGCTGCCCTCGCTGTTAGTTTTTCTTGTATGGCGACTTTTATTTTATATATGCCACTCACACACAGGCATGCATATATACTTGCATACACACACACACACACGTATGTATACATGCATATATGTATGTATCTGCATATAGCACATGCAATGTGGCTCACAGGCGTGGCTGTTGAATGGGCCGCATTGGGTGGCGCTGCTCGCAAGGATGCTGCCAGTCGACGCACACACTCACACACTCACACACACATTTATATATGTATATACATGTATACATTGCACTTGCACAGGCACATAACGGCACATGTGGCCTGTCTCAGTGGCGCTGCCAGCGTCGCAGCTGCTGCGCAGCCACTTTTCAACAGAAATGCAAAACAAAAACAGAAAACAAAACAAACAACAACAACAAAAAAAAAAAGAAGTTGTTCAAGCTGCAAATTTTAATTATTTGTTGATGTTGTAAGTGTAGTTGTAGTTGTTGTCGGTGTTGTTTCTGGCGCAACTTTAAAGCCCACGCAAAACAGAGATGTTAAGAGAGAGCGAGCGAGAGAGCGAGAGCGAGCGAGAGAGCCGACTTGAAGAGCGTCAGCAACAGAGCTTATTAAAAGCAAAGCTCTTTTCGTAGTTTTTGTTTTGTTTTGAGTTTCTTCTTCTTCTTCTCCTTCTTCTTCGTTTTGCTGTTTGTGTCCATTAAAGTTGCATTTTCAACTGGAGATGGGGCAAGTGAAAATAGATTAAAATCAAATTGAGAGAACAGAGGACAAACGATAACTGACAGCAGCAGAAAGAAAGTTCTTTTTGCAATTTGTTGTTGTTTTTCAATTTCTTTAGCTAATGCGTCGAAAAGCTTTTCATGTGCTTCAAGCTGGACGAAAGAAAACAAAAACACGCGCAAAAGTAATTAAAGCAAGTAAATAAAGTGTGCAAGTCTTTGATAACAAAAGAGAAAATTGAAATAGACATGTAAAAAATAAATAAATATATATATAGTAAATACATACATACATACATATATCTATATCTAATGGCTGAGTAGAAAACAATAATCAATGAAATGGCATATTAAATGGCTCCTAAAGTTAATTAAATATACCTTAGAAAATACAAATGAAATTCGATAAGAGACAAGCCAGAAATGCGAATGGCATAGAAGGGAATGGCAGGGAATGGCAGGGAATGGAATGCCATGGAATGGAATATTAAATTGCAAATAGAAAGCTATTTTATAATTAAAGCCTTATGCAATCAATAATGAACGCACACGCATACTAATTCGCTATCTCTATCTCTCTCTCTCTCTCTTACTCGTTGCAGGTAAGCCATCAAAACGAAAGAAACTCGAAGCTGGCAACTCGAAACTTGCAACTCGAATTCAAAGGAGCTCGCAAATTGGCAATCGTTGGCAACGCGGGCACAGGCACTGGGCAACGGGGGGGCAGCAACATCGTGGTGTGATTGCAGAGGAAAGGAAATCTCTGTGTGTGTGTGTGTCGAGTTCTCGGGGTGCGAGAGGCTCAATTTCGTTTGCATGCACACATTGTATGTACAGATGTGTGTGTGTGTGTGTGTGTGTGTGTGTGATTGCTGTAGGTCGATATGATTGATGAGAAATGGCAGCTAGCAGGAGCAGCAGCAGCAGCAGCAGCAGCAGCGTCGACGTCGTCGTCGTTTGATTTTAAAGCTGAATGAGCCAGACAGAAGCCGCTGTCGCCAACGCCGCCACAGCACATACACACATACATATTACTTCGTTTGAATGTGTGTGTGTGTGTGTATGAATGAGTGTGCAGAGAGGGGGTGGTAGCGCAGCTTTAAAGCGTGCTGTTGTTTCGCCTGCTTCATTCTTTAAAAATAGCTATCACTGAAGTTTGGCAACGTTGCAGCTATGCATTCCGCTGCTCTGCGCAGCGTCGCTAAACTCTGTCTATCCCTCTCTCTCTCTCTCTATTTCGCTCTCTCGCTCTGTCTATGTGTCATTATTATTTAATGAATTAATAACCGACCGAGCTGTGTATGCGGGTGTCTGTTTCTCATGGCTACCCCTCCCACTGGCGACAACATTTGCCTGACGTGTGTGACGTTCGCTCTGTCGGGTCAAACGCGTCGCACGTTAATCACAACTCAAACGCAACGGCCCAAGCGTCAGCAGCTGCGACGCAACCGTTTAAAAAAGATATTTTAATAATGACGACGGACTTGGGGTGGATTATGGCATAGGCCGCAGCAGCAGCAGCAGCAGCAGCGAACGAACAGCAGCGGCAGCAGAATTGCTGATGTTGCTGCTTGACATGTTCGTTGTGCACATGTTGCGGCAACATGCTGCCGCAGCACGCTCGATGTTGCCGTTCGCCGCACACATGTTGCTCGAACATGTCGAACTGTCATGCTGCTTTGTCGCACTCGCTCGCTCACATACACAGGCGCACACAGCTCACGAAAACGAGCAGCGTAGCTATACACTCGCTCTCTCGCTCATTTTGGTCGCTTCACATTCGCACCGCAACGTGTGCAACATGTGTGAAGCTGTCGGCCAGCCGGCCGGCCGGGTTCGTGTCCTCAATAAATATGAAGAGGCAGCATTAAGGCGCATCGCTCAAATGCAACTAATAAATTTTACATTCTATGCAAATTGATGCGCGCTGCACTCGGATTAGCGTAGATTGGCCCAGGCGTGCACAATGGGGTCAAACCTGTTTAGCCACTTGATAAAGCCATCATCATCTTGAGCGCTGGCCTTCAAGCGATTACTGAATGCACCTGCTGGCTTAAGATACACAAACACACACAAAAAAAAAGAAGAAGAAAAAAAGAGATAAAAGGCAGGAATGTCTGACGAAATTGTAAAAAAATTTGGAATTTGGATCCATCTGTAGCTTGATTGGTTTTAAGTATGTTGGGCGAGAATTGCGTTGAATTCTTGATAACTAAGTTCATTCGAACTAGTTAACTCAGTCAGTCCGAACTGTGTGAACTAAAGAACTAATTCATTGCTCACTTGATTATTTAGTTAAGATCTAGGCTTAATTGTTATTGATATCAAAAGTTCATGAACTATTCGTTCCATTGGCAAATGCAACAGAGCGAACTAGTGCTGTTCATTTTATGTAACTCGTCATTGGAACTTATTCAGTCAATCAATGTAAACGGAGGAACTAATTCATTGTTCACATAATTGCTTAGTTTAATTCAGGGTCAATTATTAATGATATTAATAGTTCATGAACTAGTGCTGAACTAGTGCTGGTCACATCTAATTAAGCTATGTAGTTCACCATCGGAACTCATTCAGTCAAACAGTGTGAATTAAAGAACTAATTCATTGTTCACTTAATTGTTAAGTTTAGTTCCAAGAGCAATTATTTATTAATATTTTTAGTAGTTCATAAACGAGCGAACTCTAAATGGTCATATATGTATATAGGTTAAATGTTATAGCTCACAGCTGGAACTTATTCACTAGCCTACTTAGTCAAAACAGTGAACTATAGAACTAATATAAATTTATTTAAAAAAAAAAGTTGTCAATTGTTCATGAACGATTCGTTTAATAGCTCATGAACCATTCGTTCTATTGGCATTGGTTTCATTGCAGCTGAACAAGTCCAATTCATATCTAGCTTAATTAGTGACTTGAACTTGTTCATTAGGGAAATATCGATATTGCGCTGAACATGAATCGATATTGATCGATATTTATGAAGTGAACTGTACAGATAGATATAGTTGGAATATAATGATAAATGAACAAATGAATAAATGAAGGAATAAATGAATTAATAAATATATGAATGAATGAATGAATGAATAAATAAATGAATGAATAACTGTAAATATATAATAATATATATTCAATTTAATTAATGAGTGAGTTAATGAATTAATGGAGAGTCAAGCAATCCGAGTTGCCTAGTTTTTTTTATTAGTTGTACATATATCGTCTAATATATCGTTATATATATCGTAAACGTACATTAGGTGCTAATAATATAAATATAGAGTGAAATGAATGAGTGAATGAATAGTTTATCTGTCCGAGTTGCAAAGGTTGTTAGCTTGATAAATAGATTGATATATATCGTCAGATATATCGTAAGATATATCGCATGTCTACACACAAATCTAATAATCTGTTGTTCTTTCTCCCCCACTGGTCGTACAGGACAATGGAGCAGCAGCCGTATGTCAAGAGCCTCGGACACTTGCAATCCCATCAGCAGCAGCAGCATCAGCAACAGCAGCAACAACAACAGCAGCAGCAACAGCAGCAACAGCAGCAAATGCATCACCACCACCACCAGCAGCAGCAGCATCAACAGCATCAGCAACAACAGCATCAGCAACAACAGCAGCAGCAACAGCAGCAGCAACAGCAGCAGCAGCAGCAGCAGCAACAACAGCAGCAGCAGCAGCAGCAGTCGTCGAGGTCGGCAGCTAGTCCGCTGTCGCCTCCGCGTCCTGGACCGGGCAGCGCGGCGGCCGCAGCTGCGGCGAATAGCTACGCCAAGTTTGCGGATGCGCCGCAACATTTTATACAGCCACCGGCGTACAGCATTGGGATTGCGCCGGTGGCCAACTATCATCGGGAGAGTCCATATATGCGGATACCTCAGCTGCAGGCGTCGGTGCCGGAGTTTCAGCGGGCGGCGCGTGCAGCGACGGTGGCCGCCGCCGCTGCTGCCGTTGGCAGTGGCAAAGGCGGCCCGGGCAGCAGCAGCGGCGGCGGCGGCAGCAGCATTGGCGTCGTCGCCTCAACCGCCGGCCCAGGCAGTAGCAGCGGCGGCGGCGGCGTCCTCCAAGTGGCCGGCAGCATGGCCCCGCCAGGCGCCCAGCCCGGCGGCGTTCTCGTCATGGAGGCCATGTCGCATTACCAGTCGCTGCATTACAACAACGAATACCTGACCAATGCCGCAGCCTTGGCAGCGGCTGGACAGCGCCAGCAGCAACAGCAGCAACAGCAGCAGCAGCAGCAACAACAGCAGCAACATCCGTCGCTGTCTGAGCCGCCGGGCAGCGTGGGTCAGCCCTATAAGAAGCAGCGCCTGAGCGACGCCAATGTCAGCAACATGAATCACCTGCCACACCAGCAACAGCAGCAGCAGCAGCCGCAGCAACAGCAGCAGCAACGCTCCTCGCCAGCTCAGCAACACAACAGTAGGCAGAGCAATCATGAGGCGGAGCAGTCGCGGCGCGTGTTGCACATGCCCGCTGGCTCAGTGCTGACGCCGCTGGCCATGCAGCAGCTCAAGATGGAAACGCTGCCACAGCTGCAGCAGCAGCTGCAACAGCTGACGTCGCAGGTGCATGCGGCACGTGGCATGGTGCCGCCGCCAACTGTGTCAGCATCCAATGCGCAGCTGATCAGCTTCTCCACCAGCAGCAGCAACAGCAGCAGCAGCAACAACAACAACAACAGCAGCAGCAGCAGCAGCAACAGCAGCGCCCAAGCTTCAGTAGCAGCAGCTGCAGCAGTGGCGGCAGCAGCCGCAGCAAGTAGCACAGAAGCATACCATCCACAGGTGACGAATCGTTGAGATTGAAGCCAGTGAATGACATTAGCTGAACAATAGATTAATCATCGAATTAAAATTAACTGAAGAAATTCGATCTATAACAGATAAGACGAACCTTTCATATTGAGAGTATATACTAGTAGGATCACTTCGCATCCTTATCATGGAATAAAGATTCAGCAAGGATAGAAATCCATAAACTTTGTGAGAAATTTGAGCAAATCTACATCAGAGAAGATCTATCTATCTCTAATAGAGAGTATATACACAAATGGAGTTACTTCTTTATCTAGAGTCACTGCTAACTTAACTTATCTACGATATAAGACTAAGCAAAAGAGATGCACATCTATTCATTTTTGTGAAAAACTAGAGAAATTCTATCTATAACAAAGAGTAACCATATAATAGAGAAAATATACAGTCATAGGGTCACTTCTCATCCTTGCCATGGAATTAACATTAAGATAGATGGCTCTTAGAAATTCATTCATTTTTATGAGTGATTTGAGCAAATCTATATTACAGAAGATTTATCTCTAATAGAGAGGCTATACACAACTAGAGTTACTGCTATATCTAGAGAAGATCTATTTTTAATCGAGAGGATACACACGAATAGAGTAACTCTTCATCTTAATTGTAGAATTAAGATTGGGCAAAGTAGACGCATAGCTAGACAGCTCTTAGACATCCATTAATTTTTGTGCAAAACTTGAGATATTCGATCCATATCAGAGAACTATCTTTAATGGAGAGAATATACACAAATAGAGTCACTTCTCATCCTTGTTATGGAATTAAGATTAAGCAGAGATAAATAGTTAGAAATCCAACAAGAGAGAGATAAGAGGAAATCTATATACAGTAGACTCATCTCAGATAGTGAGGATATGCACAAATAGAGTAACTTCTCATCTTATTCAATTTATATTCTTTGTATGAAGTGTGTATATTCAAAAAACAGAGCTCAGAGTATATAAAATAAAAACTTGTAATGTGTTCATTTTGTATTCCAGCAATTAAAGCTTAAAATACGCCCTAAAGATCTATATAAAGCAATATCGCTTATTAGACAATGATTATAGTTATGTCAAGTAGCTCTATAGGGATGTATCTAGCTTTGATGTGTTTAATAAAAGCTTTAATGTGCTTTTTCAGATCCTCAATGTGCTTTCTAAAAGCTTTACTATACTTGAGTTGCTCAATTGTAGTGCAAAATATACTGATTCAATGAGCTATCTGAGTTATAACTAGCTTTTGCCAACAATTTAATTGCTATGTGAAAGCTTTAATGTGCTTTCGAAAGTAGTTTTTCACCCTCAGTCTAATGAAAGCTCGTCTTCGATTTGTTTACAAAGCTTAAGATTTGAATTGGGAATATCTTATTTAGCAGAAAAGAAAATGATAGTAAAACATCGATAAACATCGATAAACATCGATAAACATCGATAATTTAATCGCATCGCGTTCAGCTAATGTCACTGCACCACAATATTCTGAGATGTTTGCCTATTAATTCTCTCATTACCTACGGCAGGTGGAGGCCATTTCACCAACGCTGCCCAGCGACAATGCAGAGGAGCGTGGACGCAGCAGCAGCACAGGCGGCGCCAGCAGCAGCAGCAACATTAACAGCAGCAGCAGCAGCAGCAGCAACAATGCCAATAATAACAGCGGCAGCAGCAGCGGCGGCGGTAACAGCAGCAACAGCAGCAGCAGCAACAGCGCCAAGGAGGATCTGCTATTGCAAATCCAGCGCGTTGACAATGAAATCGAGTATGCCGAAACGGCAATGGTAACGCTGCGCAAGAAGGAGAAGACGCTGCTGGACGAGGCGGCGGCGGCGGCGGCGACGGTTAAGCAGCAGAAGGCGGCCGCCGAGCAGGCGGCAGCTGAGAGCGGCAATGAGCGGTATATGGAGCTGGGCTGGCGCACGCAGCTGCTGGCCCAGCGCGTATACGAGGCGAACCGCAAGACGGCCGCCGCACAACATTCCGCGGTGAGCGAGGCGGGCGGCGTGAAGAGCATGACACGCCCCTGGCTGCCGCTGTACAATCAGCCGCTGGACGTGGAGGCGCTGTCGCAGCTGATCAAACGGCATCAGACACTGGTGCGGGCGCCGCTGCTCGTGCACATACGCAAGATGAAGGCCGACCGCTGGGAGTACAACCAGGGCCTGGTGGAGAAGTATGCCAAGGATCAGGCCGACTGGCAGCGCCGCTGCGAACGGGCCGAGGGCAGCGCGAAGCGCAAGGCGCGCGAGGCCAAGAATCGCGAGTTCTTCGAGAAGGTGTTCACGGAGCTGCGCAAGCAGCGCGAGGACAAGGAGCGCTTCAATCGTGTCGGCTCGCGCATCAAGTCCGAGGCGGACCTCGAGGAGATCATGGACGGGCTGCAGGAGCAGGCGTTGGAGGACAAAAAGATGCGCTCCTATGCCGTGATACCGCCCCTGATGCACGATGCCCGGCAGCGTCGCTGCGCCTACCACAACGAGAACGGGCGCATCGAGAACATGATTGTCGTCCATGAGGAGCGCAAGGCACTCAATCTGTGGACGGCCGGCGAGAAGGAGACGTTCAAGGAGAAGTATCTGCAGCATCCGAAGAACTTTGGCATGATCGCCGCCAGCCTGGATCGCAAGTCGCCGCAGGATTGCGTACGCTATTACTACCTCAGCAAGAAGACGGAGAACTATAAGCAGCTGCTGCGCAAATCCCGCCAACGCACACGCAGCAGCCGGAATCCGGCCAAGGCGCAGGCCCAGCTGCCGCAGTGCATCATCGATTCGCTGACCACGGGCGTCACGACGCGCCTGCAACGCGAACAGCAACAAAAGTCCGGTAATCGCTCCAGCGCCGTGGCGGAACGCGAACGGGCCGAGCGTGCCGCCGAACGGGAACGCGTCGCCGAGAAGGCAGCCGCTGATGCCGCCAAGGCGGCCGAGTGTGCCGCCGAGAAGGCGAGCGCCGTTAGCAAAGCTGCCGAAGCGGCGGCGGGCAGCGAAAAGGTGGCCAAAAATGCAGCAGCCGCCGCAGCAGCAGCAGCAGCGACGGCAGCGTCAGCGTCAGCAGCAACAGCAACAACTGCGGACAAAGCGGATGCGGGCAAGACGCCAGCTGGAGCGAATAAGAATGCAACAGCTGCAGCAGCAGCAGCTAAAACGGAGATCTCAACGGGCAGCAGCAGCGACGCCAAAGCCAAAACCGCTGAGGAGGAAGCGCCAGCAACAGCAACAGCAGCAGGAGCAGCAGCAGCAGCAACAGGAGCAACAGCAGCAGCAGCAGCAGCAGCAACAGGAGCAACGGCAACAAGTGCGTCGGCGAATGTTGCTGGCGAGGCAGCTGCAGCAGCTGCTGCTGGTGCGACTGTTGCGATTGCTGCTGCGTCCAAGGCATCCAAGTCCCAGCCAGGCGATGGCAAGGCAGTGAAGGCAGCGGAGCAGCCGGTCGAGACGGATGAGCAGCTGGCCGGCAAGAGCAAAGCAACGGCTGCCGATGGCTACAGTGGTAAGTGGCTACAGTGGAAGTGGATTTCAATTACTGCCGAGACTCGCTAATTTTGAATTTCTCCTTGCAGCAACTGGTGCAACATCTGGCAATGCGACGGCAACGGCAACGGCGACGCCAGCGGTTAGCGTGGCCATCAATGGCTTTAAGCCTGGCTATCAGAGCGTCGTCATGGCCAACGTGAAGGCGTCCGCGCCCCCCGCTGGCATCGATGATGCTGCAACGGGCGCTGCTGCAACGGCAGCCGCTGCAACCTCGACAAATGCAACTGGCGATAAAATCGTAAAGACGACGTCGACTGCAGCGACAGCAGCAGCAGCAGCATCGGCAGCAGCAGCATCGGCAGCATCAGCATCAGCGGCTGCTGCTGGCTTTGCTGTGCCCAATGCGGCAGCTGGAGCCACGGAGCCGGTGAGCGGCGTGCCAACGCTTACCACGGCCACCACGGCCGGCAACTATTTGGGCCAGAAGCTGAAGGCGGCCCAAGTGGAGGGACTTGGTGCCGGCAATGAGCTGCATGCGGACGTTAGGTGAGTTATCGATCGGGCAGGGATCAAATTGCTATCGATTACATTGCAAAAATGTGACTTGTACTTGGGCCTTAGTATGCGAATCGATTCAGGTTTTGTGATAGTGGAGATATCGATAGAGCATTAATCAAATATAGTCGATAAATATATCGATAAGTTGATACTAGCTTATAAATAGAAATGTTTGAGTGTAAGTAAAGCTATTGAGGCAAGCCATGCATACTGATCGAGGAATATATTGATAACATGATACTAGCATTTAAATAGACTTGTTTGAATGAAAGTAAAGCTGATATCGATAATTTGATATTGTCTTATAAATAGAAATGTTTGAGAGAAAATAAAATTTATTGAGACAAAATCAATGATTTTAATCAACACACATATCGATAGCAGAGTGCAGTATCAGACAAAGACAGACAGATTAACTGTTAATAAATATATCGATAGGCTTATAAATAAATAAAACAATTCAAGAGAAAGTAAAGTTACTGATTCAAATTAATGATATTGATAAAATACTTATTGATAGCAGAGATCTATCAGTCGATAAATAAGATCAAAGCTACTAAATCGGAAAGAGTTTGAGAAAGTAAAATTATCGATAGGAAATTATGTTATTGACAAAACATTTATCGATAAGAGAGTAATCGTTCTAGCTAAATACATTGAAAATATTATAATTGATGCTAAATAGATGAGGAGTTAGAACAAGTAAAGTTATCGATACGAGCTAATAACATTGATAAAATGCTTATTAATAGGAAAGTGTTAGCTGTCGATATATGTATAGCCGGATAAGAGATCGATTAATAAATTGACTTTATAAATCAAATATACATCGTTTAAAGTAAGAGAAGTAATACTATCGAATATCGAATAGGTACAATGTCAATAAAATAGTAATCTTTAAAGGAATGATAGCTATCGATGAGCTATTAATGATGCAATATATCGTTGGATTGGTATATTGAACAGATAGAAATCGATTAGCCATCCTGCTCGGCTATATCTATGAATGATCCATTGACAGCATATGTAATTTCTTGATTCATTATTAATGAAATTTCTTTTCGTATTTCCCACAGCGATGCCAAGAAGAAACGCTTTGAGCTGGCGCCTGGCGAGTCCAACGTTAACAACAATAATAACAACAACAACAACAACAACAACAATAACAGTAGCAACAACAACAACAGCAACATCAAACTGAACGCCAGCGATGCGTCCAATCAAATCTCGTCCATTGGCAAAGGCGCCGGCTCCGGCTTGGCGCCCGCCTCCTCGTCCTCATCCTCGTCGTCGTCGACCTCATCGACGATGTTCATTAGCGCCGCATCGCTGATATCGACAGCATCGTCGCCGTTGACGACGGCAACGGGAACCGCAACCGGAACCGGAACTGGAACTGGAGCCGGAACGAGGCCAGCGACAACGTCAACATCTACGCCAATGGTCACAGATCGAGCGGGCAATTTGTTGAACACCTCCGAGGCTCTGGCATTGGATGCCAAAGGTAAGTGCCAAACGTTTTGTTTAACTATTTTAGGCCGAGATTTATATAGCCAAAAGTTCGAACGGATCTGGAAAATTTCCCATGTAACATATCAATGTTCTATAGAATTCTACGGATCCAACTTCAGAGTCTCAGATTTACACCCAAAAAGCTCTCTTAACCTATACCGAAAGCTTTGGGAAATGTGCATTGCTATCTGCTAGTGAAAGCTTAGTGCTTGAAGCCTCTTTTTGAAAGGACTTAGAAAGCTTTAAAGCTTTCAGATATTTAAATTCTTTGGCTGAATTGCAGTGAAGTTGTAAACAGTTTGAGCTCTCGGCCCTTTAGAGCTTTAAAGCGTTTTAGTTCATCCATTTACTATTGCATCTAAAGCCCGAAGCTTAAAGCGTCTCCTGTTGAAGCTCTGGTTGTAGTTATTTGCAAGCTTTCTCATGGCTTAGCCCATGTATAGCTTTAAAGCTTGTTGGAGCCTTTACAGTTGTACTTTAAGCTTTCTGTTTATACAGAGCTTTTAGAGCTTTACCTGTTTTTCTTTTAACGGCTGCAGCTGCAATTGAACTGCATTTGCTGCTGGACTTTCGTCCTACGTCCTTTGCGGCTCATCAAAAATGCATTTCGCGCTTTCCCAATTATCGTGCTCGCTGCCCTTTGTGTGGAATCTGAATATGAAGTGTTTACCCCAGCTTGCGTTCGTCCTTCGTCCTCCTTCGTCCTCCTGCTGCTGCTCGCTTTTGTTTGACTTCTTTCGACTGTCACCGATGAATAGTTGATGCATCTGCATACGCCTCAAGTCCAACTGCTGCTGAGCTGAGCTCAGCTCAGCCTGTGGATGCTTGATTGGTGCCTGCCACGTTTTCGCCATGGTCCAAGTGGGTGGTGCGTGGGTGTGAGGCTTGAGGAGTGGGCTGGTGGAGTGTGAGTGAGGGATGGGTCTCTAGCCATCTGTCCGTCTGTCATTCAGTGCGACGCGTTGCGGTTTGCTTCCAGCTACAGCTCGACCGATTTACCTCCTCTTCCTCTCATCTCTTCCCCCATCCTCATACACCCTCACTCTTCCTTTCTCTCTCTTTCTTTTTTTTCTTCTCTCTCTCCTTCCGTTGCCTCCACATGAACGTTTGTTGTCTGTCATCTCCCTGGCGAGTTAATTAAACGCAATTAAATTAAAATTTTTGTAAACGTCTTTTTTATTATGCAAGTGATTTAATTTAATTATTAAATTGCCGCAACGTTTGTTTGCGTTAACCGACGCCATCTTTGCCACAAAAGAGCGAGAAGCGAGAAGCAAGTAGCACGAGGCAAGCTGAAGGGTTGCGGCACGCCCGAGGAGTGCTCGCATTCAGGGAAGGAGACGAAGCGTTCGAACTGTGCTCAACTTTCAATTAATCAGTTTGATTGACAGCAATCGATTAGTCTCATCGATAAGTATTACCGATAGCAAATACATAGTTCTATGTATAGTAGTAGAAACTTGATTTGATTATAGGAAATCACAATTGTTGCGCTCGATACCAGGGTCGATCGATAATTGCACTTATCGATAACAATGCAAATGTTATAGTGGTTGTTTTCTACAGCTATATCATCAATACAATTGATTTGTTGCAAATATGTTGCATTAGCTTACACGTTGATGTATTTATCGATAAAGTGTACTATCGATAAAACTTCTAATTGTTTCGATTCTTAGTAAAAGTGTTGAAAGCACTAAACATTTATGGACTACACTTGATATGGCGTGCGTTTCCTATTTATCGATATGCCATTGAATCAGTTATCGATTGTTCACAATTTTCTTTTGTATATTTAACTTTTATTTATTCAAACTTTAGAGCAATTCACAAAAAAAAAATTGTATGTGCGTGTGTGTGTGTGTGCGCGTGCTAAATTCGATAATTTATCGATATGCGTTTTGATTAGATTAGTTCGTTGCCTCCAAGGAGCTGGCCACTGTTGTTGCTTCACGTTTGGTGTTGCCACTGCTGTTGCTGTTGCTGCTGTTGCTGTTGTTGCTAGTCAAATTGTTGTTGGTGTTGCTGCTATTATTATTGTTGTTGTTGTTGCTGTTGTTGTTCTCGAGCTCATCGGCATGGCACAGCTTGCGATGCTTGTGCACAAAATAATAGCTCGGGAACTTGCTGCCGCACGTCTTGCACGGATAATACTGCACATTCATGTCCAGGGGACGCACCTCGCGGCGCAGCAGCGCTGCTGCAGCCAGATTGCCATCAGCAACTGTTGCAGCCGCTGCAGCTGTAGCTGTGGGCGTTGCTGCCGCTGCCGCTGCTGCTGTAGCAGTTGTTGTTGCTGCTGTTAGGCAAATCAATTCGTTGCCGCTGCCGCTGTCCGGCGTCTCCGCTAGCTTCTTGTCCAAGCTGAGCGGATTCAAGTGGCGCTTGGCATGCTTCTGATAGCAATATTGCGACTTGAATGTGTGTTTGCAGTAGACGCAGACGAACAACTCAGCATGCGTTTGCTTGCGCTGATTAGTGGCCGCAGCAGTTGCTGTTGCAGTTGCGCTGGCCGTTGCTGTTGCTGCGGCAGTTGCTGCTGCTGTTGCATCGCTGCTGTTCTCGTTCTCCTCCTGCTGCTGCTGTCGCTGCTGGCTGCTAATGGCGCGCGCCATTTGCTGATGAAACGAGTAGCTGACGCTCTGCTGCGTCCGCTGCTGCTCGCCCGCCACGAAGCTGCTGTCCGGCTTGTGGCCGTACGCCGTATTCAGTATGCGCCGAAAGCGCACGGGCCCATCGCAGCTGGCCACATCGATGATGAACTTTGATGCTTGTGTTGCTGTCTCCAGCTGCACCGATGCAGGCAACGTTGCCTTGGCTACCGGCAATCGATTGTTGCTGTTGTTGTTGCTGTTGCTGCTGCTGCTGCTGTTGTTGCAGTTGCTGCTGCGTTTGCTTTGACTTTTGCGCGAGTTGTTGCTGCTGTTGTTGTTGCCGCGTCGCTGCTTGTGCGCGCCCGTTGTAACAGCAATTGTTGCTTCTGCTGCAGTTGCTGTTGGTGGCGGCGGTGGTGACGCCGGCGTCGGCGTCGGCGTTGGCGTTGGCGTCGGCTGCTTTGTTCTGGCATCGACGCGCTCAATGTTCAGGCTGCTGGCCGCGCTGCTGCTGGCCAGGCTGCTCACCACCGACACGTTGCAGTCCTCCGTGTCGAGCTCATTGTCCGTGGCCGTGTTGCTGTCGATGAACACCTCGACATCCTCCTCCTCCTCCTCCTCGTCGGGCTGCTGCAGCGTCAAGGGCTCAGCTGGCTGCAGCTGCAGCTGCATTTGTTCCGTCTCCAACGGCTGCTGCAAGTAGCTGGCTGCGGCAGCAATTGTTGGCGCTGGTGCTGGCGGCGGCGGCGGCGGTGGCGGCAATGCTGGCGCCGGCAAGAATCCGAAATTCGGCAGAGTCGCTTTGCTGGCAATGGGTCGTATGATCTTGGAGGCGCCACCGCCGGCAGCAGCAGCTGAGGCAGCAGCCAGCTGCAGCTGATGCGGATTGGCCGGGCTGCCGCTGAGGTAGCCCTCCGTTTGGGCGCGTGCCAAGAACGAACTGAGCGGTGCAAAAGCAAAAAGTGGAGCGATCAAAAAACAAAAGTAATTAAATAAAATAAGACAAGACTGCAAAGCAAAGTGAGATGAGTCGATGCGAATGCCTACCGACAGATCTCCAGGGCGCGCGGCATGTGCAGCACGTGCGTGGCCAGCAGCACGGCGAATATGTTGTCCACGTTGAGGTCCAAGTAGCCCGTGTACATGTAGGTGAGCAGCGGGGCGAACTGCTCGGCCGTCACGTTGCTCAAGTAGAGCAGCAATTCGCCTCCTGCTGCGGCAGCGGCAACGGCAGCCGCTGCTGCTGCCGCCGCAGCAGCAACAGTTGCTGCCGTATTGGCATTGGCTGTGGCCGCTGCCGCGGCAGCTGCTGCCGCCGTTGCCGTTGCCTCGTCCATGCGAATGGCCGAGCGCAAGTAGCCGCTGTGCATGCCCAGGACGAGGGCGTGCGCCACGAAGCGGACGCTGTTTGGCGCCGGACCCACTTCCAGGATAACATCCGGCGGTGTGGACATGACGCCGCCAACACCAACCATGGACATGTTGTTGCTGGCAGGAGCCGGCAGGCGACTGTTGCTGCTGCTGCTGGCATTGCTGCCGTTGCTGCTGCCAGTTAACCAATTTGTAAACATGAAAAAAAAAAAACAAAAAAACGAGAGGAGAAATCAACAAACAACAAACGCGACGAGTTGCGACGTTCAAGAGTTTGTGTTGTTGTTGTTGTTGTTGTTGCTGTCTTGTTTGAATGAGAAAAAAAAATAATTGTAGCTGCGATCCGTCACGTGTGCAGCACAAATGCGAACTGATGAACGCCTCGTGTTGCATGGCGTGTTTTATAGCCAGCACGAGAAGGCAGACACTCGCACACACTCGCACACACACACACACACACACACACAGATAGCCAGCTAGCGTCAGCTGTGTGAGTCCTTCGGCTGCTGCGTTGTTCGGCTTTGGCTCTGGACTTCGGCTGTTTGACGATTTGTTGCTGCTGCTGCTGCTGTTGTTGTTGTTGCTGTTGCTGCTAGCGTTTTGTTTGTTGTCGGCTAGGTCTGTTTAATTGGTTGTTGCTGTTGCTGTTGCTGTTGCAGCATATTTTACAAATTCATAGCCAAAATTAAGATGCCAACTAAATGAGTTGCTCACTTTGTGGCAAGTGTTAAATGGTTAACTCAATCAATTAAATAAATCGAAATAACACAAATATAAATCAAATGTAAATAAATCTAAAATATGCATTCGTTTATATATTGTATTTTTAAATAAATGAAAATAATGCAATATATATATAAATATAAATAAATAAAAAATACAATAAATATACTTACATAAATGAAATGTATGTATTCATAATTAAAATAAATAAAAATATATTTAAAAATCATAAAAAATAATAATAAAAAATAAATAGAAAAAAATCTATAAGGTAAATTAATAAAAATATAAACGTTATATAAAAAAAAAAAAAATAATACAATAAATTTGCAATAAATAAAAAATTAATAATAAATTAATAAATTAAAATTAATACATATACTCGAATACATATAAACAAGAAATCTTTTAATAGTTTGTGATATATATTTATGCTTATTAAACAATTGCAAAAGTTTCAGAGTTGGCATAAAAAGTGTTGCCTACTTATGAGCGTTGCCCAAGGCAAACTTTTTCAGATGCTAATTTGAATCCATTTCAAGCATTTCAATAGAGCCATTTGTTGGCGTAAGATGGCGCTGCAGTGCTCTATAGAGGTATTCCATATAAAAAGGCTGACACGACCAATTGATGCAGCTTCATCGAGCTGTTGACCAAATTCTTAAGGCCTATGACAATAAGGAGTATTGTAACGCCCTCTATCTGGGCATCCGGGAGGCGTTTGATAGAGTTTGGCCTAACGGTATCCTATTGAAAATCAAGCGAGCTTTCCCTGCGCCATATTCCAGATTGTTCAGGTCGTACCTCGAGGCGATTCGCGGTTTCCATACGGCACTATCCACTGAGCATGACGTGGCAGCTGGAGTCCTTGGTCCCCTGCTGTCCAGCCACGACGTGCCGCAGCCTGTTTATAGCCTCTATGGACCATCAATGCTGGCTTGGTAATAAGGTGACAATCTATAAGCAAATCATTGCGCCAATATGGAAGTACGGGTGTCGAATTTGGGGTTTGGGCCCAATTCGTAGAATTCATGAAATTGGTTACTGGCTGCGAATGGTATATAAGAAACACCACATTGCACCGGGACATGAAACTGGCCATCGTAACGAAATTAACCAGCACTCGAGTCAGTACAATGATTGGAGCGGAACAGCAACCAGATAGCAAACATGCTCACTCGAAACCGAACTCCTAGGAGGCTGAACCGAAGGCAACCGAGGGACCTAATTCTCCGATTTCCTTTTATGATGGTCAAAATAATTAGACTATAAGCTCACAAAAGGGTACCTAGAGTACCTCGTATGGCTTCAATAAACATTATTAAATTAAGCAACCTTCAGTTAGATAACAATTTAAAAATCACATAAGAATGCAAAAATTTCATTCTCATTACATTGAATATAGGAATTCAAAGTTTCATAACTAGGTTTCAAACAACTAAATCAGAAGTGTATGCTGAAATGTCTTGAATATTTTATATCGTTGCCTTAGAATAAACCTAAACTGTTCTTAGACAAAAGTTAAGAACAAAACCCCAACAGTTTCTTTTAAGCCTCTTGAGTTAAACATAAATTAAATAAATACCTTCGTTAAAGCTTTGTTAGATAACAAACACTAAGTATATAGGATAGGAGGTAAACGAGTTATAGAGAGAAACTAGCTATTAGATTTTGGAGTCTTCTCCTAGTTCTAGCAGATCTTTAGGCTGCTGTACCTGGCAGCCTCGTCAAGTCAAGTCTCTTGCGGCCAAATACATAAATTTCCATATGAGTGTTGGCTCGTCTTGGCTTGGAAACATTTGGTTGGCAAGGCATTCTGCAATTGTCCCATGGTCTCATTTGATTCTTGCTGTCCTTTATGCATTAGCAGATCACAAAGAAAGAAAAGAAATGCTATAAACCGCGCACCTTTTGCTTCGCTTCGTTTCGTTTCGTTTCGTTTCGCTCTGCTCTGCTTTGAGCTCTAGCTTTATTCACATTTCCTCAATTTTTTGAAACTGTTCGAAAATCGTCCGTTTGCCTTTTGGCTTTGCGTCAATCCATTGCCACGCCCACTCAAGCGTGTACGTACGCCCCTTTTGGCCTGGTCATGTCTATGGCGCCTCAATCGACTTAATTGATTTGTGGGCATAACCAATACATATTTACATACGATACAGCTAATGTGTGTCTGTGTGTGTGTGTACGTGTGTGTGTTGACTTTGTGTGCAAGTGTGTGGGCGCTGTGGGCGTATGTGTGTGGGTGGGTGTGTGGCTACTTGCTTGCTTTATCTAGCTGTATGCGTTTGGCTATTAGCTTACTATTTAGAGATACTCTAAACAGGACATCAAGTCCTTAGCATTGACATATCGCTTAGAGATTTTAGTTATATATAAAATATACACAAAGATCTGAACATTTATTCTGTACGAGCTAGTTCACAATTGATTCACTTGAGTATTTCAATATTTAAATGTATCGCTTAAGGATTTACTATATACATATATAATACTATAAATAATTTCTCTCTCTACTAGATCTGAGTTCCTTTTGGAACTAGTACTTCAGGCTTTTCTCCATATATTTATTATATATATGTAAATCATTGCTATATCTAATAGATCTGAGTTCCTTTTGGAACAACTTCTAGAACAAAATTATTTATATATTTTTACATATTACTTCAGACTTTTCTCCATATATTTTTAATAAATATGTATGTATATTATTACTATATCTATTAGATTCCAGTTCCTTTTCGAACTAGTTCTCCAAAAGCTCTAGAACAGAATTATTTATATACATACTTGTTCAGGCTTTTCGATATATACTGCATTGTATATATATCTAATATTATATACTATTTCTATCTCTAATAGATTTGAGTTCCTTTTAGAGCCCGTTTTAAATAGCTCATCGATTGATTGATTGTTTTTCTACTTACCATAGCAAGCTACTTGATTGGATACACAATTATTTCTACATTTTGTAGTCTGACTTTATCGGTTTTCAATCGTTTTCTGGTTTTGCGTTGCGTATTTCTTGTTATTAACTCTCACTTGGGCACAAATCCTTTTCAAATTGGTTTCAAAAACTATATATTTCTTCCATGAAGTATCGCCAAACTATCGGTAGTCCTGCATCACAGTTTATAGAGAGTAGAGTCTAGTTGATAGTTTCTTTCCTACAGCTGGAACTATCTATAACAAATTCTGCTGCCAGCAATGGATCATTTACCCTTACCATATTGTACATATATATAGATGTTCTTTCAGTTAAAGCTATAACTATAGCAAGTTTACATTTTACAGGGTATTTGCCAGTTTGTTTAATTCTCCACGATTTGTATGGCGTCTTGTACCAATTTGCTCAACATTTTCTTTTGCACGTTTTCATTTTTTTTTATTTTCTATTTTTTTGTGTGGCAAGGTGCTCCATATCTGTATGCGTATGTGTGTGTGTGTTTGTGTGTGTTTATTTATGTTTGATTGGTTTTTATTTGTGTGGCTTTGGTATTTGGACATTTGGTTGGCTTTTAATTACCGCTGTTGCTGCTGATCAGTTTTGTTTGTGGAACGCCTCTCCCTCGCCCACATGTGGTTGGCTGCGAGCCGCCGCACCACGCCCCCTTTTTGCGTCCACGCCAAACGTTTGCCTTCGCTTTTCCTTTTATTTGTCGTGCGACAAATTTGTCAAAAAATTGTTTGACATTTGGCAGTTGGTGGGGGCGTGGCACAGGGGCAAAAGGGCGATAGATGCATTTTCATAGATACGAGTCGATTGGTTGGTTGACTCCAGTTGCTGTCGTTGTCGCTGTTGTTGTTGTTGTTGTTGTCGCATTGATAGGCTAATTTAATTAAGTTGCTGCTGTTGCTGTTGATGTTGCTGTTGCTGCAATCACCTGTCCATTGCGATTAAGCTTCAATCAAGCGTTAACAATTTTAATTAAATTATTTCGAAATGCAATTATAAATGTTCGTCATGCATAAATTGTGTTATTCATTTATTTAATAAATAACTCTGTGCTGAGTATTCGCCCCCTCAACATCAACCCCTCAACAGCCTCCCCCCCCTTACTCGCCCCACTGAGTGCCTCAACTGCAGTTGGCTCCGATTGTTTTTACATTTTGAATAAATAATCACAACGTAGGCAAAAAATGAATTTCATAAATTGCCAGCAACAGAAGCAACAAAAGCAAAAAAAAAAAAAAAAAAGAAAGAGTAAAGCGTAAAGCGTAAATATGTCTGTCAGGACAACGGCTGCTCATGTCCTGCTGCTGCTGCTGCTGCTGCTGTTGTCGTCATCGTCAATCTGTCACATTTGTTAAATGCTACAATTAATCCCCCAAGCGCGTCAACCTGCTCTGCCCCGTATGCACCTATTATTATCCTGATGCGTGCGCATCCTGTCCATCATTCTTCATCTTTCATCCTTCATTCCGCATCCTGCATACTGCATCCTGCATCCTGCTCATTCCACGATTCATTCTCTAATAATAATTAAACTCCATAACTTTATATTTCATTTGTAGCGGTTCACTTCTTCTTTGCAAATGCTATCGATTAGTTATCGATATGAGTTTGTTATTATTGTTATAACATTTTTTCTTGTTATCGTTAGCTCTATTTTCAATCAAACTTCGTTATTTCCTTTCCTCAATCTCCCTATCCAGCAGTATTTGCATTTATCGATAGCACAAATTATCGATTAAATATATTATTATTTACTTATTGTCTCTTACATCAATTAAAAGCAATCATCGCCACTTTATTGAACCCATTTAATCAATCTTTTGTTATCGATAATTATCGATTCTGCAGTTTCTGCTCGTCTACCAAATTAGCTCCCATTTGGATTGTGTGTGGCACATGTGGGTGTTTTTCATGCGCTTGCTCCACTGTGCGACAGTGGGACGAAGCAAGGACAACAGCCATCACCTGCAATCACCTGCTGCAATTCAATTCAATTAACGCGACGGTTAAAAGCTCTGCGCAATTAGCTTTACTCTTGTTACACGCTGCAGCGCATGGGCCGGTGGAGGCGGGGCGTGCTGGGCAGCGAGGGGGGCGAGGGTTTAAAAACATTTTTGCTGATCTTTGCAGTAAGTTGGCAAATTGCCTGCCAGCCAATCGAGCGACTGCAGCCAACACACACACACACACACACACACGCACACACAGAGAGAGCTGTCAACTGTTGGCTTTTGTCTTACGCACACACACACGAAAATACTCGCATGTGTGTGTGTGTCTGTGCACATTGACTGTAAAACTGCTGCTGAGCCTTTTGGTCATGTTGACAAGCAGACCGCTCGCTCGCTCGTTCGCTCGCCTTGCCAAACAACTTCCCCTACCCCACGTCTCATTCGCCCTCTCTCTCGCTCTCTCTCGCTTTGTTGCTCTGCAAATCCATTTACACAAAACCGCCCACCCCCCTGGCAGCCGCTGGTCTTGTGCAGTTTACGCTTCTGTTGTCGCTTTTTGCAATAGCTTATCCCAGTTGAATTTTATTGTTTGTACACAGTTGCCGGGGTCATGGCGGAAGACAGAGAGAGAGAAAGAGAGAGAGAGAGAGAGCGAGCGAGCAAGACAGAGATAGAGAGAGAGAGAGGGAGAGAGGGGAAGCAGCTCATACGCACGTGTTGCCACCTGTCCACTGCCATTTGCAGTGGCATTTGCATGTGTTTGCTTACTCTCTCTTTCCCGCTCTCTTTCCCTCTCCCTCTCACTCAGTCTTGCTCTGTCTCTGTGTGCAGAGAGGAAACCTTTTATGACAATTAAAACATAATTGACGGTCAACATTAATAAACCAGGCAACAGGCATTCATACACACACACACACACACACATACATACACACACACACACATATATATATAGAGGCAGCCAGGTGTGCAGCTAACAAGATTGCAATTGAACTTTTAGGCAAGCATGTGAACGCAGCAGTCGTAGCAGGGGGTGGTGGAGATTGCCTAGCTAATGGCAGACAGCCGTAAGCCGCACCTCTCTCTCTCTCTCTCTCTCTCTCCCACTCACTCTACCGCTCTCTTTCACTCTAGCCATTTTACTCAAATCAACGGGCCATTTTGTGTTAGTTAAAAATTCTTTTTGTGCACAACCAACACACATAAACACACACACATATATACATAAACACACACGAGGCACACAACAGGCAAAAGAAAAAGCTAGCAGAAAAAAAGAGAGTAAATGCGCCCAAAAACTAAAAACAATTCCGCAGCAACACGACGCTGTTCCAAACACACGCCCCCGTCCCCCGCCTCTGCCCCCACCTGGGCAATTGGCAAATGAAAATTTCTGTTACACTTTCGCAAATCGAGTTAGGCAGGGGGAGAGGTGTGGGGGGTGCACAGGTGTGAAAGATTTTGGTTGTTTCGCTGATCTACAGTCTCTATTTAACAGCTAACTGTTACAGGTTGCCCTCGGTATAGGGTACTGCAAATATGCCAATAAGTATGCTACACTGTGAAGAGATAGAGGAATGAAAGAAAGAGAGGCGGATAGAAAGAGAGTGAGTAATAGAAAGACAGAAGGCGGAGACAAATAGAAATGAAGGGAGAAAGAAATATCTATAGTGAAATAGAGAAGAAATAGAGAAAGGGGGATACTGGGATAAGGAGAAAGAAACCTACAGAGAGAAAAGGATACAGTGCAGAGAGAGGGAGAGAGAGAAATCAAAATGGAGAAAGCGAAATAGACAAAGTGGGAGAGAGTTGTTGATAGAAAGATATATGCAGATCAAAAGAGGTAAAGAGACATACAGAAAGTTGTAGAGAAAAAGGGAAGGACACAGGGAGAGTGAATATATAAGGAGACTGAGAAATAGAGAGAAAGAAACATAGCGGTGTAGAGAATTATATACAGAGATACAGCACTAATTCCAATCATACTCATATGGATTAACTTTGGAGAAGATCTAGAATATACCTGATGTGTAAATACCTCATATTACATTTTCATATTACAGGGTATTCGGCTTACATGTAACCCGATATGGCAATAGTTTTTGGTTTACTGTTTTGTTTTGTTTATTAATTCGCATTTAAAGTTGATTGATGAACGCGACGCGTAATCAGTGAGCAAGAAGAGGGAAGAGGGAAGAGGGAAGGGCCAATGCGTAGCTGCACTATAAACTGCAGTTTTTTTTTAAGGCCAATTGGTGTAGGTGTGTGAGTGTGAGTGTGTGTGCGTGTTGGGTTTTTGGGGCTTTGGGCTGTCAAAAGTGCGCACAAAATTGTTGCCGGCGGCTTAAATGTCCCCAAAAACCAACAGAAACAAAAAGCGTGTGGGGGGAGGGGGTTGTTACAGGGGCGCACCAAGGGCTGATAAAGTAAGGGCTGTGTGTCACATACAGACAGCGGCGGCTGCTTATAAAATTTTGAACGAAATTGAAATTACGCTAATTGTTTGTGCTGGCCCAAAAACAACAACAAACGGCAACAACAATTGGCATGCGTGTGTGTGAGTGAGTGTGCAACCTACAGCCAACACTTGCTTCGTTATCTCACACACACACACACACACATACACATGAGCACTCGCACACATTTGAACACACTCGCGCGCGCGCTCACACACCCCAAAAGGCAAAAACAATTAGCGAATTTGATGCGCAAATCCTCGTTACAAATCTAACGGTTGCTCAGGGGCGGAACTAAAAAGGGGGGCAAGCAGGCATGGCAGCGGCATGTGTATGCTACGGCAATAGCAATAGCAATAGCAATCGCAATCGCAATTGCAGCTACAGCTGCAGTTGCAGTTGCAGTTGCAGTTGCTGCAGTAGCAGCCATTGCAGTTATAGCTAATTAATAGACTTACGCGCTAGTCGCTGGGACTCTGTGTACACCTACATACATCACCGAACCGTCCCCTCCTCCAGCTACGCCCCATCTATACAAAGCGCCTGTGCTCGCCCTTCTCGCTCCTCCTGCTCCGCCTGCTCCTTTTATGCTGCTGCGGGGAGGCTGGGCATTGCAATTGGCAGACGCGTTTTGATTTTCGCGTCCAGTTTTCGTGCTGCCAAAGTTTGTCAGCTGTGTGTGCGTGTACGTGAGTGTATGTTGTGTGTTTGCTAATTAGTAAATCATAATTACTCAACTCTCATTCGCTTATTTACCCGATTCCCAGTGTACACGCTACTCCTCTTACAGTCCAAATACACATATAGCAAATGCAGGCAGCTGAAGGATTTGCCTAAAACAAAAAAAAAAAAGCTTTACATGATTGACAAACAGTATTTAAGCTTTGTAGTTATTCAACTCAACTAGAACACCAATAATGATTCAGTATGATAAATTTTACAATTCGGAAAGGCATTTAAAAGGCTTTTTCATATTTCACATAGTACAGCTAAAGAAAGAACAGAAAATAAAGGGGGAGAGGGAAGGATAATAATAACTGTTGCCTCTGCGCTCGTAGGCGCTGACAAACTAATTACAAACTTAAACCTAAATACCGAAAATGAAAGCTCTAGCAACACAAACAAAAAGTGTGCACCTACACACACACACAGGCACGCACGCACACACACGCACATGCAAGCAAACGGCAGTTCCTCTCTGCTCTGCTTGCTAATTATGTGAGCGAGCGTCTGTAAGCCAGCGCAAAAACCACTTCTGCACTTACTCACTGACTCGCTCTCACTCTCACTCTCGCTCTCGTACTCGTACTCTTCTTTTGCTCCTCCTGCTCCTTCTCTGTCTGTTTGTTACTCACTTTGGCACTGGCTCTTGTCGTCGTTTGGCTTTTGCTTACATATGTAATTAAATTGCTCAATTAAAATTGCACACCCTTTTGATTATCGCTGGCGCAGTTTTTGACTCGTGCGTGTGTTTGTGTGTGTGTATGCGTGTGTGTGTGTGTGTGGTGGTAACTTTTATTAATCAGTAAAAATCGTTTACCAAAAAATGAAAGAGCAGCAGCAGCAACAACAGCAACTGTAGGTAAAGCTCAGTGAAAACCAAAGCCAGCGATAGGCATGACAATGATGAAAATCATGATGATGATGATGATGATACAAGTATTAATAATGTTGTCTCTTGCTTGGTCCGCCACACAATTGCCCAGAATTTTACAAGTTTCTTTTGTGCTGCCCACGCTGGACTTGCGGCACTCTCTCTCACTCTCCTTCCCGTTCTCGATGTCCCTCCATTGCTCTTCCTCGCACTTTTGGATGGTTCGCTCTCACTCTAGCTAGTAGCTACACATGCCTACATTGCAGACGCCTACGCCAGCTGGGCGCGAGCAAAGGCGCGCGCGCTGTCAGGACGACGACTGCCGTTAAATCAACACCATTTCGTAAATTAAAAGTGGCCCAGCGAAGCGACGACTACAGCAGTAGCAGTAGCGGAAGCGGCAGCAGTGGCAACAGCGCAGCCAGCAGCGACGCTACGTTCATATTAACTGTATTTACAATTATATGTTTGTAGGTATGACTTTGTGTTCTGCTGTCTTCTTTATCTCTTCCTTCTGTTTCGACTTGCACTCACGTCCTCTCGAACATGTGTTTAAGAGAGTTATGCATGCATATAACTCTACGTGTGTGTGTGTGTGCGCTCGTCAGTGTCATAGTCGGCATTTATGCACATAATTCCTTTTGCTAGCTGTCGACGTCGGCGTTGCTGCTCCCGGTGCTGCTGCTGCTGCTGTTGGTGCTCTTTGATGTTTGCACAAGTTGGCTGGCAAATTTCTTCTGCTTGCTGCTGCTCCGCTGCTGCTGTTTCTTCTGCTTCTGCTTCTGCTGTCGCTGTCTTTCGCTTACGCAAGTTTTCTGCCAGCGCAAATTCCCAATGGTGCTAATTAGCGGCCGTCGCTGTTGACGTCCGCCTTCGTTGCATACTTTTGTGCTCGCGTCGTATATTTTTTAATTGGCCCCCGCCGCCGTTGTTGTTGTTGCTGCTGCTGCTGCTGCTGCTGTGGCTGTTGCTCGTTTGTTTTGCGGTTGATGTTGTTGTTGTTGTTATTGCTGTTGGCAGTCGTTAGCTAAATGTGGTTTGTAAATTTGATTGAATTTGCTTTTGATTGTAGTTGTTTGGGGGCGGGCGCGAGCTTCTGCATACGTAGCCAGTTTTGAAGTGCGAGCCAGCTCAATTCTGACTAATAACTAATCAGATTCATTTGAACTGATTTATTTAATTGAATCAGTTAATTGAAATTAGCCTGTCGTGAGTTTGGCAAATAATTATCGGAACAAGTTCATTTCAACACTTTTCTCCCATCAAATGGCAGCTAGTTCGTCTTCTTCTTCTGCTTCAATAACCCTTTGACTGTTTTGTTGTTATTCTCAATTGTCTAATTGCATGTTAAATATATTTTTGGTAGCTTGTGCACAATTTTGTGCTGCTGCAGCAGAGTTGATGCCAGCCGCTTGTGGACAAGCCACGCCTCTGCCGCCGCCGCCGACCCCGGTCCAACGGTTAATTTCTGTTTGGGTGCCAAGCAACTATTTGCATTTGCTCAAGTCTAATTGCAAATATGTTTTAGCAAAGGATACGGGCAGTAGGTCAACGGAAGTATGCGGGCAAAGTAGGCCTATGAGTCAACTCACTCAACACACTTACTCAACACACTTATTCAACACACTCACTCACTCACACACGCACGCTAGGTCACTCACTTACTACCTCACTTCTTCACTTCGTTTGCCGCTCTCATCCTCTCAATAACTTACGCACAGCATATGCGGCTCTCCCACTCTGCCGAGCAGCCATATTTACTCTTTGTACTTGCAAAAGAAATTGTACTAATGGAATTATTTCATGTTTTCCTTTTCTTTTTACTTTTCTTACCACTGCGGCACGTCGCATTTCGTTTTGTTTTGTTTGTCGTTTTGATTTGCTTTCGTTTTGGTTTGTTTTTGGCTTTCGTTTTGTTTTTTTTATGATTACTTTTTTTTTTTTCTTTTTTACTATTTTGCCTCCTTTTCTTACGAGCGCGCTGTGCAAATAACTCAACGTTCGACGTTCGAGGTTCGACCCGTCGCCGCTGCTGCTGCTGCTGCTGCTGCTGCTCCTTGGTGTTTCATCTTGCGTTGCGCTCTCGCTCGCTCTCACACGCTCTCGTTCTCTAAGCGACTATGTCGACTGCGAAATCAAAGCAAAGCAAAACATAGCATACAATATAAGCGTCGCTGTTGACGTTGCGGTCGGCGCAGCAGCCGCTAAAGCGAGCAAGAAATAAAAAAAATTAAAAAAAGAAAACGGAAAACTTTTTTGTTTTCCTTTGGGGCGTTTCAAATAATTTTTGACTGATTGAATTATTAATAAAATTGATCGAAATGCAAAGAGAGGCGACGTCGCTGCAGCCGCCGCTGGTCAACAGAAATAATGTTGATTGAATTAAGTACTTTAAAGCTTATTGGCCGAGCTAAGAGAGCGAGAGAGGGCAGATAAGTTGTAGTTGTTGTTGTCCATGTTGAGTGAGAGTATTTGATGTTACTGCTATGAAAGCTTCTTACGATTGGCCACTTACCGAAAGAGAAACGTACACGCACACACACACTTACTCACACATATGTAAGAATATATTCATGCGTGCCAGAATGTGGCAGCATTTAATTAACACAAATTTCCATTAATATATATCAATTACAGTTGACTTAATTTTTAGGTAATTGATGCAACAACAATAAAAGGCTGGCTAATTGCATCGCTGGCTTTTTCCCCACTCTCTTTCTCTCTGTCTCTCTCACTCTATCTGCCTCGCTTGTGTGTGTGTGTGTTCATTGAGTGACATGTAAATGTATTATTTTTTTTGTTCTGCTTGTGGCCAGGCGACATATGCGTCGATAACGTTATTGTTATCGCTAGACGTTTGTACACTTCACTTCCTTTGGTCGCAAAGCTAATCAATCATGTTAATTAGCTGAACACATTTGAGTGCTAACTGACAAATGTGAGTATTCCATTTGGTGTCTTCTTCTTCTGGCCTGTGTGTCCACAGTTTAACATTTGTCGGGTTGTCACAAAATGCACATTAAGCAAGAAAACAATTTTGCTGATATTCGCGTCAGTCTTATTTATGTTCACAAAATTTTTTCCACAATTTGCTGATACCCAAAACAGAAAAAAAAAAATGGGCCTGAACTGTTGACCGCGGCAGTGCGCTTCTTTTTTTTTTTGTCGTTGGGTGCACAGCGGAAGGAAGTGGATGAGGGGGAAGGAGTGCGTGTGGGGCTGGCCGTGGGCAGGGAAGTTGGAATGAGGCAAAGTGAATTAAATATTTACATAAATTTTTAAAAATCAAAAATTAAATAATAAAAATCAAGACAAAAACGAGGCGCAGAATGACGCACGGTACATGCCACGCCCCCAGATGGCAGATGGCAGATAGCAGCTGCCACGAGGCGGCCAGCCTCAGTGGGTGGCATGCGACCAATTGGCTTTTTATTAATTAATTTATTTGAGCTGCTGCTACAGCTGCTGTTGCTGTTGTTGCTGTTGTTGCTGTTATTGCTGTTGCATTGCAATTTCAGCTGCATTTTCATTCATTTACTTGGCTTTTTTTTTTCGTGATTATTTAATTGTTTTTGCTGTTATTAATATTAAATATTTATTTTGCAATTCTATTTAATTTGCAATTTATAATTGCATTTTGATTGAGCGCCACGCCTCACGCCACGCCACGCCACGCCCCGCCAACACATTGTGGCTCTCCATCAATTTAATTGGCCTTTTCGCTGCTGCCGCGCAAAAAACTAGGCAACACTTTATTTCATTGCCTACTTTTTAGCGCGGCGGCTGCATCAATTCACAGTTATTCGATAATTGATCAACGACAAATCGATTTAAGTGCCTTTTTATGCCCTGAACTCCAAATGGGAAATGGTATTCGGGGTAGAATGGTTATATGAAAATGCAGGAGCACGAATATATAAAATATATAAAATATATGAAATATACATAAATAAATATCATTAATAGCCGTATATTCGAATATTCGCAGAGCTTAGGGTATCTCCTATTCGAGCAGCCCCGACTGCTGCATTCTAACTTGTTTACCGTTCGACTGTTGCAGCAGTTGAGTTGGGCCTTGAAATGCATTTATTTACAGTTGGCAAAAGTTTTGCTAGCTACAAATATATTGCAGCAGTGTTGCCACTGTGTGGCTCATGCCAGCAGTCTGGCAGCATTGGATAATGTCAGCATACTTACTATGAGTTGAGGAACCTCTGATACGAGCAATGGCTGTTTCTCTCAGCTCCCTATGATTCTATTACTAGAACTCATCGAAATGTTCTTCTCTGAACCAGTTCATAACGGTTCACATTCAGTTTTATTCAAACGTAGAGCCAATTCAGTTAAGCGCGAATTCACATGGATAAGAGACAGCTGGACCGAGCAGCCACCGACTGACCCAGCCCCAGCAGCCCACCCCAGCCCCAGCAGCCCACCCACAGCGCAAGCTCCACTTTGTTGCCCCGTGACAATCAAAATTAAAATGAGTGGTTTATTAAAATTTAAACGCTTCACTTTGCGCCCGCAAAAAGCATATATATATATTTTTTTTTTAACTTGGTCCGAAATGAAAATGAAGGACAATGCAGATGAGCGGGGTGTGGAAGGGAAGGAGTGCGAGGAGTCTGGACAAGGACGAACTGAAGAATGCAGAGGAGAATGAGAATGAGAATGAAGAAAATGAAGAGGCAGAGGCAGAGGCAGAGGCAGAGGTAGTGGCAGAGGCAGAGGACGCGAATGAGGCCGACGTAGTCGTCGTCATTGTTGGCTTTGGCTTTGGCTTTGGCTTTGGCTACTTTGATGTATTTTCATATTCCACAGAGACGAGCCGAACGCACGTTGGCTGCCAAATGAGGGCGCGGCAAGGTGTGGGGGTATGGGTGTATGAGGGGGTGTGGAGTGTGGGTAACAGGAAGCGTACTGTTGCAACGTACTGGGTGGCTCTGGGTGGTTAAAAGCATATGAAAGCCAGGCTGTTATTTGGTCAGCGAATGTTGACGTCGACGTCGACGTCGACGCCGAAGCCGACGTCGACTTCTGCAAGAGCCTTAACGTTTGTCTCTGACATTTAAACGTTGATTGATTTTGCTTGCTGGCAGCTACTTAAGTTCCCTTACCATACCACGCCCACCCCACCTCACTCCACACACACACACACACTGATAGACTCAACCCCTTCAGTCGCTGTAGCTCAATGTTTTATTTGCCTTTATTTTAATTACATTGATTTTGATTAAACGCGCGCGCGGCACATTGTTTGCCCTCTCGCTCGCTCACTCTCCCTCTCTCTCCCTCGCTCTGTCTCTCTCTCTCTCGTTCTACTTCTCTGTCTCTATTTGCACATCATTAAAATTGTAAAAATATTAAATGGCAAAACAAAAAACTAAGACAAACACGAATGCAGCACAAATTCAGACATGGCCAGCGTTTCAAGGGATTCTTTTTCGTATTTTTCATCATTGGGGATTTTTCCGGGGAGCGAATAGAATTTCGTATGCTCTTTGAAGATGGAGCGCACCGAAAGGGAGTCAAGTATTCGAATATAGAATTGAGTACAATCCATTATAATCGATAACGTTAGCTGACAATCAAAGTATATCGATAGTTATTAAAATATATTTTGATTAATTAGTAAAATGTATCGATCATTTAATAACAATGCATCGATTGTAGTCTAGTAGCTGCTAATAATATAAATCAATATAATTTCAAAATCGATAGTACTTTGATTATTTCCATGTTATCGATATTTATTGTTGTTCGAGCATTTAATAAAATATATCAGCAGTAGCAAATTACAATTGATCGATAACATATCGATTGACTATTTGGTATTACTAATCGATTGGCCTGTTTTATAATGACAACAATATATTCGATAACATTTGCTGACAAAGCATAACATGTGAAATTACCAATCGATAACAGTTGAGCAGTTGCTGAAAATTAGCGATGGCTACTCCAACTTATGCTTATCGCTCACATTCGATAAATATCGATAGCAATTGAGCGTCACGCATAAATTGTAGACGCTGCAGCATTTTCCTACCTCAGCTAGTCGCTCTCTGCACTTCTCACTTATCACACAACCCAGCCACCCACCCACCTACTGCCACGCCCACACCGAGGCTCTGTGCAGGCAAACAGGGCGAAGAGCTTTAAAATATTCAATTGGCTGATGCTGCCCGCCGCTTTTGCTGCTCATTATTTGTTAAGTGGCTTAATGAAGGCGTCCTTCGTCCTTCGCCCAGCGTCCTGCGTCCTTCGTCCTTCCTCGGCGCTGGAGCAGTCGGCCAGCCCGCCTAGTGGTAAATTGTTTACCATTCGCCCAGTTCTTCCCATTTCCAGTTTGACTTTAATTAAATCGCTTTTTATTATAAAAATGTGTTTGCTTAACTTTTACTCATCAACCTTCTCCCCTCTCTCTCTCTCTTTAGATAAACTGGCAAGCTGTTTTGTTTGCAAGACGGAGGCCTGCCTGCGCACTCGCCCATTGAAGAAGGGGCGTGGCCAGCAATATGCAATCCCAGACGAAACGATACCAGCGGGCGCACGCGTCTGCAACAGCTGCCAATGCAAATCGGTGCGCAATCGCTATCCCAACTGTCCGCTGCCCACGTGCCCCAATCCCAAGGATCGGGCGCAGCGCCTGCGGAACATACCCACACGGCTGTTCGAGCTGGCGCCGGAGCTGCGTGACCCGCTGATGGCCGAGTTCCAGATCAAGCTGCATGCCACACGCTGCTGTTCCGCCTGCCTGATGCGCATACGGCGCAAGCTCGATCCGCTCCTGAATCTCACCGATGAGGAGCGACGTCGCGGCGGCGTTGGCAGCGGCGATGCCAGCGCTGGCGATGAGACCGATGTGAGCACTTCGTCCTGTGATGAGCGCGAGCCAGGCGGCTCGGACACCGCCTCCGTGGAGAGTCCCGAGTATCTGCAGCGGCACAAGTCGCAGCTGAACAAGCAGCAGCAGCAGCAACAACAACAGCAACAGCAACAACAGCAGCAGCAACAGCAGCAACAACAACAGCAACAACAGCAGCAGCAGCAGCAACAGCAGCAGCAGTTGCCACCGCAACAGCAGCAGCTGCCACAGCCGCCGCCAGTACCACAAAAGCCGCAACAGCAACAACAACAACAACAACAACCAGCAGGAGCTGCCAATGTGCGCAGCGTAGCAGACGCATCCGGCGCCGCTTTAACCATTACGCCCACTCGCATGTCCGCCAAGGCAGCCGCAGCAGCAGCAGCAGCTGTTGGTGGCAACGACAGCGAACGCCTGCTGCCGCCAGCATGCCAAGCGCCGAAGAAGCAGAAGACCAGCGAGGAGTACGACTCTTCGGCGACAGAGACGGCGGACGAGGAGAATGAGAATTCGCCAGCGAATCGACAGAGTCCCAAAGTGATCTTCAATGCGGTCTCGCATGCGCATGCCCATCCAGCCCATGGGCATGGCCACGGGCACGGCAATAACAATGTGGCCGGGCTGCAGCCGCCGAATGCCGCATCAGCAGCAGCTGTTGCTCTCACTGCACAGCAACAACAGCAGCAGCAGCAGCAGCAGCAGCCGAATGGACCGATGAGCCAGCGTCGCGAGCCAGTCAATGTGCAGGATTGTGTATTCTCTGTAATTGAGCGACAGCTGAAGCAACAGGCCAAGGGGCCGCAGCTGCCAGGCAACAATCAGGGCAAGCAAGTCAGCCAGCAGCAGCAGCAGCAACAGCAACAGCAGCAGCAGCAGCAACAGCAGCAGCAGGCGCACAATAATTTGGATCGCAAGGAACTGACAATAGTGCGTGAATATCGACAAGATGGCAATGCCTTGCTTAAGCAACAGCAACAACAGCAGCAGCAGCAGCAACAGCAGCAGCAACAATTGCAGCAGCAGCAGCAGCAGCAACAGCCAGCGGGCTTGCCGCATGGCACCTCTGTGCAAAAGTTGAGCTCGCGTCCTGGGCCGCCGTCGAACTCGGTGAATAGCAGTGGCAGCAGCAGCGGCAACAGCAGCAGCAACAACAATGCCAGCAGCAACAACAGCAACAGCAACAACAGCAGCGACAACTTGGCCACTCTGTCTGTAGTCAACTCGCATCTCGCCCCGCATCATGTGCACATGTCACATCCACTGCTGCAGCAGCAACAGCAACAGCAACAGCAACAACAGCAGCAGCAGCAGCAGCAACAGTTGTCGAGCGGCGTGGACAAGGCCACGATTACGCCGGTGTTGAAAAAGAGCGCCATTACGCCGACGCCCCCCGACACGATCATCTACAATGTGTCTGGCAGCCACTTGGCCGCCCAGCACCAGCAGCAGCCACCGGCGCAGTCGGCACCGCCGCCCACGCATACGGTGCACGCGCCACCGGTGCAGCAGCGCTTGCCGCCGGAGCCGGAGCCGCAGACGCTGGACCTGAGCATCAAGAAGACACCGCGCGAGGGCCACTCGCCGCACACGCATCCGCATGCGCACAGCTCGGTGGCGAGCTCTGTGGAGCGGCACCATGGCCCGCCGCCGCCAAGCATGGGCGGTGCGATGAAGCATATTGTGCGCACCTCGTCCATGTACCGGGGCGATGCCTCGATGCCCAGTTTGTCGGTGTCGGGTGCTCCGCCGCCCGCCTCCAGCTATTTGACCTACCAGCAGCTGCACGGCGTGGGCGTGGGTGTGGGCGTGGTGAAGACAGCGCCTGGACCGGCACAGCCGGGCTCGCTGTATGTCCAACCCGTACCTGTACCCATTGGCCAAGGCCAGATGACGCGCCCAACGCCGCCGCCGCCCGCCCAGCCGCAGCCACCGCCGACGCGCGTCTCCAAGCTGCCGCCCAAGCTCAGTCCGCAGCAGCAGCAGCAGCACTTGCACAGCCAGATGCCATCGCCGCAGCAACAGCAGCAGTCGAGTGCCCAACAACAGCAGCAGCAGCAACAGTTGCAGCTAGTCAAAGGCGGCTCCATAACCCACGGCACGCCCGCCAACACCTCGCAGCAGCAGCAACAGCAACAACAGCAGCAGCAGCAGCAGCAACAGCAGCAAATCATTGTCCATGCCGCGCCCTCGTCGCTGCCCAGTCCCAAGTACGAGAGCCTGGTGCGTCAGACGCCGCCTGGCAGCTGCCCGGATACGGGCAAGCATGGCTCGATTACGCAGGGCACGCCCCTCCATCTGCCGCCCCACCACTTGGACAGCAAGCGGGCGTACGACTTCTACAAGAGCTCGCAGCGCTTGAGTCCCGCCCAGGCGCCGCCGCCGCCGCAGCAGTCGTCGCCACAGGCGCCGCCGCCTCAGGGCTACGGCGTGGGCGTTACCGTCGGATCGCCCTACTCGCGCTCGCCGTACAGCGCGGTCGAGCAGGCCTCGGCGCTCAGCTCGAGGCAGATCGTGATCAACGACTACCACACGTCGCAGCAGATGCAGGGCCAGCAGCAGCGCAATGTCTCCCGCGGCAGCAGCAGCGCCGGCGGTGGCGCCGGCTCCGGCTCCGACAAGGAGTCGCCATCGCCACGCAACAGCATCAGCGGCAGCTCAGCTGTCTATCCGGGCTATGAGAAGGAGCCGCAGCCTCGCGGACGACCCGAATATTCCAGTCGCGCCTCACCGGCCGATCATTCCAATAGGTGAGTGCATATCTAGTGATTGACGGACTCACTGACTGATTGACTGATTGACTGACTGATTTGATAAATGATTGAGTTGAAAGTTATCTGAAGCATTGACCGCTTGATTGAGAGCAAATTGATTGATTAATTGTGTGAACTGTTGATTGATTGATTGACAAACAGATTGGTTAATTGACTGATTGATCTAATGACTGATGATTGACATTTTAGATAATTGATTGATTGGCTGACTGACGTTGTCTGATGTGGACTGACTGACCTCTTGCTTGAACGCTCAAGCAATTATTTATTTAGATTGATTGATTAGTGAATGATTGACTGTGATTGACTGACTGGCTGACTGAACGTTAGATAGTTCATCATTGAATACTCGATACTAAATTCTGTCTCTCTCTCTCTCTTTCTCTTTCTCTGCCTGCAGCACACCCAGTCCGCACCGCACTCCGCCGCCCCAGCGCCAGGGCGTCATTCAGCGCCACAACACCGGCTCGAAGCCGCCTTCGCCTGCTGCGCCGCCCCCGAGTCGCATGCACATTGTCACGCCCTACAATTTTCCACCAGGTAAGTGATTGATCAACGTGAATCGCTCTTACTGAATACCGTTTTAATCCTGCCTCGTCTCCATCTCTCTCTCTCTCTCTCTCTCTCTCTCTCTTTTTGAACAGCTGGCCACGATGCCTTGGCCTCGTTTGTGGACGTGGCCGTACAGCAGCCGCAGCTGCCGGTGCCGTCGCAGAAGGATGACAAATTGGCAGTGCCGCAACCGGCGCCACAGCCACAGCCGCCGCCATCGACGCACGGCCAGATAATAACGCATGCGCAAGTTGCTTCCGGCCAGGCGGTGCCGCCAGCTGCACACCATGATCTGCGCTACCGCACCGACTCCCTGGCGAGCTATCATATGGCAGCCGCGGTGCAGCAGCAGCTGGTCCAGCAGCAGTACAGGCACCTGAACACGGCCGCCGCCTACGAGATGCAGCGCCGCATGGAGCAGGTGAAGCGAGACCAGCGCCAGATCAACCACATTGAGCGGGAGCGCGAGATACAGCGGCAGCGCGACCAAGAGCGACAGCGACGCGAGCAGGAGCGCCGCGAACAGGAGCGTGCAGCCGAGGAGCGAGAGCGGGACAGCCGGCGCATGGAGCGCATGCTGGCCGCTGCCGTTGCGCCACCGCCTGGCCATCCGCATGGCCACGCCCACAGTAGCCACAGCCACTACATACGTGGCACGGTGCCCGAGACCGGGCCACCGCGCACCATTCCTGATCGAGAGCGAGATGCGTAAGTAGACCATATCTAGCAATCAATCTGTGAGCTACTTATAATCAATCAGGGAAACCATATCAATCTGTGAATTGCTTTCAATCAATCAGAGAATCAAGCCATATCCATCAATCCGTGAATTTGCTTCAATCAATCAGAGAATCAAGCCATATCAAACAATCCATAAACTGTCTTCAATCAATCAGAGAATTAAATCATTCAATCAATCTGGAAATTGACTTCAATCAATCTAAGAATATCAATCAATCTGGGAATTGCCTTCAATCAAATAGAGAGTCCGACCATATCAATCAATCTGTGAATTGCTTCGAATTAATCCGGGATTCAGAGCTTATCAATCAATATGGGAATTACCTGCAATCAATCCTTGAATTTCTTTAAATCACTCAAATGTTTTCAATGCAGTCAATCACATCGATCGCATCGCATTACATCACTCAATCAACCAATCAATTTTGACAATAAAATATCTAACATGCATATGCTGATTGATTTCAAAGCTGATATAAATCAAATCAATGAAATTCATGTCAAAACCAGTTGCGAATTGTAATCAATCATTTAATTACAAATTGCGATCAATCAAAAATAAAAATAATGAGATTTACAAATTTTGAAGAATTCCATCTAAAACAAGATCAAGTAGCTGTAGTATTATTACCTATCAGCATCAGCCAGCAATCAGCATCAATCAATTGATTAATCAATCAGCTGTGCACGCTAGCTAATTACTTTACAATCAATGCATTTCAATCGATCAATCACTGACTCAATCTTTCCATGTTGCAGCTACTACCGACAGGCACACGGCAGTAAGCCGCCGGAGGATGCCGGGCAGTTCAGCGCCCAGGCCCTGATTGATGCCATCATCAAGCACGAGATCAATCGCACTGGCGAGCTCAGCAGCCTGCCCCGCGACATACCGCGTCCCACCTACGTGAGTAGACCCTTTTGAGATCCTCGACTCGAGAGTAGGCGGGGATACCCTTGCTGACTGACTGAACACCCTCTCTCACACTCGCTTCCTTTGCAGTATCAGCGCGACTTGCGGCCGTCACATGAGGGCGCTGCCGTCTCGCTCATGGCCGCCGAGAACAATGGCAAGGCGAACTCCAGTTCGCCCAATGTCAACAGCATCGATCTGGAGCAGGAGCAACGTCCATCACAACAGCAACAGCAGCAGCAGCAGCAGCAACAACAGCAGCAACAACAGCAGCAACAGCAACAGCAGCAGCAACAGCAGCAGCAGCAGCAACAGCAGCAGCATCAGCAGCAGCAGCAGCAGCAGCAGCAGCAATCGCAGTCCAGCTCGGAGCGCTCTGTGCACGGCTCGCTGCGTGGCCAGGGGGCGCCGCCCTCGCATCATGGCACGCCCATTTCGCAGGCGGGCAGCGGTCCGACGGCACAGCAGCAGATCTACACGAAGAAAATCACGTTCGGCGAGCTGACTGACTCGATAATTACGAACGATTACGGGCCGACTCCGCACATGCGCACCTTCCTGCCTTATCTGCCGGAGACGCAGGCCATCGTGACGCCCGATCGCTGGAAGCAGAATCGCCGGCAGCAGCAGAAAGCCGAGGAGGCAGCCGCTGCGGCGGCGGCCGTCGAGCGGGCCAAGCAGTCGCCGATCAATGTCGTTGGCGGCGGCGTTGGCAGCGTGCGCAGCGTTGGCGGCAGCAGCAGCGACGGCGGCAGCAGCAGCAGCAGCAGCGGCATCGGCAGCAACAGCAGCGCCAGCAGCGGCGGTCGCGCCAATACGCCTGGCGAGGATGCGCGCAACATCATTCGCATGCCCCAGGCGATCAGTCCGCGCAAGTACGCCCACGATCTGATCATGCAGCAGGCCGCCGTTGCTGTTGGCGCCGATCCGGCGCACTACTTCCTCTCTGCACCGCCCAGCGCTGTGGTCGGGCGCAGCAGTGGAGGCGGTGGTGTTGTTGTCCCGCCACCTCCAACGAGTGGCGGTGGCGGCGGCGGCGGCGAGCCACGCAGCATTAGCGAACCGCGCGGCGGCAGCGAACAACGCAGCGGCAGCGGCGGCGGAGGCAGCGGCTCGGGCGCCAACTTCGACAACTATGTGAAGAATCGCATTGTGGAGGCAATGCGTGATGATTCCGGCTACGTCCAGGTGCCGCACATGACACACGCCCATGCCGTCGCCGTGGCGGCCCACAATGAACAACAGCAGCAGCAGCAACAGCAACAACAGCAGCAGCAGCAACAGCAGCATAGGAGCAAGGAGCCAGAGATCAGCGTCTCAAGGAAGACACCCAACCAGTACGAGGTGGTGGACAGCGGCAGGCGCTCGGCCAGCAGCTCGAGCGGTGGCTCGAACAGCCATCATGCGTCCGCCTATCATGCGGCACCGCCGCCACCGCCGTCGGCGGTGAATGCGTTTGCGGCGAGCACCTATGCGTATCCCTTCAGTGCGCTGACTGTGCCGAGCGCTGCTGGGGCTCTGCCGCCGCCGACGGTGCTGCCGCTGGCCCATCAGTCAGCACCGCCGAGCCATTTGAACGTCAAGGCAGCGGCACATGCGCTGAGCGAAGCGAGCGCCGCAGCAGCAGCGGGCGTCAGTCTGGTCGTTGGAGGTGGCGGCAGCGCCAGCGGCGGCTGCTCAAATGCCGGCGTGAACCCCGCCTCTAGCGTCGGCGGCGGCGGTGGCAGCGGTGGTCCGCTGAACGCCAGCGTGTTAGCCGTCGCTGCGGCTGCCGCAGCAGCAGCAGCTGCTGCCAGCGAGCCAAAGCCTCTGCTCTCATCGAAGTACGAAGCGCTCAGCGACGAAGATTAGTTGTGACTGCAGGCGTCGTCGTCCGGCATGCGCAGTCTGACGGCAGCAGCGACGACGCCTCCAGCAGCCAATCAACACAGCGCAGCCAATGTCTACCAGCACCAGCAGCACCAGCAGCACCAACAGCACCAACAGCAGCAGCAGCAGCCGCAGCCGCATATATGGAGCACCAGTGCTGCCTATCGACGTCATCAGCAGCCTCTGTCTCAGCCGCAGCCACAGCAGCAACAACAGCAGCAGCAGCCGCTGCATTCGCCGCGCAGTCACCATCAGGCGCATTATCAGCCGACAGCGCTGCTGCCACCACCACCGCTGCAGTCGACGTCGTCAGCGGCAGCATTGGCACAGCAGCAACAGCAACAGCGCGCGCATTACTACGCTGATCCGGCGGCAGCAGCAGCCGCGGCCGCTGCAGCTGCACATCACTATGCTAGCAGTGCGGGCAGCGGCGCTAGCGCTGGTCACGGCTATTATTGAAAACCATGCAAGGAGATCGGCAACAGAAAAAACACAACAATAACAACCTATGTATGTACTATAAGCAGTTAAATACAGAAAGCTCCTGAGCAAATATTATTCGAGAAACACAACCATTACAGAGAAAGCAAAAATGCAGCATAAGAAGGCAAGAAAAAAAGAAGAAATGTAACTAGCTGACACAGTTAAGCATCGCCTGTTTTGAAGAGAGCATCGCTAATTAAGAGAGAGCCTGCCGATCCGAACAGTTCGTCCAGTTATCCCTGTCTCTCTCTCTCTCCCTTCTAAGCATACGGTGCGAGCGCACAAATCGTAAAAGAGCTTTGAGTGAAAACTGCAAAGAGAGTTCGAGAAGCAACGCAACAGCATGCACACACACACACACACACGCCATATATATGTATGGAGTCGGTGCATTTGGAGCATAGAGCTGCCATGCAATTTCTCTTACTAAACCGATCGAGCGACAGACCGCCCACCCGCTTTTCTATTGCTCCCACTCATTGATTGATTCGAAACACACACACAAACACACGCACACACACTTAATGGACACACGCACGCACGCACGCACCAAAAATAAAATAATTATTTAAATATTGCAAACTGTAGTTAGGCATGCAAAATCTTCAAATTATCGTAGAGCACATGCTTGTATACGCAATGTGTATGTGTTAAGTATGTGTATGTATATATATATATATATATCTATATCTACATTTACATATATGTGTATATAAAGAGAATCAGCAACTGCTGCTGCACTTCCACTCTCACTTTCCATCTTTCTCTTGAAACGATGCGACGCTTCCTTGGGATCGATGTCAACTCGCGCTTTCGCTCTCACTCTCACTCACATCCTTGCACAGACTCGTCTCTGTCTCACACTGTTCTCGTGTTTTGTTGTGTGCCACGCTCTATCTCACTCTCTCTCCCTCTCTCTTACTCTTTGTTATCGTAATTCGATTTGACCTTTCAGTTATGTGCATTCGTTGTAATTTGTAGCCCAAACGTAAATAAACCTCAGAACTTGAGTCGAAACCATAAGGAAATAAAATGTAGTGACATTTATATGAAAATATAAATAAAAATATGTATATGTACATTTAAAGATGAAAATTATATAACATAAATACATATATATTAATCGAGTAAATTTAAATAATATATTAAATGAAAATAAACACACACTGTTGGGCTGTTCTTAGAAAAGAGAAAAAAATCTACAAAAAAAATAAAAATAAAATAAAATAAAATAAAAAATAATTAAATAAACAAAACTAAAATAAAAGCAAAAATTGATTAATACATAAATGAAAACAAATTTATATATATATATACATTTATACATATATATAACGATATAGTACACTTGCAAAAACATTAATTTAAAAGAATATTTTGTAAATTTCATAAAATCTAAAACATAATTTTTAAAATATAAAATAATTACTTTTTGTACTATCTATTACTATTTTTTTTTTTACTATTTTCTATGTGTAAGTTTTTAATTTATAAAGCATTATTGTTTTTTTTTTATGAAACATATGGATGCATATAATATAATATAATATAATGTGTATATATATACATACATATGTATATGTATATGTGTATGATGTATGCTTTATGCTATTGAATTATGTACGTTTATTATGATAAAAAATTATGTAAGTCAAAGTTAAATAAAAAAAAAAAAAACAACTCTATATATATACATACATATATACAATACAATTTATATATATTATTAAAATTATTATTATTATTATTATTATTATTATACAAATATGCATATTTTTTTATATAGCAAACAAAAAATAAAACGAGAAAAACGATGTCTTAGGGTTTAGCTATTTTACCGTTTATGTTTTTTTTTTTTTAATTATTTTTTAAATGCAAAACATTTTAAAACAAGAGTTAAAAAAAGCAAATGAAAAAATTTACAAAAATTAAATATTTTTAATACACAATGTAACTAAAAAAAAAGGAATGAAAAAAGAAAAAAAAAAATAAATATAAAAACCACAACAAAACGCTAAGACTTATTCAACAAACATTTGTAAAATATTAACAGAAACTTATAAACAAAACAAATATACAAAATATGTAGACATGCATTTGTATGCATATATATATATATATATATATGTGTGTGTGTGTGTGTGTGTATGTATGTATATGTATGTATATATATAAATATACTTATATTGAAAACATTAAAAAAAAGAAACAATTCATTAAAGTGCAAGGGCATGGCATATATTGACGTTGTATTTATATATATATATATATATATATATATATATATATATATATATATATATATATATATATATATATATATATATATATATATATAGTACACACCCACACGAGCACATATGTAGCTATACACACATACAAACATGCAACTTTGTTGTAGAGTATGTCCCGACTTTTTTTTAATAAATAAATGAATACATATATGTACGTATATATATATATACATATATATATATATATATATATATAGAATGAGAGTGAAAAAGAAAATTATACAACATATATATAGATGTGTAAAAAAGTGTATGTTTACATATAAATATATGTGTGTGCACGTATATATGTATATATATATGTACCATATATATATGTATATATATACATATATGGTAGCTGAGTCAAGGAACCGACGAACTCATAGACCTAGTGACAGAGTCGCCTGAACACAACGAAGCGCAGTTCCATATATTCCCTTATAAACAAATATATATATATGTATGTATATATATATATATCAATAAATTCAATGCAAATCCCAAAAAGCAAAAGAGAGAATTAAATAAAAGTTATCGAATTTTAATTAAAAAACAAAGCAAAATATGATAATGATATATATGATCCCAAAAATTAAAATGAAAATGTATGTAAAACACACACAAATATTGAGAAAATAAAATTAAAATGCATATATGAATATATATTAACAATATGTAATAACAACAGCAACAAAGTCGATAGTTTGAGCAAACATGTTTGTTTTTATGTTTATTTATTTGATACTTTTCTGTTTGAATATACAATTTATGGAAGAATATACGGAATATACAAAGAAACCAAGTGAAAAAAAGAAAACAAAAACAAAAAACAATTTTGAATGTTCGATAAAGAAAGATTCAAATAAATATAATAATAAACAAATAAAAATAAAAATAAGTATATGTGTGCGTGTATATGTATGGTTATATATGATTATATATATACATTTACATATACACATGAATATATATACGGCTAGAGCTGATTTTGATTGATAAACAACAAGTAAAGAGAACGATGTGTAGCTCTTAAGTTTTAGTTTGTAACTTTATGCCTTAAGTTGTAAGCTTAAAAAATAATAATATAAAATTAAATACAACATATTAAAAAGCAAACAAAACAAAAATAAAAACAAATACAAACAACAAACAAAAAAAGAATAAAACAACAACAAAACAAATGTATAACAAAACGTGCCTTTTGTCTCTTCGTCTCTCTCTCTCTCTCTCTCTCTTTTGCTCTCTCTAGGCTATTTTAACAGCATGAGCTGAAGCTGTCAAGTAGCTGGCTTACATCACTGTTAAAAGACTCAGTCACTGAATCGTGAACTTACATTGGCAGCAGCTGCAGCTTAACAGTAACGCCTGCTGCCCCTGGTGCGTATGCAAACAGTTTTCCCTTTGCTGAAATCTGTTTACGTTCTGCTAATTGCTGATCGCCTGGTATTTTAGCTAAATTTTTATACAAAACTTGTTGACCGATGTGACCCTGAATGGATGATGGGGAGTGACACAGATGACTTGTGTCACCGGCCAACCATTGTTATTTGGAATTTAATTGCAACATGGTTTATTCTCAAAAAAAGTGGCGCATTTTATTTTGTATGCATACATACATATGTACATATTTCTGCTCATACATGCCATGTAGTCTAATCGCAGCATGCTCTATTATTATTCCATCTCTATATGCGATAAACGATAAAATAACTAATTTATTTTCACCGCAGGACACATACATACATACATACATGTCGGAATTCCCCTCGCATTATTCCACCTCCCTATCAAACTAAGCCACGTGGCTAGCAAATACCACAAGTGCACATGCAACGACATGCACACAATACATACATATATATGTATTCGTCACATGTACACACATACATACATACGTGCGTATTTGCTCAGACCACATGCCAAAGAAAGTTGTAGCATCCAAAATGAGCCCGCTAATTTTACCTTCTCTATTAAGATAAACGCAAAATGCCTTATGTATACAAATTTGCGAGTACTCCCCATATTTATTACAGCTTTCATTAACAGTTAAACTCATGTTGTAGAATTTGTTATTAATATGTATGTATGTATTTTTTTTTTTTTTTTAGAACGTCCGAGCTTTGACTTGTTTTATTTTATTTGTGTTTATGTGTATGTATGTATATAGCTTAAGCTATTGCTTGGAATCTATAATTAGCATCGACTTCAGTTTTGTATAGTATATTACTTTAATCTAGATTATAATCTAGATATCCAATTATATGTAGTTGTATTACATTAAACTGTCCTTAAGAACTGTCCGCTATTAACATATCGCCTAAAGGCAATCTCCTCTTGATTAAATCTCTTGCAAATTCTTCTCTAGTTTTAAAAATAACAAACCATTTCATGTGGAAATTTTTAAGTGTATTTGAATTGTTTAGTTTAACTGGTGCTCCCTGATTCAGTGGGACGCGTTGTCTAGATGCGGATGTAGATGCTGTTGGCTTCCTGTTTATTAGAAAGCAGGAGGCTGTAGTCTGTTCATGTTAACTTTAAGAAACAAATTAAGATAAGTGGGAGAGTCTAGTATAGGCTCTCAGTGTTCGAAGAGCGCGGCTTCTTCAGCTTCTCCAGATTCTTTATAACTATGTCATGTAGCGAGGAGTAGCGATTGCGCACCTCGCACACCACCAGCCACAAACTGAGATACTCCTTCTCGTCAAGCTCGACGACAGCACGCCTGTAATCATCGATGTGTGGATACTTGGCCACCTTGGAGACAACCTTGGCGCGAGATAGAAAGTATCTGGATATCTGGTCAAAGAAGGCAGCTGCCTCCGACTCCACGGTTTGGATTTCAGCCAGAGTGTCCTCCTGAATAGAAACGCCAAAGTTGTTGCCATCCTCGATTTTAGGTATCATAAACGAGATCCACATCTTCAGTAAGTTCGCTAAGCAATGCAAAGAGCAAGAGAGATAGAGACATCAATTTCAGATGATTTTGTGAAAAAAAAAAAAAAAAAAAAAAAAATATAGTTACTTACAATCCTCGACCAGCTTGCGTATGATTGGTTTGACCACCTTAATCATTTCGCAAAGCGGCTTGTTGCACGGCACAGTGCCAGAGGGCAAGGTCAGTACAGTGGTACCGGAGACGTCTTCTTTGCGTGCGCGCTTCGGCATGGGATGGTCGTCGTCGCCGTTGCCGTCGTTGTCATGGTTATTGAGCAAGATGGGTGCCATGACCGGAATGTTTAGATCCTGATGCACCTCATTGAAGTTGCGCTCATTGAACATGGCCGTGGACAGAAGCTCATTCAGTTCGACGATTTTCTCGGGAAAGCCCTTTGTGATCAGAGTCTCCGCTTTAGTAATCAGCGAGTCCTTGTACTCCTGAACCTTAGTTATAGTATCCTTTGGCATTTTTACCGCCTTTTCAATTTCAACTTTCGATAGAAATGTCGCAGCTTTCGTCGCCGGTTTTTCACTGTTAACTCGCAAAGTTCGCAACAGAAAGTAGCGCGTGCTTCACGTTCAGCCGCTTGTGTTGGATAAAAGCGTGAGTGATACTGTGCTCAACAGCGTTGACTGTGCAAAAAGATCGAGTAATTACAGTTCGCCCGTTAGCAAGTGCAGCTTTTCAAATGCACTTTTCGCCCCACAACTTACCAAATTGAAAACCTTCGAATGCCTTCGATGCGTGCGGTAGTCCACGCTAATATTTTATGACAGCTTCACCAGTGGTGAAATTCAAAGTATTGTAAAACGCCAATAGTTGTGCTTGCTCACAGCTATCGATTAACTATCGCTAAATAATCTGTATGGAAAGAGGTAGAAAATTTTGGCGTTTGAAAATGTTAATATTAATATTGGCTTCTGACAACTCTTTGACACTATTTCAGTGTAGTAGCCTATTCGCCTAAAATAAATTCATGCAGCCAAATAAGTTTGGAAAGATACTATGAATATAATTTTATGAATAAAACTTAAAATTTATATATAGTCGTTATGTTAAAATTTGAATATTTTTATATGTTTATATACACAAAATTATACACGCAATCAGATATCACATTTAGCTACTCACGATATGGCACTGAACAGCTCCTCGATCAAATATATGTCAGAATTTCGGCCTCTTTTTCAAAATTTTGTAAATTTACTTCTCTTGCTTGCAAGCCTCTGTATGTTCTTTCCAGAATAACCAAAGGCCATCGATATCGTTCGCTTTCCAAAGCAACCATAGCCTATCGATATCGTTCGTGCTCGCTATATCGATAAAATATCGCATATTATTGCAAAATTGAGAGCCATCGATAGATATATCGATATGAGATCAATATCCACCATCAATAGCTCAGAGTTGAGCAGGAGCACGGACATGGGAAATAAACAAATAAAACAGCATCTGGAGACGGCACAGAAGACGGGCGTGCTCAAAATATCGTTGCAACGGCTGCAGGAGTTCCCACCGCAGCTAAAGTCATATCCCAATGTGTTGAAGACCCTTGATTTGTCAGAGAATCGCTTCGAAAGTGTACCCGATGAACTGGGTAGGCTAACGATGCTGAAACACCTCAATTTGAGTGGCAATCGACTGTCGGAACTGAACGAGGTGGTCGGAGAGCTGGTGAAACTGGAGGTGCTCCTGCTCATGAACAATTTCCTGACAAAGCTACCAAAGTCACTAAACAATTGCACGCACCTCAAAACCGTGAATCTGTGCAACAATCAGCTCAAGGAATTCCCAACGATGCTCTGTGGATTAAAGCAATTGGATGTGCTGGACTTGTCGCGAAATCAGATTACCGACGTGCCTGCCGAGGTGGGCAACCTTTATGTAACCGAGCTGAACCTCAATCAAAACCAAATCTCAGCCCTGGCCGAAGAAATTGCTGATTGCCCCAAATTGAAGACGCTTAGGCTTGAGGAGAACTGTTTGCAGGCGATTGCACTGACGCCGCGTATCCTCAAGGACTCTAAGATCTCTAATCTAGCCGTCGATGGTAATCTGTTCAATTCGAAACAATTCACCGATCTCGATGGCTACGACGTCTACATGGAGCGATACACGGCGGTTAAGAAGAAGATGTTCTAAATGTTATATTTTTCTATATATATTATATCATATTCCATAATTAATTTATTAGCTTAAACCGTGATGCTTTCTGTGTTGTTTTCTGCCCATCCACAATAAAGAGACCAGTCACAAAGCCTCATAGCTTGCTCGACTGCAGCAGTGCCTTCAGATGCGTGTGATAGCTGCGGTTGACAGCCTCCTGGTTAAGTGGATTGCGACGCGCCTCCTCGAACAGACGCTCGTACACGCGCCCATCCCAGCAGCCCAGCGTTGAGTTGAGCACGCGATCATGGAAGTCAAAGCCATCGACTAGAGCCACGGCATTGGGACGCAGTGCGCCCAGCAGCTCCTCGTAGCGCTGCTCTAGCTGCTGCAGCTGCTGTCCGCTAACGCTGTTCCACTTGAGTATGGCGCCCAGCTGGCGCTGGAATGTGTCCAGCACAAACAGTTCCACCAGCTGCTGCAGCAGCACAAACAGTCCCTGATTCGTGCTCCTCTTCAGCTGGGCCAGCTGCTCGAGGGCGTTGCGTGCCAAGAAGGCGTGGCCATGCAGTGTAGCCGCCGCCGCGAGTCGTCGTCCAGCGAAGTTGTTGGCTTGCTGCTCAGTGCGGCTGTGAGCCTGGCGCTGTTTCTGCTGCCATTGCCAGGCGTCGCGCAGCTGCTCACTGGCGCTGATCTCCAGCGCACGGGCTGCATTCTCGAGCAGATTGCCGCCCCAGCTGAGAGGCGACGCGTTGCGCAGATAGCTGACGCTGGCGGGCAGCACCTTGCGCTTGATCGCAGCCGTGAACTGGCGCATCAGAAAGCGGGCCGTCTGCAGCAACAGCACCGTGTGCTCGCCCTCGTAGGTGAAGGCGGCGGCAGCCAGGCCATGGAGGCTGTCAAAGTTGGCGGAGGACATGTAGCCGTGCCCGCCGCAGGATTTGCGCAGCACATCGATGCCATCGAGGGCGTCTTGGGTGCAGACAGCCTTGAGGCAGCAACTGAGCGCGTGCAGCTCGGCCAGCGGGCCAGCGCCGTCCTTTGTCTCCACCTGCTGCATGACGCGCTGATAGAAGGCCCAGAGGACGTCCGCCGCCAGGCGATAGCAGATGCCGCGCGCTATATGCGGAAAGATCTTCGCCTGCTGCGTCAAATGGTCCAGGATCTGGGGCTCCTTTGCCTTCGGCTCAATGGGACTCTGGCGTCGCACGGCGGAGTAGCTACAAGGCGGAAGCAAATGCAAATAAGATGTGTCACTCCAAGGATGCCTCCTCGCACTTACCGCGTGGCAATGGTCGCCGCTTGGAGCAGCTGGTACGTTACGTCCCGTACAATGACGACGCGCACATAGACCATGGTGCCGTACAGGAGGAGCGGCTGGCCAGCCTGCTTGAATTGGCCATCGGGCAGCACTTGGGCATTCTTCATGAGCATCTGGTTGCGTGGTATGCGTACGTTCTGGAAGCCCAGGAAGCCATTGTTCACACCATTGGCGCCTATTTTGGGGCCGATGTCACCCACATCGATGCCCGGAAGGGGCTCGTGCGTCTGCTCATCCCGTATGCGCACCAGGAACGATTGCAGGCCGTAATGCTTGCCTCGGATGTAGAGCTGGGCCAGCACCACGACCATGTTGGCCGTATGGCCCAAGCCGCCGGGCCACCATTTGTAGGCGCTTATCGTGGGTGTATTGAGAACAAACTCCTCTGTTTCCACGTCATAGTCGGCGCGCGTCTCCAGGCCGCGTATGTAGCTGCCATGACCGAGCTCCGTCTGGGCATAGGTGCCCACAATGCCATCCATGTTCCAGGCGCGTGCCAGCCAGCGGCGTTGCTGCTCCTCGTCGCCCTGGTTCAGCAGCGTGGGCAGAAACATGGCGAAGTGCAGACGCAACGGGAAACTCTGCGGGAACAGGCCCGCACCCAGAGGACCAGTCAGCAACCGACGGAAATCGTATATCTCTTCGATGTCCACGCGGTCCTTATCCTTTTCCTGCTGCTGGGACTGCTGCTCCTTTGCCTGCCATTGCCGCAGCTTGGCTATAAATCTGGCGCCCCTCGTCAGGACATGCTCGTAGCGCTCTTTGTACGACAGGTAGTTGAAGGATGCTACATCGTCGAATTCGGGATCGCTGAAGAAGTATTGCTCCAGCTCACGGCGCTTCTCCAGCTGCCCACGTCCACCCGCCCACCACACAGCAAAGTCTTCGGTGACAATTGTCGCCGCCTCGCGCTCTCGCCTCAGATCAATACACTCACCACTATTTTCCTCCATTGTGCTGTGTGTTTTCCACAGCTCTGTGCGTCGTTCACAGAGTCTTACCAACAACTAACTGGACGTGAACAGGTTCTACAGCTTATCAGCTACAGCTTGATCTTTTCATATGCCACATTTGTGCATCGATAAGATACGCGTACTACTTTGGACCCGTTTATGCATTATATGCATATCTCTTGTTGACATTAATATGGGAATTAAAGCACCTTTAACGCAGTGCTAGTGAAAGAGACGAAGGCCGATTCCAGAACTCATCTAGTTTATGGCAGACAACTGTTGGCTGATCTTTTCACCGCACACAAATAAACAGCATATAAACTGGCGATAAGGCGTGTTTAGTACTTTGCACCAGATGGGGAAATCGTATACATATGCATATGTATATTATATATGAATATATGTTTACGAGACGCTGATGGATCAGTCTGATTGGACTCTCTGTTCATATTGCTGCCATGACAATTAAAAATGAGAGCAGCAAGTGTAAGAGAAAATATTGTTTCTTATTGGATTTGGTGGATTTCTGTCGTTTGTACGCCTGGTCACACTTTTATGCAAATGGCGCGTCATAACACATGCATTCGAAATATCTTTGAAAATAGGCAATAAAAACTCGTGGTATTCATTTTCACTTTGTTTTCATTTATTATTATATATATAGAAAAAGCGACACAGACATTTTGTTTTGTTATTACTTGTATATGCATATATAAGTACGTTAATACTAAAACGACAAAATATTTCATGAATTGTGCCCGATTCAAAACCAGGCGCAACTTAAACAACAGCTCATGTGCGTTAGCCGGTCTATACGAATCGAGTTGGGTAACAGCTGATGAGTCCAAGTAACAAAGTAACTCTCGGCTTATAAACTATGTAAACACATGCACATATTGTACTATATATCAAATATTTGTTTATTCTTCGTTTTTCATTGCTGTCATTCCCGAAATAAAAATCATCGCAAATATTTTCGACTAACATTCATTCAATTTTACGATTACTAGTATAACAACTGGACAACAGCCCGATTTGGAGTGAATCGATAACGATCGACTCGGTCTATAGCTCTTATTGGGAATGAGGAGATGTTTTTGTATTTTGTATTTTGCATTTTGCATTTGAATTTTCACTTGAATATTGTGTTGCTGTATTCAATTATTGTTTTAGCGCTTGTTAACATTTTGTTGCCTCATATCAGATTTTCTCGGCTCCTATCCTCTCGTTGTGCTCGATTAACATATATATATATATATATATATTACTAATAGCTCTCTCAAAAGCAAACACATTCACACTTCATACATGCATACAAAATAGTATTTGGGTCTTACAGCGATTCTCGAGATCTTGGATATATCTAAGCTTAGTTTTTTCGTTATACCATTTTTTTATTGCTGGGTGCCTGCCCAGCTTATCAACAGATTTCATTTTACGTTCGCCTAGTTTTATTTGCGTGTTGCGATCAAAATAGAAATTTAGATCTGAATTTAGATGTCCAAACACACACACATATATATACATATATATATATACATATATATTTCTAAATGGTCTGAATGTAAACAAAGATATGTAAACTAAATAAATTCTTCTTTAAATTTAAATAATATCCATATATTGTTAGCAAACTTTTCAGACTACCCTCGAAGTTACTCATATATATAATATATATATGTATGCCTGCGGTTATTCGATTAGTGTTATTTTTACAGTTATGCGCTTTTCACTATTACAACAACTTTGCTGTGCATTCATCATGTGTCCAATTATTCCAATCTACACTAACACTAACACACGCACAGATACACCTTTATAACGAAAACAAGATATTACACGCCATCTATTAAATAGTTAATGTAAGCCACAAGAAACAAAAACTAAATGAAATGAGAACAACTACAAATTGCGGCTATTTGCACACTCCCAAGAAGAGAACAAGAAAGAAAAACAAATTGTTATAATCATAAAAAACATCATAATCATAATAGTTAATAAATAAAGATTCTAGATAATCGTTTGACAATCATATTTCACATTTGTTATTTTAACATACACACATATATACACATATAAATAATTATATATATATATATATATATATATACATATATATATATACACATAATTACACATGTATATATGTAGGTATATGCATATAGGATCATATTACATATCGTATTACAGCTATACTTTCATTTTATATACTTAACATTAACTTTCATAACTTTATCAATCGAGCTACAATTTCAATTTAACACATACTCTCAACATTCACATACACAAAATATATCTATATATAACACGCATATGTATACATTAAAAAAAATATATATAGTAATAATAATAATTAAAATAGTTGTAATTATAATAAGCTTTATAATTATAATAATAATAGAGCTACACACAACAGACATAAATCGAGAAATAAAAATAGTTTTTTTTTGCACGTTCAACATTTAAGTATACATACATATATATATATATATGCATATATATCAATTGTGTAATATATATTAATATATATAAATATATATACATACATCTCTTTACAAATATTCGTTTTAACAAATGCAGGCTTTATATAGTAGTTTATATGGTATAGTATGCACGTACATATGTATTTCCTTATGTGTGTGCCTTGTTTGTTTATAGACTTTGAATCAATTTTAACATTTAGCATTACAATTATTGATCTTTACATACATTTATATATTATATTTATTATTTTATCATTTCAGTTGAAACTTGCGTTAATTCACATACAATACGATCTACTATAGCTATATATGCATACATATACATACATACATACATATATATATATATATATATATATATATATATATATATATACATTTGACTTAACCTATTTCTATATATACATACATACATACATATGTATGTATATATACTTTTATATATTTATATAAACTCTATATAACTGTGTTGATTCTTAAACGTTTTTGCTTTCCGCTTGCTTTTTGCTTTTCGTTTGCTTCTACTCTTTACATTTTGTTATTGTTTTTAGTTTTGTTTACTTTACTTGTTTTTATTTTTAAATTGTTTTTGTTTTTGCTTTTAGTGGCACAGCCACGTTTTGAACTTTAGGCCTTGTTTCCAGCTCTTTCTACTTCTTGCTTTTTTACTCCGGCTCTGCCTCGGATCTTTTTCTGCTCCATCTGCTGCTTCATCTGCACCTCCAGGTGCTCCTCCTCTTTCTGCTCCTTCCCCTTCTCATTCCATGGTTACATTTCTATTTGATTTGTTATATTTGTTGCTGTCTCTCAGTCTCTCTGAGTTTGTGTGTTTGTCGGGGCTTGTGCGTATCAAATACAGTTAGAGTGTGACAGAGAGTGCAGAGCAGAGAATGAGTTAGAGGGAGACAGATGGAGAGAGAAAGAGAGAGAGAGAGAGAGAGAGTAAAAGAAAGAGATGGAGCTAAGCGACAGACGACGATCGCGTGATGATGACAATTACAACAACAACAGCAACATCAACAACAACAATAATGACGACGACGACGGCAACAACAAATGACATCAACAACAATAAAAACAACAATTAATTTCAACTACAACAATAACTAAATAGAGTCCGTTGAGCAGGCGACGTGGACGGCGTTGCAGGGCGGCGCGTTCGTCTATTTGGTCTCATCCTGATCCATCGGCTCTTCGGAATCATCACGCGAGAGCGTTCTACACCAAGAGAGGGAAGTATTAGATATGAATATATGAATATGTATATACATATATATATATATATACATATATATGTGTATTGTTTGATTGCTCACCTGTGCAGCGACTGCATGGAGAGGCCGGCCATGGCGTTGACCGTTTCAGATTCATCGTGCTCGATCTTCAGCGCATCCAGCGCGGACAGACAGACTGTGTGCTCCAGCAGTCGGACACAGGGCCAATGCGTTTGCTGAATGAGGAAAGAGAACAGAATGAGTAACTCGATTATGCATATATAGATATATTTATGTATTTGTGTATCTATTCATATATATATTGGAATATCATATAATAATATATAGATATACGCATCTACATATGTATCTGTATCTAATTGTATCTGTCTATGTGGCTACATATTTATGTAACTATGTATCTATATATGTATCTATACAATGATTGTATTAGTATGTCTATCTATCTATATTTCATTGTATCTGTATGTTCATGTAGCTTTTCATCATTGTATCTATATATCTATGCAATGAATGTTTCTGTATATCCATCAAGATTTATATGTATCTATATATCATTGATTTCACAATCTATACAATGATTGTGCCTGTGTATATAGTCTATATGTATCTATATATCATTGTTTATATATATCCAAATGTATCTTAGTATCTATGTCTCTCTGTATCTATTGTTTTTTCAACAACCAATTCAGCTTCAGATAAGAGTTGAACCAAAAATCAATATGATAAAATTATGTGTATGTGATTTATAAACAGATCCGTATATTGGAATCAGGCAGCCATATATGAAGTATATGTTGCATACATATATGTATATACTTGATCGCTACTTACTTAGTTACAATAAACCACAACGAAAAGTCTCTGATATCTCAATCTAATTTGCAATACACGATCAAGTACTCAATTTTTGAGTTAGGATCTATATTTTATAAACTATTATAGATATAGTGCAATAGCATAAATCGAAGGAAATGGATTTTTAATTTGAAAAATTCACTAGTCTTCAGAGATCTTAAAATATTCCTTAGGCAGATGTGCCTGATTTTAATGAAACGCTGCCAATTCTTGTATAATACAGCTGTACTTTAAGATATTCTATGGAACTTGGAGATCTGATTCATACATATATGTACATATGGGCTAATCAGCTCACCTGTATGGCAATAGTCTTCTGCAGCGTGTTGATGGCGTTCTGGCAGGGCGGCCGCTCCAGTTCGCTGGGCGCTATGGGGGCAGCCGGATCGCCGAGGAGGGCGCGTACGCATTCCTGCGCCGAATCACAAATGGCCGCCAGATCGTAGCCGCCCTCGAGGGCCAGCACCACCTTGCCGTTGGCCAGCTGAAGCAACTCGCGTGTCATCAAACCGAAGCAGGCGGGCGATACGTGATAGCCCCCAAGTGGAGCCGGATGCCCGGTGGCCGCATCGAAGCCGGAGGAGACAAGCACAATGTCCGGATTGAAGCACTTGGCAATGGGCATCACAACGGTACGGAATGCAGCGATATACTCGGCGTCGCCCAGCGGTGGATTCAGAGCGCCCGACCACGAGATGTTCACATTGTAGCCGAGACCAGCACCGGAGCCACACTGCAGCCCCAAAATGCGAGCGAGATGGAAAGAGAGCGAGAGAGAGAGAGAGAGAGAGTGAGTGAGAAAGGAATACAAAATGTACAATCAATTAAATGTCATTTAACTGTCCTATATTATACATGTTCTACTTTAAATATATAACCTATGATATAAATCGCTTGTAGCACTGGTTGTTCTTATAGCATGTCCATCTACAGCTATGCATATAATAACGGAATTTACTCGGTCAACAGATTCCACGAGAAGATCGCAGATCATAACGTTTATCATGTAAGAGCATGGATCCCACATTTAATATGTGTTTAGGGACTTACTGATGGATTGACATAGATTTATGATCAAAGATTACACAACATATATACATATATACATATATCATAGACCATAGATCGTTGATCAACAATCGGGAATCGTTATTGATATACCATATATTTTGGATCATAGATCATAAAGAATAGATCAGAGAAATAGCTCTTTAAATGTAAATCATTGATCGTTGGTTATAGATCATAAATCATAGTTCAAAGATTATAGAAGATGACAGAGCAGATCAAGATAATAGAATGAGTTAATATGTGGCTTAAAAATTCAAATGCTGTAGAATCCGGTTATGACGACTCCGCTTATGGCGTCCGTACGGCTATTGTGACGAAAATTCTGGTCCCCAGACAAACTTATATGATCTTTCGGGTATATGGTTGGCCCTAAATTGAATTCTACTGCTATTATTATATATTATATTATAATTATATTATGTTTTCTTGAAGCTTGAAACACTTGAAGCATGCAGAACGTGAAATGAAGACCCGTAGATCGTAGCTAAGACAGATCATAAATTGTAGATCTTCTATAATATATCACAAATCTAAGCTCGTAGAGCACATTTCATAGGGCAACCAATCGGCAGTAGTTTGTCGCTCAGAAATCTTAGATTATGGATCATATAACTTAGGTCTCATATGTAGCCTTACACAAAATAGTTTTTAGTGAGAGCGAGTTTGATGTGAAATATTTTTTACTTAAATATAATCGGATGACAAAGGAAGTAAAGTTTAAAGGTCCCTCACATATTTTCAATTTTCTATTTTCAAGCTGAAAATCGATAATTATCGATAGTCCACCTGAAGTGGCTTACGGTTGCCTACTGAACCATTAAGCGTCGACTTTTTTGCAATAGGGATATCGGGCGAAAGCTTTGGGCCTTACCTCAGTGGGACCACCAGTGCCGGGAAAGAAATTACCGTCATCGTGTCGATGTATGGAAAGATATAGAATGTCGGGACTTTGGTAGAATGCTTGCTGAGTGCCATTGCCATGATGCACATCCTAGAGGGGGAGAGATACGGAGGTTAGTATGCGAGGCGAGAAGGGGGAAGTAGGAGAGTTGGCTTGCCCAATCGACGATGAGGATGCGCTTCATTTCGGGCACGCGCTGGCGCAGCAGCTTCGCGGCGATGGCAATTGAGTTAAAGAAACAGAAGCCCATGGCCAGGTTGGCCTCTGCATGATGGCCGGGCGGACGGACGACGGCGAAGCCGTTGCGCAATTCACCTTTGGCCGTTTTGAAGGCCAGATCGATGACACAGCCAGCGGCCATGCGGGCGGCCGTTGCCGTATGATGCTCGTTCCAGGTGGTGTCCAGGTCGACGCCCAGGCCGCCGCAGGAGAGCCGCACAAAGCTCGCGGAGAGCGTGCTCTCCAGCTTGGGCCGGGTCAGCTGGCCCTGGTTCGAGCCAAAGAGCATCGCGTGCGCCTCCGTGTGCACCGTCTGCAGCTCCTCCTGCGTGGCCTTGCGCGCGCGCAGTCGATCGCATCGCTTCACCAGATCCGTCTCGTTCAGCCGCGCCCACACACTCTGCAGCCGCCCGCTGTGCTCCGGATGGGGCGCGTTGTCGCCGCAAATGCACGCGTGTTTCAGCATCAGCGGATCGTAGGCCAGTCCCGTTGTGATCTTCTTGTGCGCTGGCAGTCCGCTCTCCACCGACGACTGCTGATGCTGTCGCAGCTGTGCCGCGTACACGTTGCTGAAGAGCTGGCGCTTGTGGGGCAGCGACAGGTTCACGGGCGGAATATGATCGGCCGAGGAGGACGTAGCGATGGGCGTCGGATGCTGCCCGGTGTCGGGTATCTGGCTGAGGCCATGGCCCGGCACCAGGGGGCTGCTGAGGGTGCGCGAGAGCGGGCGCATCAGGTCCTTGGCCAGCTCCTCCTCGTGCAGGTAGAGCAGCTCGCGCTGCTGCTGCAAATACTCCTGGTCCCGCAATTTGCTGGACTTGGCGGCCGCCCGATAGGAGGCGGCGGCCAGGGCCTCCGGCAGATTCTGCGAGGTGCTGGTGGCAATCGTGCTCGTCAGCACCGTCTTGGGCGGCTTCTTCTTGTCGGTGAGGTCCATGACCTCGGCCGCCGTGTCGTCCTCCTCCTCGCGCAGCTGCAGCTGCGGCTCGCGTATCCCGGCGACCACAGCCGCCGCGGCAGCCGCATCGCTGCGCGTGAGCACCTTCTGGCGCAGCTTCTGCGTGAGCACCTGGTGCTCGTACGCCTGTCGCTCCGCCTGCCCGAGAAAGGAGAGCGGATTAGTATGGATGTAGGCGCATGGCTGGCTATATATCTAAGTGCATGTGGACATACCTCGCTGTTCTCGTAGTGCGTCTGCACCACGCTCAGCTGGCTGGCGCCCGTGAGCATGGGATGGCCTAGGGGTAGGGGCGCCGATTGGGTGCGCCCCAGTGGACGGTGGCCCTGCTTATGCAGATGCACCTGCGCCACCTGGGCGTCCGTGATGGGCGCGTGCGCGTGGGCCACCTGCTGCGCCTGCGCCTGCGCCTGCTGCTGATGCGCATTGTACAGCGCATGGGCGTGGCTGTGGCTGTGGCTGTGACTGTGGCTGTGGCTGTTGGAGGGCGGCAGTGAGCCAGCGGCGGCAGCAGCAGCCGCCGCCGCCACGGCCGCAGCAGCCGCGTGGAGATTGACGGCAGTGGTGCCGCTCAGATGCAAATAGGACGAGGCCGAGGTGAGGGAGGCGGCGTGCGCCTGCGGCGGCGCCGTGTCGCCCACCAGCGAGGCCTGCGACGAGGACGTGGACGTGGCCGAGGCGGAGCGCACCACCGGCGACGGCTGCGGCGCAATGCCCGTGGCGGGCATCATCGAGAGCGGCGGCGCCGGCTGCCGCCCGCCAAACGACATCGCCAGCGGATTGTAGTAGGTGGGCGCCACGCCCACGCCGGCCACATTCACGGGCGGTGCACCGGGCCCGGCGGCAGCGGCGGCCGCATGCTGCTGCAGTGCAGCGAACATGGCATAGTTGGCCTGGCCCGCCTGGGCGTTGGTTAAATGCGGACGGCCCAGCGATATGTTTGGCAGGGAGGGCGAGCTGAAGAGCGGCAGGTCGTTGATGCTGCTGCGCTGGCCGGGCTGGTACTGGCTGCCCTCCTCGTTCTCCTCCTGGATGGGCGCGCTGGTCGGTGAGCCGCGGCTACCGACCACGCCCACCGACAATGTCGTCGACGAGGGCGGCGAGTTGGGGCCCGAGTCTGTGGTGCTGTTGCAATCTTGATGATGATGGAAGCGGTGGAGGGTGGAGGGGGGAGGGAGGAGGAGGAGAGAATAAAGATCATAAATTACTAATTGATTGATTAATTGATTGATTGACTGACCATAGATGGAGTGAGTGATTGAATGATTGAGTACAATAAATAAAATCTTTTCATGTTTCTTTTGCAGTATTTTTTTTTTTTTTTTTTTTTTTTTTTGGCCATGCGGCAGCAGGAGCAGCAGGAGCAACAGCAAAAGGCAGCAGCAAAACGCAGGATTAATTTCAGATTAGCTTCGATTAATATATTCACAACAACAACAACAACGGCAACAGCAACAACAACATGTGTTAAATTCAAAACAACAGTAATAAAAAAATAAAAAAAATTATTAAATTATAAAAAATGATAAAAATAAACTTTTTGTTCGCTTGCAAAAGCCGCGCGAAAAGAGAGCAAAAAATGAATTTATTTTAGTTACATGTATGTGTGTGTGTGTGTGTGTGTGTGTGTGTGTGTGTTGGGGTGTGTGTGTGTATGTTTATAGAAATTGCTCAAGAAAATAAACATATATACACATTTATTGATAAACTTATAAGATAAACAAATGGACGAAAAACAAATTCATAAAGTTCAATTCTTCAGTGCAAATTTGCATTACAGTAGAGCCCGGCTATAACGACGCTCAAGGGACCGTCGCAATACCCGGAACACGCTATACGCATATAAGTTTGTCTGGATACCAGAATTTTCATCGCAATAACCGTACGGACCCTATAAGCGGATTTTACTGTATTTCTTTGGACAAAGTGTTCGAGATTCTCTCCGTAAACCTGATGGATCATCTAAAACTCGAGCTGTTTCAATATTTCAATATGATATTTCATATTTATGTTTAGAGATATGTAAAGACTATAAGCAGATAGCTATATTTCTATATATAGCATATGAAAAGTTTCGGTTTGTTTTCGATGGCTCAATTTGAAAAATCTACGAATTTTACAATCGAATTTTGGTATATAATGAGATTTATATTTAGACACAGCGAAATGTTGGAGAGATCATTGAATGGATTGATAGATCTATTATGGATTCAAGAAAATATATATATATATATATACATATATATGTAAAGAGAGAGGGGGAGCGAGAGAGTGTGAGAGATAGATGTATACAGCAGAGATGGACTGAATTACATAGTAAAATAGATCTTTGAATAGTTTTCAAATGCTAAAATTCGATAGTTTATTCAGAGAAAGAGAGAGAGAGAGAGAGAGGGAGGGAGAGAAAGAGAGAGAGAGAGCGAGAGAGGGAGTGAGAGAGAGAGAGCACACACAATTATGGCGCCCAGTATAATCGCGATAATTAAGATGGACATTGTTGCTCTTTTGACTATTGTTGTTGTTGCTGTTGTTGTTGTTGTTGTTGTTGTAGCTGACCCAGCCGACGACCTTTGCGCATTGCTTTCAGCTTTGCCACACATCTGTCTGCGCGCGTGCGTGCGTGTCTGTGTGTGTGTGTGTGTGTGTGTGTGTGTGTGTGTGTGTGTGTGTGTGTTTATGTAATTGCCTCAATTTCCATTTTCATATCCAGTTTTAAGCGCTCCGCTCCAAAATTACAACAAAACAGTGAAACGCGCTCCAAGCGGTTCGATGCGGTTGCCACTGCCAGCGGGTTGACCCCAATCGGATGCTCGATCAGATCCCCTCCAGAATTTTGACAATGTATGTGTATGCATGTGTGTGTGTGTGCGTGTGTGTGTGTGTGTGTGCGTGTGTATGTATTTGCTCCATTGTGATATACGTACTTGTGAGAACCGAGTTCTTCTGATGCCGTCGCTGGGCGGCCTGCAGCAGCCGTTCGTGCCGTCGAGCCCCCGCCGGACCGCCGATCCGTGCCTTGCGCTCGATGACGCTCTGCTTGAGCCGGATCTTCAGCAAATTTGGCTCCGATGCTGTTCAGGTGATGCATATACATATACATATACATATACATATACATATACATATACATGTTTCTCTTTAGTATATATGTATATATGATGTGCGCATATGTGTGTGTGTGTATGGGTGGGTGTGTGTGTGGGTGGGTGGGTGTGTGTGTGTAGCCTATGGGAGTACCTACAGTTACGCTCGATGGGACCTCACTTGGGTTTGCCTCTGAGGCAATTGCGTTAGTCATTCAATTGATCGAGTTTAGTAACATGCTGCATAGCAAGGGCATAAAGTCTGAGTCTAAGTATACCTAATACCTAAATATACCTAAAGCAATAATCTAATATTCAACTGATTTAACAAACTTATTTTAAATCTAACTGATCTAGGAAACTAAGCTTTATAACTACAGATCTTTTGCTATATTCGTATACCTAATAGTTCTAGCCTTATATAACGTTGACCTTATCACTTACACTTCTTCCAAAACTATCTATTTACTGATCAGCAATAGAGCATTGCCTATTCTAAAATTCTTCCTGCTGATCTCTGATTAGTTCCATTTCTTTAACTGATTTGTACGATATATATTTCAACCTTCTTCTATGCTTCTATTCTTCCAGCTGATCTATGATTGATTCATAGTGAATATATTTCAATAATATTTTCAGTAAGCTTTCAGCTCCCATTGAAAGTGATCTAATCTGACTCAATTATCAATAATCGCTAGTAATTTTTTTTGGATAAGTATATTTCCAAGAAAAAAACCATTAAAAAACAATGCTCTAAGCTAATTTATCGTTAGAATATATATGATGCCTATAAATGAAATCATTTTAAACTAGAGTCATATGAGAATTCAATTCCAAATACTAGCTTAACTGAGCAGTGATCAGTGATCGGTAATCGGTGATCAATGAAAAGAGCTGTATGATTGCTGATCAATAATTATTACTAATCGAAAGTTCTCTAGCGAATAAAGTTAATTATAGAGCAACAACTACTACTCTTTAGAGGGCTGGCATTTAATAGTGATCTTGGCCTAAGTCAAAGCAATCATTGGATTGCATAGAGAACTTAGAGAACTTTGAATTGTTGTAGAAAGTGCGTAATACTTCTTTTGAGACGAAACTTCAACTATTCCAGCTGTGATCTCAACTGATCGTCAGAAATTCTAGCAGCTTTAGCTCAGCTTTTTGGTTTAGTAATCAACAAGCGATGCAATTGGCAACACTTTGTAACGCCAAGCAGAGAGCAAAGAGAGTTAGTTAAGACAAGTAGAGGGAAGGTGTTGCTTTTTTTTTTTCTCTCATTCAACAATTGCTACACACAGCATCGATAAGAATGTTAGGGCATTGGCATTGGCATTGACATTGACATTGTCATTGACATTGACATTGACATTTTGATCACTTACCAGTTTTCCTCAGGGGGAAATCAGATTCATATTTGAGCAGTGAGGTCGGCGGTTGTGGTATTTTGTATGGATGTGCGCTGGTGACGGTGCCAGCGGGCAATGATTCGCCCGAAGAGCTCTTAACAACACCGCTGCAAGAGATAGAGAGAGAGAGAGCGAGAGAGCGAGAGAGAGATAGAGTTTTAGATGCTGAGTATAGATAGATGGATATCCTTACCGATTGCGATAGGGCGATGTGGTTGTTGTGCCATTTGGAGCCACCGCCTGCGACTTGCGGCTCATGAGAAAGCACTGCAAGGCGAAAGAGTTAAATAAAGAGACCAAAAGAGAGCGCGCCAGAGAGAGCAGAGGCATTTATAGTTACACTGAGTATCTGTTTGACTTCGGGACTCGCATTAGCGCTGCAATTCTCCTTTCGCTTCATCACTTCACGTTCTTTTCGCTCCCGCTGCTGCTGCTGCTGCTGCTGTTGTTGTTGCTGTTGTTGCTGCTGCTGTAGCTGCTGCTGTTGCTGATGTTGCTGATGTTGGTGCTGGCGATGCTGCTCCTCGACAACTGCTGCCGCCGTGACCATGCTCTGTTCCCGCAATTCCTGGAAAGCGCCATGTGAATGCACCGCAAACTGAATAAATTACAATAAGTTCGAGAGAGTTTTTGTTGTTGTTCTTGTCTCTTTTTTTTTTTTTGCGAAGGGGGAGGGTTCAGAATAGAATTAGTTATGCGTGTGTGTGTGTGTGTATGTGTGCTTTTGTTTTTGTTGTTGCTGCTGCTGGTCAAGCGTTGTTGTTGTTGTTGCTGCTGCTGCTGTTTAGTCATCTATCTAGCAGGGCGGCACTTCCGGCCGAAAGCGCCGGCAAGACGACGCTTGATAAAGTATTTTTGCTTTTTATTTCATTTATGTATTTATTTATTTATATATTTTTTTTTTTTGCGCTGCCCACGCGCCAATGTCGCCAACAGCAGCAACAACAACAAGTTAAAGCAGCAACAGATACAAAGTAGAAAAAAGAAAAACAAACAAAACAAGTTTAAGTCAGCTAGCCACAATTTCTTATATGCCTATTCGATATATATCGCCGAGTGTAAAAACTAAAAGTAGTTAATAATTAAAGTAAGGTGGGAACTGCTGTTCATACAAGCAATACAAACTTGGGTCCAATCTAATCTAATCTAATATTGCTTCATTAATCCACATTGTGTATATCGATATTTATCGTTTATCTAAGATTCGAAGTATAATTGAGTTTTTATTAACTGTGTATTTACGCGTATTAGACGCAGCAAGCTACCGTTACATCAAACGGGACATATGTTGCAGGCCAGCCGATATTTATCGTTTTAGACATGATTGCTGTAGTTATCGAGACATCGAAATCGACTGCGTTTAACTGACCAAATTGATATCAATTAAGCGTTTACTGTCTTTCAAAATACACGCGGTGAACATCGATAATTATCGATTAGCTAAAGTATGTTCAGAGCCATCGATATCAAAAAGGTACCGACAGACTACATAGCAATTAGATAGTACCAGCATACACGTTATGCATATCGATAGTTATCTATTTACTGTGACTTAGAAAGTTATCGATATCGAAAGAGTTAATGATATATATAACTCTGCTAAAAAGCCTACATACTGCATTTTTCTTCAATTAAAACTAACGCATAGCTATGTAGTGTATCGATATTTATCGATTTGCAGTAGTACTAGTAATACTAATATATATACAAACGATTCATATACATACAACAACAAGATGATACAATCAAATCCGGTAACTATCGTCTGAGAGCTTTTTAACAATTAACGGCCATTTAGTATGACTACTTGGGGAATAGTTGGCTTTATCAACCAACGTTATCTTTGGGGAAATATCGACGCGATCTGCGATCTAATCTCTTGAGTTTTTTTTTTTTGTTTCTTTTGTTTTTTTCGTGAGTTTTTCATGTTTGTTTTCGTCTGACTCTTCTAGCTACTCACATGATATTTGTGCTCCAGTTGCAGTTTATGCTCCAGTTCCATTTGCTTCGTCTGTTCCTGGTACGAGTGGAAAAGACGCTGTTTCTGCAGCTCCTGGCTCTTCTTCAGCTAAAAGCGGAGAAACAGACGTAAAAGATGAGCAAGCGATTAGAGAGACAGAGAGAAAGAGAGAGAGAGAGAGAGAGAGAGAGAGAGAGAGAGAGAGTGTGTGTGTGTGTGTGCGGGAGGAACGGCGCCATTGATCGTGATGTTGTGGTAAATGTCGTGGGCAGATCATTAAATGGCTGTGAGTAATTGCCCCGAAAGATCTTTGTCTATAGCTAAGTAGATGCTGTGACGCATAGCCACAATTCAATGTTGAGCGAAAGAAGGGGTATAGGGTATACGTAAATGCATACACACACACACATACTTATACATGTATGTATATACATATGTTGATCAGCGAAATAGATTTGTGCCTACCGTTTCAATGTCAACGGTGATCAAGTCATCAACGAAGCGGTTCAAAGAACTCGCAATTATTCGCAATACAAATTCAATTTGGTCTTTGCATAACTTAATTCCAGGCGATATTTCAGGAAATTGAACAATACTAGCTGAATAATGGACTCACGATTCATAACAACAAAAACTTGACAAGAAACAAACAACAAATTGATAGGAATATCTCAAGATAACTCAGAGAGAAAGTCTAAAGAAAATAAAAATTTGACAAAATAAAAACACATTGAATGGGAATACCCTATTTAAAAATAGACTCAAAAATGCCGATGATAAAAGCTCTTTGGGTAGTATGTTATTAGATATCAGAATCAAAGCTAGATAAGCATAGAAGAAAAACACATGCTAACTAAATCGTCTTCAGTTACTTTTCCTTTAATCAAATAGATTTATTTTCCAGATAAATTTCTAGTCCTACTCTTCTGAGAATTCAAACGGAAATCCTATAACTTGAAGTACTCATTCTTGGGGGATTCACACAAAACTGCCCTAAAAAACAATCGAGTTACTTGTTATGGAATTTTGTTTTTCCAAGATCTATTACGGAGTCTCTAACATCCATTGACCAACATTGCTTATGATCATTCGCTATAGATTTACATATATCTATAGAAATTCGATATAATCACAATACCTTTCAGATTGAATTATAAACAATATTAATTACTTCGCCAGTATTTTAATGGCATATAAAAAATCTTTATAAATTTGCCACTTAAGCCGTTTGTAAATACAAACAAATATGTATGTCGCCCATTTACAGTTGTTTTGCTATAATAAAATCAGTTCAAATTATCAGTCTCCTAAAAGCTGATCAATTAGATAATTAGTGCATTTGAAATGAATCATGTTGTGATGAATGGCTTGGATGAATGCACTCTGATTCACTTCGGCACTCTGAGACGACACACACACACACACACACACACACACACACACACACGCATAGGGTTTGCTAGCGATTACACAAATGAATTAGCTAAGCAAATCACGCGTCACAATACATCAATTGTTGATCATAAATTGTTGATTATTGGCTGTGCTCTCTCCACTCTCACTCTCTCGCTCTCTCGCTCTCTCGCTTTCTAGCTGAGGGTCGCTCTCTCCCTCTTTCACTTTGCTGGCGCGCTCTCTTTATTACGTACATGTTGCTGATATGTTTCCATGACCTTAACGCGACGCTTTGTCCAATTGGACGCACACACACACGCACAATCTCTCTCTCACACATACACGCACTAACACGCGCACGCACTGGTCGGGCACTAAAGTTGTTGTTGTTTTTTTTTTTTTTTCTAATTGGTTTTTGCTTTTGTTTTTGTTTTTTCTTTTTGTGATTTGCGTTGTTGTTAGACACTTTTTCATAAGCTTTTAGTGCTCACAGCTTTTGGGCAGGAAAAAAATAGAATAAAAATAAAAACACAGAAAAAAAATAAAGAAACTACTCAGAACACTAATAAATAATCTGTAGAAATATGCGCCGCTGTTAGCTTTATTTTTTTTTTGTTTATTTTTTAGTTTTGTTTCTCATTTTGTTGTCTGCCTCTACTCTTTGTCTTAATTGTCTATACATTTTTAGCTGATGCCGTATGTTTTTAGTCTTTTTGAATTTTGCGTGTATATTTGTTATAAACTGTATATTTTTTGTTTTTCTGCGTTTGCTTGACTTTGATTTCAATATTTTTCACAGCGCCGCGCGTTTTCAACTGTTAGCTCCAATTGGTGTATTTGAATTGGATATGTACGGTATTGTTCCAATTTGAATTGCTATTGACTGCGCTGCTGCTGCTGCTGCTGCTGCTACTGCTGCTGCCTGCGTCTGTTATTTTATTTGATTTTAGTTTTTTCGTTTGGCTTTGGCATTCGTCGAACGCGCTTTCATTTCAGTTTCACTCAAGCAACTGGCGCAAAAATCAAATATAAACACAAATTTAGATACAGTTATTCGCTAGCCAAAGCGCACGAAGCGAACAGGCGGCGAGCGTGCGAGCGAGCTAAATGAACGTGTGCTGCGTCGCTCACGCTGCTCACGTTCGCCGCTCGCCGCTCGCCGCTCGCCGCTCTCTTCCTAATTAGTAATTACTCTCTCTCTCTCTCTCTCTCTCTCTCTCTATCTCTCTCTATCACTCTCTGGCGTGGTCAGTTGCGGCGGCAGACAAACGGGCGTTTTTATATTCATCGTTCAATCGTTCGCTTAATGCAGCAGTCGCAGTCGCAGTCACTGTCGCAGTCGCCGTCGCCGTCGCCGTTGACGTAGCAGCAGCAGCAGCAGCAAGCCATATGCTATATAGAAAGAGTTCTTAGAAATCTGCTGTTGCACCTGACTACCCCTTTGTTTAAGCAATAATCTGACCCCTAGCCTCCCCTGCCACGCCTTCCTTTCCACCCGCCCACGACATTTGCCTTGCACAACTTTTTGTTGCTGTTGCCGTTGTTGTTGTTATTCAGCATTCTGCTGGCCAGAGCGCATGCTATAATTATAAAAGGCCCGTGCTATAATTATAACGGGGGCCAAAGACAACACACAGACACGCCCATATAAATAGAACAACTCGCCCTCTCTGATAATATGTACATAATAATAACAGTACCAACAACATTGTTGTCTTCCGTTTTTAGAACGCACAATTTGGTCCACATGTGAATTCGATTGCCCACAGCCCAAAGCGTAGCGAATGCGCCGAATGTATTCATGAGTGAAGCGAATACAGCAACAAATTTAACAATTCATTATGAGTATGCGCCTTAAAAGGGCTAAATGTTTGGTAAGACCAATAGCTCTGGTAAGAAACCATAAAGACGCATCCATTAAATGTATAAGAATGTGAATAGGAAATCATTTGTGAATCATTTGTGCATTCATTGAATTGATGTGGGTATGGCAGGAATCTAATGGGAAAGCAATACTCAAAATTAGGTAATTAGAATTTACTCTACCATTTGCAACTCATTTATTCTAATTTGAATCATTAAATCAAACTCAATGACTAGTTTGAATCTATTCACTGATTCACCCATAATAATGAGAAGCTATTCATTGATTCAAACTAACTAATACGAACTCTTTGATTTAAACAAACTAATTTGAATCATTGATTCCAGCTTGATGACTTATTTGAATCATTGATTAAATTCATTGATTAGTTTGAATCTACTTACTCATTGATTCAAGCATACTAATTGGAGTCTACTCATTGATTCAAACTTAATAACTATTTAGAATATGTTCCTTAATTCTAACAGACTAATTAGAGTCTACTCATTGATACAAACTAAATGACTCATTTGATTCTACTCGTTGATTCGAACTCAACTGACTAATTGAATCTACTTATTCATTTCTCTAATTGAGTATGAGTACATATGAGTATATATTTCATAGATTAATATGAATAAGAAGTTCGAATGAATGTATTCAAAGTCATAAATGAATACATTTGACAATGGGAAAAATTAAAGTAAAATAAATTCCTCCTTTTTTTTAAATTTTGTTATTTTTTTATCCTCTCGGAATCTGATTCGTATAATAACATATTGGAATATGCGACGAGTTTTAAAACTCGAATACTTGAATATAGGAGTGTATTAGAAGACTACTCAATACTCAAATATGCAATGAGTGTAAGTGAGTATATTTTCGATTTCAGCTGCAACAGAATTTTTCTTTTTTGCATAGCTTCTACGCACACACACACACACACACACACACACATTCAGACTCATTTCCCCACCCACAGCTATTGTGTAGCTAATTTACAATTTGCTCGTGCCACAGATTCTTATAAATAAATACAACAACAACAACAGGAACAACACAAAGAGCTAAACGAAAAAGCTACGATTAGTTATTCTAGTTTTTTTTTTTTTTTTTTTTTTTTTTTTTTGTATATATATATATATTCTACAGTTATAGTTCTTGCACTTGCTATCCCTTTCGCTCTTTTCTATTTGTACACATATATAAATTTATATATATATATATATATATACGTTTATATACGTTTTTTTTTTTTTTTTTTGTTAAAAATAAAACCCACAGAGTTTATAAAACACAAAAATAAAAATAAATTCAAAGGAAAATGTAAAAATAACAAAAACGGCAAATTCTGCTGCTGCTGCGGCTAAAAGACAAACGAGGGCGGGCGGGTGATATTGCTGAGCAGGGGAGTGGCAGAGACAGGCAGAGAGAGAGAGAGAAGGAGAGAGTGTGAGAGGGAGATGGAGATAGATATTTGGGTAGGTAGCACTTTAGCAACTACAGCAGAGCTAGTGGAGGGGAAGGAAGAAGCAGCAGCAGCAGCAGCAGCAGCAGCAGCAGCAGCAGCAGATGAACACTTGAACCAAAAATACGAAAATTCAAAAGAAAACAAAACACACACACATACGCACACACTCACACACGCATAGAGAGCAATGCACAAAGTTGAAGCCCAGCAAGTTAGAGTGGGGCATGCTGGACAATCAGATATCCTAGACAACACGCCCAGCTGGTGCTGCCTCTGCTGCCCCTGCTGCTTCGCTCTGATTTCATCTAATCAGTGATGTATATATACCCGACTTGGCTGCTTTTAAGGGGTACACACACGGAGTATATAAATAAAATCAGGCTATAAATTGAATGCAACAAGCCAACAGCCAGCGAGAGGAGCGGCAGAGGGGGAGGGGGAGCGGAGAGCGGGCCAAGGGGAAGTTGGGGTTGCCAATGGCAGGTGGGGGCTGCACATGTTGCTGCTTGGGCCATGAGGTCGACTGTAGCCCAACAAAGTTGTGGTACAGTGAGTATTCGCTGTGCACGAACCGACTTGTTGCACATGCTGTTCGGTGCATTACAGGCCAGGCAACACATTACGGTATTCTCTCTCTCTCTCCTACTCCCGCTCCCGCTCTCTCACCCTCCCCCTCCCCCTCCCCCTTCCACTGCACCTTTCCTTCATTTTTTTTTTTTTTTGCCTCTCGCTTGGCTCCCATTGGGCTTTTATTATTAGCACAATCGCCGTTTTATTTAAAACGAAATGGGAAAAAGCTAAGAAAGAGGAAGGAGAAAACACACACACACACACACACACACGCACACATACACAGAGAGCGAATGCGCAAAATACTCGTACATATTTTCGTAGAGAAAACAATAAATATAGAATCATTAAGTTGTACACGCGTTTAAATATAGAAGCAGCCAGAGAAGCGGGCGAGGGGCGACTGCGCAATACCCTGGAATACGGAAAATGTGTGCTAAGACTATGTAAGAACCGATTCGTTTATAATAGCTTTTCTTGAGCATCTCATTTAGATGAGTCAAGAAACACTTTTAGTTATATGGCTCATCAAGATTGAACTGATTCTGGAATCAGTGAACGACGCAGCTCGTTAAACTGAACTAAAAAATACATGATTAACTATTTTAGTTAACAATTTATAATATTGTCAAAAGGAACTGATTCACTGAATGGTGAATAATAAAGTTGAATAAATGGAATGAACGAACTAGTTTTGTAAATAGAAATGTTTAATCAAATGAACTAGTTCCGCGAGCAAATTTCAATCATTTAATGAGCTAATTAAATTAACAATTCATTTTATTGTTAAATGAAATGAACTGATTCATGAACTAGTTCAATAAACGGCCAGTTAAAGAGTTAAGTTAAGAGTTTCAATTCAAGTAAATAGGGTATAAACAATTCCTGCTAATTACCAAATTTTATCTAAAGATAGCATGGACTGATTGATCTAAACATAGCTAAATAGATGCCTAGACATTTTCAAATATTATTGGAATTGATTTATTTAGGATTTCAATTAATTTTGTATTAATCATCGCGGCATTTAGCTATGCCACTGAAATGGGCTTTCAATAGCTTAATCAATATGAATTGGCTATAGGCGTCGGACTCTATAAATAGGCAAAATGTGTCACAATCAGAGAGTGGTTAAAAATAATTCTCTATTAGTGCTCTCTATTTCCCATTGCCCAGCTGCATACAAAAGGGAACTGGACAAGCCGCTCAAGAGTTTTCCTAGGGTATACAAGGAAAGCCGCACCGAAGGCAGCACAAGTGAAACTTGTGAATGCGTATAAATAGAGCAACAACAACAACAACAACAACCAAAAGCAGAGCTATATATACATATATATCAAAGCTATACATATATATATAGGAATATATACATATATACATATATATAGCACATTTAAAAATAAGGAAACGTAAGAAAAATGCTAACATGAATGCTAATGATATAGCCGATGATTGAGATCATAAATGAATGCGACGTTGAGAATAAACAATCGTCGATATGTTCCAATTAGATTTGCTGTATGTTTTTGTGACTCCAATTTGAGCAGAGCTCAACAAGAACTGCGTGCAACAGGACGTGTGTGGGAGAGAGAGAGAGAGGGAGAGAGCAAGAGACACAATAGGAATTAAAACAGCAAAGAAATGAACTCAGCTGATTATGAAATGGGGAGAGATGGATGAACGACTTGTTGATGCCCTGTAAACAGCATCGAGCTGAAGTGCTTCTGCTTACTATTTAATGACAATCGATATGTTAAGCAGTTTAAATTGCTTGAAGGTGCAAGCCATCCTATCCCATATTCAATGGGTATTTATATGATGAACAGACGAGAAATGGCAATTGAAATACTCCTAGATGCCGAGATATAGAATAGAGTTAGTCGAAACAATTACTGTTGAACGAAATCTAAAAGTCTATTTAAGCATACGAAAAATAGAAGAGAAAGAGAAAGACTGAGAGACCAAAATTACATTTATGAAAGGCTTTTATTTTGGATCGAATTGAATTATCTTCTTCCTCTCTCAGTGACATTCTGAGATTCTCTAGTATCATCGAATCTCAGAAAGTATCGATAATATCCCCTCCAATCAGCATTGGACTAGCTCCAAGGGAATATATTTACGCTTACATACAAATATCGGTTGACTGAAGAGCAGTTTAAGGAAGCGCCACAAAGGGGAAACATTGAGCAAACTACGTCAACAAGAAATCAACGTGTTGATTGGAAAAGTGCGCAGTTTCTGCAACGTTAGAGGATGCAAAACACAACGAGGAAATGTGAAATGCACAGATTTCCATCTAAAGCATTTCCATCGCTTGCCAACGATAGATTTTCAATGAGAATACTTTCGATGAACTCTACTATTCAGTTTTCACTAGCTGGGCTTAATTCTTGCCGGATATTTACCTCCAGGATCTGCTGATCAATGTCAACTTGATGCGGTTTAAAGTCCAGCGATAAAACGCCCGGCGTTATGTGCAGCAATCGTTCATCGTTTCCGGCTTCAGGCGGCAAATCTGCAAAGAGGAAACATTTAAATAAATGAATAAGATATTGTATGAATATTGTATATTATATAAATATGATATGTATACTATCTAGTATTTCTGTTGCCAGCTTAAAGCACTTTCTTCTTATTTTGTAATTTTTGTATTATGATAATATCATCAGTTAGAATATAAATAGAATCGTTTCAATATCACATTTAGCACTCAATAACAATAGGAAGTACTTCCAATTGGAATCCAATTCAATTTTGAAATGCTTCCGATTGTCGTGCAATAGATATTCATCGATATAAATGCAATTAATCGCAAGCAGCATCAGAACAAAAACAAATACATATATGTATGTGTGTGTGTGTGTTTGTGTGCTAGGCCTATTAGCTGATTATTTATACAAAGATAAGGTTGTGCTTATCAGATGCTTAAATAAAATTAATCTAAAACGTATTTTAACATGTGCTCCATGTGAACTATTTCCATCTCGCTCTCACCCCCGCTTTCAATAGCACATTGGCTCCAAGCACGCCGAGGCCAAATACCGAGGCAAAACCGAGCCGAGACGTGTGTGTATGTGTGTGTATATATGTATACATGTGTGTGTGTGTGTGTGTGCGTGTGTGTGTGTCTGTGGCTATTTTTAGTAACCTTGTACAAGTTTACAGCGATTACATGGACCCGGCCCGAGCGCTTTTTTAGATAACCGCTCTCAGTGCTGCTAGGGTACGGCGCGCACGTGACGACGTCGACGTCAGCGTCAGCGTCGACGTCGACATCGCCGAAGTCAACATCAACAACAACAGCCACGACAAAGGCCACAGCGCAGACCAAGCGACCAGTTCCGTTTGTCGCCTCCCTCATCACCCCCTGACCGAGGAACTAGTCATCATCTCCTGCTACACGTTTTAGCACAGAGCAACTAATTTGATTTGCTTTTGTGGCAGCGCGCAAATAAATGCCAAAAAAGTGTACAAGAAAACAAAAAAAATCAAAAACAAAAGACAAAAAAAAAAAAAAAAATGACGACGCTGCGCTGCTGCGGCTGCTAATGGACACAAGGCAAAGTGCAGCAAAAACATACAAAATGTTCATTGATAAACTGGCAACGGCTACGAGTCAATCTGTTGCTCTCCCTCCCACGCACACGCGCTCTTCTGCTGGCTCAACCCAGCTTGCGCTCTCGCTCTCTCTATCTCTCTCTCTCTGTTTTAGTTGATCGGCAATTAGACATTCGGCTGGACTGGACTAATTGCGCGCATATTTATGACTAAGCAAAATGTCCAATTGGATTGCTGCTGCTTGAAAGACAACGGCACAACGTCAACTGACCACATGCACACATATGTACACGCATACTCAAACACACACACAATCAAACATATGTGCATGTTTACATGTATGCCCACGCCTGTGTGTGTGTGTTGTAGCGGCTGTCATTTGCTGATTCTCTGCTCGGGCAGTGCAAAGCAACAAAATGAAATGAATAAATCAGCAAGTAAGGCAAAGTCTAGTTTTGGGCTGCTGAGAGGTGGCTAGCTATATATAGAAACAATAGCAAAAAGCAAAACCAATAACAGCAACAAAAACAATGGCGAAATATGTACATACACATGCATGTATTGTATGTATGTACATATGTATATATGCTGCCGCTGCTGCTACTCAAGCAGCCGAGTCGAATGCATACTCAACTATGAACGTACAAATACATATGCATGTATGTATGTATAAATAAATTGATATGCATATGTGTGTGTGTGTCTATGCAAAACGCTGACCGAATAGGCCGTGACCTGTTGTTCTATATATAGCAGCTATTATAAATCGTGCATAGCTATGGGAGTATAAATTTAGAAGCAGCAACATCGGCGGAATCAGCAATAGCAACAGCAACAGCAACAACAAAAGCAACAGAACTCAAAGCGCACATTGCACAAAAACTGAACCAACCAAAAAAAAAAATGGAAAGAAGCCCATGTGTAGTCGCCATGTGCTACTCTATTATATTGTTATTACACTCTTATTAATTTATAAGACCATATTTGAAACATACCAAATTTAAATATGCATATTTAATATATTTATATGTATCCCTCCCATCCCATCCACACAAACACATGAAAATTAATCTTGCATTTAGTCCAAATCAAAAGACCCGCTTGCCCTTGCATAGGGTATGTTGAAAAACATAACCAAAACACAGCAAGAATGAACTGTCTGTTAGCGAGTGAAATTTATAAAGAGTGAGTGAGAGAGAGAAACAGAGAGAGAGTGTGTGTGTCGATGAGAGCGTACGCTCGCTTAAGCAACAGCTGCAGCTGATGCTTGTATGCATACATGTGCATGTGCATTTGCATGTATGTGTGCGTGTGTGTGCTCTAACTATGTGTGACACTTGTAAGCAATAATACACTAGCTGCGCAGCCAACGTGCTGCAGGTGCAGGCAAAAGCTTGCGTTTATGTGTGTGTGTGTGTGTGTGTGTGTGTGTGTGTGTGTACATATGTATATATGTAGATCATGTAAGTCGAAATTGCTTTAGCTCGACAAAAAAGAAAAAAACAGCAATACTAATAAAATTGTAATAATAATAATAATAGCCCGACCCACTTCGTTGCTTACTTTGTTTTGAGTGATAGCAGACGACAGTTGTATGCGTGCGAGTGTATGCACATAGACACACATACATACATACATAGATGTATATGTATGCACGCTTGAATTTGTGTGCGGGTGTGTGTGTGCGTTAGTGTCGGAAAAAATTTCCAGCGCGCTCGTCTAAAAATAGACACACTTTGCGGCAACAGCAATTCGGGGCCCCTAGGGCGGGCAATATATAATATGTGGGCGTGGCTCGTTCAGTTTTGGCTTATTTCGAAGTTTTAGCTGAGAGGCCGTTTTGTGTGTGTGCGCAGCACTCCCGCTCTCGCAATGTTTGTCCGTGTGACTGTGTGTGTGTGTGTGTTTCACCTTGACAAATGCAAAGCCAAAAACCAACAGCAAACAACAACAACAACAACAGAGCAGTTTAGAAATGATTACACACACACACATACACACACTCAAGCGTAGACAAACAACTGTTAAAGGAGAAGCAGCTGGTAAATGGTAAGAATTGACAGTGGAAAGGCCGAATTGGGCTGAAAATGGGTTGTTGTTGTTTCTGCTGCTGCTGTTGTTGTTTGCTGTTGGCTTTTGTGTATTACAAATGAGGATATTATGGCATACACAAAGCTAACGATTTTATATAACGATATACACATAGGCATTCCATGTGAACGAGCGAGCGAGCGAGATAGAGAGAGCTGCTGTTATTCTTGGAATGCCATTACAATAACTGAGAGCTGAGAACTGTGAACTGCGAAGTGGGGGAATGGAAGCGGCAGTGGCAACGGCAGGTGCGTGCCACTCAATGAAACGTGAACGTAAGCGTAACAAATGACTGGGAATATGACTTGTCAACAGACCTGCCCCCACGCCCTGGCCATTAGATGTATAAGACATTAATAATATACAATTATCATAGGCAACGACCTCGAAGCACAAGTCAATAAAAATAACACACGAAAACAGACACACACGGTCAATTCCAGGAAACAACACAAAAGGGAGACAAGGAGAGTGATATTTCAGTGATAGACCATTCAAGGTTCTCCAAAATAATTATACAAATTTAAACAAATCTGATTTATTTCTATTTCAATTGATGAGCTTTGGAAATTAAAGCTGTTTCAGCGCAATTCAGCTATTACAGCATTTGCAACCACTGTGCGCAGCGTCAAATGACAATTCAAATTTCTGCTTCAGTTACGAGCAAAAATAACAGTGCAGTTCTACAGAGAGAGAGAGAGAGAGAGGTGTATGCCGTTAGAGTGTGACATTCAATTGGTCAATGAGGCCGCGTCTGACATTGCACGTGGCAATTGTTGTAATAGTGTAATAGTAAAAACAAAATAACGGGCCGAATGCCAGTAGAAGTGAGAGCGAACGAAGCAGTGCAAGTAAGAGCAAGAAAAAGAAGCAAGGGCCATAAGGTTGACGCTGGCGCCGGGGTCGTCGTCGTCGTTACACATTTCAAAGGCAAGTAAATTTTTGTTGTGCTATAAATAGCACAAAATCGATAAACGAATGTTGTTCGTGTTGTTATTGTTGTTCATACAAACAAACAGACAGAGAGGCAGCAGCAGCAGCGGCTGAAGGCAGCAGTAGTAAGCGCCGGCAAGAGAGCTCGCTCCAAAATAAAACGAAATAAAGAGAGGATGGGAGCTGAAGAGCGAGAGCATGGTATTGCACGTGCTTGGCATTGACAGTGGCGGCAACTCAAGCTGAAAGCGACATTACCTAGTCAGCACTAACAAAAAAAGAAGCAACTTTATTGTGCTGGCCATGCGTATAGGGACACTTTCTTAAGAAATGGCTGTAAATTGTAATGCAACTGATATCACTTTGTATTAGCCATATTGTTAGTATACTTGTACAACTTATACTAAGCAACGATGCATATAGGGACACTTTTATTTGAGACTGCAGATATAAGTGAGCTATTGTTACTAATGACTGTTAAGTATTTTTTTTTTTGCTGTATTTAAATTATTTATATTTATTTATATTACATGATATATGTAACTTATTTAATAAAATATAAAAAAAAAAAAAAACCAAACTTAAAAGACATTAGTCGCATTAGTTCATAATATATATTTAACAGTGACTCTAATTGCATGCCCAGCACTGTATCTGCTCTCTTACCCACTAACATAACAGTCGCACTCACACTTGCACTCGCACTCACACACACGCAATCTCTCTTTTGAGTGACATTTTCAGTCAGCAACGCAGCCGCAACCACTTGCTGGTCTTGGGTCGCGCCGTCTGCTGCTGTCACCCGACCATGGACAATGTTCTTGTTGTTTAGCCGTTGTCATTGCGTGCTACACGTTGCTGCTGCTGCAAAGTCAGTTGGCGCTGCGCTAGCTGCGCTTTGCTGTGTGGGCTGGCAGCGCTGCTTGCTTGCTTGCTTTTGTATTCCTATTAACAGTTATTTTTGGAAGGCACACACTCTTCCTCTCTATGTTCCTCCCTCTCTATCTATCTCGCTCTCCCATACCCTGCGTATGAATGTGTCTGTGTGCTTGTAAGCTTTTGTTTGTACGTGCGCGCTCTGTGTACATTTTGAGTTATGTATTCAATTGTTATTACGCACAATAGCCCATTTGAGCCACCGAACTAGCCCAGCACCCACCCATGAAATAGTGGCTTCACTTACCACGTATTGGTATTCTATCGTCAGGACTAGACATTTTGCATGGACCTGTAAGACACGAAAAGAAAAGGAAAAAGATTTTTATTTAGTCAGTTAGTCAGCAAATAAGGTGCTGCCCAATTGGAGTTGGACAATAGACCAATTGGAAAAAAGTACTGCTTGCTGACAGGTTCACTTGGTATGTCCATACATACATATGTATGTATATGCGACTCAATTAGAAAATAATAAAACTATACCGAAAGCGAAATGAATCATTTAGTCATAAGCTTTAATCCTCCCAAGCCGCTCATGCGATTTTTTTTGTGACAAATGGAAAATTCCATCACAATGTAAAAGCCCCAAATGGGCAGCGACAATGCCAATCAGAAGTTGTGAATGATCCGACGACGAATTGGAAAATCAGCTCTATTTCCAGTTGCTTACAAATTCATTGAAAAAACATATAGCCACATATACATACATACATCAATACGCTTGCAGACACACAAACGCTCCACAGTGCGAGACAGATTAGCGCAGCCACAACAATGGACAACAACAATAAGTGGAAGAGGCAGGCGAATGAGAATAGCAGACGTCACATTCTGATAAGCAAACCTCAGCGATCAGGGCGAGAGCGAGGGAGAGCGAGCGCGCATTAATGATAGTCCGTTAGTCTGCTTCGCCTGCTGCTTCGTCTTTCGTTACTCTGCTTCTTCTTTGCACTTGGCTCAGATTTCGGAAAATTTTCTGAATTGATAATCGTTCATTTTTGCTTTCTTCTTCTTCTTTTTATATATTTATATACGTATTGTGTTGTCGATATCTCTTGCTAATTTTGAATGCTAGCTGAATGTTTTCCACCCCCTTCCCACACACACACAGAGTCCCAGCACATATGCAGCCCACCAAAACACACCTCAATTCACCACGCTTCCAGCTGTGAATTGGAAATGTTGAAAATCATGCAAATCGCCAGCGCAAGTGAAATAATGAATTGTGTGACGCCGGAGTGGGGGTATTTGCAGCAGGTGGAACTAGTCGAATTGGGTCACAGGTGCATTAGTTGAGAACAGGTGCAAGGTGTAACGCGCAGCAGGTACAGTTAGACGCTTGTCCCACTGACCTTCACAAATGCAAACAATTTGAAAATCCAATCGGAGAGTCCAGTTTAACTCCTGCGCCACACACACACACACACACACCCTACACACATGCACACACACACACGCGCACAATTTCCGCTCACTAATTACAAAAACAAACAGAAGACGAAAACAGCAAGTGAATAAAGTATATAAAGAATAAACACAAAAATATACTTGCATTAGTATCTGTATGTGTGTATTTACATATGTATGTATGTATGTTTGTATGGGTATACAATACACAAATAATCAACAATAAAAACAACGGACGCCCCAAAATGACAGTCCCAAATGAGAAATGTTAACCAATCCAATTGGAATTTGTCATTTCTTCGATTCGTCTTTCGCCTCCACTGAACGAACGAACGGTAAAAGGCTGTTAATTAAATGCAATTAATATATTCAATGTTAGAAAAGCAATATAAATAGAATCAATCAAATGTCAAATGTATTAATCAATATAAATGCAATTAAATCAGCCAAGTGCACCAACAACAAAAAAAACAACTGAACTGAATTGCACTTTATGCTTGCTTCAAGGAAACGTTCAGTTGGGTATGAGCGACGAGCAGATGCCCTTTGATTACTTTAAGTCAGCAAATTGCACTTATTTTATCTTCTTTTCTTTTGTAGAGGATATATACACAATATATAATAACAATACATATATATTTGTAGCCTTATAGATACATATACATATCTAACAATTACGGCTTGAAATTGTTTTAAATTGGTTTCATATTTATATTTAAGGGTATACTTAAATTAGATCGTTACACAAAATATATGTAATAGTACAGGGTATATGCACGTGTGTCAGCTGCTGCAGTTAAATACCAGAACTCTCATCCTCCCAATTGCTCCCCTCCCGCTCTCTCTCACTCACTCTCTTTCTGTTAAATGTAGAACGTAGAAGAATTCGCCGAAGTCTCGCAGCAAAAACAAGCACGCACACACACAAAGAATGCATATATGTACATATATGCATTTATTCATATATATGTATGTACATGTATACTTGCATGTGTTTGTGTGTAAATGGCTTTTGCATTTTACATTTCTGGTTTGCATAAACATTTGGTGCACACTCAAATTTTTTTGGCGTGTGGCATCACAAAACAATTCGCATTCCAATTAGAGCAAATTACACGCATTTCGCTCTCGCTTGCCTTCTCTTTCTCGCTGTGGGGAACGCGCTAACAGGCAGCAGAACAAAACCAAAAACAAAAACAAAAGCGCAACAAGCGGCAGCGTCAACGCAGTGCGTAATGAAATGACAAGTAAAAAGAAACCAAATGACTTTTGCGCTCTTCACTTCAATTCATGTTGTAGCTGAAAGCCAATGTACAAAAGAAGTGACGTCGACGTCAGCGGCAGCGTCGGCGTCATCGTTAACGCAGCCTCTTAGAGCAGACCCAAAATGCGCGTCACACAAACACAAAGCCAATCGCTCTAAATGCTAATGTTGTTGTTGTTGCTGCTATGTTAGCTGTTAATTTACAGCAAAAACTTACATACAGATGTCAATTGAAGAAATGCTGCCGACACCACATGTTGACGTCGACCAAAGCTTAAACGATGCGCTGCCAGATATGCGCTGCCGCCATTGCCAGTGTTGATAACCAAAATAACAAAGCGAACCTAACCAGTTCAATGCGCTTAGCATTGCTCCAGCTGCTGGAGCGAATGCGGCTCGATGCTGTTGGGTGCTTTTTTTGTGCGTTAACAATGGCAGCGGCTGCGGCAGAGGCAGCAGCAGCAGTAGTAGTAGTAGCAGTGCTGTCAGCTTCATTACAAACTTTACAACAACAAATAGCGCGAGGCGAAAATCGCCAAATACATACAGAGCAACAACCAGAGGAACAACGCTGGTGGTGGCAGAAGCAGCGCCAGCAGCAACAGCACTTCATTTAGCACGCACACACTTGTTACATAAATAACGGCGAAATGAGTGTGAGTAGCAGAAGGAAAAGAAAACAAGACGAAAAAGAAGTCGTCGTCATGCTGAACCTGAGAAACGACGGCTGCTCAACGCACTCACACACACATAAACGCATGCCTCTGATCTAATAAGAATTTTTTGAATTGGACAAAAGCAAACACACACACACACACGCATGCTTACATACATGCATACATACCTCTTCAAAGTGGCGCGAACTGCTCCGACTCGGGCCTATAAATGTTGTTGATTTTATTTTTTGCTGTTATTCTTGTTGTTGCGCTGCTGCCAACGCGCGCGGCGACGCACACGCACACACGCTTTTCCAAAACTTGCGATGTACGAAGCAAAAAAAAACTTTTCACAATGCGAAAATTATTATTAAAAAAAAAAAAATAAATAAATACTCTGGCAAAAAAAATGTAAAAGCAACACAGAAACTAAAGACAACGACTGCTCGCTCTTCCACACTCTCTTTCTCGCTCGCACGCTCGCCACTAGAGGAGCACACATATGCACAAAATGTATGCGTGTGTGCGCATGTATGTGGATGTGCGCACACAAACACCAGAGCAGCGACAACGACGAATTCACGACTTTTTATATGCGTGTATGAGTGCGTGTGTTTTTTTACTTTATTTCATTTTTGTCACTTCACATATTCACAAACAGATTCGCATTTATTTCTTTTATTTGGTACTAGTATTTAGTACTAACACTACTGAAATGTACAAACGTACATGGTATGTATGTACATCTGCTGCTTATTTTTTTATTTTAATTTTTTGCTCTCTTCGTTTTGTTGTTGTTTCGCCCACAATTTGATCAGCTTTTAGTTATATTTTTCGCACTTGCTTTTCACCACTGCGACATTTGTTGTTGTTTTGTTGCTGCTGTTGTTGATACTGCTGACACTTTACTGCACGCGTAATTCGTGGGGTAAAACATAAAAAAAAAACAAAAAAAATTTGACAACAAAAAATTACCCAACACTAGTGCAACAACAGCTGTTCACGCCGTTTTTTTTTTTTTTTTTTTTTTAGCTCGAACGGACTCCTTTTCTAGCTCAAATTCAAATTGTGTGTCAATATATTTGTTGAGCTCTTTTTGCCTGCCGAAACAAAAGCGGATAGTAACGACCGTCTCCGACAAAGAAGAGCGTAAAAATGAACAACAAAAATGTGAGAGCCCATGCCATCGATACCAATCGATAGCAAGCTATCGGCTAACGGTGAGCGCCAATTGTGCTCTTTCTGCTGCTGCTATATCTGCAGTGCTTTTAAGCACTGCACGCAGAGTTGTATTTGGCATAAATCACTCGCGCACACGCGCGCCGCAATTCAAATTTGAAACTTAACACAACTGCATTTTGTAAGGATATTTATTCGAAGCGCATGAAGAAAAATGAAAAAAAAAAAAAATTATTTATATATGATTGTGTAGCGATGAGTGTTTGAGTATATAATGTGATATCATAGGTCCCAGTTAAGCTCAATAGTAACCATAATGACCATGATGATAAGGATAATAGCCATGATGGCCGCCGTAGTAGGGCGCAGCGTGATGCACGTACTCGTAGCCGCCATAGTAGGGCGTGGCAAGACCATAGCCGCCATAATGTCCATGTCCCAGTCCATAGCCGCCATAGCCATGGCCATAATGACCATAGCCAAAGCCGTAGATGCCGCGCTTCTCCGTCTTCTTTTCGCCCAGCGTCGACTCCAGCTCAGCGTCAGGCACTGCTCCAGCTGCTGCTGCTGCGGGCTCAACAATGGCCGCCAGGCAGCCCGTCAGGCACACGGCCAACACAACGAAGACACACTGTAAAATGTTATTGCCAATTAGTCCTGCTCAGCTTCTGCTGGTGACTCCTGCACCTGCTTACCAGGAATTTCATGATGAGGATTTGTACTTAAGTGCGGCTCTTTTTGTTAAGGATGCGATGGCTGCAGCGGCTGAGCTGATTTGTTGATGGTTGCCAGTTGGCGCAGCGTATTTATAGTTGCTTGCTACAGTTTGCAATTATGCAAATAAAAAAGAAGAGATAAAATAATAACAATAAAGTACAAAATAGAGAAAACAAAAAAAATACAATAACAACAAGCTCTAGCTGCAGCGATTGTTGCATTTGATGTCGTATTGAATGCTTGACAGCCTCTGCTGCTGCTGCGACTGCAGCGACGTCGCTGCTCGGCTCTACAGTAATAACTCCACAAGCGAACTTACTACCTGTATCAGTTATGCCCATTGCCAAGCTTTGATTAGGATTTCGGCTGTTGCCTGCATGAATTGGTTCGAGCTCTACAATCCCTCGAACTGATTTGCCTACACTTCAAAATTGATTGATTTGAATGCTTTAAAAAATTTCGCAATTATTCAGCTTTCTTTTAAATTAAATGATTGGATAAATAATAATAATACTAGCTATAGTCAGTCTATTCGACTTTTTTTTTTTTTTTTTTTTTTTTTGCAGTATTTCAATTGCATTGATCTGGAGTCTTGATTCGATTCAGTATAGTTTGGCTCATGTAGAAGTTCATGTATTTTTCCCACACATATCTATCTAATGTTTCATTTACATCATCAATTAAAGTACGGCTATATTTTAGCTCTGTATACAGTGAACCTTACTGTCTGCTCATGCCAGTAAGTGCTCACTGTATAAAAATATTAAAAAACTTTGATAAATACAAAGGAAACTTGAACTAGCAAAGAGACTTTTGTAGCGTGTGACCACTGTACTAATAGCTCAACTCGGAAACATTCTTAGGAGTTGCTTTAAATACTTGTCTCGTTTAATAAAAAATAACTTCTAAATATTTAAACACATTTTTAGCTAGTTCGCCGAAGCGAGTGCTTACTGTATTGTCGCTTCGTGTCGCTCCAAAACTATACTTAGAACTTTCTTTTATAAATGCATACAAATGAAATTGAAGTGAACAGAACTATGCTTATTTTGGCAGCCGGTTCGTTCAAGCGTGTGTTCACCGTATTCCAACATCGGTACGATACGAAAACCTTACAACATATATAAATAGAGCAGATATTAGAGTACCTATTTAAAGCTTTTAGAAACTTATTTTGCAGATTGTTCGCTAAAGTGTGTGCACACTGTACCCGTAGTTTGATTCCATTCGGCTCGGAAACGTTTTCCCTAGCCATACTGAGATGTGGGCAAACGCTTCTCAGGCATTCATTCATTCTGTAGCCGGTTCGCCTAAGCGTGTGCTCACTGTACCTCATCGTTAGCCGGGCCCAAAAAGGTCAGCCATAGCTACAGTCGCAATCCTCAGCGCTTGGCTCAAGTGGGCGTTGCAACTAACGTTTCCACTAGTCGCTCAACCCCCACTGCTCGACCCACCCTGCCAGCCGCCCCCTGTCCGCCCCGCCCACTTAGAACGCGCATCGGAGATTGCATGAAGTGAAATATGTTTGTGAGGCAATAGCCAAGACGGAAGCCGGTCGCGTAAAGTGGGAGTTGTTGACACAGTTAATACCCGCTAAATGCGATCGGGTGTCGCTTTCACTTGCAATGCGATACGCGGGTCGCTGCTGCAACATGCAACACGCAACACGCAACATGCAACATGCGACGTGCAACATGTTGACAAACCGAGCCATATAGATTACAACTGACTGGCAGAAGTGGGCGTGGCAAGTCAAATGCCAGAGACCCCGTGGGAAAACGGCAGTCGCGCCGGCAATTGTTAACAACAATTGCAAGCACGCTTTTGTTGCTGCTTGTTGTTGTTGTTTGCAATGTTCGCTTGCCTTTGCTTGTCTAATTAAGTCAGCAGCAAGAAGCAAAACAGTTAATAAACCTTTCACGATCTACAGATACCTTGAAAGCGTTCTACAACAGATATTCATCATTCAGCGAAATCTTTTCGAATTGTGCTCAAAATCTATCTCAGATACCCTAGAAGCGTGGGGCTTATAGAGTGCTTCGAATCGGAGGATCGCAGTTGGTAACCAATACGAATTTTAATCTGGAGTCGAGCCTGAAACTGAAAGATCCGTCATGCCCAATCTTCGGTCACAGTTGAGCTCCTTTAATAATGCTAGTTGAAACTTTCAAGTGATGCTATTCTTAGAATCATTCTAGATCAAAGAGTGCAGGAAGAATGAACGAATAAGAGGGAGAGAGAGAAAGCTTGGAATGAATGAGAGCGAGGTGAAGCTAGGTGTCCCTATGGCAAACGATGAGTAAATTTAACAAAGTTTTCTCGGCGACTAAGAACTATTTTTTCAATACTTAAAAACTTTTTTAGGACTTTGAGCTATCAAACTTGACTTTTTTTAAATCATTGTGGTTTCATTTTAATATTTTGAAATAGACCCAAATGTCACATATTTTGCAATTTTAGGTATATACATATGTATGTATATCAATGACTATACTTATGTATATATTTCATATAAACAATAAAAACAATATTATTTTAATATGTATGAAATCATACTAAAACGAAGACCAAATATTTTTTTTCCGATATAAATCTAAAACTTTTTGTCTCCTATATCAAAACTAACTTATGTCTCTAATTTCATAATAGGTTTCACGTCAACTTGAAAGCCAACATACTTTCATAAGACATTGATATACAGATGTACATTTACATATATGTACATATGTATGTATGTATATCCAAAGGGATTAAATTGAAATTTAAAGGGATTTATTTAAGCTAATCTGAAATATATGTATATATTCCATATATACAAAAAATAACCTTCAACAGATCCGGCATTATATTTTCTATAATATTATGGAGCTCCCTATTTGCCACGCCTTCGGTGGGCATATCGTATAGAACTTAAAACTAGACAAGCATTGCATAAAGCCAATATACTCTTTCATTTTTAAGAAAGCAAAATAAGTAACAAATTTGAATTCTTATCGAAATAATCCGAGCTGCACGATTTCTTCTCTAATGTCTAGCCAGAGGCTAGAGAGCAGTGGACAGAGGGCAGAGTGTAGAGTGTGGAGGTTAGAGAGCCCAGAGGAAGCTAATCAAATGCGAAGAGACAATGAAGGATGGATGACCTTGACCGGATGTGGCGGGGGTGGGTGGGTGAGGTGAACGAGGTAACTGCTGCATAGTAATTGCTTTTGTCTGATCAAACTGTGAATGAGACTAATGCAACAACAACAACAACAACAACAACAACAACAACAACAACAACTGCAACTGCAACATTGTTGAATGAAGCGCAGACAAAACGAGCGAACTGGCAATTGGCAACGTTTTTCACAAGCGGCTCCAAAGTGGGTGGGGCAGCATCATTGTCTACGGCTTGTTCATGTTTGTTTCACTACATTTTCTTCTTCTTCTCATTTTAATTTTGATTTTGCCTCAAGTTAATATTAATCAACTGCATATCGGATTGCCACACGGTAAGGTTAATGCACGCGACTCTATAAGTGGAAGTTGGCTTACAATTGGCCGCGTGTCACGAATTTTGAGTGCGTGACACGAGCTAAATACATATGTTGGCCAAAGTTGTAAATATATAATTATATATATATAAATTATTTTGACCCCTACTACTACTACTACTACTACTACTACTTTACCTACTACTTTAAAGAGCTTTATTTATAATTTTTTTTATTATTTATTTATTTTATTTATTTTATTTATTAAGTCATTTTTAAGAGCCTAACTGAATTTAAAAATTCTTTGAAAGCTTGAAAAACTTGAATTCTTATCTTTCTATCAATTTTAGCTATTTCTAAAACGAACTATACAAGTTGTAATGCAATAATATTAAAGGAAACCAACTGTAAACGTAGATTTAAATTGTTGTATTTTTAAAAGGATAGCGTTTCTGTGAATGTATGAATTTTCATTGTGATTGGAGTCATTTAAGTGAGTCGTGCGTGCCTGGCGATATAGATCGCGTCACGCTGTCACGCAGTCGTGATTGCGACACGCGGCCGTCTCTAGCGGCTACGACAGCTGTGCCTCAGCGGCTGGTCACGATGCCAATCACAGCACCGATGACAACATTCGACGATTGCCCCAACGGATTTTTAATATTGCTCTTGCCACAATCTGGGCATGACGTTGGTCTCCAATACTGTTCCGGCTGATTTATGGGCGCATTGTTTGCAACGGCAACTACGTCAAGGTCTCGCAATTGATGGAGCCCACCTGGTTGGATATTACACAACAAGAAGCAGCACAAGAACCACACAATGCACAAATCATCTCGAAACTATTTATTACGCTTAACAAACATTACAAATAAGAAAAACGATGCACATGTGACTGTGTGGGGGACATGCGTTTTTAGTATTTAAGCTCCTTGGCCTTGTCATGGGCGCCCTCATCGAGGAGCTTCAGCTCCGCTTGCTGCTTCTCTGGCCGTATCACAGTGTAGTAGTGGTAATAGCGCATGCCAATCAGATAGGTGCCATATAAGGTAACTCCGATGCAGGCGTAGACAGCGCCACGGTGCAATTTGTCCAGCAATGTGTTTGCCTTTAGCGGCTTCTTTTGCATTGTTATTTGTTACCGCACTCTTATTGGGATCAAGAAATCGAGCAACACTTTGCCTGTTAGCGATGTACAAAATAAAAACATCGAATTCAGATGAGAGTGTGTGTGTGAGAGTGCGTAAACATTATTTCCTTGGGTATATCGATTGTTCGTGCTTGCCTGCCCACGTAATGAAAGCCTCTCACCGACTCACATCTCTCGATAACAAGACGCCTATCGAGCTGTGCACACAGATTTTTGTTTACAGCAGCAGAGTTTGGCCTGTTGTTTACTGTTTGCCTTGGAAACTATGATTTGCCGCTTGTGCCTGTTAGATTTGGATAACTCGCTCTCCATATGCATATTCAGCGATGCCGAACACGACCTCTCGGCGGCCATTGCCAAATTTTTACAGCTCGAGGTGGCAGTCGATTTCGAAGATAATATGTGAAAAATACTCTTCATATGAGTACTGAAATTTGCCATCTTTTCAGGTGACGATCAATGATAGCATATCCACCAATCTGTGCAGCACATGCTGGCATCAGTTGAGCGACTTCCAGCAGTTCTGCGCAATGGTAGCCGAGAAGCAGCAAACGCTGCAGCTGAAAATGGAGCTCGAACCGCCACCCGAGCCAGCAATCGTGGTGTGGAACACCGAGTCGCCGATAGAAACGAAGCTGGTCTTCGATGACAACGACGATGTCAAGGATCACATATTATGCGAGCCTGAGATTGATGTGCACGATAATATCAGCACCATCAATCAATCCGATTCACAATCCATCACAAGCAACAGCGAGGATTCCTCCGACTTTGAGCTGGAGCACGCAGCTAAGAACAAAGCACAACTGCCCTCCCCGGCTGCCTCCAGCCAGCGAGAGACGCGCCTGCTGCGCCGCACTGCAGCGAAAGCAGGCGCATCTCCTGCCACGCTGCCCGAGCTACGAAAAATAAAAAAGGCACGCGGCCGACCCAAAGGCACAAATGCTAAAGCCAAGTCCAAGCAAAAATCCAAAACCAAGCCAAAGATTGTGCAGCCCAAGCCCAAGCCGGATGAAGCGGAGCTGCAGGCGAAGCGCAGCAGCATCAAGGAAATGGACGACTATATTGCAGCCAACGTGAAGCTCGACTGCTGCCTCTGCGCTGCCCCCCTGCAGAACTTCATCGAGCTGAAGCGCCACTTTCGCTCGGAGCACAACTGCACCGGCTACATGGAGTGCTGCAACAATCGATACAAGAAACGCACGCTGTATGTGGATCATCTGCACTATCACAAGGATCCGCAGTACTTCAGCTGTCAGCCCTGCCGCAAGAGCTTCCTCAACCGCAACAGCCAGGATATGCACATGCTGCGCTTCCACTCCGATCAGCAGCAGCTCGTGCACCAGTGCCACATCTGTGAGGCGCGTTTCGCCAAAAAGTTTCTGCTCACCATGCACATCAAGGGCCATAAGGGCACCGAGCGACCGGAGGTCTGCGACACCTGTGCCAAGAGGTAGGTGGAACTTGTGAGCCAACTTGGCTAAGCTCGATGAGGCAATAAGGCAATCAATTGTGGCAGTTCTAGTAAGCCTCATTTATTATCTGTCAGTCAGTCAATCAAAGTATATCATTCAATCAATTTGTCTGTTAGTGAATTTGTCTGTTGGCCCATTCGATCGACTCTAGGCGATCAATTCTTCGTCTGCAAGTCTGCTAATTAGTCAGTCAAGCAGCAAATCATCTATTGGTCGGACAATCAAGCTACATATTTGCTAGTCAACTAGTTCACTCATTCAATAATGTATAACAACCTTTCTACCAGTTAGTCAATCAAGCAGCAAACGTCATCGGTCAGGCAATCAATCAATTTGCTAGTCATCTAATCTGTATGTAAGTCCAGTCATTCAATGACGTAGCACATCAATCTACCAGTTAGTCAATCAAGTAGAAAATGTATCTGCCAGTCAGTCAATCACCTTATCTATTGGTTAGTCAATCAATCAATTTGGTAATAATGAATATGTTTGGTGGTCCAATCATTCGACTCTACATTCTATAATCAATAGAATAGAAGTCAATAGGCTGCGTCGTTCGTTTACAAGCTTTACATTCAGTAAGTCAGTCCACCAAACAATCTGACCATCAATCATTGAATATCAGTAAACACACTAAATACTTGATGTATGTATTCATTAAAAGCACAGAGACTAGGCCCTGACTAGCTCTGCTTCCCTCGCACAAGATCTCCCTCATTCATGCACTATAAATATATGTCTCTCTCTCTCTCTTTCATACTCATTGTGTCAGCTTTCGCACTAAGCTAGAGCTAACGGCACACATAAAGCGAATGCACACCACGGATTTCACTCCCGTCATCTGTGATATTTGTGGCGTCGACTTCCGGTCGAAGGCAAACTTTCTGATTCACAAGAAGGCGCTTCATCCGGATGGCCCTGTGGCGGAGGTGCAGTGCAATTTGTGCAGCCGTTGGCTGCGGGATGAGCGGAGTCTGCGCAAGCATCTGGCCCGCCATGATGACCGCGATGGCGACAACAAGTACCGTTGCCTGCTATGCAGCGCCGAGAAGGCCTCCCGCGTGGCACTGAGCAGTCATATGCGGTACCATCACTCGGCCAAGCGGCACAGCTGTTCGCTCTGCGGCAAGGAGTTCAAGCTTCCAAGGGCGTTGGCAGTGAGTACTATAAGAATGCGTAGCTTGTTCATGTATCTTCCACGTGTATATCAAATGTGTAATTGCAGGAGCATATGGCCACCCACACCGGCATCGACTTGTACTCCTGCCCATTCTGCACGAGAACTTTCAAATCGCATGCGAACATGCACAACCACAAGAAGAAGATGCATCCCAACGAATGGGTGCGCAAGTACACGCAGCCAAGCGCGGCGGGCACTGCAGGCGGGTCGGCTGGGGAGAAAGATGTGCTGGATGATCAGCAATCTGAGCACGCGGAGCAGCAGCCAGTGACCCGGGCTGAGAGCTCCTTCGAGTACATGACCAATGGCGGTGTTGTTTGTCCACTCTGAACGCACAATATATGTATTTTAGTTGTTGTTTATTGGCTGAGTAATAGTAAAGTTAATTTTGTATAGCATAATCATAAATGAATTATGATGATTTAGCTGTTGATGGTATTTCGTCTGCAAGCCTTTAGTTGTCCCCCTCGTTCTCTGCCAGTATGGTGCGTATCTTCATCAGCAGCTCTTTCTTGACTGCATCGGGCACCAACGTTCGTGCTTTTGGCGTTACCTCCGCTATAAGCTGTTCCACGCTGAGGCTGTTGTTGCCGTTCTTCTCCACGAGTATATTTCGACAGAGCAAGCGTACTTCATCTCGCCAGCCGCATTCAGTTAGGCGGTTACAGAGCAGATCTTTTATTTTGGAGCGATCTCCCGACATAATTGTGTATTGGTCCACTGTATTTGAGACTGTCATGACTGGTGAATGTTTTGCTATGTATTATTCTAGAACACTTAAAACTTTGTTTTGCATTTATGGATGTCAAACTAATAGAGCGGAGCCAAAATGAACCAAACTATCGTTTGTAGGCAAAACTATCGATGTTATTTCTTTTAGTTTTTGAGCTTTGCCATCGATAGCACTCCTTTGGCATAAATATTTGTATATGTGTACGTTTAAATATGTTTTAAATGCATGTAAGTATGTATGTGAGCTTCATATTACTGCGCAGTGTTTTACAATTTTTCAATGAAGACAAATTTGTAGCAACACATTAACACTAATCGGTTCCCGATACTGAGCATATCGGAAACCTATTAATTGCTCCTCCTCCAATTATGGAATAAGGCAGTAAAAATATATCATTTTTCTGTAATATATTTTATTTCGTCTTGCCCTGTTACACACTTTTAAAACTCATGACTGATATATCGATATCTCTAGCCCTGCATGTGCCTATCGACTTTGGCGCCTTATTCGAAATGGAATTATACGATTAATTCGCACTAAATAGACTGCCCCAATTATGTCTTGTCGACAAGTAGCACATTGACCTTAAGCCAAATTAAGAACACAGTTACAGGCATTGATTTTACAAATTGCACGTTATCAACAGCAACAAGGGCGGGTACTAAGTAACCAGCAAGTCAAGTTAAATCAATAAACTAGTAAATATCCAATGTATAAGAATTCCAGCAAAGCTTTGTCAGTTGTGGAATTCGGGCGGTAGAAAACAGTTGCGCCCATTGCATAAATATATATTTTTATTATTGTTGAGTTTGCAAATGCTCTGTTGGGCCAACGAGGATAAACTATCAAGGCAGCCTAAACGGGATCCTCAAAAGTATCCCGAAACTTTCAAGAATCTGCTATTGCGCTCGAGTGTGCCCATTGTGAGTCAAGAAGAAGATAAAGTGGCGACGACAATGGCACCGCTGAAAGGTGTTGAGATCACCAGCAATCAAAAGCACATATATCTTGAAAATCGCAAATTCGATCATCGCTTGGTCAAGGACAATCTGCTGGACAGATGGCCGACAGCGGATCGGAACGAGTACAAAGAGCGCAAGGATCATCGCAATCTCATGGAATCATATGTATCATTGATCAAACTACCATCCACACATAAGTATAGCCCTAGCACCTCGCACTGTAGAATCGAGCACATTCAAAATCTAGAAATTCGTAGTAGGCGTTGAGTCTGGGAAAACAGATTCGAGCTCACATAAATTTGTAAAGCACTCAGTCATTCCACAGTCTCGAACGATTGTATGTCGTGTTGGAGAATTTATTTATTTATTTCTAAAAAATATTAGTTGCAAAATCCAAATTCCAAGTGCCATTTAAATTAGCTAGTGAACCATTATCACAATGGCGGGTCACGACGGAAACGAAGGTTTGCCATCCCAAAGCGTCATGTATTCTCAATTGCAGCCGTGGAGCCAGGCTGGCGCCCCGCCATGCATGGAGCCCATTAGTGGGTCGACGGTGCCATCTCGAGTGGCCGCCTCCTATGCGACGACGCAGCGGCATCCGTGGCGACCCAAGATGGCATTCGAGATGATCGAAGTGAAGCACATGCCCGAGCAGCCGGTGACCAATCAGATGACGCAGCCGTGCTTTGTGCCGCAAGGCATGAAAACGGAGGGCATGATATTTCCAAATCTCGTCACTGGCTTCGAGCGCAATCCCCAACATGCGGCACGCGCCGCACTCTATACGCGCTACACCAACAACGAGTGGCAAAACAACAACCTCAGCATCTATGGCGAGTCTGACACGAATCGGTGAGTGAAGCGATTTGTCCACGATATCTACAATGAATATATATAATTTATATGTCTATGTCTATAATCTTTCATTTACAGCAACATGTCGGAGCGCATGCGCAATGATGCAGTTCGTCTGATGCGGGAGACAGATGAAACGGCATCGATGGGCCAGCGGGATGCGGGACGCCGCTTGGGCGAGCGCATTACCGATTTGACCTTTTGGCGCAACGAGCTGAACGCTGAGCTGGAGAAGCTCATCAGCGAGATGTCCGACATCAATGACTTGCAGCGGCAGTGCAGCAAAGCGATGCTGGATCTGGAGATTCCGCTGCACATTGCACAAGAGTGCCTGTTCCATCGCGAGGGCCGACAGGGCATGGAACTAGTGCACGACATTGTGGAGAAGGCGCTGCTGCTGGAGATCAACCATTTGCGCAATTCGCGTGACCGTCTCAGCGGGCTGCACGAGAAGATTGCCAAGCAGGCCATCGATTGCCGTGGCGCCCAGCATCTGCTGGAGATTGATGTCACGCAAAAGGAGTCCACAATGGGCATCGACTCGATGTGCCATCGCTTGAACAACTATAGCCGTGGCATCACCTACTACGGTGGCATTGAGAAGTACGATCCGACTGTCAGCACTCAGGATTCCTGGGCACTTGCCAGCAGCGAGCACGTGAAGCGGTAAGAGTGCTTCAAAGGATGTTCATCAGCATAGGCTGGCTCATCCATTTGTTTGTTCATCCGTTTTAGATCTCAGGCAGAGCGGGCTAAGCTGTCGCAGCTGCGCAGCGATTCTCAGAATGTGGTCAATGCTGTGGCCGCTTCCGTCTGGGACTTCTGGAATAATACGAACAATGCGCTGGATAGACGAGCACAGGAAATGGCCGGCGCCAAGAGTCGCGTCCAAATGCATCTACAAAAGGTCCAACAGGAACTGTTCGATATGGAGAAGCACCTGTTTCTCTTGCAGAAGGCCATACAGGACAAGTCGAATCCACTTAAGGTCGCCCAGACACGTCTCGAGGCTCGGTCCCATCGCGAGGGCATGGAGCTGTGCAAGTAAGTCGTGAATATACATATAAAATATTTGTCAGGGTATGGGTGATCTTTACATCTGCATCATCTTCAGGGATACGGCTCATGATCGTCTCGTGATGGAGGTGCAGGACTTGCAGAACACCGTTGATGTGCTACACCATAAGCTGCAAGAGGCGGAGGCCACTCATCAATCGCTGCTCAAGACGCGCTGCATGCTGGAAGAGGATTTGCGCAATAAAGTGAACGCTTTGTTTATCGATCGTGAGAAGTGCATGAGCTTGCGGCGCTCTTTCCCCATAACTAACTTAATTAAATATTGAAATGCGTGTTTCATATCTTTTGTCAATTTAAAATTTTACCACATAGTCCCTATGTCGAGTGTAGTCCTTAAATACAAAATATCTGTGCATAATTAAAGTCTTGTTTTTTATTTTGATTGGCAAACCGCGAAATAGCCTATCGATAGCGCTATCGACAGCTAGGAGACAGTCACGATGTAATGCATGTGCATCGATAGGAAGTATCGCATTAACGGGGCTAATCTATCGTTATGCTGATAAACCAACAATTTTAATAGCAAGTGTCTTTTTGGTCGTCTTAAGGTAATTAATGTGTTTTAAGCTTCAAAGAATTTGTATAATTAAAAAAAAAAGTACTATTTAGAATATTTGTGTTGAGCTAAATGTCAATTTGTCAGAAAAGTTATGTCAAGTGTCTTAAAGAAAACTTTTTGTAGCCCAACTTGCCGGTTTTCTAAAGTTTATTCAAATAACATATTAAAGTTCGATGACCACGAATTATATATTTAAAATAGCGAAAGCAAAGCTAGTTAAGAAGCCGGTGCTTCAACCAGTTTATTTTTGTTTACTTTTTTTGCGTACCTCACTTATCGCTTTCCAAATTCGTTGCCGGCTCCAAGTGCATCGAAACTTCTGACGTGTTCCATGAATTTGTTAATTTGTCAGCAACAACAAATCGTACCTTGAGAAAATTGATATATAATATCTGTTAACATTCCAGTGGAAAGAACTGCATCGTTGGAGGACGATCAACACATATAATTAAAGGACTGCGCAGCTGGGAACTGTGAGCGTTCAAAATGCGTTGCTCATTGTTCGTTTGCCTCATCATTGGGGCGCTCTTCAGCTATGGAGCTGGTGTTGATCCCAGCAATTTCAAGACTTGCGAGCAGAGCAGTTTTTGCAGGTAAATTATGAGCAGGTTAACGCAAATATTTTACTTACATGTTACATGTTACACACACACGCACTCACACAGGCGCATACAGAAAGACTCTTTGTGTCTCTTTCTATTTCTTTGAAATGATTTGAGTAGATCAAGAAATTATGTGGTCATTCGAAGGGTAACAATAGTGTTACATGGCTATAATTAAATATAATATATATTAAATCATGTGAAATATAAATATAATATATACATATATTTATTTATTGATTAAGCGTAGCTTCAAAAGAGCTTCGTTTTTCCTTGCCTTGAATAATTTATTACTATATTTCATATTCTCTGCAAGAGTGTTTTGTCTTTGCCACACCGAATATTTCCTAGATTTTCTCTATTTAATGCCCCATCTCTCCTTTGCAGACGGTCGCGCAAGGTGCAAAGCTCGGGCAGCAAGTATGCCCTCATTCGGGGCACTCTGAATACGTACTCAGATTCGTTGACCGCTGATTTGATCAACAAGGAGAATCATCATCAGTTTACGCTGAAGTTGGAGGCGCTTGTGGGCAACACCTTCCGCTTGCAGATTGATGAGAAGCAGCCGTTGCGTCCACGTTATCGCGTCGAGCATGCACTGAAAGGCAAGCCGGAGACGACACGGATAAGTGTGCAGGAATCTGATGAGCTCACCATTACGGCGGGCACATCCAAGGCTGTGATACATGGTGATCCATTTCGCATTGACTTCTATGAGCACGATGTGCACGTCGTCTCGGTGAATGCCAAGAACTGGTTGTACTTTGAGCATTTGCGCCAGAAGGCACAGACGCCTCCAGAGCCAGCCGAGGGCAATGACCAGGCGCATCAGCAGCAGGATCACCAAGACAATAGTGAAGAGGTGCAGCCAGCCAGCGAACCCATTGACGATCCTGGCGCATGGGAAGAGAACTTCAAGTCGCATCATGACTCCAAACCCTACGGACCACAGGCCGTTGCTCTTGATTTCTCTTTCCCCGCCGCAGAGATTCTCTTCGGCATACCCGAACATGCCGATAGCTTTCAACTCAAGTCAACATCCGGCACGGATCCCTATCGCCTATACAATCTGGATGTCTTTGAGTATGTTGTGGACAGCAAGATGGCCCTCTATGGCTCTGTGCCGGTGCTCTATGCTCATGGGTAAGGGCATAAATTTCCTTCACTCTCACCTCAACTCGTTTGACACTCATTCCATTATCTGTTTGCAGCCCAAAACGCACCGCCGGCGTCTATTGGCAAAACGCTGCTGAGACCTGGGTGGATATCTATACGACCGAGACGAATGTTGTTTCCTCGCTGGTGAACTTTGTGTCCGGCTCGAGGAAGTCGACGCCTCCAGTAGCCCACTTCATATCGGAGTCGGGCATTGTAGATGCGTTCATTATGCTCGGACCGCAGCCCCTGGATGCGTTCAAGCAATATGCAGCTCTGACTGGAACACACGAGCTGCCGCAAGCGTTTGCTCTAGCCTATCATCAGTGTCGCTGGAACTACAATGATGAGCGCGATGTTACCTCCGTTTCGGCCAAGTTTGATGAGTTCAACATGCCCATGGATACCATGTGGCTGGATATTGAGTATACGGATGGCAAGCGCTACTTCACATGGGACAAGTTCAAGTTCCCCGAGCCATTGACCATGATCAAGAACCTAACCGAGCTGGGCCGCCACTTGGTCATCATCATTGACCCGCACATAAAGCGTGACAATGCGTACTTCTTCCACCAGGACTGCACCGAGAACGGCTACTATGTGAAGACGCGTGAGGGCAATGACTATGAGGGCTGGTGCTGGCCAGGATCTGCCAGCTACCCGGACTTCTTCAATCCCGTTGTGCGCGACTATTATGCCAGCCAGTATGATCTGTCCAAATTCAAGACGGTCTCCAAGGATGTGATGATCTGGAACGACATGAATGAGCCATCGGTGTTTAATGGCCCCGAAGTGACCGCACCCAAGGACCTGGTCCACTATGGCAATTGGGAGCACCGCGACGTCCACAATCTCTATGGCCACATGCACCTGATGGGCACCTTTGCTGGACTAAAGCAGCGCGATCCCCAGCAGCGTCCCTTCATCCTGACGCGCGCTCATTTTGCTGGCTCGCAGCGCTACGCAGCCATTTGGACCGGTGACAATTTGGCGGATTGGACGCACTTGCAGCATTCAATCAAGATGTGCCTCACAGAGGCCGTCGCTGGCTTCTCGTTCTGCGGCGCCGATGTGGGCGGCTTCTTTGGCAATCCGGACAGCGAGCTGCTGGAGCGCTGGTATCAGACCGGCGCCTTCCTGCCCTTCTTCCGTGCCCATGCGCATATCGACACCAAGCGCCGTGAGCCCTGGCTGTTCCCCGAGCGCACTCGGGCGATCATCAAGAGCGCATTGCTGACGCGCTACAGCTATTTGCCATTGTGGTATACCAGCTTCTATGAGCTGGAGCAGACAGGCGCACCAGTCATTCGTCCACTGCTGACCCACTACCCTGCTGACAAGGAGGCGTTTGCCATTGACAGCCAGCTGCTGGTGCAGCACCGTCTCCTGGTGCGTCCCGTGATGCAGCAAGGCGTCAGCAAGGTGGACGTCTATTTCCCGGCCATCGATGACAAGAAGAACGGCGACTATTGGTACGATGTGGATACCTTCCAGAGGCACGAGCGTGCCGGCTACGAGAGCATACCCGTTACCGACGACAAGGTGGGTCATTTGCTTTCCCCTCTGCTGTCCCACCCACTAAAGCCCATCTCTTCTTTGACAGATACCCGTTTTCCAGCGCGGCGGCAGCATTGTGCCCAAGAAGGAGCGTCAGCGTCGCTCTTCCAAGCTGATGCTGAACGATCCGTATACCTTGGTTATCTGCCTGGATCGCCAGGGCAAGGCCGCTGGCACGCTCTTCCTGGACGATGAGAAATCGTATGCGTATCGCAACGGCGAAAGCATCTACGTGAACTACGAGTTTGCCAACAACCAGCTGACCAATCGCTTCATTACCAAGCCTCTGTACAAGTCGGATGCCTGGATTGAGCGCATCATCATCGCTGGACTGGGCTATGTGCCAATAGATGCCACCATCACCGCCAAGGGCATCAGCCAGAAACTGGAGATAGAGCAGCGCTCCAATGGAGCGATTGTTGTGCGCAAGCCGGCGGTCAAAATGAATGTGGACTTTGCGCTCAAACTCAACGCAGCTTAATTATGGTATTAACTGAAGGTGTCCTGCAGCCAACCTCTCCAACCCGACCCGACCCGGCGCACCCAGCAGGATTAGACATTATTCTTATATATATATATATATTAACATCTATCATTTTATCTTTTGTATCCCATGTACGCTCCTAGTAGCTGATAGTTAACTTGTTTTCTTGCATGGCTTCGATTCCAGATGAAACAAGAAAAGATTCCAATAAATGAGTTACATGCGAATTTCAATTTGCTATTACGGTTTACTATACTATATATAAAGCATATAAAGCAGATCTGTTCCATGAAACATGAATGTATCGGGCGATTATATGGTATACCTGTTATGAGTCGAGCTAATTTTAAGCATGGATGTGTAATGAAGTTCCTTGAGTTTCCAACTGTTTGTATACCCTTTAATTGTTATCATGGCGGAATGGGGCTGCTAAGCAGTCATATGTAACATGGATAGTCTTAAATTGAGTTGAGTCTCCCAGCGTGTTCCATCTGTTGCCTTAACATAAGCATTCACATATCTGTATATATATATATAAGTAAATATAATGACCAAAACTTATTTCATTGATGCTATCAATTTCGGGATGTTTCATTAGAATAATTAAAATTCACTCGGACTGATGAAGGAGCGCGGGGCTGCGTGGGGCAAGAGCCACAAACTAATTCATTAGCCCAGCCGGAATGGAAAGGAAAGAGAGAAAAAATGTGTTTGCCGAGCCGAAAATCAAATGTAAAACGCGAGCCTCAGCCTTGATTCGACTTGATGAATGATGGGCTGACTGACGAACGGACGGACGGACGGACGGACTGACTGAAGGTGCAAGTGGTGGTGGTGGTGGTGGTAAAAGCATTTAGCAAAAAGCCAAGAAACAAAGTTGAAAATCTAAAAAAGAAAAAAAAATTGAAGCGACAGGCGACAGGCGACGGGCGGCACATTGCAATTTATATGCAAACAAACAAATAAGCTCCGACAGAGCAGCAACAGAAGCAACCACCCAACCGACCAAACAAATCCAGCCCAATCCACCCAAGCGCTGCCACCCACCCACCTTCCTTGCCCCCTACCTCTGCCACGGCCAGCCGATTGTTGGTGTCTTCTATCTCTTTCTGGCCGGCAAGCTTCTGACTGCTGCCGGCTGCTGCATGTCCTCAATTCTCATTCTCATCTCATTGTAAGTGTGTGTGTGTGCGCGTGTGTGTGTTGCTCGTTGAACATTTCAATCAACGCTCGAGTGAAAATTGAAAAAAATAAAGGCAAAGGATAATGTGGCTGCGGTTGTGTCTGTGGTTGAGTTAGTTGAATTGCGGTTCGAGTTGCGTGTGAAAGGAGGATGGGCGAGGGGGAGGGGAAGAGACTGCTGTGGGTTGCTCTGGGACTGTGCTGTTGGGTCGGCTGAGTTTGGGTCGTCCGCTGCCTAAGCGGAAATGGATGCGCAACACTTAAGTGGCACAAATTGTATGCCATATGTCTGTGTGTGTGCGTGCGTGTGTGTGTGGAGACGTTCGCAAGCTCTGCAACTATTCGCAGATTGCGCGTCTATAGACTGCTATACAAATAGTACGTGTGCAGGCGACAATCACGTGTGCAGGTGATACCCAGCACCTGGCGGTCGGAGTGGGGTGGAGTGGAGTGGTGGAGTGAGTGGGTTTGGCACAACAAATCTTGTCGAAATGTAGCTGAGATTTATCCACTAAAGACAATGAAGTGAGAGGACTATCTGGAACGATGGGATTAGATGAAGTTTGACAACGTCTCATTTGTGTTAAGTACTTGGAAATTTGGCAACATGGCAATTCTATGCAGCCCATCAAATTGGAGAAACATTCTTATTACAAAGTCATAAATTAGCCAAGTTCTAATTATGTTATGTGTGAGAGTTAAACCAGATAAACTATTGATAGAGTTGGTAGTACAGTGGTAGCGATGCCTAAAATTCTGGAGTGCTTTACATATATTCTGTTTTGATTTAATCAACTTAGATTCAGGCAGAGCTCGCAAATAATGGACTTTTTTGATATCTTACTGCTGAGAAGTTTGACAACGTTGCAAACAGATAAATATAGAATGTCTGATGTTTAACATATCATTAGTATAACTTATATGTCATGAAGTTCGAAAACATCGAAATCTATGAAGTTCGGCAACGTAGCAATTAGAACATATAAATGTGAAGTTTGGCAACGTATCAAAATATATATAGAGATTTATAATCATAAAAGTCTTATAAAAAAGAACAGAAACAAAATAAAATGATATTTTGAAGTTTGGCAACAATGCTTTGGAAAAAGAAACATGAGCTGAAATTTGGCAGCGCAGCATTTAGTAATATCAAGTTGTCCTAATTTATATATATATAAGCAACCTATCTAGTATGTCTGAAATTTAAGAACAGAGAATCTATATCTATAGTTTGTTTGGCAACGTAGCATGGGAAACGATTTACATACTATAAAGCTCGCTAATATTGAAATGCCTTGTGAAGTTTGGCAACGTAGCATAGGTAAATATCTAAGGCACAGATTTAAGTGCTGTGCAATGCGGCAACGTGGCATTGGGAAAATGTGAGTGGTGTGCATTTAAGCAATGTGCCGCTGCAGTTGAAATGGATGCCGCTTAGACAGTTAGATGCTCCAGTGGGGCAGCGCCAGTCCCACATCCACACCCACACCCACACCCACACCCACTCCCATTCCACCCGCAAGTGGCAACAGCCGCTGCTACACGGCGCTTGCCCCACACTGCCAAGGCATTGCCATAACAACCGTTAACAGCAAACACATTTAAAATCAGAGCAAGCCAAACAAATTTCATAAAAAAACAAGTAAGAAAGCTCTAGTCGAGACTGCTCGACTATGAGATCCCCTCAACCCTTGGAGCAATAGATATTTCAATAATTTTTCGCGTCTTTCAGCTTACACAAGAAACACGCACACACACACACACACACACACACACACGCACGTACGCACACACAGACATACATACACACACACGCATACACACACGCATACACACACACACGCATACACACACAAACGCATACACACACACACATACACAAACACATACACACACATACACACACAAGCACCCACGCATAAACACGCATGGGCTGCAGTGTGCGCTTACTATGAGAACTTAATTGTTTAATAACTTTTTTATGGACGTACGATCTTCATAAAACTTTTAGATTGTAACATGGATATGCATGTAATTGCTAAAGCACAAGTCTCTAGTATTTGAAATACGTTTTTTACAAAAATGAGGGTGAGGGGTGAATTTAGACGTGGGGGGTAAATTTTAACAAAAACCGAAATTGTATAAATTGCATATAGGCATACATTAAAAATTTGGAGACTCTAGCAATAAAGGTGTAGAAGATATAATTTTATAACTGGTTTTCGATAAGGTTTTTTATCGATAAAAAAAGATCGGGATGAGTTATCGATTTTTAATGATAAACTTGATATGCGCGCTGTAATTACGAACATTTTAAAAAAAATTTGAAGTCTCTAGCTCTTATATCTTCTGAAATCGACGCGTTCATACATACGGACAGACGGACAGACGGACAGACGGACGGACGGACAGACGGACAGACAGACGGACAGGGCCAAATCAACTCAGCTCGTCGCCCTGATCAAGAATATATATACTTTGTGGGGTCTGCCACGCCTCCTTCTGCCTGTTACATACATTTCAACAAAACCATTATACCCTGATTTCCCATTGAAAATGGGTTCAGGGTATAAAAATGGAAAAAAAAAACAAAAAAAAAAAATCAGAAGGGAAAAAATGCGACGACCAGCACCAAATCCAAAGTGTAAACATTCACAGCCTTTGTGCGAAGGAATAGGCAGGTGGGTGGGGTAGTGGGCCGGGGGGAGGCGAAGCGGGTGCTGTGTGGCAAGTAGACAATGGTGCCTCACAGGGAACAGCTTCCTTCCGAGCTGATGCGCTGCGTTGGCTCCTGTCGCTACAGCCGTGACGTTTGATGTGCAGCGCAGACGGCCAACTGTGTGTGTGTGTGTGTGTATGTGTGTGTGGGTGTGAAAGGTATGGAGAGAAGAGAAGAGAAGAGAAATGCCACGTATCTCTAACAACGCACCCAACGGGCGACTGACAAACGGCAACAGCTAACATGGTATTTATTTCCAAACAAGTGCAAAAGAATAAAAAACAAAATGCAGGAGCCGAGAAGAGAGGAGAAGCGCAACGGGAAGAGAGCAGAAAAGAGAAGAAAAGCAACCCGTACGTCGAAAAAAATAAAACACGTAAACGGAAACATCATGGATGCGGATGCGAATGGCACACACGTTGCAATTGCTTGGCAACACCAGCAGCAGCAGCAGCAGGAGGAGCAGGAGGGGGAGGAGGAGGAGGAGCAGCGGCTGCATTGGTAAATGGTGGGGGAGGGGCTAGGGGGTGTCGCTAATGAAGTCGCAAACAGGCAGCAGCAGTCAACGTTAACGCTGCCGCTTTGCATATTCATTAAAATGCAAAAAATAATAAAAATAAGAATAAAATATTAAAAATAATGAAACTGAAATGTTGGAACTCAATGCGTTGCGACTGACAGATGCCCTGTAAACTATAGCTGAAGAAAATCATAAATAATGAACAAAATCATAAATAATGAATAAATAATCAATTATAAATGAGCCAATACGACTGAACGACTAGCTGATGCCCTGTAAACCACAACTGAAAATCAAAAGAAAATGCACTTCAGCTTCAATATATATAAATATTTATAAATATATATAAATATAAGCAGAAATAAGAGCACGATATCATATGACGGTACGATATGCCCTACAAACTCAAGGTAAATATACATGAAACATGAAAGTGAAACGATTTTAAAATGAATCAATTTTTATAAAAATCATATTTTTGTTTAATATATCAAATATCAAATATTAATTTATAATATCAAATTTTCAAATACAGCAATCAGAGATCTGATTGACATTTATATACTATATTTATTGTTCAACATTGTACACTCAGTTGCTACTATGCTTCAATTATACTATGCTGTAGTGCATGTCATTGTGATATTGCTCAATCTGGTACTATAGTAAATTACTACTGGAGATCCAGTAAAGTAGTAGCACAGTAACAATGTAGTACAGTTGCATAGTAACAAAATAGTAGAGTAGCAAATAGTAACAGGGTACTACAGCATAACAATAACTAAAGTAGCAAAATAGCAAAGTAGTACAGTAGAACAGTAGCCCAGAAGTAAAGTAATACAGTTTCTCTAAAATATTGGTGTGGGAAACTAGCAAAGTAGTATTGGAGCTTTGCAGTATCATGATAGTAAGTTATATAGGAGAACAATGGTACAGTAGTACAGTAACATATGAGCATAGTAGCAGAGTGACAATCTAATATTGTAACAAAGAAGAATATCAAAGAAAGCAAAGAGAGAAAGTCAAAGAAGAAAGCAAGAATCACAGTATCAAAGTAAAATAGCTATTTCGTAAAATAGTAACTAAGTAGTAGAGTTGTATTGTAGCACAGTTGCATTATAGTACACTTGTATTGTAGAACAGTTGCATTGTAGCACAGTTAGATTTCAGCACAGTTGCATTGTAGCACAGTTAGATTGTATGTAGCACAGTTGCATTGTAGCACAGTTAAATTGTAGCACAGTTAGATTGTAGCACAATTGCATTGTAGCACAGTTAGATTGTAGCACAGTTAAATTGTAGCACAGTTAGATTGTAGCACAATTGCATTGTAGCACAGTTAGATTGTAGCACAGTTAAATTGTAGCACAGTTAGATTGTAGCACAATTGCATTGTAGCACAGTTAAATTGTAGCACAGTTAGATTGTAGCACAATTGCATTGTAGCACAATAGCAAAGTAAAATAGTGGAAAAGTAGCATAGTAATACATGTAGTAGTAAAAAGCTTAGTAGCATAGTGTTAAAGTAGGGCAGTAGGACTGTAGCTCTCTAGCAAAGTAGCAACGTAGCACAGTTGTACAGTATAGTAAACAATATAACAGCATGTCAGATGAACAAAAACTATAAAAGTTATATTACAACCGACTAGCAAATTAGTAGATTGGTGAAGTAGCGCAAGATTTCTCAGTATTACAGATTTGTCATACCCCTTTCGATGCACCCTCCGCTTATAGGGTATGTGTGTGTATAACAAGCAAAAAAAAAAAAAAGGAAAGCAAAAAAAGTAAAGCGCTGCTCTACATGCTCGCATCCGAAGGCCTTTATTGTAATAGAAATTATAAGCTTATGGCTCGGCCGCACAATTGTTGGCCCGTCGTTTTAGCAACACGTTGCCCATTTCCATTTCCATTCTCATTTCCATTAGCATCTCCATATCCATTTCCACATCCACATCCACTTCCAGCTCCATGTCCCTTTGCCGTATTCCACATTCAGGAACGTCTTTTGTTCTCGCTGTTAACTGGCCGCCAGGCACGAGCAGCGCCACTCACGTAATTCAAGTCGTAATGAAGTCTGGCAACGTTGCAGGCCTGCTAAATGAGCGGCATCTGAAATTTAGCAACGTTCACTATGAATATGGGGCATACAGACGATAATGAAGATGAGCCATAGATACATACATATGTATATGTATGTGTAGGCGATCAATGTGAAATTTGAAGCTAGCTTTATATTTATTCTAATCTCTAATAGATAAATCAAATTTAGGTTATATGTTACATAGCAGAACTAGCTGAATAGATGAGATAGATTTGATTGGAGTACATCAAGTTTATATTTACGAATATTAGAATACACCAACTGCCCGAAAGAGAGAGAGAGAAAGAGACAGACAGACAGAAACAGAGAGAGAGATAGAGTGATAGAGAGAGAGAGAGAAAGAGACAGACAGACAGAAACAGAGAGAGAGAGAGAGAGAGAGAGAGAGAGTAGGGAGCGAGACAAGGAGACAGACAGAGCGATAGAGGAAGTGAGAGTGAGAGAGACGGTGAGAGAGTGAGTCAGAAGGAGAGCAAGTTGGAGGGAGATAGTAAGAAAGAGAGAGAGAGAGAGAGAGAGAGAGAGAGAGCCAAACAGACAGACAGACAGAAACAGAGAGAAAGATAGAGTGAGAGGGAGAGAGAGAGAAAGAGAGAGACTATGTATGTATGTCGCACTGATCTATCAGCTAGGAGTTTCCATAGTTGTAATTGTAACAGCATTGACATTGTACGCCTAAATATTTCGAAACATATTGTAAGAGCTATTTACTTTGAGATAGATAGCTAGAAGTCAGTCAGCATTCGCCATGAATATCTTATCTTGTGCATCTCATATAATAATATTATGTTTACCAGATCGTAATAGTATAATTAGTTTCGGCTTAGATTCGGATTAGTTGTTGACGCTTTCATACAGTCTAAGAAACAACGGGCGAAAGGACAGACGAATGAGCGGAAGAAGGGCCAGAAGAGTGGAAGGAAAGTCGAACGGGAGGACAGGTGGGCGGTTGAGTGAACGGATAGCTCAATTTACGGACAGACGGGTAAAAATAAAAAGGAATAAATAAACTGAAAGGCATATGAAGTAGACAGACAAATGGAGAATCGGTCAAGCATATATCCAAGTTTATATCCCTGATTCAAAGTATAAACACTTAAGCATACGGCATGAAGTGAATCACAACTGAATCCACAAAGATCCATACTATATTCGAAAGTACTAATCCAATATCTCTATATTTTTTCTCAAGCTATTTCTCTACCCAGAGCTCTGGGGAGGGAAGGGGAGATTAATGTAGTGCACCTAATTAGTCAATTCAACACATTTTAAAGATTTTAAATCAAGTATATAAATGAAATTTACATAGATTTTTATAAATACATTTTTTAAAAGTTAAAATTTAAATACTTTCCCCTAACGTAACGGTCTTAGAAAACAAACTGTCTCGCAGAATTTTCATTTTAAGATTAAATCATCTCAATATGCCTATATAATGGAACTTCTTTAGCTTCAGATGCGAAGATCAAGAGTTTGATTCTATGTAGAAATAAATCAATTCGCAGGTGAATTATATATGAAGTGTTACAGCTCTCAGGAAATGCGACAACGTCGCATGAAGTGCGGCAACAGTGCGGCCGCACTGATCAGCCAGCTAAGCCATTCTCCAAGAGATTATTCGCAAAGTTCTTTCGCCTCAGCTGCATTGCCATAGAAAAGCCAGCGACAAGGGTGGCTCGATTGCTGCTCGCTGTGGCTTAACACTTTGCTGTTGCTGTTGCTTCTGCTGCTGCTGCTGCTGCCGCGCACCACCAACAAGCAGTAGCAGCAGCAGCAGCACCCACCCAAAACGGCAGCAACAAAACACTGAAGAAGAAGAAGATGTACAAAAGCTGAATGCGGCTCTGCTTACGGCTCGTTTCATTTTGAACAAAATTCATAATTTTAAAACCGTGCCGAATGCTCGGAATCAGCGCTCGACGCTCGACGCACGGCGCACGGCGCACGGCGCTCGGCGCTTGGACTCGGACTCGGGCTCGGACTAGGACTCGGTGGCTGTGGCTGTTGCTGTTGCTGTGGCAGGCGATTCGGATTCGTGCAACGTCTGGCACGCTCAATGCTTGCCGCATGCGGCGTGCGGCCTGCAGCATGCGGTTGCCATCATTTCATTTGATTTTTAACTGTCATCGACGGCAGTTCAGCGCACCAAACTCGCCCAACACACTTAACCCAGTCGGCTTAACAATCGCGAATAAACTATATTCTATATATATATATACGAAATATAAATTAACATCTATTTTTCCAAATTATTATATATAATAAATATACTTATATATGTTTTTTTTTATTGTTCAGTGAATGTGAGTTATAGACAAATAAAAAGCTTGCGCAATCGAAGATCAAGCGGTGAGAATATCAAGATATAGTTTATAAATCAAAAATATCAAATAGCACCTGACTATCAATGGATCTATCTGTCGATTGTTATACATGCGAGTGTACGAGAATTTGCCATAATACTATTTGAATAGTTCTTAACTGCAAACAGTAATTAAATTAATAATTATTCTTGCGTCGAACTGAATCAAGAATCTATTTAAAATGGGTTATACTTTATACGTACATATATCAAATAAATATATCAAATAACACATACCAAATTCATAATAAATAATTATTTTTAATTTGCTAATAGTTCATGATATAAACATCAAGATCTGGTATACTATTTTATGCATATATTTACTTATCTGTATAATAATGCTATTAAAATATTTATAATTATATTATTATCGGATTATATATTATCGGAACTATAATCTCAGCCAATGAGAGCATATCTCCCCATACAATACAGAATAAATTAAATAAGTATCTATCAAAATTTAGCTAAAATTATATTTTAAATGGATACTACTAGGAAATATACTATATATAATTTATTATAATTCAACTGATTTGAAGATCTTTCATAAAGGATCTACCCAATACTCAAAATGATAATATATAGTAAATACATATATATAAAATATATACATATACGTATAATCATTATACTATAATGTATTTAAAATATCCACGTATTCAGTTAAACTATTATTTTATAACTTTTTTTATAATTATGCATAAAAATACATTTTATGGGTATTCATATTACATTTATGTAACTTTATATATATCCATATCTATTATATCGTTTTAAACTTTCATAATGGATGAGTCCGTTAACAAAAGCTGATATTACCGTATATTGGCCATAAACATCGGGCGAGCTCTTAGCTCTAGTCTTTGAGTAGAGAAGAACAAACACAGATTATTTGTCAAATATTTTATATTTATCTAAATATTATTATTATATTTTTAGCTGCCAAATGAGGCATATCTAATAGCACCTGACTATCGTAAAGATAATTTCTTAAACTCTTCATTCATGCACCGTATTGAATCATGAGCTTGTAACTCCTAAAGGCCAGATAAAGCAGAATTTACCAACCAAAAAAGTAGGCTATACCTTTGGGAACGTTTTACACTTAAATGTCCCAGAAAACTAGAGATTTCGCATAGCCCGTTATTCCAAACCTAAAAGGCAAAATAAAGAAAAAATGTTCATCACTTTGACATACAATTTGAGATTCTGTAAAGTACAGAAAAATTGGGTGCTACTATACTAATTGTATGTGTTAGTCTCTACGAAAGCATGGAGTATTACTTGAGATAAACCAAAATCTTTGTGTTTTACCAAATCATCTGACGTGCTATTCTAGCTTCTAGTTTCAGATTTGTTATCTGATGGAGCACGCCGAAAGTCATTGGAAATCTAGAATCTGCTCATGATTAGCAAATGTCAGGAAATGATTAGGGCAAGACTCCTTAACGGTGCTCGACTCGGAAATACCTTAGACTCTGTTGGAGTCTTCTGTTGAATAGGTTTTGCTCAGCATTCGCTTATTATTTCAGAGCGTCAGAATAGATGATTATATGAATGTACATACTATATATTATTTTAGTATTTACATATACATCTTCATGTGGGTTTTTATGTAACTTTTTATTAACTTTTAGTATATCTAATTGAGTTAAAAGAGAAAAGGATGAGGATGTCCTCTACACTAATTGAAGCATGACTACTTTTCAAGGTATATATACCTTGTATACCTAAATATACCTCTTCAGCTGCAGTCGCTTGGAAAAGTAGGGTTTTCTGTATGCAAATTTTGCCATTTCTCTGTTGAAAATATCTTTTGAGTTTATCATAGGATTTTATTATAGGATTTCTATTGGAGCAAATCAAACTCCTAATCCTATTCCTATATACATATCCATTCATATCAAGTTATCCATTGCAGAGCTGTTAATGCCAAATTAGTGGGCTGGAGGACGACTCTAAGAGCTTAGCTTGTCCAATCAAACTCCAATCCTGTCGAGAGCGAAAACTCGAAGGGCCTTAGCCAAAATCCGATCCAAAATTCGAGAACAATACGTGCTAAATGCGAAGATTATTTGGGCATAATTCGTGACAATGCATGAAATGCAGTCAAGCAACAGGGATTGCAATGAATAGACACACGCACACACACACAGACAGACACATAGACAGACATCCTTTCGTTGTGGTTGGTCGCAAAAAAGGGTTCAAATCATATTCGATTAGGATAACGATGTGTTGGCTCACATGGCCATGGCCAGGACCTGCCCAATGCCAACAAATTGCGTGTGTGTGTGCCGGGCAGAGCTACCCACCCCCTCTATGAAAAAGAGGCGAGGCATGTCCTTAAGGTCCTGCGACACACTCGCACACATGCCACAGGAGCCACAAGTGGCACATTATTTTAATTCGCAGTCAAACGTTGTAGCATTTACACCAAACGACAACAGCAACAACAACTACAACAACAAGGACAGCACTTCAAATATGTGTGAGTGTGTGCGTGTGTGTGGACAGCAAACGGACAGGGGCAAGCGCTCTGTGCAAAAGTTGAAACACGCCAACAGCACTGCAAACTTAATTATAAACGCCCCATTTTGGGCCCCAGCCGAATGAATTTCTCAATTCAGTTAGACAATTTGAAATGCAGTTATTTGATCAGCTTTATGGGCGCTTAGGGTGCGTTGATTAAATCAGTTCAAAGTGGAACCCAATAGGTCCCAACTGGAGTTCAGACTTTAACCATGTATATTTCTATTTCATATGGGAAGCCGAAGGTCCCAGTTGCCGTGCCTAATTTTTAGGTTAGTTTTAATCTGACATTAATTCCAATCTAAAATAAATAAATCAGTAAATATAGAGCACAATTTGAGTGCAAAAAACCCTATATCAACTCATATATATAGAATATAACGCTAGATTTTACTGGAAAGGCGACCAAAATAAGCTGAATCGTGATTTGAAGAGACTTTTGCAAACTTTAGGTAAAATTGACAGAGAAAATAAAAAAAAATTAAAAAAAATAAAATAAGCTTTTCCGAATTACAAATTTTTCCGCTCTGACGAATAAGTCTGATCTGGCCCAAAATAAGCCAAAACGGCACCGCTGCTTATGTATACAATTTAATATATGTATTTCTTCAGTGCAATGTCCGTCTTGCTGTCCATCCATATGCCACTTCGTCCATCCATCTGACACTTGAAAATTGGAATATAATTTACAATTTTATCCATATGCCCATTAGAGGCGGGGTAGGTCGTAATACACTACATACCGAGCCGATACAACATTGCTCATTTCGATGGCAATGGCTCTCGAAGACTTTAAAGGGTCCCTTTTAGCCAAGGTGACTATCCGGGAATCCTCTCTTACGGTAGTTTTCCTCCGGGCACCCGGCTTCTGTTTATCTTTTTTTGGTTTTAGAGCATTTATAACGAAGTTCTCCGATCGTCCCATTAGTGAGGCAATGCATTTATAAGTTTTACCCTCTTCACGAAGCTTGAGAACGAGATTTCTCTCTTTAGCACTGCAGTGAGCTCCACGACCCATATAATTTTATTTAAATGTTGCAAATGAAAATTTTGATGCTTCAATCAAATTATATTCAATAAAAATACTACCTTTGCTTACTCAAAAACTATTTAATATTTTAATAATTTTTTGTTTAGTTAAACACACCTATTAATGTGTCTAGGTCAATTTTGAGGTAGAGAATGTATAACAGCCAAAACTTTTTAGCGAGTGAATTTTTTTGGGAGGATTTACCTATTTCCTTTTCAAATAGTGTGGCCATACTTAACAAAAAAAATGTCGTGCTGATAGATGTTGTCATACCGTAATTATTCTAAAATATGCTAGAATCTTTGGATCACACCTATTAATTTGACCATGAGTGTATATCCAGTATTTTAGGCTTGATATATTGAATATATTCGTATTGACAACTGAGGATCAAAGCTATATTTGTAATATATAAGTAATATATAACTATATATCCTCTGAAATTTCAGAAGTTTAGAATTCAATAATTGAGTAGCTATTGACTTCCTATCGATGATGCAGAAACAATTGTACGCCTCTTTGGGTACTTAGCATGTCGACAGATATTACATTGGACTCTCGAACGATCCTGATGCTGGAACGAATTGTGTTCGATAACCGAGGGTCCACTGTAAAACCAAAACATTTGACATTATTGGCGCGCTTCTCTTTGATTTATACCGCATAAAGAGCGATCTATCCATTAATAAAACGCGACTATGTGGTTGTATTTCCATCTAGATCACACCCATATTGATATATAGATTATTATGTGATCCATCAAAGCTTCGAACTGATTGAATATAACCATTTCAGCTTGATGCTTAGAGAGATTCGCCACTCGACAAGTTTCATTTTGTAGAAGTTGGGCTCTGGGTTATTAGCGCCCTGAGCTGAATTTAAGTAGCGCTGCACTCAGACGCAACCCCCTTGGTCTGCCTTGACCTCTCAACCCAACTGGCATCGCTCAGAGAACCAGCTATGGTTAGCTAAGCCATGTTTGATATGCTCGTAATTATGTTATCAAGGTTTCTTCCCTCAAGTGATGTTTAAGTGGGTGCATGTCTGTGTGCCTGTGTGTCTGTGTGTGTGTGTGTGTGTGTGTGTGTGTGAGCCCAGCTGAAGCGCAGTTCATTGAGGGTTGCCCACCAAAGGGGGTTGGTTTGATTTATGTCCAAGGTAGACGATATTTAGGCATATATCAATCAAAAACTGTGAAAACTGCAAAAGAGTGTGTGTGTGAGGCAGAGAGAGAGAGAGAGAGAGAGAGAGGCAGACAGTGAGAGAGAGAGAGGAAAATGGAGCGATAACTTTAAAATTCCAATTATATGCCAGAGATAATTATAATATATACAAAATTATATTTTGTAATCCATATATTCTTTCTTATTCTATATTCTTCTATTCTATATTCTATATTCTATATTCTATATTCTATATTCTATATTCTATATTCTATATTCTATATTCTATATTCTATATTCTATATTCTATATTCTATATTCTATATTCTATATTCTATATTCTATATTCTATATTCTATATTATATATTATATATTATATATTCTATATTCTATATTCTATATTATATATTCTATATTCTATATTCTATATTATATATTATATATTATATATTATATATTATATATTCTATATTCTATATTCTGTATTCTATATTCTATATTTTTACAAATAGGATCAGTTCCGCCTTATGGAACTAGTTCCTCAGCCGCCTATTAAAATGATTCTCAAAGAGTAATCCAGCAGCAGCTGTTAGCACAACGGCAGCAGCAACAACAAGCGGCAGCAGCAATAGTTGTTGCCGTCGAGCAGCAGCAGCAACAGCAACAACAGCAACAGTTGCTGCTCGCTTTAATTGTGGCTACGCAACTATGCAAAAGTTTTATTTTTGTTTGCCGCAACACAAACAGAACTCAAAGATGTTGCTGCTGCTCCTGCGGCTCCTGCTGCTGCTGCACTTTTGCCAGCTGGGCATTAATCTCAGCTGCAGACTTAACTGGCGCGCTCGCTTGGCCAAGTTTGTTGACGTGGCCATAAAAAAGTTGCCGCCAGCTGCTGATTGAATATTAAAATGCTGCTCGGCCAGCAGCAGCAGCAGCAGCGACAGAGGCAGCAGAGGAGCAGAGGAGCAGAGGCAGCAGCAGCAGCAGCAGGGCGAGACGCGGCCAATTAAAGCTCTGCCGCATCAATCAGTGCTTCAGCGGAAGGAGTAGGGGAGTTGGGAAGGAGTGGGATGTGGGGCGTGGCTACCCACGCCTTAATTAGCATAATCTAATTTCAACTTGGTCCGAAATGCGGCGCCTTCGGCAGCGCTGCCAAAAAAATGCAAATCGCCAAGCGACAGTTGAAAACTTTTATATATTTTTACAACCAAATGAAAAAACAATAAAAAATGTTTTATTAAAAGAAAGAGGAAGCGACAGCAGCAACAACAACAACAACAACAACAACAAGTTGGCAAAGCAACAGACGCGACAGCAGCAACAAAACTTTTGCTCCTTTTTTTGTTTGTTTTTTTTTTTTTTGTTTTCTGATGCGAAAATGAAAGAGCAACACGATGAGTGGATGTGATTGGGGGTGGGAATGGCAAGGGGGAAGAGTGGTGGGGGGAGGGGGCTTAGAATTGACAAGAACAGGATACAGGCAGAGGCAAACGTGTGGCTGGCACATCAACAGGCGCGGTGCGACAAGTGCCTCAACAGTTTGGCAGGCGAACAAAACAATTGAGTTTGTTTTCCTCTCTGTGTGTATGTGTGTGTGTGTGTGGCAAGTTGGGGTGCGATTCTCTCTGTGTGTGTGTGTGTGTGTGACAACCATTGAAACATTTAATTTTCTGGAATTTGGCGCGTCGTGTAAGCTTATTAACAGACTAAGCGCAAGTGGGTGTGCATATGTATGTGTGTGTGTACGTGTGTGTGTGTGTGTGTGTGTGTGTGTGTGTGTGTGCGTGTATTGAAGTGTTTTTATGCCGCTTGTTTTTCTATGCAAATTGGTAAAAGTGCGCCACAGAAAACACGTGCAGCAAATGCTGTAATCCACAGTCTAAAAAGAGAGAGATAGAGTTATATGTCTGTCTCTCTCTCTCTCTGTGAATCTCACTCTCTACCTGTGTGCGTGTCTGGGGCTTCTATTTCACACAGAATATCAGCACATATGTGCATCACAGCAGATTAGTTAGATTTGCTCCAGCTGTAGAACAATTGAGCTCAACTGTTAAGCGGCTGTGAAATTGATGCTGTTAATGTGACTTGAAAATCAACAGAGAAGAATTGAAAATCAAGAGATATGTGAAACATACATCTGTATATGTGAAATTGATGCTGTTTATATTGCATATTCAAAGAAATAAGGAAGTTTTATGGTAACTTGGGGGACAGGAATGTTAGCACAACGTTTATATAAACAGAAATGTTGATATGATCTTAACATAAATATAAATATTCGCGATATTTTAACATTTGTGTTCCTGTTATTATATTTAAAGGGGAAGCTAATGGGACTTTAACACTTTAAAAAATGTAAATGATATTTTAACAGAAATTTATACAGTGGATCCTTGGTTTAAAAACATCTCGGATCATACCGAGCACATTAACAGTCATTAACTGTTAACCGTAAATGTTAATGGTAAATGAAATTTTAAATATCAGATATTCTAATATAAATTGACAATAACTGCTATAAGCTTGATTGAATTTTGAAAACGAAAATATGATTGAAAGGGTAAAGACAAAAAGGAAGTTGGCAGAGTATAATGAACCTAGTATATTAAAGTAGACACGAGTCCAACTGGAACTAGATCTAGAATCCGAGTTGTCCTTTAATTCGTTGCTTCCTAGGCACACACAGACGCCCACAGTTGGCCAAATGGGAAATCATTTTTAATTGCCATTAAATGGAAAATGAAGAGCAGCCCCGACTCAACTGCAAGCCGCAATAAAAGGTACACAACTGTGGCCGAGGCTGTGGTGGGGGCAGGGGGCTGAGTGGCTGTTGCAGCAGATGGGCGTGCCACAGGACACAGTCGACGCAGTGAAGACGTTAACGAAGACAATGCAAATATGGACATAAATCTTGAACAACGTCTTATTCAAAAGTCAACAGCAGAGACAAAGAGAGAGAGAGAGAGAGAGCGGGGAGAGGGGAGAGAGAGAGACTGGACGAAACTTGAAAACAGCTTAAGACGATGCAAATGCTACGAGCAAACATATTTTTCAATTATATTAAATACTTGCTGATGTACAGGGAGTACGAATCCAAGAAATTCTCAGCAAACGTAATAAAGCCTTTAAGTTGAAGGCAATTGAGATTTGAAGTTGACTGAAGATCTACTAAATGAAGCCGATAAACTTTTTTTTGTAAAAGTTGTTATATTATATTAATAAGTTTGCTGCTATCTTTAGCTTAATCTAGCTCTAGCTAAAAATTAATAACAAAAATTCTAGGATGATCTATATTTATAGATTCTTTACTTTTATATTAATATTACTATTCTTTGATTTTTATACCCTGAACCCATTGAAAATGGGAAATCAGGGTATAATGGTTTTGTTAAAAGTATGTAACAGGCAGAAGGAGGCGTGGCAGACCCCACAAAGTATATATATTCTTGATCAGGGCGACGAGCGGAGTCGATTTGGCCCTGTCCGTCTGTCTGTCCGTCCGTCCGTCCGTCCGTCCGTATGTATGAACGCGTCGATCTCAGAAGATATAAGAGCTAGAGAAATTTTTTGTCCTAGGTCCGTGTATATCACGCGCATATCAAGTTTTTCTTTATATATCGATAACTACCCCCGATATTTTATTATCGATTAAAAACCTTATCGAAAGCTAGTTATTTAATTATATCTCCTACACCTTTAGAGCTAGAGCTTGCAAATTTTAAATGTAGACTTATATGTATTTTATATAATTTCGTTTTTTATCAAAATTTACCCCCCACCCTTATATCCACCCCCTCACCCTCACCTTTTTAAAAGGCGTATTTCAAGTACTAGAGACGTGTGCTTTGGAATGTACATACATTTTAACCATATGATTACGCTCTTAAAGTTTCATTAAGATTGTACGTCTAGAAATTAAACTGTACGTCTAGACTGATTAGAATATCAGATTAGAGGGTTCAGGGTATCTCCTAGTCGAGCAGTCTCGACTAGAGTCTTCTTACTTGTTTTTTTTTTTTTTTTTTTCAATATTCTATTTTAATCCAAGCCAATAAATTGCATAGCCAAAAGTTCTCGATTGCCGAAGAGAAACTTAGATTGATGAACGTTAAATTTAAAGTTGACAAAAGCTTTATTTACTATTTGCGATTCTTAATACAAAGTTGAATCTGTTTTAATGCGATTCAAACTTAAGATTCAGCTAGAGAATCTCAGCTAGTCCTAATATGAGTAGCTGTCATCTATATAAATATTGTCTATAGATATTATCATATAGTTGTAGAAGCTGCAGATTCTCTAGATCCATGCACATACATATGACTACGTACACACACATACACAAACATTGCGCATCATGATAGGATATTTAACCCATGAAGTTTATGAACCTTTAAGATCATTTTTAATATTATATATCATTCGACCAGCTGCAACAGCAATTCATTCCTGACTAAGTAAACTTTATTCTTGGATTAATCTTCAAGAGATAAAAATTCAAAATTTCCAAAATGTAGTCTAAGCTATCTTCATTTGGTGCATAGACGAGTATTATGCACTCGGCTATGCCCGACTGTTCCACTCACACCTAATCGCCTTTTTGGGTTTTTTTTGTTTGCTTGCAGCATTGAAAATATGAAGGATGGCAATGGCAGCGGCAGCAATGCCAACAGCAGCAACAGCAGCAGCAGCAACAACAGCAGCAGCAACAGCAACAACAACAACACGAATAATAATACCAGCAACAACAACAACAACAACAACAATGCTAGCAGTCCCAGCAGCAACAGCACAGCAACAGCCACGCCCACAACGGCACAGCAGGCAGCAGTAGCAGCAGCAGCCGCCCAGTCACTGCAGCAGCAACAGCAGCAGCCGCAGCAGCAACCATTGCCGCCGCGCAAGAGCAACATACACGAGCTGCGCAATCAGGACTACGTCAGCCGCTTGATGGCTGCCACGCCCCCATATTTGTACTCGGCGCCCGTTGGCCCTAACAACTATTTCTTCAGCGATATGCTGCGCTCGCTGGTGCAGACGCGCAACAATGAGACCGCGCGTGTATTGCAGCTGCAGCAGCAACAACAACAGCAACAGCAGCAGCAGCAGCAACACCAGCAGCAACAACAGCAGCAGGCGGCGTTGGTGCGACGCTCACGCAAACGCTCCTGGTCGCACAGACCTTACTACGAGCAGCTGCGCGAGCGGCGCGACGCCGAGGAGAAGCAGCAACAGCAACAGCAACAGCAGCAGCAGCAGCAGCAACATCAGCAACAGCAGCAGCAACATCTCCAACATCATCAGCAGCAGCAACAACAGCAGCAGCAGCAACTTGCAAACGCCGCAGCAACTGCTGCTAGCGCAACCGCTGAGAAGCCGCTCGAGCTGACTAACAAGACATCGGCCACGCCCACACTGACACCGACGCCCACAGCCACGCCGTACGGCTACAGCAAGCTGGAGACGAAGCCGCTAACAAAGGCCGCGCTGGGCGGCGCCGTGGACAGCGCGCTGGAGGAGAACGCAACGCCGGCAGCATCGCTGCCGCCACAGGATCTGGTGCTGCCGCCGCCGCCGCCCGTCTGGTATCCGCCGCTCTATGCGCCCTACGGTATCGACCCGCTGCACTTCTTCATCGATCTGCGCGTCTCCGGCCACATTTACGACCGCAAGAAGGAGAACCTGTCGCCGCTCTCGAACAGCAACAGCGGCGCTCTGCTGGCAGCCGAGGATGTAGCCACAGCTGGCGGCGGCCTGGCCAGCAGCAACAGCAACAGCAACAGCAATTTGCTGAGCAAGCAGCGCCACGGCTCCGCCTTCACTGTGCCCATACCCAAGTCAGCGCAGAACGATGCCATCAACTTGTCCGCCATTGGCGGCGGAGCAGGGGGTGGGGCAGGCGGCGGCAGCAGCAGCACCACCAGCTGCCCGGGCGTGGGTCCGCTGGGCAAATTCGAGCACTACGCCAAGTACTACGATCTCGGCGAGAGCAAGGAGAATCAGCCGGCAGCAGCGGCAGCCGCAGCAGCAGCAGCAGCCGCCGCTGCCGCCAACCTGTCCAAGTCTGGGGCCAGCTACATGCTGCAGCATCTGCCGCGGCTCTACAGCCAGTTTGCGGCCGCGGCTGCCGTGGGCGGCGACCTGGACACCAAGTCCGAATCGGCCTCGGCCTGTGCCACGGACCTCTGCGACGACGATTCCCTCGGCCGAGGCTCCAGCGACATGGCCGGCGCCCTGCTGGAGACCAACAGCCAGCAGCACGAGCGAGACATCGACGTCGAGATCATCGACTCCATCAAGTACCGCACGGACGGCGAGAGCAGCCGCTGCTCCAGCAACGATGAGGCGTCCGTCACCCAGATCGACTAGCTCCTCCCACTCTCACGTTGACCGAGCCGATGCGCATAATAATTGATAGTTCCAAATATATATATATGTATACTGAATATGTTCGAATCTCATGCGTTTCATTTCTCTGACTTCACATACAAATCTCAGTTTGTTCCTTCCTAGCGCTTTCATTGGGTATCTCCAATAGGTTTGCTCTCTCCTTCTCGTTTTCTTGCTTCCCTCTGCCTATCTCTTTATGTAGGTACTAGATTATCTGCCTCTCTTTTTCTCTACTTTTTCTCTACTAGAGAGAGAGTGAGAGAGAGAGAGGGAGAGAGAGAGAGATAGAGAGAGAGAGAGAGAGAGAGAGAGAGAGAGAGAGTTATATATACTATGTATATTCATATGTAGATATATACTTATTTGTTTCCCTTTCTTAATTTCTATCTCTCACTCTCTTTTTCTCTCGCATTTTGACCTCTAATTTCTCTCTTTGTTTCTCTCGTCCTCTTTCTTTTCTTTTCTTTTTTTTTTGTTTTTTTTCTTCGTACCTCTCAGCATCGTTTCCTTCCCTTCATTCTCTCACTCTCACTTAACGCCCATTCTCTATCTCTCTCCCTCTCTCTTTCCATGTATATTTATCTTTCACTCTATATCTACGTAGGTCTTTCGCTATATATCTCTCCTTTCCTCTTTCTATTTCTTTGTCTATTTCTCTCTCCCTCCCTCTTTCACTATTTCATTCCCTCACTATCTCAGCTTTTTTCTCTATATCGCTTTCTTCCTCTCCCTATTTCTCTCTTTCTCTCTCTCTCTCACTTTACTTCTACTCTCTATCTCCCCCCATGTATATTTAGCGATGTACTATAGTTCTTTCCCTCTCTCTCAGTTTCTTTCTCTATATCTCTATTTTCTTCTCTGTATTTCTTCATCTTTTTCTCTCCCCCTCTCTCTTTCACTCTATGTATCTCTTTCCGTCTCCGTTTCAGCTTCTTTCTCTATATCTCTGTCTTGCTTTCTCTCCCTGTCAACTTCTTCTCTAACTAACTCTAACTCCTCATCTACCCATCTCTCTTAGTCTCACTCCAATCCGCTTTTCCCATGCCGCCTTCATGCCATCTGAATCTATGAGAATCGCATAGAGAGACCAACAATGTAATGTTACATTTTACATACATTTTTTATGCGCTTTTAACTACTTTCCCCGCTGTAGTCCTTCCCCAGCTCCATTACGAGCAGACGAAAGTGAAATAAAATTTGCATATTTCGACTTTGATGAAGTTTCTGGTTGATTGTATTTCTCTGTTGTTGCTTAATTGACAACAGTTGCGGCTCCATCAGGCGTCTCCCTTTGCGGTTTATCCCCCTCCAACCACACACTCTCTCACTCTCTCTCTCTCTATCTCTCTCTCTCCTTGTGTCTCTTCCTTCCTTGAAGTATGCAGCGGCAAAAGCAATTTCATAAATCATTTGACGCCGTCGTCGTCGTCGTCGTCGTCGCCTGCCTCAAGGCATTTTTTAAATGTCGTCCTTGTCGTCGCGAATTGTCGTGCAGTCAGCCACGCCCCCATCCCCCGCCCGACTTCAGTTCGTGGCAACAAGACTGCGCCTCCGCCCCGCCCTCTTCCGCCCCATCGAGCAGCCTTGTCGCATTACACGCCTGACTACGCTTTGTGTAAATTAAAACTGCTGCCGGCTGACGCAGCCCCCTCCTCCTACCACACCCCCCCTCCCTCACCCTCCCGCTCAGGCCCCTTGACAAGCCCCAACCACCCGCATAGCCTGTTAGAGCTGCACTTGGCATAAGAATTGCCCGCGATTTTTCTCTTTCTCTCATTTTTTCGATTTTCATTTCCATTTTCTTTTTTTTCTGTTTGCTATGCACAGGATATTAATTTTTACACCATTCATTGATTTCGTTAGCGCTTAATGAACATGCACGATATTCGCCTCTTTTTTCGACAACTGGGCGTGGCAGTGGACCACTATACGACTGACCGACTGGACAACCGGACAACTGGACTGCCCCGTTTCCGTATCCGTTTCTGAGCTTTGGCATTGTCAATCCATTGAACCTGCTCGAAAATACCCCGTAAAAGAATGAAAGCAGTTTGGCATGACCTCTACCTAGACTCTATAGACTCCATATAGAGTAAAGCTAGCTTGGAGGTAAATTGAGACAGAGGAAGAGATGTGCACAATAGGAATAGCCTATAGAAAGATAGTTCTCAATTATATTTTGCGAAACTCTCATTACAGTATCTAATGGGATGGTCAAGTCTAGGCCCTTTCAGCTTTGGAAGTAGAAAAAACTAAGCCTGAGTGAGTCTAAGCTTATGAGATATATGGGATATTTCTATATGATCACACAGCAAAGCGAGAAGTGGAAAAATAATAAGGAAAGAGGAAGGAAAAGACAGAGAGGGACACATATAGAGAGAGTAATAGAGACACAGTGAGTAGAAAGAGGGACAGAGAGCGAGAGAGAGAAAAAATGAGACATGAACGGTAAAAGAAAGGGAACGAGTAAGCGAGAAGGAGAGAAAGACACAAAAAAGATAAAGAGAAAGCGAGAGAGAGGAAGAAAAAGAGGGGTCTAGAGAAGAGATGAAGAGAGATAGAGACAGCTAAATGACACATAAGTCAATCGATAGAGAGAAATGAAAAGAGAGATACAGAGAATTGATAAAGAAAGAGGCAGAGGCAGATATATTCTTCACTCTTTATCAGTGCTCTCACTCCTTTTCTTTTTGATCTCTTTCCCTCTTTTTGGGTCTATATATCTCTTCCTATTTCTCTCTAGATATATATGATTCTAATTATGTGAAAAAGGTTATAACAAGTATTGTAACTTATATATATTCGGGTACGTATTCGAAAAATATTTGTATTACTTAAAATTAAAAAAAATGAAATCGAGCATGTCTAAAGAAACTCAAACTTTAGTCTAACTTCAACCATTTATAAATACATATAATAAATATAGTTCATAAAGTATTACATATATATTTTTTATCATTCATGTGTTATCATGAATATATCAGATATGATATGAAAATAGATATGATGTATCACATGTCTAAGATTATATCGTTTTATTGCATGTCTTATATAGATATATCTGATCTGTCACTTGTCATTCGTAGGGTATGTCTGTCTCATATAGTATAATATATACTCAACATATTTATATGTCTGTCTTGCATATAATCTTTGTTTCCTAGTTGTTGTTGTTGTTGTTGCTGCTGATGTTTTTATTTTGCAAAATTGAAATATATGAATTTGCATGAGTTTGCAAATTGGCTGCACCACAAACAGCCCCGCCCCCAAACGCCCCCCATGCGCAACCGCAAAGAGCGTTGAGGCAGAAAAACTGCACTGCCAGCCAATCAGAGACGGAAAAAAGACAAAAAACACACACACACACACACCAAAACCAAAATAAAAAGTAGAAAAAAAAGAAAAGAAAAATCGAAATAAATATGAGCACAACTAGGAGCACTGCAATCGGATGTAAACGACTGCATAATACCCTACAAACTTTATAAAATTTATTATTATCTATAATGCGAACAGCTGAATATATACTCTATATACCCCATTTAAAAGTCTTATTGACAAGTAAGTAGAAAATATCATCTGGTCACATACATATATCATATTATTCTGGAACAATGAAACAGGTTATTGCAATCTTTGACGGATGCTTCATAAAAATCCATATGAAACAATATTTTACACCAGATTTTCTATAGAGCAGAAGATTCCGACGCTTATGGGCAAATCCCAAAGAAGAGTATTAGATTATTTAAATGAAACGAACAACAGAATTATAGGTCTTATGATATAAATAAATGATAAAATATAAAATAGAAATAGAATAGAATTTTCAAATATAAAATAGAAACGGAATATTGAGGACAACTATATACAACTTCTAGTATTCTAATATTTCAAAGAAAGTCTCAAAAGAGAAAACCCAAAGATCAAATGAGAGTGCTGTGAGCGGGAGGGGCAGGGTATACCTGACTAGGGTATACCCTGATTCCTGCGCGCAGAAGCCATTCCAATCATTCCACACTTTCTTATGCACACAAACACACATACATGCATATACACATGTGTGTGGAATGCCTTACTATGGTAAATGAATTTTGAGCTAGCCCATGTACTAGGTACAACTTCTTAATCGAATCGCGATCCAGATATCTAGTTCTACTATATGAAATATAATTTGGGTGGCCAGAAGAAAGATATTCAAAATTGGTCTATTCACGGGAGTAAATATGCAATCCCTAGTTTTAAATAACTGACTCCAATGAACGACTACTATCCGATCGCATGAACATGGGATGAATTATTCTTATGATACAATGTCAGGTTTCAATTTTTAGGAAGAACCAAAAAAAACCATCGAATTTTAGCTCGTATTTTATGATATATTCAGAAGCTATCATGTAAATAATATAATATATAACCAGGTGTACGACTACTAATAAGCTCTTTCCAACTGTGTTACCAACTGACGAAGTCGCGCATGAACGTATGTACATACATATATAATGCAAAAGGATACTGATTACGAAAACTAAAGATCTAGATATTAGATACAGTATGGATATAGAATAGATGAAGCCCATTTCTCGGATCTGCTTACAAGACTTCACTTTCAGTGGACTACACCACTCACTGCCAGCTGCCACCTGCATATATCGATATTTCGATAGCATATAGCCGATATATCCTTTACATAGCCGATGGCAACAGAGATGTCCTCTTCTATACACTAGCTAAGCATTATTCTCTCTCTCTTTCTTAGGAATCACTACCAAGTGGCAAAGCCTTTCAACCTGTGGTCGTGGGCGTGGTCAGACGCGAATATACTCGTAGTGCCAAGCAAAACGAATATGCCTCACGTGCTGAACGAACAGAGCATCTGTGATGCATAAAGTGTTCAGATTCGCGTACAGCTTGCGGCCCAAACAAAAGCGTCGATAAATAGCGATGCAACAAAAAAGAAAACTGTGAAAAAATGTAACAAATAATCGACTTGTTTGATTTACGAGCAAACTCACAAATTGGGGGCGGTGGCAGATCGCATCATTGTGGCATAATCGCAATCAAAATAAGTAGCTGACTGCTGGCTATACCCAGCCCCAGCCCCCATCCTCGTCACAGTCCCAATCCCAATCCCAGCCTCCAGCATTAAGGGAAATTGAAATTCAACCTAATTGCGGGAAATTTACAACGCAACTTAACAGCTGACAGATTTCGGCTTTCGCTTGGGGTTTTTGTTTGCATCAGCAGCAGTGGGAGAGGGCGGAGGGAAGGTGGGAGTGGGAGTGGAAGCTGTCTTTGTGAATGGTTTTATTTTTTTACAGTAAGCGAAAGAGCATATTGGCTCGTTTAATGCATTTGGTTGTCTCTTGATATGTGGGCTCTATGCACTCGTATATATCCTAGCTAAAATAGTTCATATATAACTAAAGCCAAAACCGGGTAACTTTCTCCAGTTCTTCGGCAGAAACTCTTATGTTGAGCAATGTAATATATTCTCATAAATATGTTATATACAACATATTTGTCAACTTTTTTTTTTTCATATAACAAAATGTCTATCTAAAAATGTGAAAGGTGCAAATATCTAGAATCTATCTAAAGGACAAGCTGTAAATTATGTAAATTTTCGATTTAGTGGAGTACAAACTATCGAGACTCGACTGTATAACAAGAACATGACTATGTGTATTTAAAAGAAGAAGTTAATAATGCCCTAAACAATAGTAAAATACGGAGTATTTGCCAGTCATATAACAAAATCTTTAAAGTATTGTATAAGAAGAAAGACAATAAGTTCAAACCAATACTCCTTGAACAGCAGTAAGAGACAGGGTATCTGCTAGTCTTGTAACAGACAATTGAAAGTATTATGCAAGAAAAATAAGACTTATATGCATGTATCTAAAAGACAGAAAAAACACAACTTTTTTTCTTAGCTAACACAGGGTATCTGCTATTCAAGTGACTCGTGGCACTAATGTGAACGAGCATCAGACAGTCGATTGCGCCCGACTGCAACACTCTAACTTTACTTTTATCATTTTTTTTCTTTGGGGGTGGGGGAGGGTATTCATAAATCTTGGCAGACGCTCATAATTCATGCAGCACTCGACGATTGGCAGGCCCGATGGGCGGAGGCATTCGGTTGGGGTTTGGGCACTTTCTTGGCAATAAGCTCAACTTGCTTTCTTACCAATGACAACGAGCAGCAGCCAATGACAAGCAGAGTGAAAAAGAAAACCAACCAACAGTTGGGGGTGGGGCGTTAAGGGTTAGGGCATTTCATGAAGAGGGTGGGCGTGTGGCGGTGAGGGGGATGGAGCTTAGTTGAGCAAACAATGCAAAAAAACATTTCTATGCTCTGGCCATATTTCTTCCGACGGTTGACAAGTTGTAAAGTGCATAATGACAGCTTAAAGCACGATACCAACGATTGATATATTTCTTTATTCATGACGGATTTTCTTGCAATCATTTTTTTTTTTTTTTTTTTTTGAATTGTTTTTTACATAGCAACAATGTATACAATTTATTCAGATTAAATTCATCAAAGGTGTTTACATACATACCAGGATATCATAATATAATATGTCTAGTTCGATAAGCATTATATTCTACTTGACAACGAATAAAATATAATAAAACGAATTCAAAATTTATTACGCGCCCACAAAATAAATTTGAGAGACGCCATCTATCGACGCGATTGCTTTCGGCACCATCTAGTGAATACCTACTCTCGGGAACGCCATCTAGCGAGCATTTGCACATAGTTCTGTTTTTACGCCACGGCTGCAACGACCAACATTATCGGCACTGCGTTGCTCAGCTATCGATAAGCTTTGGCGCTATTTTCTGCAAATCAAAGAGCTGTTCGCACCACTAGTGTTAACCGTTATTGAGGCAACTTTTTGCCAACTCATTTTATTCGAAATAGTTGTATTCAGTGAATTGTCGCCATGTATTTGTCTCTTATTATTTCCATATTGTTCAACTGTATGCGCCTCGCTCTAAGCGCCATCGACGACGACTGCCCATCGCTGGCAAATGGTGACAACTTGTCGCAGACGCAGTTGCTCGATCGCCTAACACATGGCTGTCGTTATGATCGCCTGGAGCGTCCCGTTACTTACACAGAAGATGGGGCACGTCTGCCGGTGGATGTGTACATGCGCGCCTATATCTATTTTGTGCAGAATCTGGAGGCACACGATTTGCAGTTCAAAATATTTGCGTTGCTGCAAATGCGCTACTTGGATCCCCGTCTAAATTTCCGCCACGTGGCACCCAAACGCTTACAGCCCATTTTGGGGGAGCAGCAGTTGCGCGACAACATCTGGCTGCCACACATATTTCTGGCCAACGAGCGTGACTCCAGTATTTTGGGCAAGTCATTCAATCTCTGCTTACTATTTTTTTCTAGGATAATGAAGTTCTATAAAATTATAATAGGTACCAAGGAGAAGGATATATTGACATCCATATCGCCGGATGGAACTGTCATTGTCTCGTCGCGCATCAAGGCAACACTCTATTGCTGGCTAAATCTCAAGAAATTTCCATTCGATGAGCAGTACTGCTCCACAGTCCTGGAAAGCTGGATGTACAACACATCAGAGCTGGTGCTGCATTGGGAACAAAGGCGGCCCATTACATACGACCCGGCATTGCACTTAACCGAATTCCTCCTGCAGCGCTCCTGGTCCAATGAGACGGTGATTAATGCAGACTTGAGCGACTTGCGTCACGGCGCCTTTGCCGGCAATTATAGCTCGCTGAGCTTCACGGTTCACCTGACGCGCGTTGTAGGCTTCTACTTGATGGACTACTTTTTGCCCTCGATGCTGATTGTGGCTATTTCGTGGGTATCTTTCTGGCTGCAAGCGGATCAGGCGCCACCTCGCATTACCCTGGGCACCAGTACCATGTTGACATTCATAACACTGGCCTCGGCACAAGGTGACGTAGTTTAATAATTTACTAATTATTTTCAATTGTTTGAGCTCTTGCGTTGACATACAGGCAAAACCCTGCCGAAGGTTAGCTATATAAAAGTGTCGGAGGTTTGGTTTCTGGGCTGCACGATCTTCATATTCGGGAGCATGCTGGAATTTGCTTTTGTCAATACCATTTGGCGGCGCAAACGCAACGTGCCCGTCCGGAAGCTCAATAGCCGACATATTCTTAAGTCGACGCTCTCACCGCATTTGCTGCGTAGGCGAAGTCACGCCCGGTCGCGCTCCTTTTCGGGTATTTTGCGGCAAATGGAGAACAGCTCGCTGGGCGGCAATCAGCCGTTTAATAATTATTTGACTGTCAATTTGCCAATCACGACTATAACAGAGGGCCAAGTGATGAACCAGAATTCAGATCGCAAGCGCAAGGGCAGTCTCGATATGCTCAGCAGCGGCACCACAAATCGCAGGCTGGACGTAAACTTTGTTGAAAGTGCTTTGGGTGCTGCTGCTTCGACGGCTACTGCGTCGGTTTCCAATGCAGTCAGCATGGATCTTCCCGATTTTAGTAGCAATAATAATTTGTTGGGCGAGGAGTTTAGCCATGAGGAACAGATTGCTTCCACTGGTTGGACAACGCTTACACCACAAGAAATAGCCATATGGATTGATAATCGAGCTCGTTTTATGTTTCCGTTAGCATTTTTAGCATTTAATGTGTTCTTTTGGTCGTTCGTTTATTGCATTTAATTCGATGTGTCGTTATTTCTATTTAAACACCAAATTGTATGTTTGTTAGCGATTTTTATTTCTATATTCGTTTGATTAAATTTTACTTGTTTCAAATTCAAATACCGCGCTCTAATTGTACAGCACTTGAATCCAGTGTTGGCTAACTAGAAATATCTTTTTATTCGTTCTGTGAACAGAGATGACAGCTTGTTTGTCTATAGCGTTGCGCAGTGTGTTAAAGCAGTGCAGCTATAGTGTCGACTGGCTTCATTTTTTTTTTCTCAAGCGTACACACACAACTAAACAATAACATCGGGGGCCCCAAAAACGCTCGTTCGCTCGCGACCGACGACGACGGACGAAAAACCTTCGTCGTGTGAATGGTAAATGAAAAAAAAAGAAAAAAAGTAAAGTGCAATTTTAACCCTACGCCAAAATAAAAAGGAGAAAAAAAACTGCATAGAAATTAAGCAACAAAAACATCGCAAGCGAGTGCAAGTGGCAAACATAAACAACAGCAAGAACAAGAACTAAACAAACGCAGATCGCTGTCTCTGTGTGCGTGCGCTAACGTGTGTGTGTGTGTGTGTGTGTGCGTGTATGTGTGTTACACTGTGTTGTTATTGCATCGGTTAAAAAAAGAACACAAGGTAATTAAAGCTTTTCGGATGCGTGTAAATGCTAACCGGTAAAGTTAGCCGATCCCACTCCCCTTGCCGCTACATGCGCTTCGTCAAACAAAAACAACAGAAGCAGCAGCAGACGCCGCATCAGCAGCAGAAGAAACAATAACAATACCGCAAGACGCAGCGAGCACGTTGTCCTGCCCCTGCCCCTACCGCCAAACTGGAGCAGAGCCATGGACACCATTTGTAGGCTGTGTTTTCAGACAGCAACGGTAAGTGCAAGAAAGAGTTCAAAGCGTAACTAATAAATTCACACATACACATGCACATGCACAGGCATACGTATGCATGTGTGTATATTTAGTTAGCGGGCGCAACAAGCAACGCACTTTTTATGTGTGTGTAGTTTGTTATTTCTATTGATTTTTTGTCTCTTTTTGTTTTGTGCAGTAGGGGGGGGCGACACGATAAAATTTGAATTTGTGCGCGGATTTTGCACTGGTGCTGCCACTGCCGCTGCCGCTTCATTTTGTAGCTGTTAGCGCTGGTGCTGCTTCTGCTGCACCATCGTCGGCAATTGGGTGGGGGTTGAAAAGCGCGCGCAGAACACGGCGCGACCCTAAAGGCAAAAGTTTAGCTCGCGCACACGCATACAAACACAGTCACACACTCACACTCACATACCTAAATGTATCTATGCCTGTATATAGAGCATATGTGTGCGTGTGCTTTGTTACCTCCCTGCCCGCTGTGCCCACAACTATTGCGGTCGTTTATTTTTAGCCAACTCAGCCAAAGTTGCTGAAGCCGCCAACTTGAAAATAAAATAAAAATTAAATAAAACAAAACATATAAAAAAATTTGTACATATATAAATATACATATATTTGTACATATGTATGTATATTGAAAAAAATATATATTTTTACATTTCGTTTGTGCGCTGCTTTTCATTCGACTCCTTTTCAACAAGAGCACAAAACGAAATAATATGAAATAAAACAAAATGACAAAAATTCCGCCAAGATTACAGCGGCGTACACTGCAAGGGGTACAAGTTCGTCGTTCAGGTGCAGATGTCCGTCCTCATCACAGACAAAGCCCAGCTTTAAGGTGCGGTACAAAGCAATGTGCATATGCGCACACTTACACAGAAATGCTTGCATACTGACACATACAAATTTGTGATCGGTAGCAACAATTGTTGCTGTAAGCGTAGCTTTCTGACGTCACGTTGGTGATACCCCGTGCAACGACGCCACTGTGTCGTTCACAGCAAAACAAAACAAAAACGAAAGAATAACAACGCTGTAGTCGGAAAAAAAAACATGAAATGAAAACAACAAACCAACGCTGTCGTCAGTGTATGTATGTGTGTATGTATGTATGTGTTGTTATTATTGTTTGGTGCTGGCATTTCTGGGCGCACGTGTGTGTGTATATAATAATATATAAATACATATGTAATAGTATGTATGTATGTAGTATATATGTGTGTATGTACATCTGAATGCGAGAGCTCCTTGGTTGTTATTATTAGGAGATGATGATGGAGGGGGAGCAGTGGAGTCTGCCTAAAAAAAAAAAAAAGTCAGCTTTATTATGTATCATATTTTTTTTAGATTTTTGCTTTTTTGTTTTTTTACCAACACACTTTCTTTTTTGCTTTTCAAACGTACACGCCAATTGGAGTCTCATTTCTAATGATCTCTTCTTTATTTCTGTTTCTCTTCGCTCTAATTACAGTTATTCCAAGTGCCCGGCTATAGCATACCCACGTGCGTGCGCTGCTCAGAACAGTTGACAAACAATTCGAGCTTCCATCAAGCGGTGCGAGTGCAGGACGGCGCAGCCGCTTCTGTAGCGGCCGCTGCAGTAGCCGCTGCTGCTGCCGCATCAACAGTAGCTAGCGAGAGCGACACGGTGGCGGCACAGCTGACAAACGGCAGCGCTGTAGCTGCTGTGCTGCAGCTGCAGCAACAGCAACAACAGCAACAACAGCAGCAACAGCAGCAGCAGCAACAACAGCAACAACAACAGCAGCAACAACCACAACCACAATTGCAATCATCAAGTTCTTCCGAGAATCTACAATCGCAGGACGATTCTGAAGATGTAAGTTTAAATAGAAGAGCGAGAGTGAGTGCAGGAGAGAGCGCGCGCTAATAGAATTGCACAGTGGCAACAGTGTTGAATAACGGCACAAGCACGCACACACACTCACAAAATAACTGCAATATTCCTGGCGTTGCACTTGTCCATTGCTGTGTTGTTATTGTTTTTTTCTTTTTTTCCCCTACACTGCAGATTACACTAGCAGTGAATACATGTATATGTATGTACACATGTACATATATACACATCCATGTATGTTTTAAAATATATATATAAGTATATATATATATATATATATATATATACATGTACATATGTACATTCATAGTTCGTTTCCTTCTTCTTTTGCTTGCTTCTTCTTCTTCTTCTTTATGCCTTGCTTGTGCCTTGCCTTTCTTTTTCACACCGCTGCAATGAGAATATTGGCAACAGCAGCAACAACATCAACAGAAAATGCCCTACATATTTTCTGTATGCGTATTCGGGCGTAACAAGTGACAATAGACGACATTGTGCTGGAGATCTATTGTCTGAACATTGTTATTAATTTTGTGTTATTTAACTTGTGTAAACATATATTCGTATATATGCATTACTGTAGTTTCTGATAAACTGTCTTCTAATCAGCTGATTACGGCATTTTGTTGGTATTCAAGAACTAAATGCTTGAATGCAGGGTATGAGCACTTCGTCATCACCGACTCTTGTCCGTTTCTTTCTTTATTTTTTTTTTCTTTTTGTGTTGCCTTTATTTTTATTTTGTTTTGTTTTTTTTTTTTTTTTTTTTTTTTTTTTTGCTTTTTTTTATTTCATTAATATCTGCGCTGTTTGCTTGCCTTTTTCTTGCTTTGCTTTTCACGACGGCAGCGGCAGCAGCGGCAACAACAACGACAACGACAGCAACGTCAGAAGCAACTGCGACGCCAACGTCGACTGCACGACGTTTTTGTGCGCTGTGTAAAGCGAAAAAAATTCATTTTCAGTTGACGCTTTTGTGTGGGTGTGCGTGGCACGCAAAAAAAAAAAAAAAAAAAAAGCAATACACAATTTAGAAAAAATTTATACATTTGCAATTAACAAATACTTCTCAAGTCGCAAGAAATTTGCGCATAGAACTTAATTCGCTGCCATTTTGACCGACAGCTTGTTGAGCGTAAGTTAGTTCAGCCTCTCTGGCTACATGTGTGCTTGTGTGTGCCTGTGTGTCCCTGTGCGTGAGTGAGTGTGACACTTGCAATTAGCAGAGCTTCAAAGCTCTCAACACCAAATTCAACACTAACCGTCTCGCTTCCGCTCTCGCTCTCATTTGACACAGGTGGATCTGATATTCAACGAGGAGGGCTCATGCCCGCTGTGCAACAAAACCTTCTCGCGTAAATCCTCGCTCATGACGCACATACGCAATCATTCGGCTGAGCGCAAATTTGTGTGCAGCTACTGCCACAAAGGTGAGTACAACAACAACAACAAAAACAACAACAACAACAACCCAGTTCATCTGTTCAAGCCGAGCGCAAAGCTTTATTCAAGTCAAAACATACGGTGATCATTCAATATAGAAGCCAAATTGTTCAGACAACTATATAATAAATATGTATGCATACATACATATGCAGTATAAAATATGTATATACACGTACATACACACAGACATACATATGTACACTCATACATGCATATAAATCCTAAAATTTTTGTTTTATATTTAAAACTGTGCCGATAAGAATATTTACACACATACATTTTGTTGTTGTTCTTTTTAAAATAAATAAATAAATAAAATGTTATAAGCTTTAAAATAGGTTATATCTTAATAAAAGTGGGAATCGGGCTAAAATGTTTTTTTTTTTTTTTTAATTTTAGTGCTATATATATTGTATTATATTCTTGATATAACTTCTATCAGACTAAGCAAATTCCGTATCATTAGAACCAGCATTCACTGTAAATTTGATATAGTATTGATTGAAGAACAGCTACATATAATCTCTGCATCTTCTCTCTTTCTCGGTCTTTTTGTCTTTTCTCTCTCTCTCTCTCTCTCACACACACACTCTCAACCTCTGTAGGCTTCACGCAAGCCGCAAATTTGCGCAATCACGAACGCATACACACAAATGATCGGCCGTATCAGTGCGTGGACTGCGGCAAGACCTTCACTCAAATCACAAATCTTAATAATCATCGACGCCTCCACACCGGGGAGCGTCCCTTTGTGTGCAATGAGCCGGAGTGTGGACGCAGCTTTGCGCAGGTGAGTAGCCCGGCAAATCTATAATTGATAGTCATTAACCTATTTGCTTTGGCCGTTTACCCTGGCAGGTGACCAATCTGAACAATCACATGAAGTCGCATCACAAAGTGCAGCAGTACTGCTGCAACGTGTGCAGCAAGAAGTTCACGCAGGTCACCTCACTGAACCAGCATCTGCAGGCGCACGCCGGCGTCACCGGCTACTATTGTCCGCGGTGTCCGGAGAAGAACTTCAAGCTGCAGTCGCAGCTGCATACGCACATGAAGACGCATGGCTTGGCCTTTCCCTATGAGTGCAGCAAGTGCGATGAGAAATTTCTGCAGCAGTCGCATTTGGATCAGCATCTGAAGATGCACGACGAGTTCAAGTTCAAGTGCGATATATGCCCCAGCAGCTTTAACCAGGAGTCGTTGCTCAAGAAGCATGTGCAACGCCATGTGGAGGGTCGCTACCTGAACTGCCCGGTGGCCAATTGTGCCGAATCCTTTGCAGTGCGCCAGCATCTATCGAAACACTTGCTCACCAATCATTCGCATCACGAGCTGCCGCCGCCGAAGCGCTCCAAGAAGACGATCACGCTGCAGTCGCCCCAGCAGCCGCTGGCGATGATCGGACAGCCTCTATCGCTGCAGCACACGACAGGGCAGCGTAAGTGCACTTAGCGTAGTAAAATCAGACGACATTTAAATACCCTGTAAATGCGAGGCATGTCTGTTTGGGTCTCCAATTGACAAAGTCACTATTAATTTAAATGAATTTACTTAGATATATTTAATGCATACGAAAATATTAATTTATTTTTGTTTTGCAGGTGGCAGACCGCCCAAAAACAAGAATAAGACCTCACTGGCAGCCACGGCAATTAAAATAGAGATCAATGAGCCGTTGCATAGCCAGCACATCATCAGCAGTGCCAGCGGCCTTTCCATACACCAGCAGATCAATCAGCATATGCAACAGCAGCAGCAACAGCAACAACAGCAGCAACAACAGCAACAACAACAACAACAGCAGCAGCAGCAGCAACAGCAGCAGCAGCACCTTCATCTGCCCATGGGTCAGGCGGTCAAGGCGCGCTTTATACCCACTAAATAGAAATTAGTTAGACGCGGCGTGCGTGAGCGAGATAAAGAGAGAAAAAAGAAAGCGAATGAGTGAGAGTGAGAGATAGAAGAAGAGAAAGAGATAGAAATACAGATGTAGCTAGCTACTCAGTGGCGTTTTCGATCGATCTGGCGTGGCTCCACGCCCTCCCCTGCCCCTTATCCTAAACCCCAGCTCAGCTCTAGCAATAGTTAAAATACAAAAAATAATAAGACTAGTTTTCAACAATATGCATCACATATCCTTCAAGCACATACATAGCCAAGCATACATATTTACACACAAACATACGATACATAACCAATATGCAAATTATGTTAGCCGATAACCGATACTAATAGGGAAAAAATAGAAACCGATAACCGAGTAAATTAATTGCACAAGTGATGGCACCCCCCGCACACACAGACGCCATCTGGCGGCGGCGGCGCGCATCGGCTGAGGCTGCTGGTTCGGTTTAGTCGGCTCCTCGCGCATGACGTGACGGACGCCGCAGCTCTTGCGCCAATTGCGGCTGTCAGCTGGACGCCTGCGCCTAGCGCCCGTTCCGTCACTTAAACAAATCAAACCAAATATTTAAATCAAGAATCAAAGCAATATTTAAACCGTTTTTAAGCAAAGAAGACAGACTAAAAAATTTATACATACATACATACATGCATACATCATTAGGCAGCAGAGATCATTGGGCAGCACCAGACGAGCGGAACGTAACGTATCGTCGCACGCATCGTCACGTCACTTAATGTAACGTAACGTTAAGCAACAACCAACAATTGTAACTTAAATCGAATTAAAATTTAATAATTAAGTGTAAAGATGTAACAAGCAAGCAAAACAAAGTAAAAGTGCATAAACAAATTCAAATTGAAAAGAAGAAACACGCAAAAAAAAATGAATATAAAAAAAAAAAAAAAAAAACGAAAAATACTTACAATTACAAGTAATTACGTATAAATAAATCCATTTAATTTGATATGTATTTTAAGCAATTAGTTTAAGTGTTTTTTTTTTTTTTTTTTTTTTTATAAAACTTAAAGAAATTATGATAAGTTAGCCAAGTGTTTGTCTCTATATGCAGAGGAAGATTTATGGAAATAATTTTATTTAATATTGAGAACTTCAACTTCTAAGCACGCAGTCGGGCGTTACCGACTGCAGAGTACCCATTCAAGGCCCAGGTTTATTTTCCGATTTGCCACATCCCCAATTCGTAGATATTATTTTGGTATATAAATTATGTGCAATCAATTGAGGATGTCTAAGATAAAGGAATAAGTATGAATCTCACTTGAATCTTCCTAATTCAATTTCAAGTCTCTAGCTTTGACAGCGGCGAAATGGTTGACGGTCATAAGGACAGGCGGGCGGACAACAAGACAGGCTATGGACAAACCCAATATACCCATTTCACTTTGGTAAATGAGTATAAAAAAATAGATCTTTGAACTAGTAAGCGTTTTGGTCACTCGAAGGCATTATTCCTTACTTGCCAGGCTGCATGAGCAATTCTCTTCTTTATTCGTTATCTTTGGTAATTTTCTGTTTAATATTTATATTAAAATAGTTTAGTTTGTCTCTTTTAGAAGTATAATCTTTTTATTTTATTTTTGAAAACATTTTCGTTCTCTTGGCTTTTATAAATTTATTATTTTGAAATTTTTAATTGATATACCTTTAAATTTCAGTGGTAAATTTTTGTTCTTTCTTCTACGAAATTTTGTTTCTTAGAAACCCAATCTTAGATTTATGTATTTTGTATCTTTTAAGCTTTGCGATATTTTGCTTAAGCATTTGCAGACGTTATTTAAAAGCCTTGGAAAAAACCCTTGTTTGTGGGATTTTCTGTATATGCCAAAATAGATAATGACAGAATTTGGATCAGAGGCGCTTGAGTGTCTACTAGTAGAAGTTACTTTATATTAATTATTTGATTATATACAAAAAGATCGACGCACATGATTTCACAACTGTCAGTCGCAATAAAATTAGAAATGCATAGAAAAAAACTGTTGTTCATCAAGTCTGTAATTTGATATTTGAACACGATTTGATAATTCTAATTCTTCTATGTCATATTTGAGAGCGTTTCTTGTTCTCTCATTTCACTATGTACTTATAGCTAAATTCTAGTTAAGGCCTGCTTATGCCACAAAATAGACACATTCTCTGAGAATTGTGCATGTACAAGTGTGTTTTTGTTTTATATATAATATAATCTATGCAACATACGTATAAAAGCAAGACAGTCAAGTCAGATAGAAAGGTAAAAGAGCTAGGACTAGCTGGCCTGCAGGCTGGCCAGCCGTATGTCGAACTCCTCCTTGTGCTCGTTCTTCAGATAGCGACGCATGCCGTGCAACAGGTATCGCAGCTTGGGTGCACCCAGCACATCCAGGAGCAGCACCATTAGCACCTCGAAACAGTTGTCGCCGCCAGTTTTGTACGCCAGCAACGCCTTGCCGAAACTGCGAAACTTATCGCTGTCGACGACGCTGCGCACCTGCAAAGAGAAAGCAAAGAGTTAAATTGAATTTCACTAGAGATTAGCAATTTTGTGGGGACAAACCTCACGCAGAAAATCTGCGCGTGATTCAGGCGCCTCCTTAAGCGGATATTCGGCTGGCTTTGCAGAGCAACATCTACTGTCGCTTCCGCTGCTGCTGGTGTTGCCGTAGCTGCAGCTGTTGCTGGTGCCTGGCTCCGTCTTGACCATATCAGTGCTGCTGATCAGCTTGAAGCGCTTCTTACCACTGGTCAACGATTCGTTGGCTGTCGGTGAGCTACGCTCGCGCTTGTGTATCTTAACTAGATCGGTGTTATTGAAGTCGATGCTCTGTGTGGGCGAAGCAAAGTTAGACAATGTACAAATTGGGTTTGTCGTAAGGCATAATCTACCGTCACATTGGAGTTGAGTCGACTCATGAAGTCCATGGCATTGGGCGCTGTTTGGCTCTGATTGGTGCAACCGGCTGCATTGACATAATCCGCTGGCGTCCAGCTCTTAATGGAGTTGGCCATTTCCGCTTTGCTGCAAGCAACAACAAGAACAACAGCAATTAAGATAGGTCAGCAAAACTCAATATTCAAGACTTACGCTGCCAGCTCGCTGGCCAGCTGAAATTTGTTGACGCCAGAGCCGGGCTCACGCTTGATTTGGGTATTGCTGTTGTAGCTGGGTGTCAGCGTCGGCTGCTCCTCCTTGCACACGATCTGCAGCGGCGGCTCAACGACGCGCTCGTCGGGCTGCACCATCTGTGGGCGGCAAAATGACATTTGTTAGTATAGCGATCGAGAGCTCCTCGCCTCCGGCTAGGTCTAACCGTTTGCTCTGCATGCTTGAAGAATTGCCGCAGCTCGCGCACAATGGGTCCAAATGGCGACGATTGCGGCCGCGCGCCCAGGTGGCCACGTATCCACTTGGACAGCTGCTGCACCTGCGAGGCATCCTGGAAGCGTGCATCACACAGCAGAATTGCACCATAGTCGTGCCGGTGGCGAATGACTCGCCCAATCGCCTGATTGACGGCACGCGTCGCATCCAGATTATACCATTCCTGACCACTGAGCAGCTGGTTCTCCTTGGTGCGATTTGTTTCCAGATAGCGACGCTTCAATATCACCTTCGGATCCTTCAAGGGTGGAAAGGGCAGCCCGGTTATGATCACAGCCCGTCCATTGCGATCGGCAAAGTCCAAGCCCTCGGACACCTTCCCCCGACACACGGCCATGAAGCAGGCGCCCTTCGAGTCGCGTATCGCCTGGTAGAACTCCTCCATGGTGCTGGTAAACTGATCCTTGCCGCGCGGCTCCAAGAATATGGGCTTGCGACTGGACAAGTCCGCCCACAAGCCGCTCGCCTGCCAGGCGTCCACACACTGATTCAACATTGGATACGATGGAAAGAACACCAATAGCCCATCCGGCACGATTCGCGATACATTCAGAATCGTCTGGCCCAGCGAGCTGATGTACTTTGGATTGTCGCTGTGAATGAGTGGATGACAATATCTGTTAATGACTGCTCATTATCATGCTGATCAATTTATATACATATATACAGATATATGTATATATATTGCATTTTTATTGGCATACGACGCGCTCGTTTAGCTTCTGTTACTCTTGCTTATCTTATCTCACATCTGGTATCTAATGTTGGTAACATGGTGCAAGATATTTTGAGTACATTTTCTTTGGACAACCCGTTAATCCTACATCTACTGAAGCCATCAGCATTATTAATATGAGAATAAGACTAAACGAAGTCTTCTTCGAATCAACAGTTCTATAATGATCTCTGTACAGCTGATCTATTAGTTTTCTATAAGTACAATATATAGAATATATATTTCTTAGAAGCCAATGAAAATAACTAAAATTTATTTTAAAGAAACTAAAGCTAAAGAAACTTAAGTTAAAGTTAAAGTTTGAATTGTGTTTCCTTTAAATAAATTTTTATTTCATTTCATTGAGCTTAAACTTTTTACTATCCCACTAGCTATTTTCATTAGCATCTCAGCTTTATTCTTTATATTATACTACATATGGCATTTTCCTCTATAAAATGCATCAACTGTTAATCACTCCTTAAATTAATAATCTCAAATCAAGGCATCTGTCGGCTTTTCGACATTTTTCGTGGGCTAAATCTTAAAAGTTGTGAAATTCCCTGGATGTGATAGGAAAGTATAACTAGAGATGGTGACTGCGTGAACCGGGATTTGTTCAATACTTTTGTCAATGCTAACAAAAAAGCCATTCAATGACACAGTATAGCTACACGAAATTCCCGCCAGCCACTATTTCACAATCGTTCCAATCTCCGTTTTTAAAACGTCAGAGAGCTGAGGTGAAAGTAGACAAAATTTGACAAAAGCTGTGGGCCTCAAGCATGCTATATTAAGATATTGTCAATATGTACGTTAATGCTAAAATATAAGCCACTCAATGCCTAACTCAAAATACATAGCTATAATTCCAGCTAGATGCTATTTCACAATTGTTCCAATTAGTGTTGCTGTTTTATCTTATTTTCGGCCAGATTTGGCTTATTCCCAAGTCGTGCTGCAAGAAAATGCTAAATTAGCCTTTCAAACCTGCTAGAAACAGCTAGATCAAGTTTAAGAATAACCAGAAATATAGCCCTGAACCCATTGAAAATGGGAAATCAGGGTATAAAAGTATATTTATGTACGAACTCCGTCCGTATGTATGAACTCATCGATCTCAGAAGATATAAGAGCTAGAGACTTGATTTTTTTTAATGTCCTTAAAGAAAAGTCCATCCACAAGAAAAGTTTTTAAACAATTAAGTTCCAACAGTAGGCCGACAATGCAGCCAATGCGTCTTTATTCGTGCGTGCGTATGTGTGTGTGTGCATGTGTTGTTTCTTGTGTAAGCAGAAAGACGCGAAGAATTATTGAAATATCAGTTGTTTGAAGGCTTCAGGGGATCTCGTACTCGAGCAGTGTCGACTAGAGCTTTCTTACTTGTTATGAATTATATTTTTATTCGAAAATTAACACACGATTATCGAGCTGAATAAAATCACCTTTCTCCTCGGCAGTGTACGAATTGTTTGTGCCAATAATATTCAAGTACTTTGGAGGCACTTTCAATAATGCTGATTTGATCTTAAAAAAGTCAAATTTCCTGCCAGCAGCTAGATTACGATTTTTCCTGCATTTGGCAGTTGAAAAAGGTCAGTTATGGCCAGTAAAAGGCTAAGTTGGCAGTTCCCAAGGGGGATAGCGGAAAAAAATTAGAAATTTCGGTTAGCTAGTACTCTAGCTTGCAATAGTCTTAGATTTCTTGGTCACCTTTCTAGCTAGAGCTAGCTGTTTGTGCTCTGGAGTCCGGACAAATTGCCTGAGCTAAAAGCGGAAAGTAGACAAACTAAAATTACCCATAGGTAATTTCATTAGCCTCTAATCATTAATTAACTAGCTAATTTTATTAGCTTATTATCTATTATTTTTATACCCTGAACCCATTGAAAATGGGAAATCAGGGTATAATGGTTTTGTTTATTATTATTTATTATTTTATTATTAAACTAGCTCATTAGCATCTGCGATTCGGAAGCATATACGATTCAAGCTTCATGAGCCACCAGCTAAAACCACTTGAGAATTACAAGCAAAACTTGTGACTTTGCGTTATGCAACTTTTTTTTTTTTTGGTTCAGTTTATCAGCAATTCGTGTTCAGCATAGCTTCGTATACTTACCGATTCTTATAGTTGGATATGAGCTGCTCACGATCTGGACCAGTGCCAATGATCTTCACATAGACCTGCGACTGATCCACTATGTGAGGATTCTCTAGATGCTGGGCCACCGGTATGGCGAGCTCGGCAATGAGCGGCTTCAGCGGCGCCAATGTACCGCTGGTTAGGATGACACTACGCACTTGGGTATTGAGCAGCTGCTCCATGCCGAAACCCGGATTGAAGCACCAGAAATTGATAATCTTTGCCGTCTTGGACACTGTGCTGGTCGCATTGTTGCCCTTGCCCAGCCAGCCGGTTTGCTTGCTGTTGCTGTTACCCGCTGGCTTCGTCTGCTTGGTGTCCTCGATCTGGACATGGACCTTGAAGCTGCGATGCACCTTGGCCATGATGTCCTCCTTGTTGGCAAACACGACGTTCAGCAGATCGCTGAGCACCATGAAGCTGCCTCCCTTGCGCAGCATGGAGTGCTGCGAGGCGACCATGAGGTACTGCACCAGCTTGTCCAGCAGGGCGACAATTGTGGCGCAGTTGCCATAGGTGAACTGAAAAGGGAATTGGCCATGAGGATTGGCTTTTCTCATACCAGACTAACTCACATTTGCCTTGCCGAGCAGCTCGTAGATGTGGGCAGCTGGATAGGTGGTGCCTTCGACTTGGTTCTCGACGACGACGCCATCGATGGCCTTCTCCAGCTCCAGCAACATCTCCTTGAGCAGCGTGAGGTCGTCAAGGGTGAAGTCTTTGGGCTCCTCGGGCCCGCCTGAGTCCTGTGAGTCGGCGCTGGTGAAGATTTTCATAATGTGCGTTACGTCCTCAATGGCCATGGCCACGTCGGAGGAGCGTATCTGCACCGAAGCGGACTCCTCGCAAATCTTCTCAATGTTATGTGCCTCATCAAGGATCACAATGGTGTTGCTTAGCTCAATCTTGTTGGCCTTGCGGGCTTTCGGGTCCAGCAGGTAGTTGTAGGGCATGAACGTGATGTCTGCACTGCTGACCAGCTCCTTGGAGGCATAGTACGGGCACATTTTCAACCGCTGTCCTACCTTGACCAGATCTTCGATGTCCATGATGCTGGGTCCACGAAAGTCGGGATGATCCTTTTTGGACTCGACGCGCAGCTGGAACGAGCACGTCTTTGCGTGCACCTTCAGCTTGCACATGTTCACCTTGTTCGAATTGCCCTGTTCCTTCATCACGTCCGGATGTATGCAGAGCTGATCTCGCGAGCCCAGCACCACGGATCGCATGCTGGCATAGGCGGTACGCTTCAGCTCCCGCATCGCCTGGGTCAGCTGGGAGTGGGTGCGCGAGGCATAAATGACCTTGGGCACACCCCAGTTATTGGCCTTGCCCATGGTCAAGGCCAAGTCGGATATGGCCCCGGTTGCAGAGCCCCCTGTTGCTTGCCTCTGTTGCTGCTCCATTTGTAACTTTTGCATGTTTATCTGGTGCTCGGACTGCCGGGTACGTATCCAGGCGAGCGAGGAGCACAGCAAACTTAAGGTTTTACCTGTGCCGGTCGGCGACTCTAATACGCCGTTGGTGCCATCGCGCAGGCACATTATTACCTTTTCCATAAAGGCGCGTTGCACCTCGTACGGCTCGAAGGGAAAATGTACCGGTATTCCGGCAATAATACTCTCTGGCATTGCACTTAAATCGATCTCGTCAAACACACAATTGTTTATTCGCGGTGTTTACACTGATTATCGTCTGCCGAGTTCGCGCGCCAACACAAAAATAACACATGATGTGCGCAATAACGACCCTGTTTCATGTTCGATGAAAATTTACTGGATTGCCGCCTGCACTGAATGTGTTACACAAAAATGTAATCTTACATTGATTAACACATTTTGTGGGTCCATCGTTTACTTGAGTTTTATTCTAAAATTACATATTTTCAATAAAAATTTAATTTAGTAGCTGACTACGGAATTTAGCGACATCCAAAAAGTAAAAAAAATAACAACTCAAACCAACTCTGTGCCGTTCTGTAAGCAACAACCCTGCCTATCTATCAATCGATTTATCGATATTTACGAAAAATAACAACAATCGCAGCGGCTCAGTTAGTTTTTTACTTTTGAACTGAAAGGTTGGTTGGCCAGCGGCGCCAAAGTAGAAGAAACAGATGCAATAGCAATAGAAAAGTCAGAGGCGACAACTCGGAACGCAGCGAGAGTGACGGCCTCAGTGTGTGTGAAACAAACTTACCCGCCTGCTGAGATACTACAAGTAAACATACAAATTACTACATACATACATACATGCCACCACTGGTCGTCGTATCGTGGTCGTGTCGTTTCGTCGGCTCGACTGTCGGTCGGTCGTTTGCGCCATCGTCACCGTCGACGCCGCCGTCGTCATCACAGTCGACAGTCAGTCGGCGAGTGGATTGGTTGGTTGGTTGGATGTTGGGTTGGTTCGCCTACTCGGGTGGCGGGGGCAGCTGCTTGGATGAGCGAGCGCCAAAAGAGAAGAGCAGTGAGCGTGAGAGCGTGCGTGTAAAAGTTGTTTGTGTGCTACGGGCTATGCACCTTAATACAGCCGCACACACACATATATATTACTCTCATAGATATGTGTGCCTTCTTAACTGTGTGTGAGTGCGTGGCTATGGTCGTTGGTGTGAGCGCGCGCGGCGGAGGTGGTGATAAATTTTTGTTGGCACAAAGTAAAATATAACTGAAAAAAATTTGCTCTAAACAACACTATGCGTTACTCCCATCCAATATCGTTCGTTTGAGTGAAGATATAGCAATAGTAACTAAATATTCTTGATTAGAAAATACGACGACCATTTGCTAAGATTATTGCCAGCAACTTGTAACTAATCGGGTGTTCAGTTAAACCGACCTGTTAAAGTAGAATTAGTAAATAGCTGAACTTATGTTTCACCACTCGACTCTCACCATCGATGAAGATGATGATGATGCTGTATGTGTGTGTGACCGCTTGAGAGAAAAAGAGATTGTGTGTCGCGCTGAGCGGCTATGACGTTGCCGAACGCAGCCGTAATAATTGTTCTTCAAGTGCTATTAATGCGATCCAGCAACTACACCTACAATCAGCTTGAAATCATAGGCACGATAACACTTGAATGTTTGGCGCGGTCTCCACATAATCGGATGCAACAATGCAATGCATGTATCGTCGATCGATAGACGATAAACGCATTAGTTAGCCCCATTGCCACATGCAAATTAGTTCTCGTTCGTGCTCATATTACATTTAAAATTAAGGTCACTCTAATCATGTTGATTGTCGAATGATGAGCGACTCTCCACTTCCCTCTTCTTTCACACGCAGACCCACTCACACAGACACACTCCGAATTGCACTTTATTAGTGATCCTTTGTGGCAAGGTCATTGCTCATATCAATGTGTTGCTAATGTTATTACTATTACTGTGTGTTGCGCTTCAATTCAATCACTTAGTAATATAATTTAAAGCCGTTCAGTCGAAGCAGCGTTTTGGGCTGCGTCGTGCCAAAGAAAAAAATTGCAGGAGTACGTTCAACCCCCCTTCCTGTCCGCTTTCTTGTGCTACCTTGCTGTTTTTGCAGCGTTGCCACCAGCAGCAAAGGCTAATGTTATCGTTTATTTGGCAGGATGGTTTTAGCTGGTGTTGGTAATTAATACTGCATTAAATAATTCGGCGTGACCCATTTGATTAGTATATCCACGTGCTTGCCTTTGGTAACTTACAGGCATCGGCTTACATAGTCTATTGTACATACTGTTTGATATCTGGCAACTCTGCTCTGCGCCGCTGAGCGTGAATGTAGTACACGCATGTAATACGTTTGCATGTGTCTGTGAGTATGTACGTGTGTGTGTGTGTGTGTGAATGAGTGCTCCTATTCAAATAGAAATTGAGTGCTTTGTACTCGAAACTCAGTCAATTAGTCGCCAGAAGGCGGCGGCAGCGATGACAACGTTAAATGCAGGCGCGTCGATAAGAAAAAATATTATTTTTTAACCGCGCGTCATTTTACATTCCTCTGAAATTCATTGTACAATGACCTGGTCTGAAATCGTATCAAAACCAAGGGGGAGGTAATTTTCTATTGTTCTAATTTTTTCTTCTACCAAGTGCGGAACTTTTAGATAATATCCGAATATTTTTCGTCTTTGCCTTTGGCCAGTTGTTGCTGCCAATTAGAGATGCGTGCGTGACCGTGATGTGAGACGATCGTTAAAGGCGATAATGATCAAAAAAAAAAATCTGCACACGTGTTTGCGACACGATCTGAAAATCATTATATCTTTGTGTTTGTGATTATAGCTCTGCCATGCTTCATATATATTTATATATACAACTTTCAAAATACGTGTGTAAGAAGGCCGTGATAATACAATACGATTCCTGATATGGGTGTAAATTCTAAAAGCAACAGTAATATGAGCGTTCATAGGTACAGACATGTTAGACAATAAAAAATATAATACCATGTTTATATAAAATTATATGTATGTATGTGTATGTGTATATATATGCGCACACATACACTTATCAGTGATCGTGAAACTCACGAGGAATTCATAAATGCTCACGCTCATCTCTAATGCCAACAGAGTGAACGCAGTCCCAATCGCGATCTCATACTAGCCAAGTGTAGATAGACTAAATAAATTACTTTTATAGAACAGCCAAAATAACTGCCAGTGGGACAGGCGCAACAAAGTCAATTCTCCGTTTTCAGAGTTTAAAAATATATGTAGATATATATTTATTTATTTATATGTATTTTTTAAATTTGATTATATTGTTCCACAAACTTTAAGAAATGGGGATGCTCGTGTAAAGCGGCAACTAAAGAGAGAGAGAGAGAGAGAGCATATAAAAAAAAGAGAACAAGCGTTCAAACTTTAAAATCACAGTCAGAAACTCTTAAGGCAAAATTAGCACATTTATTGTCTAAATTGTGCGTATTTTTGCTTGTGAGTGTGTGCGTGTCAGTATGTGCTTCAGTTCCGTTTACCTAAGCATTATCAGTGATTGCGAAGGTGATAGATGTATACATGTGTATATATATGCATATGCGTGTCTCTGTCTCTCATGCGGTCGTGTTTGAATGTGCGTGTGTATGTGTATGTGTGTGTGTGTGTGTGGATTACAAAACTAAGTTATAAACGAATTGTGTATCAATTGTTTATTATGATACTACAGTGCGTATGCGCAACGTGCTAAGTGTGATTGAATGATATTTGCAATTCTTTCTCTTTCTTAACCTTTTTCGTCCGCCTTCCATTTCGTTGCAGAACTTGTTGGTCATTTTCAAATCCAAATGTCAGCTGTTTCAAGCAACATGTACTATAAAAGCGGAACAGTGAAACGACGAAAAAGAGCAAATCGCTTAAGTCCAGGACAACAGGAGGAAGAAGCAAGCTGCTAGCAACCGCTACGAGAGAACAGCAGCAATATTTTGAAGCGAGCTGTGCAAAAAACCACAAAAAAAAAACAAAAAAAAACCACAGCAACAACAACAAATACACATACACAAACACACACATATACTCTAAAATACCAACTGCTGCAGCTAAAACGAAAACAACAAGTGTAGGAGAAAAGACATATGCCACAGCCAGTAGTTGAAGAAGAAGAGCACGAAAAAGGAAAAGAAGAGGACTCTGGAGAACACTCCCGCAACTACAATTGCTCTCAGTTACACAGCATAGACATACATAGGCTCTCTCGCTCACTCACTCACAAACTGAAGCTCAATTGCGCTCAAATTAGCTCAGTAAAGCGCAAAAAAACGGTAAATGAAGTTTACATTTAATACGTTTGCTAATCACAGCGCATTTGCGCGCGCGTATGTATATATGTATGTATATGCATATATATATATATGTTGTGTGGTTTCCTGTGATTGCGTTTTCTTAAATTAAGTTATTTTGTATTAATTTATTTATATTTTTAAGTTTAATTTTGTAGATTGTGTTTCATGTATTTTCATTGTATTTTAGATTGACCAGAAAAGTGTGTTTCGCGCAACGGCACAGTAGTGGGTGTAAACGTGAGCATTGGCAGTGGGCAGCCATGACAATCATACTCTTCCTGGTGGACACCTCGTCGTCCATGTGCCAGAAGGCGTATGTGAATGGTGTGCAAAAGACATATTTGGATATAGCCAAAGGTGCAGTCGAGACATTTCTGAAATATCGCCAACGCACACAGGATTGCCTAGGCGATCGGTATATGCTGCTCACGTTCGAGGAGCCGCCGGCAAACGTGAAAGCCGGCTGGAAGGAGAATCATGCGACATTCATGAATGAGCTAAAAAATCTCCAAAGCCACGGCCTCACCTCAATGGGCGAGTCGCTGCGCAACGCCTTCGATTTGCTCAACTTGAATCGGATGCAATCGGGCATCGACACCTACGGCCAGGGGCGTTGCCCCTTTTATCTGGAGCCATCGGTCATTATTGTGATCACTGACGGTGGACGCTATTCGTATCGAAACGGTGTCCACCAGGAGATCATATTGCCGCTCAGCAATCAAATACCCGGCACAAAATTCACGAAAGAGCCATTCCGCTGGGACCAGCGCCTCTTCTCACTCGTACTGCGCATGCCGGGCAACAAGATCGACGAGCGAGTCGATGGGAAGGTGCCACACGACGACTCGCCCATTGAGCGCATGTGTGAGGTGACGGGCGGTCGATCCTACCGGGTGCGCAGCCATTACGTGCTCAATCAGTGCATCGAGAGCCTGGTGCAGAAGGTGCAGCCGGGTGTTGTGCTGCAATTCGAGCCCATGCTGCCCAAGGAGTCGAGCGGCAGCAATAGCAATAGCAACAGCAGCACCAGCAGCGGCAACAACAACAACAGCAGCAACAGCAACAGCAGCAGCAGCAGCGGCAACAACAACAATAACAACAGCAACAGTGGCGGCTCGAACAGCAGCAGCTCCACAGCAACAACATCCACCTCGAACGAGCCCACAGCGGACATTGTCTTTCAGCCGATCAAGAAGATGATCTACGTGCAGAAGCACATCACACAGAAGACCTTTCCCATTGGCTATTGGCCACTGCCGGAGCCCTATTGGCCCGACTCGAAGGCGATCACCTTGCCACCGCGCGATGCGCATCCCAAGCTGAAGATACTAACGCCCGCCGTGGATGAGCCACAGCTGGTGCGCAGCTTTCCCGTGGACAAGTACGAGATCGAGGGCTGCCCGCTGACGCTGCAGATACTCAACAAGCGGGAGATGAACAAATGCTGGCAGGTGATCGTCACGAATGGCATGCACGGCTTCGAGCTGCCCTTCGGGTACCTGAAGGCCTCGCCGAACTTCAGCCAGGTGCACCTGTACGTGCTGGCATACAACTATCCGGCACTGCTGCCGCTCCTGCACGACCTCATCCACAAGTACAACATGAGTCCGCCGAACGATCTCATGTACAAGTTCAATGCCTATGTCCGATCCATACCGCCCTATTACTGCCCCTTTTTGCGCAAGGCCTTGGTCAACATCAATGTGCCGTATCAGCTGCTGCAGTTCCTGTTGCCGGAGAACGTGGACAACTATTTGTCACCGACGATAGCGAACCAGCTGAAGCACATCAAGAACACGGCCAAGCAGGATCAGGAGAATCTCTGTCTGAAGGTCTACAAACAGCTGAAGCAACCAAAGCCGCCCTATCGCCAAGTGGAAACGGCCAAATTGTGCACGGGCGCAGCGCTGCGCCGGGATCTGGTGCGGCATCCGCTGTTGCGAGATACGTTCGCCAAGCTCCACGCGGAGATCGAGCCCGTGGAGAACTATACGATTGTGGTGCCGCAGCTGACGCATCAGTCGTCCGCAAAGTCGTACCGCAATCCGTTCGATATACCCAGGCGGGATCTGGTGGATGAGATAGCGCGCATGCGCGAGACGTTCATGCGGCCCACCAGCATGGTGGCCAAGGACTCGGGCCACTGTCTGCCCATTGCCGAGATGGGCAACTACCAGGAGTATCTGAAGAACAAGGACAATCCGCTGCGGGAGATTGAGCCAACGAATGTGCGCCAGCACATGTTCGGCAATCCGTATAAGAAGGACAAGCACATGGTCATGGTGGATGAGGCCGATCTCAGCGATGTGGCGCCCATGAAGAGCGGCAACAATTCAAACGGCGGCAACGGCGCCAACTCGCCCTCGTCCAGCGGCAGCGGCGGCAACTCAAGCGGCATGGGCCCAGTCGGTGGCGGCGGCATGTCCGGCTTAATGCTGGGCGGCGGCAATGGACTGGGCGGCCCCATGGGCCCCATCTCCAAGAAGCTGGAGAGCACGTCGCGTGGACGCAAACGCAAAGCGGGTCCATTGCCACGCGCCTTTGAGTTTCGGCGCATGTCCGTCGACTCGTTGCGCAGCTCCAGCTCTAGCCCCAGCTCGATAGGCGGCGGCTCGGCCAGCAGCAGCGTGTCGGAGCTGGACCTCGATGAGGATAGCAACAGTAGCTACGGCTCCGAGGCGTCCCACAGCAGCATCAACAGCAACAGCAGCAGCAACAGTAGCAGCAGCAGCATCATCATGAACAGCAGCAGCAGCAACAGCAGCGGCCTTAGCAGCAACAACATGAGCATCGCCAGTGGCAACAGCGACTCCGGCATGTCTGTTGGCTCGCATACGCCGGAGCGCATGAGCTTTGACTTTAGCGAGGAGGAAGTCAGCGACCAGGAGACGCCTCTCAACGGCTACGTGCACAACTTTATCAATGGCATCAGCGATGAAGAGCGCGCCAACGAAGCGGACAATAACCCCAGCAGCAGCAGCAGCAGCAGCAGCAGCAGCAACAACAACAGCAACAACAATAACAATAATAACAACAGCAGTAGCAATAACAACAACAACAACAGCGTAATTACTAGCAGCAACAGCACCAGCGTGATTGTTAGTCCCAGCAGCAACATCAACATCCCAGCAACAGCAGCAGCAGCAGCAGCTGTGCCTGATGCAATGTCAGCAACAGCTGGCAATAGCAGCATCAGCAGTAGCAGCAGCATCGCAGCAATTGCGGCCAGCAATGGTGTGCCTGAGCTAAGCATTAGCAGCAGCAGCAGCAGCATCAACAATGGCAGCAGCAGCAGCAGCAACAGCAGCCATCACAATGCCTTCAACAGCAGCAGCGGCGTCTTCTACTTGCCACTCAATGGCCTAACCATGCAGCATGCGGCCTATAGCAGCAATGTGGGCACGCACACGCCCATGGACAGTCCGCTGCATATGCTGGAGAGCGCAACGGGAATGCATAAAGTTGGTGGGGGCGTGGCAGCAATGCCACCACTGCTGCTGGTGCCCAATGGGTATCCGAGTCAGCATGCGGCAATGTTGTCGCCGCCACCAGTGCCAGTGGCAACAGCAACAGCAGCAGCAGCGGCGGCAACCGTGACACCAGCAGCACCAGCAGCAACAACAACGGCCAACAGCAGCCCAACAACATCAACGGCAAATCCAACAACATACTTCAGTCATAACGATATCAATGATGCCTCCGAGATCTCGCGCATATTGCAAACGTGCCACAATGGCAACAGCAGCAGCACAATCAACACCAGCAGCAGTAGCAGCAGTAACAACAACAACAACAGCAGCAGCAGCAGCAGCAGCAATAGCAGCAGCAACAACAGCAGTAGTAGTAGCAATAATCATCTAGTAAATGGCTTTCGCATGGATATGGATCCCATATCGTGGAACTGCTTTGATGCACTGAAGCGCACGCCCGGCGGCAGCAGCAGCAGCAGCACAACAACGCCCAGCTGGGGCAGCTGGGGTAGCGGTTTGACCAATAGTAACAACACCAACAACAACAGCAGCAGCAACAACAACGGCAGCAATAACAACAGCAGCAACAACAACAGCAGCAACAACAATAGCAATCATAATCGAGCCTACAACAACAGTAGCCCAAAGCTGGAGCCCAAAGTATCACCGACACACGTCGGCAACAACAACAACAACAACAATAGCAACAATGCCAGCAACAACACTATTGGCAGCAACAGCAATTCTATCAATGACAACGGCGACATCCGCAGCTCACCGGAACTGATCCTGACCGAGGAACAGCGCGAAGCAGCACGCAAACATAATATCGATTTGCGTATGCAGGTCTTTCGAGATATACGACGACCCGGCCGGGACTATAGCCAGCTGTTGGAGCATTTGAATATGGTGAAGGGCGATCTGGAGATGAAATCCGATTTTATAGATATGTGCATTAGCGAATCGATGCGCTTCCGGCGACACCAAATGGTCAACAGCATACAGGAGTGGTGGGAGCGCAACCAGCAACAGCTTGAGATATCAAAGAGTTAACGTTGGCTGCTCTGGAACTGAGTGTGCAATATCAGCAGCAACAGCAGCAGAAGCAGCAACAGAAGCAGAAGAAGCAGCAACCACAACAACAGCTCGCAACAACATTTAATATGTCTGTGATGTCAACAACAAACAACACAAAAGCTAAACCAGCCCTCAACTGAACATTAGTTTTACATGTTCGATGTAGAGCTATATATATATGTGTATATACATATATATATACATATGTATATGTATGTATATATATATATATAGTGAATGGAAGATCTGTTCTAAAATCCTACGAATTCATTGCATTCGCAGCAGCGCGCCTGGCCAAAACCAGAAATCTATGTACGAATGTATATATGTATATATATAGTTATATATACATATGTATAATATTTGATATGTCAATTTCCACATTTCTAGTGAAACACAAACACACAACACACACACACAACACACACACACACAACACACACACACACACACACACACACACACACACACACACACACACACACACACACACACACACACACACACACACACACACACACACAACACACACATACACACATAATTGTATATAGCGAAATTGTCGTGAAAGTTTTTCTGTGTCGTGGGGTTTATATTATTATATATATATATATATGAATTGTATTTTTTTCTGTTAGGGTTTGTATAGGGCTGTATTTATATAGTTTTTAAGCATAAAAAACATCTAATATTTAAGCATAAAACACTTTAGCTTTAGTTATATTACGTGTAAAGTTAAAAGAAAAGGAAGATGAAAAAAAAAGAAAAAAAATATATATATAAATAAATATGTAGTATACAGCAAAAAATTAAAAACAATTTGTAGCTTATAGTTTATATACTTAGCTATTAGTCGATTTAGTCTATAGCCTAATAACTGTATTAGCCACGTAAGCTAACAGTTCAGTTCGTAATGCCGTAATAATCGACAACAGAAAAATCAAAAACAAAATATTAAAAAATTACAAAATATATATATAAATATATATATACGCGCTAGGCTTAAGCATAAAACAAATCACATTTAATGTTTATTTTAATTGATTAAAAAAAAAAAAAAAATTAAAATGATAATTTTCTATTTTAATACCGCGTTCAACTTTAAATCCTATTTATTAAGTCTATTATTGTTATTATTATTATTATTTTTTTTTTTTTTTTGTTAGAGCTTAAAACTTGGTTTGTACGTCATTTAATTTTTAAATGATTATTACGATTATAAATAATACTTGATGCTGTTTTTTTTTTTAAAGTGTATTGTTGTATTTAGCAGAAATTGTCTAAACTAATTATTTAAGCAACTGATCTAATTATCCCTATATAAATCTAAGCAAAAAGTTTTTTCATAACTTCTTTTTAACACTTGGCTTAAGTTTGATTTTAGGTTTTATGCAGCAATTGCAGCGTTAATACATACACATATATATACATACACACACATACACATTTATATACAAACAAACATTACATACATATAACATATATAAACAAATTGAAAAAATGAAAAAAAAAAAAAAAAACGTTTTCTTTTAAACCAAACACAACTAATTTTGTATCGATACATTTCTATCTGTGCGTTTTTACACACTCTTCGTTGGCGAAACGTAAGATTTACCGTTATAACGTATGCCGCTTTCGTTTGTCATGCTTGTATCTCGTTTCTTTTCTATGTATTTACTTAAACTTCAAAAATGTTGGCAAAAACGTCAACACAGCAAAAACAAAAGGCGACTCAAAATATGCCTACGAAAAAAGAAAGAAAAATTTCAAAATAATAATACTTACAATTATAAGATCTCGACAATTCTTGAATTTGATATGAATTTCGTTATATGTATGTATTTTTATTTTGATTGACACACACACACACACAGTCCCGGACTCACTATGGCTGCCCGTTGTGCCTACTCAGCGGAGCTCATGTATGACATGAATGTGTCCCTGTGCCGTCCCTTACATCTCTCTCTCCTCTCCGCATCTTCACTTTATGTTTGCACATGCAATTTGATCACGGCCTCCCTTTCTTCTAGCTATATGTATTTATACCGGCTCTTTTTTCTAGCAATATTTGATACTAATTCAAATTCTTAGCCCTAAAAAGTATTTCGGTTCTTATTTTTACTGTCTGTTTATTAGCCAATAAGTTTGTGAGTTTCCGTGTTTAATTAATTTACACTTTCCAGGACTTGAAATAATATGTAAATTAAAATTTGAATATTTGCGGTAATCGTCGTAAGAATTTGAAAAACACAAGGTATAGCTTAAATACAAACGAATTAATAATATCCGGAAATTGTGTACTTCAGTAAAGTTTGCTGCAGCTTCTGCGTTCCACTATTCGAAATGTTAAATGACATTTTAAAAAAAATCGACACTAGATTTATTTATCAACAATCGTCAACAAAAGCCAGCTGATTGTAATCGATTACTGGTTCATCGCTATTAATAAGCTATCGAATATCTATCTAAAATTGTTTCAAAGCTTTTCTACCAGTTTTATGTTAAAATAAATCAAATGTGATCTTAATAAATAGTTGCATCATAATAATACGCGTATATTATAAAAATTATTGTGTTTGGCATGTTCGGCTTGTGGTAAGTGCTGCCATTTGGTGGCGAGCCGCCTGCTGTTCAACTCGATATTGAACCGGTCACGAGGAGTCAGCTCATTTGTATCGTTCAGTTCATCGTGCACTCACCTAATGGACAAACCCAACACTAGCGCCTGACAGTTGTTGGGCGAGTGGCAACGGCAAAGGCAAAGGCGAAAGAGGCGAAAGCAAAAGTGAATTAAGGAAAGCAGAGGCAATATGCAAAATTAATGTGCGCTACGCACGTTGTTTGCTGTTAACTGTTTAATCGCAATGCAAACTAAAAACAATTGCAATTGCTAGCCCATAACACACACTCGCACACACACATCTAATTCACTTAACAAATCACGGCGTGTGATACCGATTTCTGTTGCAGTTGCAAGTTACTCCGATTTACCAATTTCCGTGTTATTTATTATTTCTGTTTTTTTTTTGTGTGTGTGTGTATGATTTGCGGAAAGTAAAAGTGGCTGCCGCAGCGGCCTGCCTTTGCCTGTATGTGTATTTGTGTTCGTCTCGATTATATTCATGTTCGTTCGGTTGCGTTTGTGTGTGTGTGCGCGCGCGAATGTTTGTGTGTAAAAAGAAGTTGCAAAAATACAAAAGTTACGCAAAAACATAGCAAAATTGTGTAAAATAACAACAACCACAACGACAACAACAAAACCTGCCGTCTGCCAGTGTCTGTGCTTAGGCTGCGTGCGTCCGTGCGTGTGTGGGTGGGTGTGTGAGCGTGCGTCCGTGTGTGTGTGTGTCTCGGCTGTGCTCTGCTTGAAACGCAGCGTACCGGCTGCACAGAAATGAGCGAAAACAACGGCACCAGCGGCACCACCATCACAGCCGCCAATGGACCGCGTGTCGTTACCATCTACAAGACGGAAACTGGCTTCGGCTTCAATGTGCGCGGACAGGTGTCCGAGGGCGGCCAATTGCGTTCAATCAATGGCGAGCTGTATGCTCCGCTGCAGCATGTCAGCGCTGTGCTGGAGAACGGAGCCGCCGAGAAGGCGGGCATCAAGAAAGGCGATCGCATACTCGAGGTGTAAGTATTTACCGCTCTGAATGAGAACAATAAAATAATAGCATAATATAATGAAAAACAAGCCATAGCAACTTCAAGGAAGCTTTATGTTTGACCTGTTTGTTCGCGCCCCGCCCCGCACTGCTGCTCTGACGTGAGTGAGTGAGAGTGAGTGAGCGAGCGACCCACCCACAAAACGTCTCCACTCGAAATGGAAAAGAAACTTAAAACTGCCGCTTGGAAGTCCTGGAATCAATAAACACTGTGCACTGTGTGTGTGTGTGTGTGCGTGAGAGAGAGAGAGAGGGCTGTTATTGTAATTCGCCGTCATCATATCTGGCAACCGTTGTTGCTGCTTCTTCTTTAGCTTCTTTCTATTGTTGTTATGGCGTAATATTTATACCATTGTTTAGCCACACTTACATGCAAACATTCACACTTGCGCGCTTCTACATAAAGACATATGTGTACATATCTATGCACACATACATACATGAGCGCCTACAGAGCCAGCTAATTAAAATGCTGCCCTCGCTCCCTCAGCCGCTCTGCATGCATTGCTGCTCTCTGTCACTCCACTCAGACGCTCATTTATATGCTCTCTCAGTTTTTTTGTTCGTTTCTCTTGTATTGTTTTTTTTTTTTCATTTGCAGTCTGTCCTTTGCTAAGCTTTTTGTTTTGCATCTTTGACATTTTGTGTTATCGTCGCTCAGCCAAATGCTATCAATCAATGCATGCTGCATACAATTGAGTTTTGTGGTGGTCGCCCATGTTGTGATAACCTTTTCAGCCCCATGCCCCACTCAGACTCTCTCTCTCTCTCCCTTGCTCTCTCTGTCTCAGTCTCTGTCTCTGCCTCTGTCTCTTTGACAGCTGCGGAAACCTGCGCACAAATTCAATTAATAAATTTAGCTATTTTGTTGCGCGGCGGATAACAACTTAATTATCGTTGGCATCACACACCCGCAGCTCCCACAGTCAGCCCACAATTCACCCACTGTACATAACTGTGTATGCCACGCCTCGCGCGCCTCTCGCTTCCCGCCCCGTGAGAGCACACGCCACAAATTGGCAAATGTTTATTTTTCATATAGACTTTTTTTTTGTTTTTGTTTTTTTTTTTTTTGACGAATTTTCGCACTTTTTGCTGGCAGCACGTCATTGTTATTGTTGCTGTAGCTGTTGTTGTTGTTGTAGTTGCTGGGTGGCCCATTATTTGATTATGTATGTACTGTAGCAAGAACAACACTTACTGTTATGATTTGGTCGCACGTGTGCAAACAAAGCAACAGTAATCAGAGCTTCACAAACATCCAAATCATTTTTTTTTTTTGCATTTCTGTTTTGCTTTACTTTCGTTGCGCGTTTTATATTACTCTCATTAGTTAAAAGCGCAGCGGTTAGCGGTTCATTTGAATTCTCGTTTGCACTTCTTTTAAACTTTAACTATAAATAATAAATCTGCTTGACTCAAACGCTGTTAATATAAATGATTCACCAATTTTATTGCTATTTTTATCGGTTCACTTTTGGAAATAAATTCGTTTGTGAACCAGTTTAACTACTTTTTCTATTAATACGGAACTTAAATGGCAAACATCTCATAAAAGTGCATATTTAAATTATCTATTTGCGATCATATTCTCCAGGCAAATTTTGAAATTTGGCATGCGTTATGCTTAGGCAGAAATATTAAAGATTTATTTATTTTGTTCGTTTTTACACATTATTGCTCATTTTGTTTACGTATTATTACTATTTATATATGTATATGGGGCTATTTCTGACATACGTTTGTTTACACTTTGATAATAGTTTGCATTGATATGTAAGTCTATATATGTATGTACATATATATACTCATTTTGTATTCGTTTATTTTGTACGATTATAAGTGACCGGACTTTTAAGCTGTACCTTGATAATGCAAAGCCAGCTTATCTGAATATTTGTTGTACATATACTATAATCTATATATATATATATACATACATATGGCTATATAACCGAATAATTAAAATGTTTAGCTACAATTTTATTGCCTTTGTTTTGTTTGCAATGTAATTTGATTCTCTTCCGTTCTCATGAATTTAGTTCATGTCAGATAAACATATAACAACATATACCAAACATATGTATGTACAATATATGTATATTTTCGCAGCAGTTTTTGAGATCATTTATATTGTAAAAGTCACAAATTGGGAACATTGATTTGTATTGATTTTCCTCTGTTTATAGTAGATGAAGTGTGGGTCCTGTGAGCAAGTAATATAATTATAAAAATATATTCGATTAATTAATTAATTCTTGAAAATAATAATAAAATGTTTATATATGTATATAATTGAATTTATATATTACATATCTTATTTATTTTTTTATGGTTAATAAAATGTTTATATATATGAATATATCTATTATATACACATCTTATATATTTTATTTATTTATTTTGAAAATTTGTCATATTTTGCTTGGAATTACATTACAAGATCATTCATATGCATAAAAGGATTTGTTTAGTTCGTGATATTATGTCGTTTGCAGTTGCACTTGCCCAGCCCTATTTTCGTGCAGCCCTGTTTTTTGAGTGTCTCTCATACACGTACTTCTTCTCCATTAACTCTCACTCTCGCTCCATCTCTCTTGCTGTTTCACTCTCTTTTTCGTTAGCGCTGGCTTTGAGGGGCGTTTTTTTGTTGTTTTTGTTTTGGGCTTTTCTGTTGCCGGTTGGCAACCGTTAATGCCGCCTCTTCGCTCCCTCCACATCCGCCTGGTCGTCGTGCTTATCAACATTACAGTTTTATTTCAGGGCGCTGCACAGGGATAAGGTTTGGGGTGTATATATGTATATGTATGTCTGTGTGTGAAATTTCTCTCTCTCTCTGTCTCTCTTATTGTTTATTCATCAGAACAAATGCTTTGCAATAATTTGTTGCTAATTACTCATAGATTGGGCCATAGATGCCCGAGCAGGCGTTGCACGCCCCTTATAACGCCCACCGCTTGCTGCTGCTGCCCCTGCCCCTGCTGCTCCTCCTCCTCCTCCTTTTGCTTTTGCTGCTGCTGCCACTTGGTGGGCACGCTGTTGCAGAGGGTGCCATTGCAGCGCACACAGTAGGGATCGTTAGCGGTGCATTCGGGCACCTCGCCGGCACAGCCACGCACCGTATAGACCAACTGGAGCCGGCTGAGGACGGTGCTCACGCACAGCTCGGCTGGGCTGCTGCAGTTGCTCAGCGCCATGGCGCTCGGCAGCTGCATGGCAGCGCAGTCGTCGCCGTGCTCCAGCGAATTGCACCGATAGCAGCTGCGCACCGACCAGCGGTTGCAGCCGTCGCTGCTGCGGCAGAGCTGGCAAGCCTCGCCGCTACCGGGCAGGAAGTTAGCATCCGCGCAGCCGCGACGCAGCAGCGTATCTGTGGAAACGAATGGGAATAAGAAAAGGAATTGTTGAACAAAAGAAACAAGAAACAATCTGGAAAGAAGCATAACTGTTATATGCTAATGCGTTAAGTTGGCTGCGCGTGACTAATGCGTGTGTGTGTGTGGCTTCAGGGCTGCAAGCAGTTAATAAACAGTTCCTGATGTAGTAAATGCTGCGAACTAGTTCGCAATTTCTCTTTATTTTGGCAAAATAGCAACTATTAATATATAAATCTTATTTCAACTCGAAATTTAAATGTAAATTCAACATTCAAAAATTCATAGAACCCATGAAAGTTATTTATCAAAATAATTATTTTACAGAGTGGTTCATATGTGGAAGCTAAAGAGAATAAATAGACAATTTTACACTTCAATTCATGTGTGGGTCTCGGTTTGGTTAAAAATTGCTGACTGAGCTTAAATTTGGAATTAAAGTAATTACTTAACGGGAGAGTAGTTCAAAGGGAGAGAGAGTGGCTCATAGCTGAAACTGGACAAATGAATTGGTTAATTGGAACTGGCTCATATTAACGCAGCGCCTGACTCACCCAAGCCTGGCTCAAAATTGGAACTAGTTCACATTCACGCAGCGCCAGACTCACCCTAACCTTGCTCGCACGAGTAACAGGCCGTTGTGCCCGGAGCGCACTGTTGGCTCTTCAAAGCATGACCGCTGCGGCAATTGGGATCGCTGGTGGAGTTGCAGGTGGCGCAGGCAATGTCCTGGCATTGGGCGTTGCAATTGTCGCCATAGCATTCCTGCAGCTGGCCGGTGGGGAAGAAGCCCATGGTGGTGGAGCAGCCGCGCTGCAGCACCTCCGTTTGGTTATTATGGTGCGTGAAGCAGCGCTCCCGATGGCCATACATCACCTTGTTGACGCACTGCGTCACAGTGGCATTGGACAGTGCACACTGGCCCGGCTGCTCGGGCAGCTGCTCGCGCTGGCAGTCCGGATTGCTCGCCACGCGATTCGACGTGCACTGCAGGCAGTGGCTCTCGCTGACCGTTAGCTCCGCATTGCAGCCGTTGTAGTTGCACTTGAGGCAGACGTGGGGGCAGTCCGGGGGCAGATTGGTGTGCTCGCAGCCGCGCTGCGTGTTGCTCAGGTGCAAGATGTTGGTGTAGCAACGATCCTTCTCGTTGTAGACCGGGCAGGGCAGCAGCAGCTCGGGCCGCGTGCTCACATCGATGCAGGTGGCCCCGCTGCACTGGTAGCAGCGCAGCCGATCCACCGGAAAGACGTGCCGGTTGCAGAGGCTCGTAGTGCAGCGATCGCAGGGCTCGGCGCAGTAGCCATTCGGATAAAGCCGACGCAGGCAGCCGCGACGCGTCAGGCCCGCCGTAATGGAGGTCACACACTCATCGTTCGGCTGGCTGCACTCCTCCACCTCCAGCTGCTGGCCCGGCCGTGTTGCGCACTCAGCATCCTCGGCCGAGTCGCAGACGTAGCATTCCAGGCCAACGGCAGCCAGGAGCAACTGCATCACAGTCAGAATCCATAACAAGCGCCTTGAGCTTCGCATCTTCTCGCCGCTGTTGCCACTTTTCGACTGTCCAACAAAGAAATCCTAAACGATTTCGGCTTAGCCACAATTCCAGATTAGATTAGCTCGATGTCTATCATCAAGTGGTTTGTCCAAAATGCTCTTAGTCTTTTCATTGTTCCATTGTTTGATTTAATATATATTCTATATAAATAAATATATATATATTTTATCTCTCCGATCGTACTGATATTGTCTTTTGTCCATAATAAAGCATTGCGATGTGTTTCCTAGACTCTAGTATCCCCTACATAGACTTCATTGCTCGAATTGAATTAGTTTTCTCTATTTAGACATTGACGTAAACCCCTATTTCTATATAACACAGTTTCTACTTTATCGTCGTCCAAATCTGGTTTAAATATTCTCTCTGTAAGCATATGAATTAAATAAGTACCTATATAATATATTGTAGTATTTGATTCGAATCAATATTCCAGGAAATATCATAGAATATATTTCCTTTCTATAATTTCAATTGCTGTTGGCATCAACGGCAACTGTCAAATGTGAGTCTACTATGCCATATATCCAAAATATATGCTCTATATAGATATAATCATAAATATATATTTGTCTATAGCTGCTTTGCTTTGCCATTTCGCAAATATTCGCTATAATATAATTAGTTTGCTCAAATAGTTAGTCAAACACAAGCCGCAAAGAGCAAAGAGTAATCGCCTAATGGAAGTCGGGTGTTATAAGCTCTAGATATTAGATCTCAATAATTTAGTATAGCAACCAGTCTGGCATAAGATTCATTGGATCTAGATCAAACTCATGAAACTGTTTCAGGAAAAGGGAATATTTATTACTGAGTTGCATTTGCCATGAATCGAAAGTGTGTGTGTGTATACGAATGGGTGTGTGTGTGTGTGTGCCTGTGTCTATGTGCTTGTTACACTTAAGATATTTTGCTAAGCTTTTTGGGCTTTTGCTTCTGTTGCACTTGCAATTTGGAATGGCGCACGGTCGGGGCATGGCAATCAATGGGGATTATGAACTATTTTCATTTCTTGTTGCTCGACGTGTGGCTCGTTGAAACATTTACGACACAATGCCATTCATCCACCCATTCGACCCACTCACCAACAACAACCAAATAAAGAACGTTAAACATGAAAATAATAATAACAAGTAAGGAGGCTCCAGTCGAGACTGCTCGACTGGGAGATACCCTGAACCCTCCAAGCTGATATTCTACTCATTCAGCACTTCTTTTATGCACACATGCATACACACGCACGTATATCACACGCTCTGCTGACTGCGCAGTTAGCAGCGACTGTGCTTGGGCTGCGCTGCAATGTGGACAATATTATGAGAATTTATTTGTTGAATAATTTCTTTTGTAGACATACAATCTTAATAAAACTTTCAAAGCGTAATCATATGGTTAGTATGTGTGTACATTCCAAAGCACAAGTCTCTAGTACTTGAAATACGTAAATTACAGAATCTTTGTATCCATTAACTTTATATACAACACAAATTTGAAGTCTACAGGTCTAAACATGTTCAAATTAGGCTGAAAAAACAAAGCCGATTTTTTGATTATTCTCGATAAAAAAGTTATCGGATGAGTTATCGAAAAAATATGACAAACTTGTACTGCCTATGGTATACACGAGTATGCATGCCAAATTTCAGCTCTCTAGCTCTTATATCTTCTGAGATTCTTTTGCTCATACGGACGGACGGACGGACAGACAGACGGACAGGGCTATATCGACTCAGCTCGTCGCGCTGATCAAGAATATATATACTTTGTGGGGTCTGCCACGCCTCCTTCTGCCTGTTACATACTTTTCACAAAACCATTATACCCTGATTTCCCATTTTCAATGGGTTCAGGGTATAAAAACATACATAAATTCAATAAGCTTAGGGTTGAACTTTAGTTAGCTGTTTTCCGTGCTACAGGCGAAGGTATATTTCTGCCCAATCGCTTGCAGGAGCATTGGGTATATTGAATAAGTCCAATATCAGCAGCAGAACGTGAAATGGATCGAAAAAAATCGATAAGGAAATAAGTTATAGCGATTTATTTAATTTAGAGATCACAAAAGCTAGAGATACTATATATTAAAGTTCTGGTATTGTCATTTATGGTCTATGCAGACTTGACCAGAATTTTTTTTGATTTTCGATATAAATTCACTTGATTTCAAGTAATATAATATTAAGCTCTTTATTGTTGTTGCATAGAAAAAAAAGTTAGGTTAGGGTATGTTCTTAGTCGGTCACTCTCACTTAGATCTTTCGAATCGCATTATAACGCATCCTCTAAACCATAAATAGTACACCGTTTATATACTTTCTTGTATGTTCAGGGTTTCTGACTGCTTAAGACAGCTTAGTTTATTTAGCTCTTTCTATTTTGCGCACATGCGGTCTATCTCTCTTCCTTAGTGACTCTCAAGTAATTTACAAACAATTGCTAGAGCTTAATGAACTTAAGAGCTTAATGCATTTAAAGGTATTAATTTTGGCGTGAATAACTTGATTTTTCCAAGCAAAAATGGAATGTATACTCGCCTTGCAAATCCAAGGCCAAAAAGATATGGCGGATATATCTACGTTGCAAATCGAGTAAAATTGTATACTCTACAGTTTAAGAGTTAGAAAATCCAAATTTGGAACGTTACGATCATATATGGATAATTGAAATTATATAATATTAAAAATAATAAATTATTAATAATAATAATTAATTATTAATTATTATTAATAATAATAATATTAATAATAATAATAATAATAATAATAATAATAATATTAATAATAATAAATCACTGTATCTATATGATTCTATTCAAATATTTTGTATATATTCTTCTCTTTCGACTATTTAAAACACATGAGTAAGGGTATTCACACGTCGACTAAGTGGCTTTTTTGGTTTTTTGTTTGAATTTATTTAATGCTACCACAAATTTTGTGTTTTTGTGGTTATGTGTTACATGTTCTGTTGTTATTCCCATGCTCAAATTGTTGTTGTTGTTGTTGTTTGCTCGGGTGGCATATGCCCCAAGAATAATCAATAGATTTGCGTCACTGGATTGGTTTTGGCAGAGGTAGGTGAAAGTGCTTGGAGGTTGGGCCCGTCAGCCCTTGGACTAAGCTGATGAGTTTTGCGGTTTCCGGGGCTTGGACTCACATTTGGATTTAGATTTAGGTAAATGCTTCGAAAAAGGCAGCCAAAATAGCAATATTTCCGGAAAGAAAGAAAAAACATGTTCAGAGAGAAAGAGGCATAAAGAGTGAGAGAGAGGGAGAGTGAGTGAGATATGGATATTTAATTTGTAGACAGGTGAAAACGCTATAACAAACAATTCAGAGATTCAGATGATTAGCTAAAAAACGAAAAGCTTATACCCTATATTCTTATATATGTAAAAGACAAGGGTTTAGAATTTCCATTAAATAGTATTTGACTAGATATGATACATGGGTATAGCATATCTAAGTTAGATCTGGTCTATATACATATGTATATATAATATACAGTCGAATCCGATTATAACGACTCCATTTATAATGTTCAGCCCGTTATTGTGACGAAAATTTTTGACCCCAGACAAACTTATATGAGGAAACGTATATGGCTATAGCGACTTCTGGTTATAACGACGGTCCTTTGAGCATCGTTATGACCGGATTCTACTGTACAATGTATTTCAAGATTGCCTTTTCAACTTAATTTAAAAGATATTTATCTGATTTACATACTATACCATATTATAGAAATAGTTTTTATGTAACACAATTTCAAATTATAAATTTGTATTCATATTATTATATATGAATATTCTTTAAAAACTTCAATATTATTTATTTTCACATAAAAATGTCATGTTTCGTCTTGCAATTTAAGGAACTTAGACTCAACCTATATATACAAAAACCCTTTATATATATACAAAGTATATGTACATATCTCATCCACTATAAATGTTGTTTACCAACGCCAATTGAGCGTTAGATTTGCTCGGGACATTGTTCAAGTACATCAATTTGATTGACGTTAATTTTATGCTCTGTTTATTTAATTTGCTTATGTTGCTGTGTTGGCTCAATTGATTAACTAGTAAATCGTAATCTTGGATAATAGACAATTTAATATAGTAAATGTTTGCTCAATCCTTAACTCTAGGTATTTCTGAAAAACAAAATTTTGTTTGCCAACCGAATAATTGTGTTTATTCTTTGTTTCATTAATTTCTCTTATACTCTTATTTGCAAAACAAATGAATGTTGTGCAAATAAAGAGAGATGTATATATTCCATCATCTAAACTAAATCGGGTAGATATGCATAAAATTGGTTATTGAAGATGTTACGAGAAAAGTATTTTGAGTGCGTACAAAACTTCAACAGGAATGAATATTGTATAAATATACTTTTACTTTTACGTACTCTCTACATTTCTTTAATTCTTTCTCTCCCCCCCTCGCACACTTTCAACTTTGATTTTTAATTACATAAACGCTCAAATAACTTTCAACAGTTCAAAAATTGTTTCTTTTTGTCAAGGGATAGTTGAAGGAAAGTGCTAGAAGGATATCAAACACAGCTTCTCGTGCAAATTGTGAGCGAAATACGACCAAAAGAGGAGAAAAGTGAAAAAGTATTGGAAGTACAACAGAATTTCAAGTACAATAAAGAAGCTATAAAACAATTTATACCATACAAAGAGCAACTGATTGCCTGTGAGATACCCTTTGTGAGCTTTTTATTTATACCAAAATGATTAATATTATGATTATTATGGATAACGATAAAACGTTTTGTATGAGAAACATATATAATTACAGTACAAACTGAGATAAAGATGGAGATAGAGATAGGGATGGATATATGGATAGAGATAAAGATAGAAATAGGGATGGAATTATAGATAGGGATAGAAATAATAAATATATAATTTTGATTTGCCTCTTATCCTCATAGGTATCTCGCTCAAGGCATTGAAGCGATTTACAGGGTATACAATATAATTCATCTTCCTTTATTATTAGGCTAACCCGAATCCATTTTCAAATCTCTTAAAATTTTAGCTGCAAAAAGATTGAACCAAGGCTCAACCCTGTTCTTTTCTTAATGAAAATTCTGATTGCAAAGAGAGCTCTTATATTTGCATGCATGTTTAGCATTGCAGCGCCATCTACAGTTTGCAAAAGTTGCGTAATTGAACATGTTCACGTGGCTCTGTCAAATAAATGTATTCTAGTTGTTAGCTGCCGAAACTGGTTTCGTTTAGTGTCACGTCTCTCCGCCAATCTCAATCTCTGCTGATCTCCTGCAGACTTTGATCTTCCACTTGAGCTAGGCTAACTTAGTTCATAAAGAAGGCTATAGTTGCCTATGGCTATTGGCTTTATTATTTATTTATTGGCTTACGTGACATAACTAGCCATTAACCAACTAACTAGCTGTCAAATATAACAGCCACTTTTATAAAGGCATGTGGCATTGCCAAAGATAAAGTGGCTTAAAATTTAACAGCCATTAAATTGTAAATTGAAATTCTATATTAAGTTTATTATCATAAATGCTATAACTAATTTCCTAACTCAAAACTTTCCTAGAAGTAATTAGATTAACGTAAGCTTCAATATCATTTTGAGATTCATTTCGAAAAAGAAACTGAGTATAGCAGCAAAAGTTTTTATCGACTTAAGCTGAGCTCCGTCATGGATTAAAACTGAATTGCAGAGTATCTGACCAGTCGAGCAGAGAGAAGAACTCTTTAGAGCCAGAGCTAAGTTTAACTGCTTGCTGACTTGAAATTAAATTACAGGGTATTGAGCACACATTGAGCATTATGTCACTAGAAACAGTTCTTGGCAATTGCTGAAAAGAGTGGAGTTTCGCTTGGACTGCTTATCAACTTAACATCGACTCTCAACAAGAGCTCTGATCAAATTTAATGAGTATCTAAGTGGTCGTGTCTTCAAGAGATCTTACCCAGTTGCTCGAGACTTGCTTTAAGACTGCACTTGATTGTTTTGAGAATTACAGAGTATCTAGTAAGTTTGGCATACTGCATGTATATAAGTATCTGTGTGTGTCTATGATAGGTATGCTTCAATGTGAGTCATGTCATATTGCTGTTATTTTTGTTGTTATTAACATTGTTGTCCCTGTGCGTCAGCAGCGGCACGAAAAGCAATGCTATCTGCGATTTATTTATTTGCGCTGCAGTGGCAAAAGTCAAACCGGAAAGACGCACACACACACACACACACAGAATGCACACACAACCACAACAATGTCTAAGAAGTGTCGCCTGGTCGTGTCCAAAGGTGGCCAAAAGGAAGCCAACAACAAGCGACAGCGCAGCGAATGAAATTGCCAATCGAATTGGCTAAAAGCAAAAACTTGATCGAATCCAAAAGCAAGCTGCAGCCTAAGCCATACAAAATGTGTGTATAAATGTACATATGTATGTATATCATATATATAAATCTTTATATATATTATACAATTTAATCTAATGTAATGCCATTGCATGCAAGTGTTAATAAATTGAATTACTCTATTGCAATGCATTTGCCCATTTAGTTTGCTGCACACCCATTGAATATGCAAATGCGGGGTATGTGGGTTATCTGCAAATGTACATACATATATACTGCATATTAATGCAACAGGGTGTCTTGCAGTCGTTCACACTCACTCGAGTGCACGTGCAACTGTAACTTGTTTGATTTCTCTACTTTTGCTTCGTTAGCAATGACAAATTGGCCGGCGCTTGTTTCGTGGGCACTTGTGACGTCACAGGTTCAGCCTTTGGCGTTGCCAGACTGCAGCAGAAATGGACAAAGAGTTCGCTCCATAGTTCGCAGGGTGAATCATTGCCAAATGAATCAGTTTTTTAATCAATTTTGAGTATTTCAAATGTTTCTAACTGAAATATTTTTGCTTTTGATTGTTAATTGCTTAAACCATTCATGTTGCATGCGTTTGGCTTGTGTTAATTGAATTAACTCATTCGTAAATATGTATATCGTCATTCCATTTGGCGTTTGGCAGCGAATGTAATTAAGCACTTGTAAGACCCATTGGACAGTCGTTGGATGCAATGTAAAGTCAATTGGAATAATAAACAAATATTTAATAGAGCTGCCCAAGCATACAAATGGGAATTATTATTAGCTACAGACATATATGTAAATTGAGTTTATTTCGTGAAAATTGAATTAATGACGCTGCTCTCTGCGATTCTCTGTTGCCCCGGTAAATGTTCTCTATTATCACTCTTTATTATTTCGCTCTTTCCTTCAGTGTTTGTGTTTTGTCTTTCTCTCCCTCTTCCTATTTCTCTACCGTTCACTATCTTAGTGCTGCTCTATTGGATTCTTTACCTCTATATATATATATCTTTTCCTCCTGCTCTCAAAGTGCCCATTCCTCGTCTCTTTCAATATCTACCTTTCTTTCTCTGTTTCGCTTTCCTCTTCTTGTTCAGCCTCCTTCTTATTCTATTTTACTTTCTATTAGTTCCTATTTCATACTTTTGCCCATTCACACTCATTATCGAAGAGTCTATCTCTGTCTCCCTCTCTTTCTTTTTAACTTTCGCTCTTTCTCTCTGTGTCTGTTTACATGCTGTATCTCTTTCTATTTCGTTATCTATGTATATTTATTCTATATTTCTTTCGTTTCTTTTTTGTGGCTTCTCTTTCTCTCTCACTCTTTCTTTCTCTCTCACAATATATATATTTTGGTATATATCGCTCTGATTTAATTTATTTAAATTTTGTTCTTTCTCTTTCTGAAATCCTCCTCTGTGCCTAGTTCTCTTTCACATTCGGATTCTGTTTCTATTGTTTTCGCCTTTCGTAATCTCTTTAACCCTGAAATATTGCCTTCTATGCACTTTTACATCAAGAATTCAATTCATATATACATATGCATATATATGTTTTCGAATTGATTAATTCGCTAGGATTTATCCATGCAGAGCCCACATGCCATTGTTTTCGATTGAGAGCCGTAGAGCCGTAGCGCCGTAGAGTGGGGCTCCATTGAATGTGCTCGAGTTTATCGTAAACAAACTCAACTTGACCCGAATGGCAAGTCTGTTGACAGCGGCGTCTTATCAGTGCGCCAAGTGCCACAAGGTGCTCCAAGCGAGCGAATCAGATCTTCCATCAGTCCACCTCAGAGCAGTGGCTCAGTCTTTGTTTTTGCTTTTAATTAATCAGACTCTGTCGAGCAGCAGCCGCCTGAAAACCGAGAGCACTTGACTAGCGGACAAGCAGCCAGGAATCCTTTAGAATGTTGCCCTTTCATTGCATTCACTATGCGCAGCTCAGCGCGATGGAGCAGCGCTGCAGGCGGTATTGGAGCCACTGAATATTCAAAAGTTATTCACAAACTCTCTATCTCTCTCTGTATGTTGCAGCAATGGCGTCAGCGTGGAGGGCGCCACACACAAACAGGTGGTGGATCTCATCAAATCGGGCGGCGATTGCCTGACCCTAACGGTCATATCGGTCACGCAGCAGGAGGCTGACCGACTGGAGCCGCAGGAGGATCAAACTGGCTATTCCTACATAGACTACTCGGACAAGCGCTCCTTGCCCATCAGGTGAGTAATTGCTGCGGTCTGCTGTCCAGAGTGATCCCGACGCCAGTCTAATCATCTGTCTATCTCTGTCCAGCATACCCGACTACAGCATTGTGAATCGGAATGGGGAACGCTACATTGTCTTCAATATCCACATGGCCGGCAGGCAGCTGTGCTCGCGTCGCTATCGCGAGTTTGCCAACCTGCACTCGGCTCTGCGCAAGGAGTTCAGCGGCTTCAACTTTCCGAAGCTGCCGGGCAAATGGCTCTTCCAGCTGAGCGAACAGCAGCTGGACACGCGTCGACGGGGCCTCGAGCAGTATTTGGAGAAGGTGTGCGCGGTGCGCGTGATAGCCGAGAGCGATGCAGTGCAGGATTTCCTGACCGACACGGAGGATGATATATCTGCATCCCCGGTGGACATCAAAGTGATGCTGCCCGACCATGAGGTGACCAGCGTATCGGTTAAGAAGTCATCCAATGCCCAGGTGGTGTGGGAGATATTGGTGCAGCGCGCCAACCTTACAGCCTATACGCAACAATATTTCTATCTGTTCGAGATAGTTGAATACAATTTCGAGCGAAAGCTGCAGCCCCACGAGATTCCGCATCAGCTCTATGTGCAGAACTACAGCACCGCCTCATCCACATGCCTCTGCGTGCGTCGCTGGCTCTTTTCCGTGAGCAAGGAGCTGACCCTGCCCGATGGCGAGCAGGCGGCGCGCTTCATCTTCTACCAGGCCGTCGATGAGGTGAATCGGGGCAATATACGTGCCGAGGGGCGTCTCTACGAGCTGAAAGCATTGCAGGATGCCAAAAAGGCCAACGACTATCTCGCCTTGGCCCGCACACTGCCCGGCTATGGTGATGTTGTCTTTCCTCACTGCTCCTGTGATAGTCGCAAGGAGGGCCATGTCGTGCCCGCCGTGGGTGAGTCCCAAAGTCCACGAATGGACTTATAGGCATTTTGGGTGAATTCTAGAAGAGTTTAGCTAATTTATAGTTTAGCTATATAATCAATAATAAATAATTTGCTCGTAGATAAATATTAGAAGAGCTTTCTTCACAGTTCAAATAAGATAGTTGAGCTAACATATTATAAGATCATGTAGTCCCAGATCAATGGTCCATACTATTCGTATATTCATGTCATAAGAAAAGATCTCTAGCAATCAAAACTGGTTCGCATGCAATTCAGGTAGATCTGCATTCGTGAGAAGTTTTTAGATTCAAATTTCAGTTCGCAAGTGACTCAACGATTCACAATTTATACTATACTTATGCGATGCTTTCCATAGTATAGCCAAGCTTCGTCTTTAAGTGGTTCAAGGAAATGCAGTTGAAAGAGAATAAAAAGAATGATAAACTTATTTAATAAAAATTTCAATCGAAATCAAAGACGGTTTATTTCAATGAGAAGTGAGTTAATGATTCCAAATTGAAATAACTGAACTAGTTAAATTTTAAAGCTCAAATTGATTCCATTTAAATAACAGCTAGTAATAGTATATATTTGAAACATTCCACTAATTTTGTAATGTATTTGCAGGAATGAAAAGTTTTCGCCTGCACGCATGCCGCGAGGATGGCTCTTTGGAGGCGCAAATGGTGGAGCTAACATGGGATAGCATCACTAGCTCCGAGAGCGACGAGGAATCCATGTCGTTTTGCTTTCAGTACAATCGTCCAGATAAGCCACCACGTTGGGTCAAAGTCTATACGCCATATGTAAATATATATAAATATAAGACTGTTGTACGCTCAATCTGTGCTAACTGTTATACGTTTTTGTAGCACGCATTTCTCGCGGACTGCTTTGATCGGATTATGGAGGAGCGCAAATGGGAGGACAGCGGCGATTAAAAGGATTTCTTGCGGGCTCATCAGGCGCATTGATCAGATCTATATAGATATATATATATATATAAATATACATATATATTGCAACCTAACCATCCCAGCAACATCACAGCGAGCGGCTCAATGCAATCTTAGTCACACTCACACGCATACACATACACACGCACATACACCTTCGCAGTCTATTGTATTTCAATCACAATTTTGTATATTATGTATGGCAGATTATTCGATTTGTGTGTTGTGTATATGGCTGTGTGCCTGTTTCCGTTTCCGTTTCTCTTTCCGTTCCCCTTCCCATTCTGTATCCACAATTATTTCGTTAGCTTAAGCAAAAAAAAGTGAAATTAAGAATAGAGAAGGCCAATTAACTTAGTCCAAAATGATATATACATGAGATGCCCATAGCCACAGACACAGACAGTCACAGTAATCGATACAGAGAGAAATAGAACCATATTATGTTTTAAGTGCTATATATCTTATGTATATTGTATAAAATATATATTAGCTATATATGATGATATTTGTAAATTATGCAATGGGTTTACTACCACCATCAACAACAACAACAACAACAACAAGAACAAAAACACAAAAATAAAAACGAAAAACGAAAACAAATGTTAACAGCGGCAACAAAATGTTTCAAGTTTATTAACAGCACTTTAGCACATAGAGTTAGAGATAGAAATAGAAAGAGAAAGCAGAAGAATGTTAAACATTACATACAAACAAACAAATTTATATAGAAACATACACACACACACACATAACCACACACAGCAAAGCACCAATTAAACAAATGTTAAGCAAATCAAATTTAAAGATTCTCATTGAAAACTTTATTCAAATATATAAGAAAAAATTCTACAAAAGTTATTATAAATATTATATAAAAGCAAAACATACACATGTATACACACTCAGAACACACACACATACATACACATATATATATATATATATTATGTATATATATATATACATAATTTTTTTTTTATTATTCATTCGTGCATTTGCAGTAGATGAACACAAAAAATATATACACAAAGCTGCTAAAACAATGTAAAAAGTCAATTTTAAATATAGCAAAAAAAAAAAAAAAATTAAATTAAAAAAAAAAAAAAAAAAAAACCAACGCAAAATCGAAATGCATAGAACTTTATATAGAAAATACAATCAAATATAATATATATGTACGGATGTATATATATACATTTGGTCTGATACATCATTTGTATGTAGTAAATAACAAAACAAAACATGTTGATTATGTACTCAATTTGAATTTTTCTAGTAGAGAAGTAAACAAAAATGTTAGTTACATTTAAGAGCTGTTTATATATATATATGAAAACAAAAACAAAATAATTATTGAAACAACTGAAAATATGTTAAAACAAAGAACTCTTTTTTTTTTTTTTTGTTTAATCGAGGCAAAAGTTAAGCAACTATGTGTGTGAGTGTGTGTGAGTGTGAGTGTGTGTGAGTGTGTGTATGTGTGTATCGCGTCTAACATAAAGCAAATACATATGTATGTTTTCTTAAAGCAACAATTCAGTTAATTTAAGTAATAGAAATCATTGCAATCATACACACAGTCGCACACACATACACACACCTACACCACTCACAAACACACTCATGTATATATATATATATATATATATATATATATATATATATATATATATATATATATATATATATATATATATAGTGTATATATATATATATATATATATATACGATGCAAGTGACGTCTGCTTGTGATATTTACAATTTACACAATTATGATTATGATTATCTATGTATGTATATCATATATGTATATATATATATATATATATACATACATAATCATTACCGACATGATTATTATTACATATGATTTTTTTTTGTCTTAATTATATATTTATTCACTTTACGCTATCTTATATATATATATGCACAGTGTCTCAAAAGCTGAATGAATTTGTCACTAGAAACATAAACATTTCCGATTACAACAAAATAAATTATAAATAAAGGATAAAAGAACACAGTCTTTGGCCATTTACTGTAGCGCGAACGTTTTACGTTTTGTTTTAGTTTGTATTATCAATGTATATTCCATAATAATTATTATTATTATTATATATGTATGTATGTTTATTCTATTATGTACTGCTCCATAAATTATATAATTATTCTATTTATATATTCAACTGATTTCATTTTCCTTTGTAGTAAATGTGAAAACGAAATAGAAGAAGAAAGAAAACTTCGATGAGCCGCAAACAATTGAAAAGAAAAATGAAAGAAATTAAATAAAAATATGAGAGAAAATGTTAACATATTTAACGATTAAGCAAATGATTTGTATTCGTATTTGAATTTGTATTTGTATTTCTATTTGTACCATTTAAAATAGCAACAACAACACACCAGCAACAAATTACTTAAAAAACAATAAACCAATTGATAGCAACAAACGAAACAAGATCATGAAGTAAAGAAGAGCAAAAAATAAAAAATAAAATAAAAAGCATTCCAAAAAAAAAAAAAAAAACAAAAAAATCGTAACGAAAGCGTAAAAATTTGAATATCAATGTTTTCTTACATATATATTAAAAATTACATTTAAATATACATAACTTAAATAAAAAAAAAATAAATTAAAAAAAATATATAAAATAAAAATTAAATTCACAACAAATTAAGCGACTAATTCAGCATTCAATAAAAAGTTTATCATTCGAAAAAAAAAAAAAAAAAACAAAACAAAAAGCTCGAGTGCGTGCCATATAACGAGAGATTACTGTAAAGGCATGTGAACTCATTTGTAAAAAAAATCAACAAATGCAAACATCAATAGCAACACAAAACAAATCAAAGAGAGAATAATTAAAAGCAAAAACCAACTAATTAACAAAATAAAATGAGCAAAAAATAACAATTTATTGAAAATAAAATTGCATTTTTTCCCTTTTCAAAAAAAAAAAAAATGATATGAAATGTTTTATTGTTTTAAGGCGTGAAGCTTTTAGCAAATATTTAAAATTATAATTTCAGCTTTGTTATACATTTTGGGTCTTTTCTATAATATTTAATGATTTGATTTAGTGATCAAGAACTAGAATGAGAACCTTTTGAGAGCTTCCGACAGGCTAGAATCAGAAACGGGAAAATAAAACAATGCAACAACGAGAGAAGTGAAATTAAATTTAAAAGTTGTTCGAATCGGCTTGAAGTATTGTAATATCTATAATCTATCTCTATATCATTGAAGCTGGAGACTTGAATGTGTACGGATACATATGTATACCCTTGAATTATAGAGTGTTAAGATTTGGAATGTGCTCTCGCATTGACAATACAGGATTAACAAGTAAGAAGGCTCCAGTCAGGACTGCTCGACTAGGAGATACCCTGAACCCTCCAAGCTGATATTCTACTCACTCTGCACTTCTTTTATGCACGCACATATAATCACGCGCTCTGCTGACTGCGCAGTTAGCAGCGACTGTTCCATTAATGAATATCAAATAGCACAGGCTATTGACGCAAACGAAAGCCCAGAGCATTTCCGATTCTTTATCGTGTGACCCCCGCTCGTACACAGATCTGTTTTCTTTGCGAATATTTTTTGGCAACCTGCTATAAATCTGGTACTTTTGTAACGTAATCGAATTACCGAAAATGAATATGAAAAGGAATGTGAAAATACTTTTGTCCTCCATTGTAAGTAGCATCATTTGCCTATAATAGCTTATAAGCATTGTTGGGGCGTTCTCCGTTTCAGCGATTAGCATACATCGGACGGTTTTGCAGCTGTTAATGTTAATATTCCAGCGCCTTGCGAAGTCCGCGAATTTTTGCGAAATTGCGACAGCTTTGTTCGTACATACAGGATCTCAAGAATTTTTCAAAATATTCGACGACAATGTGTAATAACAGCTGGACATCGTACATACTGCTAGAACCTTAACATATTTTGGAATTGTATTCTTGTTTCCAGTTTTTGACTTTAATAGGCAGACAATTATGTTGCCCAGGTAGAATCCGAGCTTATCTCTGTCCTCCTGGCTACCCACGGGTTGTTCTGGGGCAAACAAAGACTACAATCTACAAAGCTAATGGCACCAAAGCATACACACTATTGTGCGTGTATAACTATTATTCACAGATTATATGAGTACAAATTTATGACTACACACTGTTGTCTTGTATTACAAGCTCCCCCATCAATAAATTGGAAGCTCATTGATGTGCTATCTGACATTTTTTTTGACCATTTAAAGCAAACCCCATACTCGTATGGGAAGGTGTAGTTGATGAGTGTTTTCAAGGTTAAGCATGGGTTGATGGTTTTCCGTTGGTTTACCTTTAGTTCCCATCTTTTCCACCAAGCTGCCAGTGTATTCAGATAGCTTTCCACTCCATTTGCTGCCTCCGTGCAACATTTTAAACTGTAAAGCACTGCAATGTCTTCTGCATATGGAGCGAGAAAAGCTAGGAATCTCCATGTGGTGCACGCTAGGTGTGGGTAAATCAGCTATGTATATAGAGTAGAGCAGCGACTCTATATTTCTATCTATAACACTCTACAAACATTTCATTGTTTCGTGAAAGTCAAGGTTTTTTTTTTTTTTATACTCATTCACGAAAGTGAATCAGTATATTGGTTTTGTGCAATGTCCGTCTTGCTGTCCGTCCGTCTGTCCGTCTGTCCGTCCGTCCGTCTGTCCGTCTGTCCGTATGAACGCAATCTATTTCGGCGCTATTGAAGCTAGAGACTTGAAATTTGGAACACATACTCGTGTATATCTCCGATTTATAAAGTGTTAAAATTTTCCCGATCCGCCCACTAGGGGCGTGGCAAATCGGAAAATGCATTTTCCGATATACCAGAAATCATGTTTGTTGAAGAGCTAGAAAGCTGAAATTTGGTATGTAGGTCCGCGTTGACCACCCAAGATCACGAGCTATGGCGGATATATCTACGCCCATTGGGGGCGTGGCAAATCGCATAAAACTGTATCTCCTAAAGTTGTAATCCTAGAATGCTGAAATTTTGCACGTCAGCTAATGGTATGATTCTATAAAGTCTAAAGATAAATTATAAGTCTACGCCCATTGGGGGCGTGGCAAATCGGACCTGAAGATATAGTGATTTTTTAAATTCTCCTATATTTTTGACACTATTGATGGCAGAGACCTCAAATTTTGTATATATTTTCGGACTGATCACCCAAGACCAAAAAGCTTTGTCGGATATATGTCCGCCCACAGGGGGCGTAGCAAATCGCAAAAGTTTATATCTCCTAAAGTATAATAGCTAGAAGCTTCAAATTTGGATAGTTGAGTTACTGGTAGCCTCCTCTATCGATTCCCCAAAAATAATTTTTACGCCTCTTTAGGGGCGTGGCATATCGAAAATACCCTGTAATTTTCACATTTTTTGAGGGTAAGCATTCAAACTTTGCAGTTAGGGTACCGTTATCTCTTTCTAAAAACTGACCAAAAATGAGGTGTCTACGCCTAGTTGGAGCGTGGCAAATCGGAAAAACCTGTATATTCTACAGTATTAGAGCGAAACTTAACTACTAAATTGTTGAGGGGATGTGAATGAGTATTTCGCAGTCGGTAACGCCCGACTGCAACGTTCTTACTTGTTTTTTTTTAAGGATGAAGGTCTTATTTCATAAATCATTTATTTTGAATTGAAGCACTTTCTGATTTTTATTCAAGTATCTTCCACACATGCTCCACTGGGTGCATGTTATCTGAGAGTCGCCTTAGCAAACTCCACACTCTTTCTCCTATTTATTAAATATACGTTTGGCCTTTTGCGATCAATGGAAACTTATACGATATGATAAGTTCGAAATGAGGTACTTGAGGTGTGTTCTTCAATCAAATTTATTTTTTTGGGACAGCCGCAATCCAATACAAATAAGGCAATGATTCAGAAAATTTTGCATTTTGCATTTTGCGATTTAAAAAGAGGCGCAATAAGCGGTTCCTTGGTTCGTAAGACCCATTGCAGCACGTAAAAAGAGCTTTTCTATCATGTTGGGGCTTCTTGCAACAACATTATCCGTGGCCTTAGCTTTTAAAACTTGGCATTGGCAATGGAGCAAGGTGGACTCGAAGTTAGAGGAAATAGATTGCTCTTGTTCGCTAGAATGTTGAATTAAATTGTCGATATATTGACAGTCGATATATTTCCATCGATGTATTGAAAAACTAAAGTTCCATCGACGATCGTGTAGTGCTTAATGAGTATGTTTTTACTTACATATTTACTTATACAGTATACATATTCAATTACATATGTATGTATGTGCGAATCTCTACTTTTGATGCCTATGGAATATTGTACGTACGTATACACATATGTACATACTTACATGTATGTATGTAATATAATACGTGAATTTGGCTTTTGCCTGCCAAGGGCTTTTAATTGCGCGGAGGACTTTGAATGAAATCTGCAGAGGGAGTGCTAAGTGACCTTTTATTATCCCTTCAATGTTTTATTATTCTATCGTTAAGAATTGTGCCAAAATTTATTTGAAGTCAAACTGCCTATTGATTTATTATTTTTAATTTTCTTTAACTTAAAATGTTGTTTTTACCAACATTCTTCTCAGCTTGCCATTTACAATTCCTTTTAATTAGAATTAAAACAAACTGATTAAGGACAAATTTCCTATGCTCATAGCAAGGGTGGGTTGAAGAAAACCATTCAGTATTCAGTAGCATGCACGCAGTACAGAGCAATGTTTTCTTTAATACGTGGGATATATGGTTTCTTGTCGAAAATTCTTTTAAATTTTTTATAATGCAGTTTAATTAAATGGTAAGAATGGTCAGAAGGGGCCTTCAACTTCAGGTATTGGTTTATGTAGTGCACATTTTTATATCGCAAAGCCTTTTTCACTGCTCAGGTCAAGACCCAATCCAGCAGGTCTTGAGGGTGGTGGCGTTTGAGTCTCCTTCTAATGCAAGTACGGCGACTAAGTAACTTTTGCGCTGCAGAACCTAGGCGCCTCGCCAAGCTATTTGGATGCGAGTTTAGTCTTTCAAGGTATTTCTTGCCTGCCTCCTGGACTTTGTCACCAAATTTGGTAACGTTGAGGTCGCGTACCAAGAAGCCCTTGTAATCTTCCTTAGTGTTTTAGCTTGTAGTACACGATGCTTATTTAAGTGCGATTTAGCTGCGATACCAGCTGATGTGCTGATGTGTGATTCAGTGTTACTGTGTTTAACGTGACCCCAGGGCAGCTAAGTGGGCGATTTGGAATGCATCGAGATTTTGCTGTAGTGCATTCGTGGCCTGTACCGTCTGAGCACCGCAGTATCGTCAGCTTATCTCGCTGTTAGCGTGCCTTGAAGGACTCTGGCTGCTATGGTTTTAACAGAGGACTTGAAACCATCGACTTTTACTCGAAATATACTCCCATCGAGAAAACTCTTTATGAGCTCGTACAGTTGTGGTGGTAGCAGGCGCTTGGCTTGATGAAGAAGTTCAGGGTGCCACACTCTGTCAAAGGCGTGTTCTATGTCAAGGCGGCGACAGCATACTGCTTTTTTTCAATATATTGTGTGTGGATAGTGCAGATTTTGGAAATACTCACGCATTTCCTGAAGGGTCTCGTGACCACCCTAAAGACACATCTATAAAGATTGCTATCAAATAAAACATGACTATTTAAGCAATCAAAAAGATTATTCATTTTCTCAATAAATATTACCGTCTTTGCAATCAGGAAACCCACCTGAATCGACAACTGTGCGTATCGCAGCAGCTACATTGTGGCTAACGACTCGTATGTCAAATTTAATTTTAATTTTTTTCAAAACAGTTCGGACTGACATGCTTTAAGCTCGAATTCGTATATGGATGTGTTAAATTTTTGGTATCAGTTTCATACAATTTTCATATTATTTCCCCATGAAGCTGTGCCTTTTGCTGCTGAAATATTATTCTTGAAAGGCAAATAATAGCACAAATTTCTTCATCATAAACTTTAAAGCTAAACTTATTTGAATCAATACCCCATCTATTAAAAACTGCTCTATTATTGGATCCCTGATCGCAAACAACGACTTTGACATTCAGCCCCAGTGCTTGCAATAGTCCAATATTTTCTTCTATTTTATTTTTTGAGTTAATATATTTTATGCGACGGACTGAAACTGTATAGCTTGAAACATACTTCCAGTTCCCAGACAGACCCCTAATAACGAAATCACAGACTTGCTGTTCTATAGCAATGGTCGACTGCTCGTGCCAGTTCGACACTCTACAAGAGCTCCTGACTAAACGATCTGGACGCTGTGCGTGCGGCCCAATTGTCTACCAGAGCAGCGACAGTTTTTTTTTTTTCGGAATTCAAACTATTACCATCATTATAGCAACATCTTTTGAATTTGGCTGCGGTGCAATACGCACTTGTTATTGATTGCTATCGATTAGCTAGTGTTCTTAAACAGTTTGCCCTAGTTGATACATTTACAAGTTACGAGTTACAAGTTACACGTTACGTTACATTATGATCGATACGTTTAGTTTTCTTTTGGTATTTTTGTTACTTGATGGCGCACCAGGCATGGTCACACAATCGGCATGCGGCCGCAATACGAGGATCGAGTCTAGCTTGCAATAACTTCGCTGTCTCACTCGGGTCGAATGGCCCAATAGGCAGATCCATTTGAAGCGCTTGAGTCAGCTGGTCATCAGTATCCTGAGCTTCTTGTAGGCTGGCCAGATTAAATGGTTGGCAGCGATCGCCAAGGTGCACAGCAAACGTAGCCTACTCCGTACTCTATTCCACTCGGCTTTGTCCAAGGGGTGACGAGACCTCATCCATCTAGCGCGTATGCGCCTCTTGATAGCGTCATCAATATCCTTTCCAGAGCCCATCTCCATATTAAGGTGCAGTGTCGAAATGCAAGTGCATAATTGCATATGTGTGATGATTTCTGTTTTTGTTTTACCCGCAGCGACGCCTCACGTTTCTGATTTTATTGAGCCGTGCGGACGTGATTTTAAAGGAAAGTATTCTACAGTAAGTTATAAATATTGTGAAATTGGCTTGTTGCATTATATTAATGAAAGCAGTAATTTGACCATCTTAACCCTTTATACGGCCTTGTTGCATATCTGCAACATACCGTTTAAATTGAGTTATTTCGCAATGGGTATCAAGAAAGTGGTATGGCAAATTTTTTTATAAGTCAGAAATATGTGTTTTTTCGATTTTTGTAGCTGGTTACACTTGTCCACATGTCTTGCCATACAAATATTAAAATTTCCCGCCAATTTAGTGAATTGTGTATATGGTGTCCAAATCAATTTTATATTTGCAAATTTTTCTAATACCAAAAATTTTTAATTTGCGAACTACTTTTTAAATAAGGTAACTATATTAATAATGCGTTTGTAATCAAGTTTTTGGGTTTGTTGTTGTGTATTGTGAGTAACTCTTGAATATCGGTATGTTGCAGATATGCAACAAAGTACTATTAGGACTTCTTTTTTGCACTCTCAATTTTGTTGCATTTATGCAACATACCATTTACTGTGCATATGTTTTATATGTCACTATATACTTCTTTTGTTGTTTTGTGTCATTATGTGTTGCTATGAATTTATTTTGGATTGTCTTATGTGTTTTATGTTCTTCTTTGAGGCCGACCTACACATATTTATATTTTTGTAGACAGTATTTCTTACTTAGAAATAATGTCCGCAAGGGGATTGACACCTTCGGAAATCGCAAGATTTTTTAATAGTTTGAAGAGCGAGGACGAATTCGATTTTTCTGCCAATGAAGAAAGTGATTTCGTATGAAAAGATACAACCCGAACAAACCTCATAAATGGGGATATAGAATTTATGTTCTTATCGGTCATTCAGGCTTTGAGATAGATTCAGGAAATGAAAACAAAGTTTTGCCTAACGAACCAGATCTAGGTGCGGCATCAAACTGTGTTGTTAGAATGGTCAGAGAAGTGCCCAGGCATCAGAACTTTCGAATTTATTTTGACAATTTTTTCAATTCATTGCCCCTTTTGAAATACTTAGCGGATGAAGGAATTTTAGCTTTGGGTACTATTCGAAGAAACAGAATTCCAAATAACAAAACAATTGATAATATTAATTTGAAGAAGCATCCAAGGGGTACGTATGTAGAATATGTCGCTGATTTTGACGGAGTTGACATATCAGTAACATCATGGGTGGATAATAAAGTCGTATCATTGGCATCCAACTATGCTGGAATACTACCAGAGGACAAAGCACTTCGATTCAACAAAGCCAAAAAGGAATACGTAGAGATTGACCGACCCTTTGCAGTAGCACAATACAATAGCTATATGGGAGGTGTTGATCTGATTGACAGCATTATTGGAAGATATAAAATTTTACTAAGAAGTAGACGCTGGCAGGTTCGCATTTTTTACCATCTACTCGACTTAACAGTGAGTAATGCTTGGCTTTTGTACAAACGCGTTCATAAGGCGAATGCATCAAGCACTAAACACTTAGGATCTTCCGAGTTTCGAATAAATATTGCAGAGGTGCTAACAAAAATTGATACCAAATCAATAATGGGAAAAAGAAGTTCTATGCTCGAGAACGAATTGCAGCAAAAACAAGTAAGAAGGCTCCAGTCGAGACGGCTCGACTAGGAGATACCCTGAACCCTCCAAGCTGATATTCTAATCATTCTGCACTTCTTTTATGCACACATACATACACATGCATCTACACGCACGCACAAGCCTGCGCTCTGCTAACTGCGCAGTAAGCAGCGACTGCGCTTGGGCTGCGCTGCAGTGTGGGCAATATTATGAGAATTTATTTGTTGAATAATTTCTTTTGTAGACATACGATCTTAATGAAACTTTTAGAGTGTAATCATATAGTGAATATATGTGTACATTCCAAAGCACAAGTCTCTAGTACTTGAAATGCGTTTTTTACAAATTGGGGGAAAAGGGGGCGTGGTATCCAAAATCTGTAAATCACAAAATCTTTGTATCGATTAACTTTATATACAACGCAAATTTGAAGACTCCAGGTCTAAAAGAGTTCAAATTAGGCTTCAAAAACAAAATCAATTTTTCGATTATTCTCGATAAAAAAGTTATCGGACGATTTATCGAAAAAATAAAGCAAACTCGTACTGCGTATGGTACTCACGAGTATGCATGCCAAATTTCAGCTCTCTAGCTCTTATAACTTCTGAGATCGACGCACTCATACGGACGGACGGACGGACGGACGGACGGACAGACGGACAGGGCTATATCGACTCAGTTCGTCACGCTGATCAGGAATATATATACTTTGTGGGGTCTGCCACGCCTCCTTCTGCCCGTTACATACTTTTTCACAAAACCATTATACCCTGATTTCCCATTTTCAATGGGTTCAGGGTATAAAAACAAAGAGGTCCTACGCAACGCGTGCCAAATCGAATGGTACGGCAGGATGAATTTGGACATTGGCCTTTGTGGGGTGAAAAACGAATAAGGTGCAAGTACCCGAAGTGTACGGGATTCTCGCAAGTAATGTGTGGGAAATGTGAAGTGGCCTTATGTTTCAACAAGAGAAACAATTGTTTTAAAAATTTCCACTTAAATTAAAGTTTAATAAATATATTATTAAGATAAATAGTCGTATAGTCATTAAATAAATATAATAATATGTTAAATAGTTTAAGAAAATCCAAATTAAATATTACGTTCTTCTAAATACCCAGAGAACTATCAGTAATTTTTTTTCCCCTTAAGCACATCTGTTGCATATCTGCAACAAATCCTTTTTCCTTTATAAAATCGTACTGAATCAAAATTTTGAAAAACGAAAAAAAAAGTGTATTTTTTATTTTCAGTTTTCTATCTAATAAAAAAAACCGCATCAAAATCGGACGTGGTGCCATATAAAGGGTTAAGTGTACATATACATTTCAATTCTGGCTATTAATTTGGCAGCAATTATTTTATGCTCAAACTATTATAACCACGTGCAATATACACACATATGTACATTTGCTAATAAGTGTGTTTTAAAGAGGTTCATTTTGAAGTGTGTATTTCGTTTAGTGATATTTTGACAATATGCCTACAAAAAGAGGATTTAGTAATCGCAACATACGCCGACATATTGCCAGGGAAGAAGTGAAAGTAATGTGTTAGTTCTAGCAATACCAATGAAGATGAAATTTTAGATGATGTTGCCATGCCCATGCCTGAAGGTAATAGCCAGCAAGACGCTAGTGAGAGATTAAGCTTAACAGAAAAACTTCGGGATTGGTATATCAAGTTCAGCCCACCTAGAAGCTGTGTTCGTGTCCTTTTGAAAATTTTGGTCGATTCAGGAATCGATGTTCCTGGGTCTGTGGATTGTTTAGTTAACCGTCGAGAGAATCATGTTTTAAAGACAGTGGCTCCGGGAAACTATCTACATCTAGGCATCGAGAACTATGTAAAAAGAAACAAGCACATTCTTGAGCACTATCCAAATCTTGAAATGGATGTTGGCATTGACGGCCTGCCTCTTTTTAAAAGTCTGGGTCTTGGCCAATATTCGGACACTTCTCAAATGTTGAAGACGGTGAAGTTTTCATGACTGGAACATTTGTAGGAAATCAAAAACCTGCTAATCCAAATGTCTTCTTAAATGATTTTGCTCAGGAGTTGCAACGCATACAGTTAGACTGCCGTCTAACTGTGAAAGTAAAAACGGCTGAAGTAAAAATTAAATGCAAATCATTTATATGCGATGCCCCCGCTAAAGCATTTATATGTGGGTTAAAAGGTCATTCATCCTTCAATGGATGTATGAAATGCACGCAAGTAGGCCCTCTAATAGGAAATTTTATAGCATATTCTACAAGCAGAGGTGTTAAAATATCTGACAGTGATTACACATCAAGGAAGTATGTTGATCATCACCAAAGCTATTTCCTTTCGAACGAAATAGTTTTAGAGAAACTAGGTATGATTACACAGTTTCCCTTAGATGCAATGCATCTAATAGATTTGGGAGCTACAAACAAAATTTTAAAATTAATTTACAATAATTCAATCAAGGACTGCAAATTTTCCAATGATCATAAAATAGAAATAAATAGACGCAGCCTTTCAATTGCAGCTTTAATTCAATCTGAGTTCCACAGAAAACCCCGAAGCCTTGAAGAATTAAGCATGTGGAAAGAAATTAGGCTTCTTATTTAGAATTTAGGCTTTTTATTTTATACACTTCAATAGTTCTCCTTAAAAATTTAGTAGCAGAAGATTGTTATTATAATTTACTTTAACAAAATCAGATTATAATACTAATATAGATATAATACAACAAATTTTCGAATACTTTGTGAGCACGTTTGCTCTTAAATGAGGAAATCAAAATGTTTCCTTTAATGCCCATAATTTATTGCATATTTGTGAATCCGTCCAAGAAATGGGATATCTTCAGGACTTAACTGCATATAAATTTGAAAATTTTATGCAAGAAGTCAAAAAATCTATTAAATGCCCAATTAACATTCCGTAGCAAATGAATAATAAATTCTTATTTAAAAAAAAAAAAAAAAAAAATGTCGAATGCAGAACTTCATTTCATAGGGATAAAGAGGGTCAAATAACGAAGTGGATTTGTAAGAAATTCACTTTCAACTATAACTCCCAATAATTATGGCTGCATCCCAACTTATTATCCATAGTGCAATTTTTAGAATTTGAAAACGAAAAGTTTGCTCAGTGAGGATCCTCAACCTTTTTACACTGAGCCTATTAATTCAAAACAATAGGAATTGTTCAAGCAACAACAAAACTACTAGAGGAAAAGCTTGTTCCTCTTAGTAAAATAATTAATAAATACGTTTGCCATATAATGAAAATTTAGTTTTTATTCCTATTTTACACTCGCAGACATAAGTATGTATTATAAACTAATTCAATTAACTAATTCAATTTTAACAATTCTAAAAAAAAAACTAATAATGACGTGCCTCCAGCATCAAAAATATTTCCCATCCTTACCATGGAAGTTTTAAAAAAGTAGACGAACTGGTCGAAGAGGACAAAGACACTTTTGTAAGTACCTTATGCCTATTGTGTAATATAATTTAACTTTACGATTTTTCTTTAATATATATATACAGGTGTGAATTCTTTAAAAGATTGCAAAGGGAAATCTTGTGAAGAATTTCGACAGCGTCATCGGAAGTAACATCATTCCCAACTTCGACGGAAGCAGTTCAAATATTTGAACGATGCTCTGTCTGGTATGTATAAATCATTTTAATATTATTTTTAATGACAAGAAATTATGTTTAATTAACAGATGCTATTAAAACCGATGGGTGGACAACGAAGAGCTATGTCACAGCTATCAGGAACTGCTTTCGGGTTTACAAGGGTCGGCTTGCAAAGCAAAAATTTGATACAAAACCAAAAATAATTATACAAATAAATACTTAATATTACAAAATAAATAATGATTATTATAAATTTAAATAAAAAATTGTACATTACTGAATCGATTCTATATTTCCATTAGGAATCAATTATTTTTGCAATTACATTGCATAGATGTAAGCCATATTATATAGTGAGAAAATGGGTTGCGGTACGCACATTACTAGCCCATAAGCGATTTTGAAATTGTATAATGCGTTTTCTTCAGACTGGAATTTTTGCATTAAAATATTTAAAAAGTATACGCTTGGGTAATGGAGAGCCGAATGAAACTTCGTCACCTCATTACTTTCTGCATTACAAAAATCAATTATTTCATGCATTTTTTAAGAAAGTAATGGAGCTTGTAATCGATGCTTTCATGCACATACATAGGCGACAAGTAAAAATAGAATTAATGTTTAATGTATAAATGTTAAATATTTATTGTATCTATTGTCAATATTTGTAATTGTCTATGTATTTCAAATGCCATTACGAATTAAGTTTCACACGTGCTGTATTAGTAATGTAAGTGTATGTAAAATTATTAGTGACTACTATCGGTAACTACTCTAAGTTAATTGTTAGTGAATAAGTAGGCTATCGATATGAAGTTAACAGTGACTCAAAGAAGTTAAACAAATAACAACAAATCAACAAGTGCCACTGATGCTGAGGATACGACTCAAATATGTTTAGTTTCTCTGGCCTGAGTAATACATTGAGTGAAGCGAGTGTGAACGCACGCACAACGCTGCGCGCTAGGCCGGCGGGAGATTAGTAGCCAAGAAACCTTTGTAACTTTGAATTTAAGGCCCAATGCTTGCGATAGTCCAATATTTTCTTCAACTTTATTTATTTTTTTTTGGGCAGTATGTCTAATGCCACGACACTTCTCAAAGGAAGGAAAATGCAGACTTGCTGGCCTAAAAATTACTTTTTTTTACGCCTTCGTCTTCAAATCCCTGTATTTCGTCAAGTGATGAATTGTAGTGAAGATCTCTTTTTACAAAACTAATACGCATATTTTCCTTTGGCGCTCATTTGTTCAACAATGCCCTGCAGAAAATCTAATAACACTGAATTAAGTCCAGGAACTAATTTTTTTTTTAAATCGCCCATCGATTTAATGTCTTCCTACGTGGGAGTCCTAAATTAAGAACATCCCTAGGATAATCATATGTCCTTGTGAAATTGCCCTTTCAGCACTTTTGTAAACATGATTATTTTTCAAAAGCATTTAACATAACACTTTTGATTGTTCGGAAACATTTGAAATGCCTTATAAAAAATGATTCTTTATCATTTGCATTTTTAGCATTTTTTAAAGCTAAATATCTTCTTTTTTTTTTTAAATAATATAATCTTTTTGTACCTTCTTAAGATCCACTTCCTATCATAATATTTTATATATATAATAAATACTATAATATACCTCATTCTTTTGTCTTTTTAAACAATTTGAGCAAAAAGAAATCCTACCAGCGCTTAAGTCGTTCCACAATTGATTTTTTAAATCATTATCAATAAATTTTCTTCCTCGTCACTTTCATTTTGAATGCTTTGATACTGCTTCTCTGTGGCAGATGGCTTAACAAAGGCATCCAATACTTAATCTAAACTTTTCTATTCATCGCTATAAGGAATAATATCTTCTTCCTGAATGTCTATCGAATAAATCTCATCACTGAAGTCAGAATTATTACTTTAGAGCGAATTTGAGTTGAACAAATTTAAGGTTGGGGTTGCTTAATTTAAATTTATCAACATATTTCCGTTAGAAATGCTTGTTACATATTTTAGTCTTTTTCCAGTCAATATTATGGGGTAAGCTATATGCTTTGATCTACTTGTTTAAATAAGCTTCACTTGATGAAAATGAAAATAATATAAACGGAAAATCAGCGCTTTCATATCCTTCCTACAAATAATCACCGAAACAGTAACATTTGGTTTGCTTGAGCGTGGCAAACGCCCTTTATACCCTGAACCCATTAAAAATGGGAAATCAGGGTATAATGGTTTTAATGGGAAATCTGGGTATAATGGTTTTTATATTCTTGATCAGGACGACGAACTGCTCGAGCCTTCAGCGACCGAGCCGAGCAAATACGAAGTATTAACCTAACGGTAGTTTAACTTTCAGCATAATCAAGTATTACGAATTAGAAGAGGCAAAATAATCGCCGATTAAGCAGAAAAACTTCGAATTAACGAGGAGACCAAAATGTATGGGATTTTTAAGAATTAACGAAGGCCAGCAGTTTCCTAAAAATATGACGTTTTCGATATAGCGGTTAGGAATTATCGAGACTTGACTTTATTTCGATTCACAAGAAAAAAGTACAGTTCGCCAGAACTCGATTGACGTATTTTGATACTGTTTTGCAGTCCAAAACTCGATTGGCGTATTTTGATACTGTTTTGCAGTCTTGTTATTTTTTGCGACTAGCCTTGTTGTATGCTTTGGTGTTGTGTACATCATCAGTTGTTAAAGCTTGCATGCGGTCTCTGCGTGCACATATTTATTTTTGGACTGTATCATAGGTACTTTTAAATTGGCATGGCTGAGAAGATTCTTCAGAGGTCATCAATGGGGCTCAAGTCAGGACTGACTCGTCGGCCACTTTTCGTCCCAAATTTTGTGCTTTTCAGCAAACAACAAAGAATCTTTCAAGTGGCGGGACAGTAGCCGCCGGGAAACTCTTCAAGGATATAATTTTCTACTGCCATTGGGGTTGTTGCTCGGTCCGGATGGGGAACCTTTTTTTTTAATTAGCAATCAAATTTTTACATAAGACAGTCTTGCCTCTTTTTGAGATGTGCATTGTCAAGAACATGAGGAAAATTTCGTTTATACAAGGTTGACGGATTTTTAAAGATTCTGGTAACTTGGAATATTATTTCTGACTATTTAGTGAGTTTGAGCTGTTTTTGATTTTGGCCTAACGTTTCCGGGGTCAACATTATAAAAAACGAAACATGAACCTCTCTTCAGAACAAATTTATTATTTGAATAGTTAAGAGGGCTATTAGTAGTCAGCCTTGCGAAGATCTAACGCTCATCAATATTTACAGCAGATTTGTGGAAATAAACTCACAGTCTCGGGACACACTGTGTTCTGAGAGTTTATTTCAATGTTAGTTACCAACTCTCTGAGGCTTGTTTGTGGTTTGATTTTCACGGTCTTTAGTATTTTATACCCAGTCTATTTTCTTTTCCGCCAGATTAAAATTTCATTGACATTATAAAACCGAATGAATACGTGGACCACAATTGAAGCCAATTTCGCACATTATGCCTCATTTTAATATACTTCTAAATATATTATCTTTGGAAATGCTCAGCGCCACATTTGCAATGTCAGGTTTATATGCTAGTTCTTTGGCTAGATATGCACCTAACCACAAAGGAAAGATTTCCAAGTTGATTCTCTGGGATTCATCTCGCCGTCAATCAATTGGACGACGCGCATTTCTGTGGCATCTGACATTTTTGTAACCACTGAAAGCGCGAGCTCCATGCCCCAGCAAATCCAAGCGGATGCCAGAATTATGGCTCTGACTGTTATGGTTCTCACTATACGGACTATCTTTATGATTTCTCTGATTTCCTATTTTAAATGGGTATGAAAAATATTATTCTTACTTTTCTTGTTTTTCTTGCTTTCTTATTAATTCTTGAGGAGAAGAATGATAATAATTGCACGGTAAACTTAGCACACGCCTGCTTTGAACAAGCCCACGGTCACATTACAGTCTTTAATATAACAGATAAAACGTGACAATTCTAAAAAGCGCGCGCTCGCGTCTTTTTAACTTGAAACGACATTCAGAATGTGCGCAGCCTAAATATTCACATATCAACATTAATAAAAACAAAAAATCAGCATTTAAATGTCTAATTACAATATTATCAACATTAGCTGCCAACATAAAAAGCCTACAATATCAGGAAGCTGGTACTCTGGGGATGGCCCATTGTTTAAATATATCATTATTTCTGTTCCCCGGTACAATATTACCATATCTCAGTATTTTACTGGTTATCTTACCTATATAGCACTTATAAATAGCAATATAAATAGGCGGCCCGACTATAAATATTTTCTTTTCAATTGTGGCGTTTTCATCGACCTCCTTATATTTTAGTAAATATCAATATTTTACACTGTATTATTTAGTCGAGCACTCTCGACTAGAGTTTTCTTACTTGTTTTTCTTTATTTGCAAGTTTGTTTTTAATGTGGAGGGTAATTTACAAATATATTGTAATATTTCTACCCTCTTTTATACCAGCCACATTGTCGACGAATAAGTATGCATTATTTAAAAATTATTTGTATTTTCCTAAACCACTAAAATGGAGAACCAGGTGGTACTCTTTATATTACACCGTAACATTTTTCATATTTTTCTTATTTATTAAAAAGAAAGAATGGAGAAGTATTAATACGCAATCCGATATATTCATATTTTTCATTATGGCCTTTTCTTTGCTAAACGGACAGGGTTCTTCCTATTATTCAAATAGTTACCCACATCCCCATGCGACAAGGTGGGGCGACATCGTTTATTCACGAGATTTTCGACGTTGCGTAAACATTTTGGCATGAGACGAGTGGATTAATGTCTGTTTTTTTTTTTTTTTTTTTTTTTTTTTTTGGAGTCCATCTCAATAAGTGAATTATTTTCATAATCAGTCTCTTTCTCTTATGCATAATGTCATACAGGGTAATCCGTAACTCCTCTGTGAGCGTAGTATCTCTTAATTCCGTCCCCAATAACCGTGGAGTAGTGGCAGCTGCGCGTCATCGTAGGATATAGAAGAACTAGGTTGAGCCTAGTAGAAGTTCGGTGTCTTGTTCAAGCCGGTTTCTGTGCCGCGCCAATGCCATGGTACCTGGCCCTTGGAAGCCGGTAATCAATCTCAGAATTTTGTTCTGGGCATTCCGATTTCTTTCGACTATCACAAGCCAAGCCCAAGCAAGGTTTGACAACCGTATTTCCATTAAATTGCCACATTGCTTGACAGTCTCAATTTACTGCGCGTACAGAGAAGACAATAGTGTTTATTAAAGGAAGCATTGTAATGACCGTTAACTGCTTTGAGAAAGTGCGATCCAGTAGCATCATTCGCCTATAATAGCTTATAAGCATTGTTGTGGCGTTGCCCAGTCCGCAAATATTGTCATATAATCTTGGATGTCGCTTACTGAAACGCGAATTTTTTTAGAAGGCAATTTCTTTATATGTCGGCATAATGGTTATGCATCGCATCAAGCGTACGCTGAAGCTTTCAGCTATGCGTAAGTTAACCCTATTCGCATGCGATTTTTGCTCGGTGTATTTTTTTTTACCAAGCTGCATCCATCACGATTGACCAAAGATTTTACTTTGGATCATTATTATATTAGTTTGGTGTTTATGCAAAGGTTTCCCTACAGCTATTGCGAACAGCAAGCCTATTGTTTCATGCCTAATTACCGGTGAAAACGAATGTTGAGTATCATCTGTAAAATTTCGAAACTGTGTAGGCCCCAAATTGGGCGTCAAACATTTATGTAACAATATTTGTTCCCTAGTCTGCGTATTGCTGCTTGGGAGACCTTGTTCTTTGCCGAGAAGTAACTGCGCGGGATCTCCTGATCCCTTAGCTCATTCGGGAGTGTGGGGAGGGTTCTTGGCTACCTCTACGACTTGGGTACACAAATCTTAATTTTGTTAAGATCCCTAAAACTCGACAATATATACATCGTACTATAATATAATATTTACAACATTTTTATTATCTTTCTAATTGAGTTTAGAATTAAAAAAAAAATTCTTATTGAATTCAATTAATTCTATTTAGTATAACCTTTTACCCTTCTATTAACATTTTCTATAACTTTTATGTCTTCATTATTCAAACAAAAATATGCATTCATTTATTTATAAATATAGATTTATATATTTTAGTTTATCACTTTAAAAAAAAAAAGATTTTTTTTCTTCTTATTATTAGTGTTAATTACTATATTTGTATTTATTGTTTTATCTATTCATTTAATTAAATTCCAATTTTTATTATTTTACTGCAGATTTTATAGCGACATTTCTGTGGTATCTGACATTTTTATAACCATTGAAGCGTGAGCTCCATGTCCCTCAAACGGTTGCTAGATAACTAACTGTTATGTTTCTCAAGATATAATACCGGTCATATACCAAACCACCTGCCTGAGCTGTTTTGTCTACGGGACCCAAGTGCTGGTTGAAATAATTTGTGTACCGTTATGCGAGTGAAAAATATTAGGAATATGAAGGGAGAATGAATAGAATGAATGATCATTAAAACAGAATCACGAGGAGTTCAACTTATTTCACTCTTTGTTATAACTACAGATTGTTTTGTGAATATTACAATATTTTAACAGTAGATCAACTCGCAGATATTAGGAAATAGCGACAGGCTTTAGATACATTGAAGCTGATTTTATTGGTGACGAGAATAGATAGAAGTTTATTGCATCCGCACTTTATAAAAGTCTAAGAGGCGGATGAATTATAATTTTTAATAACGACAAAATACGAAAATAAATAATTAAATAAATATTAAAAACATTTGTTAATTGAACAGGGGAAAATGCAGATCATTTACGAAACGTAGAGATGATTGCCCTAGACGAACCCGTGGGTATGACGAACGATTTTCATCCGTTGGCTTCATCAATTGAAATTAATAATGATTTAGATCTTTGACTTCGGTAACATAATTGTTTGCCTAATAGAGTCCACATGTGGAAGCAAAAATACAATTGATAAATATTTCGAAACTGGCCCAATCTGTTTGGTGGGAGAGCTTCTGACCGTATGTACGACGCCAGCTCTTATTACAATCCCTTTTCTCTCATAGCCTGTTCACACATTGTCATCGAATATTTTAAAAAATTGTTTTGGTAATAGCCTGTATGGACCATCAATTCTGCCCAATTTTGCGAAAATTCGCGGACTGGGCACGGCGCTGGAATACTGTCTTCAACAGCGGCAAATCGTCCGATATATGCTACACGCTGAAACGGAGAACGCCCCAACAATGCTTATAAGCTATTATAGGCGAATGATGCTGCTAGATCGTAGACGCGTGCTTGTTTTAATAATCACTATTGGCTTCTCTGTTCACACAGTAAATTGAGAGTGTCAAGCGAGGGGACAATTTACATGCAGATTATTGCGCCAATATGGAAGCAAGGTTGTAAAATCTGGGGCTTGGCTTGTGATAGCCGAAATCAATCCTAAGAGTTCAGGATGCCCAGAACAAAAATTCGAGACAACAACCATTAATCTACTCGTCTCATGTCAAAATGCCCAAGCAACAAGCTGACTATTTGAGACGGCTAATAGGAAGAGCCCCGTCCGTTTAGCAAAGTAAACACCATAATGAAAAATATGACGATCTTTAGTTTCCTTTTAATAAAAAAGAAAAATATGAATTACGTCTTTTCACGACCTTCTCGTTGCGCATTTCGAGAGATTTATTGTGGTGTAATATAAAAAGAAGCACCTGGTTTCCCACTTTATTGGTTTAGGACAATACAAATAATTTTTAAATAATGCATATATGCTCGTCAACCATAATCTATGGCTGAAATAAAGAGGGTAAACAAGAGAGAAATATTACAATAAAATTGTAAATTCTCTTCACTAAAATAAAAAAAAAGCTGCAACAAAAAAAAATTCAGTAAAAAAAAACATTTCAGCAATAGAAATGTAAGAGAGAATATTCAGGCCAAAGTCGGTCCGCTCTCGACGAGTCTGCAAAGCAGACTGAACTGATGAAAAGCTGAGGACGTGAGCCGAAGCCGAAAATGTTAGCAGCTGAAAGTCTGTTACGATTGCAAATTATGTTAGCTTTTCGTTTTCGATATGCGTCCCTGGTTAAAGAGCTGTTAAGAGGTTTTTCCTTTGTTACTCTTCTGCAACTTACAGTAAATGAATAATTTATTAATTAATAATTAATAATGACTTAATTAATAATTAATGCATTGATATTTCAGCGTAATTAGGTTACGGAGTTACAGTACATTATTATAGTATAGGTACATATGTATGTGTTTGTCGGATATGCCTCTAAATTATTTTGCTCCATGACAGATTTATATTTCAGCAAGCGATATTTTTTCTTTTTACTTTATATATATACATATACATATGTATGTATGTATGTAAATATTCTCTTTTTCACATAACAACCAGTGTTGCCAGGTTTTGAGACATAAAAATAGCAAAATCGTCTCTAAAAAATAGCTGAAAAATAGCTAAACAAATTTTAAAATAGCTTACAAAATAGCTGAAACCTTTATGCATTATGCATTTACTTTAAATTTTATTTTTTAATTATATTTAATAATGTTACAATTTGGTCCACGTCCAAATCATCATCAGAATTATATTTTTGATTAACTAGAATCATTTTTAAATATTTGGAAGGCACGGTATAATCATGGCAGCATTTGCCATTGCTGCGCAAGAAGAATTAGCGATGGTATAAATTCACAACTAGTGATGGTATAAGTACGACAAAGTCGTGGTGGTAGTATCGCGCAGATCATTACGTACAATTTGGGACTTAATCGAAAAATGTTTTTTTTTTTTTTGCTTTAAATACTAAAATCAAATTCAAAATATTCGTTTGTAAAATAGCTAAATTTATAGCTAATAGCATTTTCAAAATTTTCATAGCATTTAGGGTTCAAAAATAGCTAAAAATGCTATTAAATAGCTAATCTGGCAACACTGATAACAACAACAATCGCGCCACACTCGGCTAAAGCATATCGCTCTCTTGCTCTCGAGCCTCATTTTCGGCATAGAATTTACCGCTAACCGCTATTCCTCTTTTGTCATTTACTTTGCTTTTTGCATCGCATATAGTAGCGACACAGACACGCCACAATGAAGTTTTACAACATCGCAAAGAAGCATCGCAACATTGTGTCAGAGTGACTGACGCGGCAGCGCACCAATACATTGCTACGTTATCAACATTTCACATTCATGTTATTAGCATAACATGCTCCTGTTATGTAAAATTCTCATGTTAATTACATAAATCTCTAACAAGTTTAAGTCCGTTATTAGCATAACATGCTTCTGTTATGTTAAATTCTCATGTTAAATACATAAACCTCTGACATGTTTATATCTGAAAGTTAAACAAATTGATCTGTTAAGCTAACAGTGTGACAGTTGCAGCTTACAGTTTTTACAAGTGGCACTGCATTATATTTCGTATTTGATCGGCTTGGTCACTTTAAGCACCGATTGGACCTGTGAAAAGTTACTTGTTGTATAATTCAGATGAAACAAGTGTCTGTATTGGATGTAAAAAATATGTTTGTGCCCAGTGCTTATGCGTATTAGCTAAAAAGTGGCGATTAGCTTAACTACTTAACATAAGCAAAACGCTATTTTTTCACATACTAGAACTTTCGTAGACTAACTCTTAATATTCGCAAGTATTCGCCCAGAACAATTTTTTTACATCGTCCAGTGTAAAAATGAACTGCCAAAATCAAATGCTGAATGTTTAAACGATTGTAAATGCCATCGTCTCTTCAGAAAATCCTTGTGCAGGGGGCAGATATTATACAAGCACTGATCCTGTCAATTGGAATGATGCTGAGAAAGCTCTTGAAGCATGTAAAAAGCATGCGCAATTATCGTGTGAATCACACTAGAACAAATTCTTGCTTGAACAAAATAGCGGATTTATTCAACTCGCTTTTGGTGATCAACAGATACACTCATATCGTCAATTTTAAAAAGCACTAGATTGCTCTAAATATTAAGTTATATCAAGGGATTTTTGATCTTTTAAATGATTGATTTTATTTTGTTACAAGTCATTATAGTTAATATATATATATATTAAAATTAGCATTAATATAAGCATAATGTAAATAACACTTTACTCAGTTTATATTTTCACACTCTATTAAACATTTAACCGAACCACAACATTTTTACTCTCGCTGGCATTGCATCGCCAATATTAATCCAGGACACCTAGCATTAACTATACATTATAATTACAAATAATTTTATATATTAAAATTAATTTAAAATTAACTCTCTAACAGAAGGGACACATTCTCATATCAGAACTATAAATATGTGCTATTTTTTTATTTGCATGTTTATTTATTTATTTATTTATTTTTTTTTTTTTTGTTCTTGTGTGCAAGCATGTTCGACAATAGATTCGAGTGCTCGCACGAAAATCGTTTCTACAAACATTTATGACAGTTAAGACGTGACAAAATAAACACAAAATTTCTAGATGAGTTTATCGATTGTTTGCAAAATGAACCGGCTTTGTGGCAAAATAAAAGTGAAAACTATAAAAATAAAAATTTGCGCAACAAATCTTGGGACAATTTATTATTAAAATATAAAAAAGTCGACGAAAACTCCACAATTGACGTTGTTAAAAAGAAAATATTTATAGTCAGGCAAACCGCCTAATTATAAGGGGAAGATTGACCAAACCCCGTATTTCACAGTACGAGCATATGCAAGAGACCTAAAGGAAGAATATACCCAAATGAAAAAACACATCAAGCCATTCTAAGTATATCATAAATACTCTTCAAGGCTCCTCGTCCGCCATCTCAAAAGTTTCTTCAGACTTATTTAATACAAATAAAAACGAGGAATCCTTTCACAGCAAATGCTTAGTAAAAATATTTGAAAGCTATCTTACTTCGGATCGCATACACGACGCTGCTGTACCTCACACAGGCCCAACCAAAGCAGTCTGAGGCAGCAGTACATACAGAAAAAAGTGTAACCATTTCAGTATTTTGCACTCAGCGCTGTGGAGCAGCATAAAGAAGATGACAGCTAATGTTGATAATATTGTAATTAGACATTTAAAATAAAAATAAGACGGCGATATCGAATTTCGACAAGAATACCTCTTCATAAGACGACAGTATCAAGAAAGTTTGCTAATTGTATTTTTGTATCGCCAAACATTAGGAAAATTATTGAAAATAGAGCAGGAGAGCGTCACTTTTTGGTAGATGGAACATTAAATATAACAACGAAAACTAATAGGGAACACAACTTTTCCCAGCCTCCCATTAAATATGCTTTGCAAATTACTGATATGTGCACCATTCTGAAAGACCAATTGGTGGATCTGCCAGAAACTAAGCCTAATATTCTCAAACGGGTTTTGAAATATTTTGAAAAGGAATGGATGGCCAAAGTAAGAATATTTTTTCGCTATCCTACGGACATTTGACATCATTCAATACACTATACGTTATTTTGGGTGCAGTGCTGGACACAACTGCAACAGTTATTTCATCGTGAGAACCATAACAGTCAGTTATCTGGCATCCGTTTGGATTTGCTGGGGCATGGAGCTCGCGCTTTCAATGGTTACAAAAATGTCAGATACCACAGATATGCGCCTGACATTGCAAACGCGGTTAACCATTTCTAAAGATAATTTATATAGAAGTATATTAAAATGAAGTTTAATAATTTAAATGAAATTTTAATCTGGCAATAAAGAAAATAGGCTGGGTATAAAAAGGTGTCCTGAGTTAGTACGACGCACTCAACGATTAGCAGTGCGATAGGAATATATAAGTACAGACAAATGAACTATAACCCTTGCAACCCCAGCAACAGAATATGCAAGAGACAAGCACTGATCCTTACAAACTCAGCGATAGGACAAGCATAGTTAATAGAGCAAAGCGCAGCCTAATAAACTCAGCAATAGACGCAGTAGAAATAATATTAAAAATTATCAAAACTTTTAAAATCCGTCAATCTTATATAAAAGGCATTTTTTCTTCATGCTCTTTACAATGAACATCTCAAAAGGAGGCAAGACTGTTTTATGCAGAAATTTGATTGGCTGACCGAGCAACAACCTCAATGGCAGTAGAAAATTATAGCCTTGAAGAGTTTCCCGGTGGCTACTGTCCCGCCACATAAAGGCTTCTTTGCCGTTTGCTGAAAAGCGCAAATTTTGGTCCGAAAAGTGGCCGACGAGTACGCGATGTCGCCTCACACCTTATCGCATGGGGTTAACTAATGGAGGGCTGAATATTAAGAGAATGGCTTCGCCGGATCTATTTCTTAGCGCAAATTCAAAAATAAAGTTGTGCACGCAGAGACTGTATGGAAGCTTTAACAACTGATGGGTACAATTCGTATAAAGCAAAACATACAGCTCTACTGAAACAAGGCTAGTCGCAAAAAAATAACCAGCCTGTGCAAAACAGTATCAAAATGTAATTTTTTTTTCTTGTGAATCGAAATAGAATCGAGTCTCGATAATTCGTACCCGCTTCCATCAAGGGGAGCTTATTTAAACAAGTGGATCAAAGCATGTAGTTTACCCCATAATATTGACTGGAATAAGGCTAAAATATGTAACAAGCATTTCAAACGTAAATGTATTGATAAATTTAAATTAAGCGTCAATGCAGTCGCAAACTTAAATTTGTCAAACTCAAATTTGCTCTCAAATAATAATGCTGACTTCAGTGATGAGATTTATTCAATAGACATCCAGGAAGAAGATATTATTCCTTATAGCTATGAAACGAAAAGTTTAGATGACTTTGTTAAGCCATCTGCCACAGAACAGCAGCAAAACATTCAAAATAAAAGTGACGAGGAAGAAAATTTATTGATAATGGTTTAAAGAAATCAATTGTGGTAGGTCTTCTTTTTGCTCAAATTGTTTAAATAGACAAAAGAATGAGGTATATTATAGGATGTTATGTACTAAAAGGGCAGTTTCACAAAATATTAATTTTTATGCGGCTAGGGCATATGATTATCTTAGGGATGTTCTTAATTTAGGACTCCCCTGTGGGAAATCATTAAATCGATGGACGATTTCAAATATTTAGTTCATAGATTTAATCCAGAGTTATTAGATAATCTACAGGACTTTGTTGAAAAAATTAAAAAATAGTCCATATTAGTTTGCGATGAGCTCAAAGTAAAAAAAGGTCTTCACTACAATTCATCTCTTAACGAGATACAAGGATTTGAAGACGATGGAGTAAAAAGAAGTAAGTTCGTAGGACAGCAAGTCTGTGTTATTCTTATTAGGGGTCTGTTTGAGAACTGGAAGTATGTTTCAAGCTATACAATTTCAGCTGGTGGCTTAAAACATACTGACCCAAAAAATAAAATAGAAGAAAATATTAGACTATCGCAAGCATTGAAGCTTAATGTCGGACCGTTGTTTTCAATCAGGAATCCAATAATAGAGCAGTTTTCAATAGATAGGGTATTTATTTAGACGATTCTAGCTACGAAGTTAGTGGTGAAAGAATTTTTTCGATATTTGATGCACCGCATCTAGTAAAATCTCTTAGAAATATTCTTTTAAAGAATAATATTTCAACACCAGAAGACACAGTTTCATGGGAAATAATTAGAAAATTGTATGAAACTGAGACCAAAAATTTAACACGTTCCATGTCCGAAATTGAGCTTAAAACATGTCAGTCCGAACTGTTTTGAAAAAATGAAAGTTAAATTTGCCACAGCGAAGCTGCTGCGATACGCACAGTTGTCGATTCAGGTAAGTTTTCTGATTGCAATTTTTGATTGCTTAAATAGTCATGTTTTATTTGATAACAATCCTTATAGATGTTCCCTTAGGGAGAAAAATAATGTCCACGAATACCTTCAGGAAATGCGTGAGTATTTCCAAAATCTGCATTATCCACACAGAGTATATTGCACTGATGGGATGATTATTACAATCTCATCGGTAATTGCTATGGCGGAAAATTTTTTGGAGTGACAACAATGATCTTTTCTTTGTGCCCACATCCAAATTGAACCAAGACTCATTAGAAAATTAACAATTATTTAATTAGAAGTCGGAAATTTTTCCTATAATAACCAATATGTTATCTATGAAAATATCCACTACATAAACCAATACCTGAAGTTGAAAGCCCCTTCTGACCTTTTTCACTATTTAATTAAACTGCATTTTGAAACATTTAAGAACATTTTCGATAAGAAACCATATATCCCACGTATTAAAGAAAAAATTGTTATACACTGCATGCATACTACAAAAAAATGAACTTTGGATACTGAATGGTTTTCTCCAACCCACTCTTGCTATGAGCATAGGAAATTTGTTCTTAAACAGTTTGCTTTAATTCTAATTAAAAGGAATTGTAAATGGCAAACTGAGAAGATTGTTGATAAAACCAGCATTTTAAGTAAGAGGAAATTAAAAATAATAAATCAATAGGCAGTTTGACTTTATACAAATTTTGGCAACATTCTGAACAATAGAATATTAAAACATTGAAGTGATATTAAAAGGTCACTTATCACTCCCTCTGCGGATTTCATTCCAAATCTGCCGCGCAATTAAAAGCCCTTGGCAGGCACTTAACCACCCATTTGAATTGGAAATTTAATGAAAACACTGGATGAAAAATATGTTTTGCCAAGTCGTACCAGGATTCCTTATTATAAAGCCAAAGCGACGGGAAGCTGTTGAAAAATGCTCTTTTCAGCAAGACAATGACCCGAAGCACGCGTCCCATTTGTCAAAAAGTGGATTGGGAAACCTATCGAGTCATCTGAAGTCGCAACTTGTGAAATATCCAAGTGAAATGATGGTGTTTAATTAGAAAACCAAGCAGAAAAGCCATATACACATTTCCTAAGCAGTGGAAGATGGCATAATTCTAATAATCCATAAAACAGGAAAACCAGAGGATGACCCTGAGTCGTACCGTCTTTAAAGTATGGGAGACTTACTGCCAATCGACTTGGTAGTACAATCAGAGAGTGTCGCATTTTACCGGAACACCAGTTTGGCTTTCGGGAGGGAAATGGAACTGTGGAGCAGGTTCAAAGCACATTTTCGGGCCCTTCGATGATCTGGAATACTGCAATGCGGGGTTCGTTGATATGCAGCAAGCTTTTTATAGGGTCCTCTGAGCAAAATAAAAGAGCTCATTCCAGCACTTCGGGATCTTACGATTTTACCTGGAAGGCCGACAGGGTCAGGGTTCGGAGCATCTATTCGACTCCTTGCCAGATGAGAGCTGGAGTTCCACAGGGTAGCGTATTAGGGCCGCTGCTCTACTCTACATACACATCTGATTTACCCTTCCTTGGCATGCACCACATGGAGATTTCTAGTAAAGCTTTTCTCGCAACATATACAGAAGACATTGCAGTGCTTTACAGCTTGAAATGGCGCACTGAGGCAGCAAATAGAGTGCAAAGCTATCTGAATACACTGGCAGCTTGGTGTAAAAGATGAGAAGAAAAACCAACGGAAAACCACCAACCCATGCTTTACCTTGAAAACACTCATTAGCTACACCTTCCCATACGGTTAGATGGGGTTTTATCCTGAAAAATATAACAGTCAGTTATCTGGTGTCCGTTTGACTTTGCTCGGACATGGAGCTCGCGCTTTCAGTGGTTAAAAAAATGTCAGATACCACAGAAATGAGCGTCCAATTGATTGATGGGGGAGCTTGTAAGACATGACAACAGTTGTGTAGCCATAAGTTTGTAGTCCTATAAGCTGTGAATAATAGTTATAGGTGCGATCAATAGTGTGTAGCTTTGTAGTTGTGTAAGTTGTAAGTAATAGTTGTAAATTAGATTTATAGTGCATATGCAGTAATACGCAAGTTATAGAAGTGTAAGGAATTGTTAAAATTAAAATTGTTCGCACAAAGGAAAAGAAAAAATTAATTTCCGATGTTTGGAAGTATTTCAACAGGTCTGAAAATAATAAATTCGTCAAATGCCTAATTTGCGACAAGGAAATACATCCAATTTGCATGATCATTCGAATCTAAATAGGAATGTTCTTGATTTCGTACCAGATGCTGATAGCGAGACCCAGCCGGCGCGACTCAGCTTCCGCCGTCTTCCCGTCTGCACGTATATGGGCGTAATGGAGCAAGGTTTTCGCCGCAAGCTCCCCTGAACTAACTCTAACACTATCTTTCTCTCTCTCGAATTCCATGGATGCATCTTGGTAAAGACAAAACACTGAGCAACAATCATCGCATGCGATAACTAAATAGGGTTAACTTACGCATAGCTGAAAGCTTCAGCGTTCACTTGATGTGATGCATAACCTTTAAGCAGGCGCATAAAGAAATAGACAAACCCGTGGGCAGGACGAAAGATTTTCATCCGGTGGCTTCATCAATTGAAATTAATAATGATTTAAATCTTTGACTTCGGTAACATAATCGTTTGCCTTAAAGAGCCCATATGTGGAAGTAAATACAATTGATAAATATTTCGAAACTAACCAACCTGTTTGTTGGGAGAGCTTCTGACCGTATGTACGACGTCCAGCTCTTATTACAATCTCATTTCTCTCATAGCCTGCTCACACATTGTCATCGAATATTTTGAAAAATTATTGAGGTAATAGCCTGTATGGACCATCAATGCTGCCCCAATTTTGCGAAAATTCGAGGACTGGGCAAGGCGCTGCAACATTGATATCAACAGCGGCAAATCGTCCGATACATGCTACACGCTGAAACGGAGAACGTCCCAACAATGCTTATAAGCTATTATAGGCGAATGATGCTGCTGGATCGTAGAAATTCGAAGAGTTCAAGCTACCCAGAAAAAAATTCGAGACAACAACCATTAATCTACTCGTCTCATGTCAAAATGCCCAAGCAACAAGCTGACTATTTGAGACGGCTAATAGGAAGAGCCCCGTCCGTTTAGCAAATTAAACACCATAATGAAAAATATGACGATCTTTAGTTTCCTTTTAATAAACCAGGAAAATATGAATTACGTCTTTTCACGACCTTCTCGTTGCGCATTTCGAGAGATTTATTGTGGTGTAATATAAAAAGAAGCACCTGGTTTCCCACTTTATTGGTTTAGGACAATACAAATAATTTTTAAATAATGCATATATGCTCGTCAACCATAATCTATGGTTGAAATACAAGAGGGTAAACAAAAGAGAAATATTACAATAAAATTGTAAATTCTCCTCCTCATTAAAACAAAAAAAAGCGGCAACAAAAAAAAAATTCAGTAAAAAAAACATTTCAGCAATAGAAATGTAAGAGAGAAAATTCAGGCCAAAGTCGGTCTGCTCTCGACGAGTCTGCAAAGCAGACTGAGCTAAGAAGAAACTCAGCTCGCGCCCCGCCAGTGTTAAAAGCCATTTTATGTTGCGTCACTGTTAAAAGACACAATAGGTTGCGCACACTGTTAAAAGACATTTTATGTTGCGCCACTGTTAAAAGACACAGTCTGTTGCGCAAAGAGCAGTTCCGTTACTTTTAATGTTCCCTAACAGCTCTCTTGTGACGTCACTTTTTCAGAATACACTGGTCGACATATGTATATATTTGGACATCATTTACATTTCACTATTAGTGTTCTTTATATTCTGAACCCATTGAAAATGGAAAATCAGGATATAATGGTTTTGTTAAATGTATGTAACAGGCAGACCATACACAGTATATATTGTCTTGATCAGGGTGACGAGCTGGGTCGATTTGACCCTGTCCGTGCGTGTGTCCGTTCGTATGTATGAACGCGTCGATCTCAGAAGATAGAAGAGCTAGAGACTTGAGGCTTATCTCTAAATATCGATAACTACTCCCGATATTTTATTATCGAAATGTAGTTATTTAATTATTTCTCATACACCTTTAGAGCAAGTGGTTCCAAATTTTAAATGATGGCTTATATGTATTTTATATAATTTCGATTTTTGTTGTAATTCATCCCCCACCCTTATATCCACCCCCTCACCATCACCTTTGTAAAAGGCGTATTTCAAATAGTAGTTATTTCATAATCTGAAAGTTTCATGGAGTGCATCCACAAGAAAAGTTATTAAATTCCTATAGTAGTCAATGCGTGTTTATGCGTTCACGCGTATGTCTGTGTTTGTGTGTGTGTGCGCATGTGCGAATAATTATTGAAATATCAGTTGCTCGAAGGGCTCAGCGGATCTCTTAGTCCAGCAGTCTCGACTAGAGGTTTTTTACTTGTTGGTATTAAAAATGGTTAAAATATTTGAGTTAAGTCAACAAACAAGAATAGAAATTGTGACAAAACATAACTTGGGTATTTCGGTTATAAAGAGAGAGCACTTTTGAGTTCCACTCATCGCAGAAGAGTGTTTATGTAAGCTTGTTCAAAGAAATTCGCAAAAAAAAACGCACCTGTGTGTCAAAAAGTTAGTCATGGTCTCAAAAATGTTGTTATCATTCTCGCCTTGTGGCAAGCGAAACAGAGCCGTCGATCTGACAAAGACAAGAATTGAAACGATCGCCGAGGTCACAAAGGAGTGGGAAAGGATTCCATTAAAACATCTCCAAACCTTGGTGAATTCCGTCCCGAACCACCTCCAAATGGTCAGAAATGCCAAAGGAGGGTATATTTTCCATGAATTTAAAAATTAAACTGCGTTTTTTTTTTACCAAAGTATTTAATTTTGTTGACAAACATAACAATGTCAAAATATTTATGCCGCTGCAAAAATCGTTGGATTCTGGCATTTGTTATCAGCAGAAAGAACTGACAAAACATAATAGACAAAAGATTTCGCAAATTTACAGTTATTAGTGTGCACTTTACTTTGACATTCATTTCCGCTCCATTAAATGCGACAGTACTTAGAAAAAAGACTCATACTGAAATGTAAATGATGTCAAAATATATATGTCGACCAGTGTATGCTTTAATTGAGTGCTCGTCAAATTAAAGCATAATATGAGATGTTGTTGTAATTAATAAATAATTATAATTAAAAACCAAAAATGAAGTGCTCGGTGCTTAATTGTAAGAGCCATTATGGGAAAAATGATATTTCTTTTTTTCGTTTTCTTTAGATATTAAGCTGAAGGAGAAATGGCTGGAGTTATAACTGCCCCAATTGGAAAGTGTGCGAGGCACATTTTGAATCAGAATGCTTGATAGGCAAAGTTCAATGTGGTCTTAGTAAGTAAATCTATTAGAGTCAATTTAATAATAGTATAACTACAAATTACTTTTGCAGGCTTCTCAAGAAAGCTGTTCTTCAAGCCAGGCGCCGTGCCAACAATTAAATCAGTCACTGCACAGTGTTTTTTTTTGCGTTTTTTTTGGCATAAAGTCTAAATTTATAGCTATTGCAGTGAAATTTGGTTTGTACACATTTTTATACCCTGAACCCATTGAAAATGGGAAATCAGGGTATTATGGTTTTGTTAAAAGTATGTAACAGGCAAAAGGAGGCGTGGCAGACCCCACAAAGTATATATATTCTTGATCAGGGCGACGAGCTAAGTCGATTTGGCCCTGTCCGTCTGTCTGTCCGTCCGTCCGTCCGTCCGTCCGTATGTATGAACGCGTCGATTTCAGAAGATATAAGAGCTAGAGACTTGAAATTTTTTTTCCTAGGTCCGTGTATATCACGCGCACATCAAGTTTTACTTTATATATCGATAACTACTCCCGATATTTTATTATCGATTAAAAACCTTATCGAAAGCTAGTTTTTTATTATATCTCCTACACCTTTAGAGCTAGAGCTTGCAAATTTTAAATGTAGACTTATATGTATTTTATATAATTTCGATTTTTGTTGTAATTTACCCCCCACCCCTATATCCACCCCCTCACCCTCACCTTTGTAAAAGCGTATTTCAAGTACTAGAGACATGTGCTTTGGAATGTATATACATTTTCACCATATAATTACGCCCTGAAACTTTCATTAAGATTGTACGTATAGAAATTAAATTATTCAACAAATAAATTCTTATAATGTTACTACACTACAGCACAGCCCAAGCGCAGTTAGCAGAGCGCATTCTAATACGTGTGTGTGTATGTATGTGTGTCGAAAAGAAGTGCAGACTGATTTTCTAATCAGATTAGAGGGTTCAGGGTATCTCCTAGTCGAGCAGTCTCGACTAGAGTCTTCTCACTTGTTTATGTTTCTTTAATGTTCTACTCAGTTTTAAGGAATTTGGAGCACTTTTTCAAATAGCTGTAATATAAGTGGCATTACAAATTTTAATTAAAAATTTAAAAAAATCATAATTTTATAAAAATTCATATATACAATTAAAAAAAAACGTTTTATAAAAATGCATCCTTCGTAGTCCTTCCAAAAATTAAGGAATATTAAAAAAATCTAAAACAAACAAGTTATGTTACATAAGTCATTATAAAATATTTATTTCTCTTGAAGTTCAAAATACTCATCTTCTGAAGCAATAACGTCAAGTCCATCCTGTTCTTCATAATATTCATTTTCATCTTCATCTTCTTCTTCTTCTGGATCAGTATTGCTGGACTGCATTTCAAAATGTGGTGCTAATAACAAAGATATTACTTCTTTTGGCATCGTCTCTCTTTTTAATGAGTTTGGTCGCTGTTTTAAGTAGATACTAAATAAAAATGGATCAGAACTATCTATGGATCTGTTGAAGACGTCCGTGATGTTGTCTAGTCGACTACATTTTCTTGAATGGGCTCTTCTGTCGCGCTTGTATATTTTATTTCGGGATTCCGATGCATGTTCCCCAAGGCAGCCTACGGGAACTATGCATGTCTCTATTATTTGGTGCCCATGTACTAAAACTTTGTGAACAGTGGGCGACATGGGGTACCAAGGATACTTTTCCTAATATGCCACAAAAACTTTAGCACAGTAAGCTTTAAACTTTCCGGAGTCTATATTGTACTCGCAGTTAATCGTTATTAATATAGTCTGAAAGCTTTTTAAAATTTCACAGTCGAAATCAAGAATTGATGACAATAAATCAGGATTGGAAAATGCTCTTCTCGCTGTGTTCCCACCATTTCTTTCATAATTTTTAGCTGTAATAATTTTTTTCGTGCTTTTAATTTAATCTTGTCGGCATTCCTGACATGCCACTTTTTGAGCTCAATTCTATATGAGATTTTTAGCACGAATTTCTAAAAGCGGATCCAAACATGTAATGGACTGATTCCAAATTGAAGGGCGTATGATTTAGGTATGAAAACCTCCGAATTCATATCTTTGATGTTCTGCAATTGTTTTGGCGTCGCTCCACAGAATTTAGAACTTTTCCATCTATCAGTGTCATGTGTCCAGTATACTGCACATACAGTATGTCCATTAATTGTTTGCAAAACAAAAAAAGTCGTACAAATTTAACTTTAACATCATATTTTATTAGGAAAGGCACTTTTTCTCAGAATTTTTTTTTACATTACTTTAGTTTCATATATTCTTAAAGAAAATAAATAACAAAAATAATAAGAATAGCAACAAAACATACAAAATAATTCAAAACAAAAAAAAACAGCAAATATCGGCTGTCCATTAATTCTTTGCAAAATGCAAACATTAGTTGAAAGAAGACGGGAAAAAACTAACGGGACATCAAAATTAAATGCGGCTCGCTGGGTCTATTTTCACAAGTCTTCCGCGAATTCATTCGTTATAATAAAGTCGTGGGATCACTACTATTTTTCATAAAATTTGAATTTTTGCAATGCCTGGTAAACGCACCGATGACAATTTGATACAATTAGTGTATTTTAATTATATGAAAGGAAAAACCATCAAGGAGTTAGCTGAAGTGTTTAATATTAAGCTTAGAACAGTTTATAATATTATTAATCGGGCAGAAAAAGAAAATAGACTGGAGCTAAACAGCTCTAAAGGCAGACCAGCAAAGCTTTCTCGACGAGATTGTTCTCAAATTCTTAAGGCAGTGGAAAACAAACCACACACAAGTCTCCGGGAGTTGGTGACGGACATTAGGTTAAACCTTCAAAAGACAGTGTGTCGCGAGACTGTGAGAAAAGTTCTTAATTTACACAAATACTCCTCACATGTGGCAAGAAAGAAACCGTTGCTGTCTGCTGTAAATATTGAAAAACGTCTGACCTTCGCAAGACTTCATATTGACTGTCCTCCTAACTATTGGAATAATGTTATCTTTTGCGACGAGACAAAGATAATGTTGTTTTATAATAATGGCCCAGGAAAAGTTTGGCGGAAACCCAAAACAGCCCTCCACGCCAAAAACATTGTGCCCACTGTTAAGTTTGGCAAGCTATCAGTGATGATGTGGGGTTGTATTTCTTCGAAAGGTGTGGGAGAGCTGAGAATATTCGACGATATTATGACGAAGGAATTTTATTTGGATATTTTGAAGAACGAATTGACAAAAAGCGCGCACAACTTTGGCTTCATTAATCCTGAAAACCCCAGCAAACTAAAATATAAGCTGTATCAGGATAATGATCCGAAACACAAGTCACTGCTGTGTCGCACTTGGCTTCTTTATAACTGCAGCAAAGGTTTTGACACCCCACCCCAAAGCCCGGATATCAATCCGATTGAGAATTTGTGGGCTTTATTAAAGAGAAAAGTCGCCAAACGGAGCCCTAAGACGAAAAACGAGCTAATTCGTTGCATACACGAGGAGTGGCGCAAAATACCGGAATACTACGACATAAATGAACTAATATTGTCGATGTCGCGACGCCTCAGAGGTGTAATGGAAGCTAATGGTGGACATACCAAATATTAGCCAATTCCATACCGATCTGAGAGAGATACAGATCTCATAATATTAATGTTTGCATTTTGCAAAGAATAAATGGACAGCCGATATTTGCTGTTTTTTATTGTTTTGAATTATTTTGTATGTTTTGTTGCTATTCTTATTATTTTTGTTATTTATTTTCTTTAAGAATATATGAAACTAAAGTAATGTAAAAAAAAAATTCTGAGAAAAAGTGCCTTTCCTAATAAAATATGATGTTAAAGTTAAATTTGTACGACTTTTTATACCCTGAACCCATTGAAAATGGGAAATCAGGGTATAATGGTTTTGTGAAAAGTATGTAACAGGCAGAAGGAATCATCGCAGACCCCATAAAGTATATATATTCTTGATCAGCACGACGAGCTGAGTCGATATAGCCCTGTCCGTCTGTCCGTCCGTCCGTCCGTCCGTATAAGCAAAAGAATCTCAGAATATATAAGAGCTAGAGAGCTGAAATTTGGCATGCATACTCGTGTATACCATAGGCAGTACAAGTTTGCTTTATTTTTTCGATAACTCGTCCGATAACTTTTTTATCGAGAATAATCGAAAAATCGACTTGGTTTTTTCAGCATAATTTTAACACTTTTAGACCTGGAGACTTCAAATTTGGGTTGTATATAAAGTTAATGGATACAAAGATTTTGTAATTTACAGATTTTGGATACCACGCCCCCTTCTCCCCCAATTTGTAAAAAACGCATTTCAAGTACTAGAGACTTGTGCTTTCGAATGTACACATATTTTAACCATATGATTACGCTCTGAAAGTTTCATTAAGATCGTATGTCTACAAAAGAAATTATTCAACAAATAAATTCTCATACTATTGCCCACATTGCAGCGCAGCCCAAGCACAGTCGCTGCTAACTGCGCAGTCAGCAGAGCACGTGCTTATAAGTGCATGTGTATGTATGTGTGCATAAAAGAAGTCCAGACTGATTAGAATATCAGCTTGGAGGGTTCAGGGTATCTCCTAGTCGAGCAGTCTCGACTGGAACCTTCTTACTTGTTTTGTTTTGCAAACAATTAATGGACATACTGTATATACATTTTTCTTTAAATTTATACAAAAATACTTGCATATTGAGAATCTGGGCATCTAAATTGTCTTTTTCTGTTAATATGAGCTCAGTACTTTCCTTGGTGAATTCGATTTTTAAGGGTCGACAAAATCTAACCGATTGCGGAGCCCTATTAAGCCAAATTATTTGTTGCGTGTCATTTATTATTTTTAATGGGACAATTGTAGTAATAAACAGTGAACTATCAATCGATTCACTATCGTGGTTTTGGAAACGCTGTTTGTATACACTCTGACCGGACGAACCATCAAATCCATAGCTGAAAATTAGTGTGCAATGTACCAAGTTAGGAAGTGTTTCCAGGACTTCATGTTGCATTTCCAGAATACGATAAGATGTATGGTCCAAAAGATTTTGCAATGAATCATGCGCTTTATATGCGCTTTTCATAATATTCAATTCCTTTTGGCCGGATTTTTAATTTCGAATTAAGTACCACCGGATATGTTGGATATATATCACAACTGACTGACTTTTTGTGAATCCATTTTCCAATAAAAAGGCAAGTGCATTGTCAGCTGACATTTGTTTTGGCTCGTCTCTATAAAGCTTACTTATCCCATTTAGATTTTCACTAGTCCCAGCAGCTTTCAAAACATCAGCTAAATCTTTTTCTTTTTATTTTTTAGCAGAAACTGTAGCAGCATGTATAAGTAAAGCAGTTGAGTTGTTATTCTGATTTGAAAGCTCAGCAGCTAATTTCCTTTTCAGGCGAGGGCCAGCGCTCTCGTAAACACTCTTAGGACGACCCATTTTTTTTCTGTTGCACAATGACCGGAGATTTCTATTAACATGTTTTATTCAAGCCATTTTGCATGCTTTACTTTAAATCTGGCCAAAGTTTAGTTGCACTTCGGCAAGTGTTTATTAATATAATTTACGAAAGCTTTCACGTTTTCATATATCGTCCTAATACTCTCGTCATTTATAAGGTTTTGGTCTATTTTTTGCAATATGTGATGTTTCACTGCGTCACGTGAGCGATTGTTGTTGTTCCAAACGTCAATCAGCTCCGCCCGCATAAACACATGTTGTACTACAAAATGTTGATTTTTTTGAAAACGTGTGGATTCGGACAAAAGTGGTTAGTTTCTTATTAATCTGTACACTTTTGTTAATACCATCTCACATTAAACTTTTTGCAACGCTTTGCCATGCAAAAGTACTGATCCACGAAACACAAATGCACTTGTTAAGCTCAATCTAAAAATACACATATATAAAATAAGGTACAATTGGACAGAAACACAGAACAATGACACAACTAAGGCTGAACTATAATTTTACATACCAAGACAATCGTTTTCCATAGTAATTGTTTCAATTGTTTAGAAATGTGCACCAGGCAAATAATTAAAGTTTAGAAAATTTTCCCGCCAATTTCAGCCAAAGCATTTTCTACACAATCAGCTGACTTTAACAGTACTCACACAGATAAGTATTACATGATGTGTTAATGTTAAATACTTTTTTACCTAATTTGGGTGTTCTAAAATATAAAATCAACAAAGAATTGAAATTAAAAAAAATTTTTGTTTGACTTTATGCCAAAATAAACGCAAAAAAATCCACTGTGCACTGACGGCGCTAATATAAGCCACCGTACATAGAGCTCGGAGGATCGGAAGAGGCGGCAATTAGTTAAAGAAATTCTAGCTAATAAAGAAAATGTATGTGAGCCTGAGGTTATTGAAGAAGACAATGTTCGACTATTGGAAAAAGAAAAGTTATCAGAAGATATAAATAATAATAATGATTTCAAAAATGAGTTGAAGGAACACATAAGCCTCTTGGAAAGCCAAATAAGTGCATTGCAATCAGAAAATCAGAAATTTCAAACTGCCCTACGTGATAAAGGCTACGCACATGATAAAGAGTTGCGTAAAAAGAAGTTCGAATTTAGTGAACTATAACAATGAAGGTTTGAAATAGTGGAAAACGACTCCAAAAATATGGAAAACCGCCTTAAAATAATATTTACAGAAGGGCACATAATAAAATAAAAACAAGTAAGAAAGCTCTAGTCGAGACTGCTCGACTACGAGATCCCCTGAACCCTTGGAGCAATAGATATTTCAATACTTTTTCGCGACTTTCAGCTTACACAAGAAACACGCACACACACACACACGCACGTACGCAAACACAGGCATACATACACACAAACTCATACACACACACATAAACACACACACGCATACATACACAAACGCATACACACACACACATACACACACACATACACAAACACATACACACACAAGCAACCATGCATAAACACGCATGGGCTGCAGTGTGCGCTTACTATGAGAACTTAATTGTTTAATAACTTTTTATGGACGTACGATCTTCATGAAACTTTTAGATTATGATTATAACATGAATATGCACGTAATTGCCAAAGCACAAGTCTCTAGTATTTGAAATACGCTTTTTACAAAAGTGAGGGTGAGGGGGGTGAATTTAGAGGTGGGGGGTAAATTTTAACAAAAACCGAAATTGTATAAATTGCATATAAGCATACATTAAAAATTTGGAGACTCTAGCAATAAAGGTGTAGAAGATATAATTTTATAACTGGGTTTCGATAAGGGTTTTTATCGATAAAAAAATATCGAGATGAGTTATCGATTTTTAATGATAAACTTGATATGCGCGCTGTAATTACGGACATTTTAAAAAAAATTTGAAGTCTCTAGCTCTTATATCTTCTGAAATCGACGCGTTCATACATACGGACAGACGGACAGACGGACAGGGCCAAATCAACTCAGCTCGTCACCCTGATCAAGAATATATATACTTTGTGGGGTCTGCCACGCCTCCTTCTCCCTGTTACATACATTTCAACAAAACCATTATACCCTGATTTCCCATTGAAAATGGGTTCAGGGTATAAAAATAAGGACCGAAGGCAATGTTGGAATACTGACGACATTGCCAGGTCAATAACATTTTATTCAGCCAGTGCAAAAGGATACAGACTGCTGCGCAGGAATAATTTTCCACTTCCTGCAAAAAAAATATTGCAGCATTAGGCTCAAAAAATTGATATATGTAAGAATTTTAAGTGCAACTACCCATATGTCCGAAATTCAAAAGTTATTCGTTTTGAGTTTCGATGAAATGAAAGTGCGCAGTGTTTTTACATACGATAAATCTGGAGACTCTAAATTTCTGCCCTCTAGCCATGTGGATTTTAAAATTATAGAAATGTTAAAAGCCACTCAAAATATGGGATACACCATAGTGGCAATGTTAGGTGACTTGGGTGGGACAAACCGGTCACTCTTATCGTCTCTACAAGTGACTTATACGCAGCCATGGTAAGAAATATTTTTTACACTTTACATATTTTTATTAAAATACATTTTCACTTAGGTTTTTCTTTGATGGCAGAAGAGTTTACGTCTTTGCCGATGTGCCGCATCTAATAAAATTGATTAGAAATCATTTAATAGATTCCGGATTCATAATTAATGGGAAATTCGTTAATGCAGCTATCATATCGGAGCTTTTAAATATTACTGCGAGTGACTTGTCCATCACCCATTAATTAAGCCACAAAAGTTTTACTGTTGCAAGAGCAGAAAGGCAAAAGGTTAAGATGGCAACAAAGGTCTTTTCGAATACAGTCGCTGCAGCTTTTCAAAGGGCATCAAGCCTTGGATACTTAACTGGTCATAATTGGACTGGAGTGCTATGAACTTTTTAAAACAGTAAGGTAGAATAATATATTTTTGGAAAAACATCTTTAAAAAATTTATTTTCTTTCGATATTCTCAATGTTCGAGTGCCAAGAGCAGATAGCAGGGAGCGAAGGCACGCTTAGGCCTTGCACTTGAGACCCTAAATATTTTGGAAAAAATGAGCTGCCTTACATTGAACATGCGAGTTGGCAGAAATTCAACAATTTTGCCATTTCAAAAAGGTTTGTGCAATGCAGTACTTCTTTATATTGACAAAAATAAAATAGATTTTATATTATAGGTATTCTTCAAACTAACAACGCACTAAGAATGTTATTCAACGACTTAAATGATAAAATAACATTCTTGACTTACCGGCTCAACCAAGATGTATTAGAGAACGTCTTTGGTAATATAAGAGCCAGAGGTGGAACGCACGACCATCCCGATCGCCAGGAATTTAAATATAGACTTCGGTCATATTTGTTGGGTCGAAATTTTGGCATGCTCTCCAACAATGCAAATGTGTCTGCAGACGACACAAGCAAGTCCTTCTATTCTTAAAATTTCATATAAAATTCGTTTCTCTTTACAGGACTTATACTTTCACATTTTAGATGTGCAACACAGCCAGCGCCTACAGATGACGAGGAAGATCTGCCAGAATTGGAATACTTTGGAATGCCACAGCCTAAAGATGTCAGAGCAGAATGATGTAGATGTAGATTCATCATTTACCTGGGTCAACCAAGTCAGTGAAGGAGGGCTTTGCAAACAATCACAGAAATTGATGAATTGTATTAAGAGTTTAGAATTAATATTCCGTAATTTAAATGGCGATAGCTTGCTTTACACAGAACAAGACGGTTGCTTATCCAAAAATAAGACGGCAATGGTTTAGGAGTAAAGTCACGCAGAAAAATCCAACTTCGCCAAATGAAACTAAATTGCTATTTGACGACATCGAATTTCGGCAAGAATACGGCACTTCGAAGGACAACCAGCAACCCTTTCATAAGACGACAGTATCAGAATGGAAGTTTGCTTATTGTATTTTTGTATCGCCAAACATTACGAAGATTATTGAAAATAGAGCAGGAGAGCGTCACTTATTGGTAGATGGAACATTTAATATAACAACGAAAAATAATAGGGAACAGAACTTTCCCAGCCTCCCATTGAATATGCTTTGCGAATTACTGATATGTGCACCATTTTGAACGACCAATTAGTTGATCTGCCAGAAACTAAGCCTGAAATATTTTAAACGGGGTTTGACATTTTGACATTGACTACGGACATTTGACATCATTCAATACACTACATTATTTTGGGTGCAGTGCTGGACACAACTGCAACAGTTATTTTATCGTGAGAACCATAACAGTCAGTTATCTGGCATCCGTTTGGCTTTGCTGGGGCATGGAGCTCGCGCTTTCAATGGTTACAAAAATGTCAGATACCACAGATATGCGCTTGACATTGCAAACGCGGTTAACAATTTCTAAAGATAATTTAATTAGAAGTATATTAAAATGAGGTTTAATAATTTAAAGGAAATTTCCATCTGGCGAAAAAGAAAATAGGCTGGGTACAAAAAAAGGTCTATCTACGGGATCGTTCGCAGCTATTAGATTCGGTGAAAAAGAAACCACAAATAAGCCTCAGAAAGTTAACATTAAAATAAACCATCAGAGGACAGTGTGTCCTGAGACTGTACGACGCACTCAACGACTAGTGTAATGGTCGCACGCTAGAAGTATCAAAAATAATTTAAATACCCGCAGTTACGCGCGTACCGTAAAGCTTTCAGAAGCTTTTAAGGGTTACCGCGAACCTTTTTAGATTACTGGCAGAACTGCATCGGAAAGCTTTCGGCGGGTGCAGCAAAAGTTGTGGCGCATGCGTAACAGCTGACCTTGTCGCGCTGAGCTTATTCAGCTACAACTAGCTACAATTAGCAGTGCAGCCAACTTTAGGGGCCATAAAACACTAAAGCTTTTGTTTGCACAAAGCTATAAAAGCAGCAAATGCCCAAAAATTACTTCTTTTACACGTTTCTGCGGAAATATAGATATAGATGTATATCTATATTTCATATACATATATATTAAGAGGAATTATTTCGGCCAATAATTAGTAAAGGTATGAAGATTTACTAACTTGTGGCTTAATATGTAGTAGTGATATAAAGCAACCCCTGTTTTTCTCTAGCCCAGCAACAAATTTTCCTTTGCGCCCGTGTCGAATTTGAGCACGGCAATATATGAAAAGCCTGCTCTAGGCACGGGCTCTCATTCATTGGCCCCCTATCAATTGTATATATAGTGGATCAACACCGGAGCAACCTGATCTAGAGGCTGGAGGAACTTCATCGAAGCGGCAGGTGGGAGAAAAAAAAACAAACATATAAATTGCATAGTCCAGTGACACATATATAACGTTTAATCTCACAAACTCTAAATTAGGCCGCGGTGAAAAAAGAGTGAAAAAAAACCACACACACATCCAAGAACAAAAACTCTAAAATAAAGTTCTGTAACAATAAAAACAATAAAAAAAAACTACACCCCAATTACATACGTGAAGACATAATAGGAGAAAAAAACAAAATTAAAACCACAACCAATTAAAGTAAAATGAAAATAACGATATACATAATTAAAAAGTAAAAATAAAAAAATAGAAAAAAAAAAAAAAAAAATTTGAATAGATATAAATATAAAAGAAAAAGGAATATGTAAAGGTAACAGAAAGAAAAGAAAAAAAAAAAAACAGTGCATGTGTGATTGTCCGCCTAATTTTGTCTAATTTTTGTTAACCTCAATGCAATGCAGCCAACCACGATATATATCGATATGTTTCTTGCTATGTATTTGTGCCAGTCCTCCCCCTACTTCCACCGCAATATTTTCTGAGGTATAGCTCCACCTGTTTAGTTAAGGGATCTAATATTTAAAATTTTTGAACTCAGGTCGTGAGGTAGAAAAGAACCCTCCCACACTTCCGAATGAGCGACGGTACCAGAAGATCCCACTGATCTACCGTACACCCAAGAACAATGCGTTGCATTGCATTCTTGCATTCTTAACGTTCGTGTTACGCAAATTTTTGGCGCCCAACGAGGGGCCTGAAATTCGTATAGCCCAGTCAGTGCTTTGTTCATTCTAATTCATGTTACACTAGCAGGTAGTGCGATAAGAATATATAAGTACAGACAGATGAACTATAACCCTTGCAACCCCAGCAACAGAATATGATTCTGCAAATCTGGATCGACATTTGAAAAAGTAATTATTAAAATAAAGTTCTGAACGCAGAGACTGTATGGAAGCTTTAACAACTGATGAGTACAACTCGTGTGCAGCAAAGCATACAGCTTTTCCACGTAAACAGGGCTAGTCGCCAAAAATGCGCCAATATAGTTTTGGCGAAATGTAATTTTTTCTTGTGAATCGATATGGAGTCGAGTCTCAATAATTCGTACCCGCTAAATCGTAAACCTCAATATTTGGTCAGAAACTGCTTAATTCGTAAAAATCCCATACATTTTGGTACCCTCGTTAATTCGAAGGTTTTCTGCCTAATCGGCAATGATCTTGCCTTTTCTAACTTGTAATTTCGTTTCGAAACCTTTTGTAATTCGTAATGGTTGTTTTTGATGAAAGTGAAACTACCGTTATGTCTCGCAGATTATTATCACGAACCAGACAACACACAGACCGGACACGCAGAACTAATTTTTATACCCTGAACCCATTTTCAATGGGAAATCAGGGTATAATGGTTTTGTTGAAATGTATGTAACAGGGAGAATGCGGCGTGGCAGACCCCACAAAGTATATATATTCTTGATCAGGGTGACGAGCTGAGTTGATTTGGCCCTGTCCGTCTGTCTGTCCGTCTGTCCGTCTGTCCGTATGTATGAACGCGTCGATTTCAGAAGATATAAGAGCTAGAGACTTCAAATTTTTTTTAAATGTCCGTAATTACAGCGCGCATATCAAGTTTATCATTAAAAATCGATAACTCATCTCGATCTTTTTTATCGATAAAAAACCTTATCGAAACCCAGTTATAAAATTATATCTTCTACACCTTTATTGCTAGAGTCTCCAAATTTTTAATGTATGCTTATATGCAATTTATACAATTTCGGTTTTTGTTAAAATTTACCCCCCACCTCTAAATTCACCCCCTCACCCTCACTTTTGTAAAAAGCGTATTTCAAATACTAGAGACTTGTGCTTTGGCAATTACGTGCATATTCATGTTATAATCATAATCTAAAAGTTTCATGAAGATCGTACGTCCATAAAAAGTTATTAAACAATTAAGTTCTCATAGTAAGCGCACACTGCAGCCCATGCGTGTTTATGCGTGGTTGCTTGTATGTGTATGTGTTTGTGTATGTGTGTGTGTATGTGTGTGTGTGTATGCGTTTGTGTCTGTATGCGTGTGTGTGTGTATGTGTGTCTGTATGCGTGTGTGTGTATGTATACCTGTGTGTGCGTACGTGCGTGTGTGTGTGTGTGTGCGTGTTTCTTGTGTAAGCTGAAAGTCGCGAAAAAGTATTGAAATATCTATTGCTCCAAGGGTTCAGGGGATCTCGTAGTCGAGCAGTCTCGACTAGAGCTTTCTTACTTGTTTACAGAAGAAAATGTTAAGTTGGCGCACCGAAATATTTCCTGGTTGACGAAAAGCAGTAAGGGTAATGTTTTTGTTTTTTTTTTTATATTGTAAATCTTGCAAAGCGGACCTCAAATGCTCTTCTGGCAAGGATTTAGAGAAGCATGAAGCTTCTGTTAAGCATAAGAAAAATTTGAGAAGTATGTATGGTGTTGCATTTTATAATTGTCAAGTTTGTGTCGTGTCCACGTGGTTTTTGTGCTCTTTTTATACGTTCGTAGTTCGATTTCCTTTAACAAATTGTTTTGTGAAAAGTTTACTAAACAGTGTTTTATGTTGTTTTTTATATGTTATTCTTTTTTCAATTTCAATTTGAATTTCAATTTTTTTCACTCTTTGTTATAACTACATGTTGTGAATGGTATTTTACAATGTTTGAAGAGTTTAGGCTAATACATAGTCCTTTTCTGCTAAGTTATTTATTTGCATACATGACATATGGATATGCGATAACATTATTATTTGGGGAAAAAACAAAGAAATAGAAAACCCCATGAAAATTTACTACAAACTAAATTAAATTAAACTAAACACTAAACACTAAAAACAACAAGTCTATGCCAGGTCGTTTATATGTATGTGAATATGATGATTCCTGACACTTGGTTATACACTTTTGCGATAGTCGCGATAGTCTAATATCTACCAGTTCAGTATTGGCTCGACAATGTAGATCAATCGTGGAATGATGCCATGGAAGATTAAAGATAAGCTTCAGGACTTCATTTTGCGTGATTTGCAACTGGTTTATCTGACATTTGGCTTGCGTCGGTCAAACAAATGCTGTCATGACTATGAGTTGCCAAAAACATATTTAAATATGATTGGGACAGCATATGATAAAGACAATAATTGGCATAAGTTGGATGAAATACTTAACTATGTATTTGTTAAAATAAATCCATAAAACAAAGCAAAACATATCAGATTTTTTTTATCAGATTTTTTTCTCAAAATTTCACCTTTTTTTTAGTATCTTCCCACTAAAAACAGCTTTTTTTGCTCAACAAAAGTTGGCAACACTAATGTGAAACCACACAAACTTTGTCATATCGGACAAACAAGGTGGCTATCTCTGCTTCAAGTAGCTGAAAGGCTGTCAGAACAACTTCCTGCGTTAGAACTTTACTTTCAAGGAGCTGCATTGAATGACCAGTTAAAATCTCAGAGCCGATTTTCCAAATGTGCTTAGATTCGACGACAGAATTGTGTTTGGAGTTTCTGAAATAATTCAACAATTTAAACAAGGAAATGCAGTCAAAAATTTGCAGTTTACTAGTCAATAGTTGAGTGTTCCTTTAAAATACGGAGGGTTGGCATCCCTGTTCATTAATACTCTTCAAGGTTCCTCGTCCGCCCTCTCAGCTCTTTGAAGAAAGTGCAAGAGTTAATGTTCGGAAGCAACTGCCGGCAGTAGCTGCAGAAGCTATTGCTATCTTTAAGCGCTATATAGATAAGATAACCGGTAGAATACTGGGATAACGTAATACCGTACGGCGGAACAAAAATAATACTATATTATAACGATGGTCCATCCCCAGTGTACCAGTTTCACGCTCAAAAGTTTCTTCAGACACCTACTTTATTATTTAATACTAATATAAAACTAGTTCCATTAATAAAAACTAGGCCATTAATAAATCACACCAAAATACTTAGGAAAAATATTTCAAAGTTCCCCAAAGCTTGGAATATGAATATAACTTTGTTGTTGCTGAAGATATTGTTTCTAACAGGCCAACAACAATTATTTAAAATTAGAATTACTTCGCGTCGCATTCACGACGCTGCTGTACCTCACACAGGCCCAAGCAAAGCAGTCTAAGGCAGCAGTACATACAGAAAAAAGTGTGACCGTTTCAGTATTTTGCACTCTGCGCTGTGGGAGCAGCAAAAAGAAGATGGCAGCAGATGTTGATAATATTGTAATTAGACATTTAAATGCTGATTTTTTGTTTTTATTAATATTATTAATATGTGATTATTATTTAGGTTGCGCGCACTCTGAATGTCGCTTCTAGTTAAAAAGAAGCGCACGCGCTTTTCAGAATTGTCGCATTATATCTGTTATATTAAAGACTGTAATGTGACCGTGGGCTTGTCCAAAGCTCGAACTAATCAATAATGTAAAAAGCCAATGTGAGCAAACAAACTTAAGAGAGTGGGAATCTGCACATACAGTAGCTTATCCGAAAATAAGACAATTGCTTAGAAGTGAAGTCACGCAGAAAAATCCAACTTCGTCCAGTGAAACATTTATCTATTTGACAACGAATTTCGGCAAGAATTCGGCACTTCGAAGGACAACCAGCAATCCTTTCATAAGACGACAGTATCAGAATGGAAGTTTGCTTATTGTATTTTTGTATCGCCAAACATTACGAAGATTATTGAAAATAGAGCAGGAGAGCGTCACTTATTGGTAGATGGAACATTTAATATAACAACGAAAAATAATAGAGAACAGAACTTTCCCAGCCTCCCATTAAATATGCTTTGCAAATTACTGATATGTGCACCATTCTGAAAGACCAATTGGTTGATCTGCCAGAAACTAAGCCTAATATTCTCAAACGGGTTTTGAAATATTTTGAAAAGGAATGGATGGCCAAAGTAAGAATATTTTTTCGCTATCCTACGGACATTTGACATCATTCAATACACTATACATTATTTTGGGTGCAGTGCTGGACACAACTGCAACAGTTATTTCATCGTGAGAACCATAACAGTCAGTTATCTGGCATCCGTTTGGATTTGCTGGGGCATGGAGCTCGCGCTTTCAATGGTTACAAAAATGTCAGATACCACAGATATGCGCCTGACATTGCAAACGCGGTTAACCATTTCTAAGGATAATTTATATAGAAGTATATTAAAATGAAGTTTAATAATTTAAATGAAATTTTAATCTGGCAATAAAGAAAATTGGCTGGGTATAAAAAGGTGTCCTGAGTTAGTACGACGCACTCAACGATTAGCAGTGCGATAGGAATATATAAGTACAGACAGATGAACTATAACCCATGCAACCCCAGCAACAGAATATGCAAGAGACAAGCACTGATCCTTACAAACTCAGCGATAGGACAAGCATAGTTAATAGAGCAAATTGCAGACTTATAAACTCAGCAATAGACGCAGTAGAAATAATAATAAAAATTATCAAAACTTTTAAAATCCGTCAATCTTAAATAAAAGGCATTTTTTCTTCACGCTCTTTACAATGAACATCTCAAAAGGAGGCAAGACTGTTTTATGCAGAAATTTGATTGCTAATAATTAAAAAAAAAAAAAACAGTCCACATCCAGCATACGCGGGGGAGACCGAGCAACAACCACAATGGCAGTAGAACATTATAGCCTTGAAGAGATTAAATTTTTTGCTTGATTTAAAAAGAAGCTATTGCCAAACATATGAATAAACGGAGGTACAATGTTGTCCTCCTCTCCCTCTTTCTGCAAATCTGGATCGACATTTAAAAAATTGCTGAACAGATCAGACAACAAATTTTGATATCCTTTATAGACTCCCGTTCAGAAGTTCCTGCAGATGCTTATTCAATTATTAATCTGGAATTAATTTTTTCTGCTTTGAATAAATCCTTATGACTCAATAAGATCATTTGATAAACGAGGACGTAAGTGTTTATTATACTGAAAGCCAGTTTCCTGACATGTCATCTGATTAGCTTAATATATAACTAATATAGGGTTTGTTGAAATCCCCACACATTCAAATAATTTGAGTATTTCAAGCGAAATTTGCACGAGTCGACAAGAACTAGAAAAAATAGAGAATAGAAATCGCCTCACACCTTATCGCATGGGGTCAACTAATGGAGGGCTGAATATTAAGAGAATGGCTTCGCCGGATCTATTTCTAACCGCAAATTCAAAAATAAAGTTGTGCACGCAGAGACTGTATGGAAGCTTTAACAACTGATGGGTACATTTCGTATAAAGCAAAAAATACAGCTCTACTGAAACAAGGCTAGTCGCAAAACAATAACCAGCCTGTGCAAAACAGTATCAAAATGTAATTTTTTTCTTGTGAATCGAAATAGAATCGAGTCTCGATAATTCGTACCCGCTTCCATCAAGAGGAGCTTATTTAAACAAGTGGATCAAAGTATGTAGTTTACCCCATAATATTGACTGGAATAAGGCTAAAATATGTAACAAGCATTTCAAACGTGAATGTATTGATAAATTTAAATTAAGCGTCAATGCAGTCGCAAACTTAAATTTGTCAAACTCAAATTTGCTCTCAAATAATAATGCTGACTTCAGTGATGAGATTTATTCAATAGACATCCAGGAAGAAGATATTATTCCTTATAGCTATGAAACGAAAAGTTTAGATGACTTTGTTAAGCCATCTGCCACAGAACAGCAGCAAAACATTCAAAATAAAAGTGACGAGGAAGAAAATTTATTGATAATGGTTTAAAGAAATCAATTGTGGTAGGTCTTCTTTTTGCTCAAATTGTTTAAATAGACAAAAGAATGAGGTATATTATAGGAAAAAATATTATGATGTTTCTGAACAATCAAAAGTGTTATGTACTAAAAGGGCAGTTTCACAAAATATTAATTTTTATGCAGCTAGGGCATATGATTATCTTAGGGATGTTCTTAATTTAGGACTCCCATGTAGGAAATCATTTAATCGATGGACGATTTCAAATATTTAGTTCATAGATTTAATCCAGAGTTATTAGATAATCTCCAGGGCTTTGTTGAAAAAATTAAAAAATAGTCCATATTAGTTTGCGATGAGCTCAAAGTAAAAAAACGTCTTCACTACAATTCATCTCTTAACGAGATACAAGGATTTGAAGACGATGGTGTAAAAAGAAGTAAGTTCGTAGGACAGCAAGTCTGTGTTATTCTTATTAGGGGTCTGTTTGAGAACTGGAAGTATGTTTCAAGCTATACAATTTCAGCTCGTGGCTTAAAACATACTGACCCAAAAAAAAAGAAGTAGAAGAAAATATTGGACTATCGCAAGCATTGGGGCTTAATGTTTGCAATCAGGAATCCAATAATAGAGCAGTTTTCAATAGATATGGTATTTATTTACACGATTCTAGCTACGAAGTTAGTGGTGAAAGAATTTTTTCCATATTTGATGCACCGCATCTAGTAAAATCTCTTAGAAATATTCTTTTAAAGAATAATATTTCAACACCAGAAGACACAGTTTCATGGGAAATAATTAGAAAATTGTATGAAACTGAGACCAAAAATTTAACACGTTCCATGTCCGAAATTGAGCTTAAAACATGTCAGTCCGAACTGTTTTGAAAAAATGAAAGTTAAATTTGCCACAGCGAAGCTGCTGCGATACGCACAGTTGTCGATTCAGGTGGGTTTTCTGATTGCAATTTTTGATTGCTTAAATAGTCATGTTTTATTTGATAACAATCCTTCTAGATGTTCCCTTAGGGAGAAAAATAATGTCCACGAATACCTTCAGGAAATGCGTGAGTATTTCCAAAATCTGCATTATCCACACAAAGTATATTGCACTGATGGGATGATTATTACAATCTCATCGGTAATTGCTATGGCGGAAAATTTTTTGGAGTGACAACAATGATCTTTTGTTTGTGCCCACATCCAAATTGAACCAAGACTCATTAGAAAACTAACAATTATTTAATTAGAAGTCGGAAATTTTTCCTATAATATCCAAAATGTTATCAATGAAAATTTCCACTACATAAACCAATACCTGAAGTTGAAAGCCCCTTCTGACCTTTTTCACTATTTAATTAAACTGCATTTTGAAACATTTAAGAACATTTTCGATAAGAAACCATATATCCCACGTATTAAAGAAAAAATTGTTATGCACTGCATGCATACTACAAAAAAATGAACTTTGGATACTGAATGGTTTTCTCCAACCCACTCTTGCTATGAGCATAGGAAATTTGTTCTTAAACAGTTTGCTTTAATTCTAATTAAAAGGAATTGTAAATGGCAAACTGAGAAGATTGTTGATAAAACCAGCATTTTAAGTAAGTAAGCAGTTTGACTTTATACAAATTTTGGCAAAATTCTGAACAATAGAATATTAAAACATTGAAGTGATATTAAAAGGTCACTTATCACTCCCTCTGCGGATTTCATTCCAAATCTGCAGCGCAATTAAAAGCCCTTGGCAGGCACTTAACCACCCATTTGAATTAGAAATTTAATGAAAACACTGGATGAAAAATATGTTTTGCCAAGTCGTACCAGGATTCCTTACAAAAACTGTAATCATTAATAAATGATATTGATTTTTACTCGTTAACAACCGATGTGAACTACATAACAGTAACATGCCATTTTACGGCCAATTATGAGCTAAAATCTGCTGTACTCTCTACGCAACCGCTTGTGGACCAAACGAAGCACAATAGTGAAAATACTGCCACAACAGTAAGGGAAATTTGTGATGAGTGGACAATATTTGACAAATTCCAATTGATTTGCACAGTCTGTGTGACTTCTATGCTAAAAACATGTGATATTTTGAAAAAAAGGTAAAACACTTGCCCTGCTGTGCTCATACCTTAAATCATACCTTAAAGCTGAAAGTAATGTCGCAACATATACAGAAGACATTGCAGTGCTTTACAGCTCGAAATGGCGCACTGAGGCAGCAAATAGAGTGCAAAGCTATCTGAATAGACTGGCAGGTTGGTGTAAAAGATGACAACTGAAGAAAAACGAACGGAAAACCACCAACCCATGCTTTACCTTCAAAACACTCATTAGCCACACCTTCCCATACGGTTAGATGGGGTTTTATCCTGAAAAATATAACAGTCAGTTAGCTGGTGTCCGTTTGACTTTGCTCGGACATGGAGCTCGCGCTTTCAGTGGTTAAAAAAATGTCAGATACCACAGAAATGAGCGTCCAATTGGTTGATGGGGGAGCTTGTAAGACATGACAACAGTTGTGTAGCCATAAGTTTGTAGTCCTATAAGCTGTGAATAATAGTTATAGGTGCGATCAATAGTGTGTAGCTTTGTAGTTGTGTAAGTTGTAAATAATAGTTATAAATTAGATTTATAGTGCATATGCAGTAATACGTAAGTTATAGAAGTGTAAGGAATTGTTAAAATTAAAATTGTTCGCACAAAGGAAAAGAAAAAATTATTTCCGATGTTTGGAAGTATTTCAACAGGTCTGAAAATAATAAATTCGTCAAATGCCTAATTTGCGACAAGGAAATACATCCAATTTGCATGATCATTCGAATCTAAATAGGAATGCTCTTGATTTCATACCAGATGCTGATATCGAGACCCAGCCGGCGCGACTCAGCTTCCGCCGTCTTCCCGTCTGCACGTATATGGGCGTAACTATCTTTCTCTCTCTCAAATTCCATGGATGCATCTTGGATCGCATGCGATAACTAAATAGGGTTAACTTACGCATAGCTGAAAGCTTCAGCGTTCACTTGATGTGATGCATAACCTGTAAGCAGGCGCATAAAGAAATAGACAAACCCGTGGGCAGGACGAAAGATTTTCATCTGTTGGCTTCATCAATTGAAATTAATAATGATTTAAATCTTTGACTTCGGTAACATAATCGTTTGCCTTAAAGAGCCCATATGTGGAAGTAAATACAGTTGATAAATATTTCGAAACTAACCAACCTGTTTGTTGGGAGAGCTTCTGACCGTATGTACGACGTCCAGCTCTTATTAATATCTCATTTCTCTCATGGCCTGCTCACACATTGTCATCGAATATTTTGAAAAATTATTGAGGTAATAGCCTGTATGGACCATCAATGCTGCCCCAATTTTGCGAAAATTCGAGGACTGGGCAAGGCGCTGCAACATTGATATCAACAGCGGCAAATCGTCCGATACATGCTACACGCTGAAACGGAGAACGTCCCAACAATGCTTATAAGCTATTATAGGCGAATGATGCTGCTGGATCGTAGAAATTCGAAGAGTTCAAGCTACCCAGAAAAAAATTCGAGACAACAACCATTAATCTACTCGTCTCATGTCAAAATGCCCAAGCAACAAGCTGACTATTTGAGACGGCTAATGGGAAGAGCCCCGTCCGTTTAGCAAAGTAAACACCATGATGAAAAATATGACGATCTTTAGTTTCCTTTTAATATAAAAGAAAAATATGAATTACGTTGTTTCACGACCTTCTCGTTGCGCATTTCGAGAGATTTATTGTGGTGTAATATAAAAAGAAGCACCTGGTTTCCCACTTTATTGGTTTAGGACAATACAAATAATTTTTAAATAATGCATATATGCTCGTCAACCATAATCTATGGTTGAAATACAAGAGGGTAGACAAAAGAGATATATTACAATAAAATTGTAAATTCTCCTCCTCATTAAAACAAAAAAAAGCGGCAACAAAAAAAAAATTCAGTAAAAAAAAACATTTCAGCAATAGAAATGTAAGAGAGAAAATTCAGGCCAAAGTCGGTCTGCTCTCGACGAGTCTGCAAAGCAGACTGAGCTAAGAAGAAACTCAGCTCGCGCCCCGCCAGTGTTAAGAGACATTTTATGTTGCGCCACTGTTAAAAGACATTTTATGTTGCGCCACTGTTAAAAGACAGTCTGTTGCGCAAAGAGCAGTTCCGTTACTTTTAATGTTCCCTAACAGCTCTCTTGTGACGTCACTTTTTCAGAATACACTGGTCGACATATGTATATATTTTGACATCATTTACATTTCACTATTAGTGTTCTTTATATTCTGAACCGATTGAAAATGGAAAATCAGGATATAATGGTTTTGTTAAATGTATGTAACAGGCAGACCATACACAGTATATATTGTCTTGATCAGGGTGACGAGCTGGGTCGATTTGACCCTGTCCGTGCGTGTGTCCGTTCGTATGTATGAACGCGTCGATCTCAGAAGATAGAAGAGCTAGAGACTTGAGGCTTATCTCTAAATATCGATAACTACTCCCGATATTTTATTATCGAAATGTAGTTATTTAATTATTTCTCATAGACCTTTAGAGCAAGTGGTTCCAAATTTTAAATGAAGGCTTATATGTATTTTATATAATTTCGATATTTGTTGTAATTCATCCCCACCCTTATATCCACCCCCTCACCATCACCTTTGTAAAAGGCGTATTTCAAATAGTGCTTATTTCATAATCTGAAAGTTTCATGAAGTGCATCCACAAGAAAAGTTATTAAATTCCTATAGTAAGCCACCACTGTAGTCAATGCGTGTTTATGCGTTCGCGCGTATGTCTGTGTTTGTGTGTGCATGTGCGAATAATTATTGAAATATCAGTTGCTCGAAGGGCTCAGGGGATCTCTTAGTCCAGCAGTCTCGACTAGGGGTTTTTTACTTGTTGGTATTAAAAATGGTTAAAATATTTGAGTTAAGTCAACAAACAAGAATAGAAATTGTGACAAAACATAACTTGGGTATTTCGGTTATAAAGAGAGAGCACTTTTGAGTTCTACTCATCGCAGAAGAATGTTTATGTAAGCTTGTTCAAAGAAATTCGCAAAAAAAAAAAAAAAACGCACCTGTGTCAAAAAGCTAGTCATGGGGGTGGGAACGTGATGTTTTGGGGATCCGTCTGGGCGACTTGGTTCCTATTGACAGTTCTATGAACCAGGGTCAATATTTAAGAACCTTAAAAGATTTTGCGTCCCCATCTGGCGACAGATTGATCGGCGAAGCATTTATTCTGCAGCATTTATTCGGCGGCTCTGTTTCGCTTTATAAGCGACCAAACATGTTCAATAATATTTAAATCTGGACTTTGGGGTGGCCAATCCAGTGTTTCCACCCCAACTTCTCTCAAAAATGTTGTTATCATTCTCGCCTTGTGACAAAGACAAGAATTGAAACGATCGCTGAGGTCACAAAGGAGTGGGAAAGGATTCCATTAAAACGTCTCCAAACCTTGGTGGATTCCGTCCCGAAACGCCTCCAAATGGTCAGAAATGCCAAAGGAGGGTATATTTTCCATGAATTTACAAATTAAACTGCGTTTTTTTTACCAAAGTATTTAATTTTGTTGACAAACATAACAATGTCGAAATATTTATGCCGCTGCAAAAATCGTTGGATTCTGGCATTTGTTATCAGCAGAAAGAACTGACAAAACATAATAGACAAAAGATTTCGCAAATTTACAGTTATTAGTGTGCACTTTGACATTCATTTCCGCTCCATTAAATGCGACAGTACTTAGAAAAAAAGACTCATACTGAAATGTATATGATGTCAAAATATATATGTCGACCAATGTATGCTTTAATTGAGTGCTCGTCAAATTAAAGCATAATATGAGATTTTGTTTACAATTAATAAATAATTATAATTAAAAACCAAAAATGAAGTGCTCGGTGCTTAATTGTAAGAACCATTATGGGAAAAATGATATTTTTTTTTTTTTCGTTTTCTTTAGATATTAAGCTGAAGAGGAAATGGCTGGAGTTATAACTGCCCCAATTGGAAAGTATGCGAGGCACATTTTGAATCAGAATGCTTGATAGGCAAAGTTCATTGTGGTCTTAGTAAGTAAATCTATTAGAGTCAATTTAATAATAGTATAACTACAAATTACTTTTGAAGGCTTCTCAAGAAAGCTGTTCTTCAAGCCAGGCGCCGTGCCAACAATTAAAGCAGACACTGCACAGTGTTTTTTTTGCGTTTATTTTGGCATAAAGTCTAAATTTATAGCTATTGCAGTGTAATTTGGTTTGTATACATTTTTTATGTTTCTTTAATGTTCTACTCAGTTTTAAGGAATTTGGAGCACTTTTTCAAATGGCTGTAATACAAGTGGCATTACAAATTTTAATTAAAAATTTAAAAAATCATAATTTTATAAAAATTCATATATACAATTAAAAAAAAACGTTTTATAAAAATGCATCCTTCGTAGTCCTTCCAAAAATTAAGGAATATTAAAAAAATCTAAAACAAACAAGTTATGTTACATAAGTCATTATAAAATATTTATTTCTCTTGAAGTTCAAAATACTCATCTTCTGAAGCAATAACGTCAAGTCCATCCTGTTCTTCATAATATTCATTTTCATCTTCATCTTCTTCTTCTTCTGGATCAGTATTGCTGGACTGCATTTCAAAATGTGGTGCTAATAACAAAGATATTACTTCTTTTGGCATCGTCTCTCTTTTTAATGAGTTTGGTCGCTGTTTTAAGTAGATACTAGATAAAAATGGATCAGAACTATCTATGGATCTGTTGAAGACGTCCGTGATGTTGTCTAGTCGACTACATTTTCTTGAATGGGCTCTTCTGTCGCGCTTGTATATTTTATTTCGGGATTCCGATGCATGTTCCCCAAGGCAGCCTACGGGAACTATGCATGTCTCTATTATTTGGTGCCCATGTACTAAAACTTTGTGAACAGTGGGCGACATGGGGTACCAAGGATACTTTTCCTGATATGCCACAAAAACTTTAGCACAGTAAGCTTTAAACTTTTCGGAGTCTATATTGTACTCGCAGTTAATCGTTATTAATATATGTAGTCTGAAAGCTTTTTAAAATGTCACAGTCGACATCAAGAATTGATGACAATAAATCAGGATTGGAAAATGCTCTTCTCGCTGTGTTCCCATCATTGGAGTTGCCACTGCCATTTGTAAGAGGTTTGTCCACATTCAATCCCATTTCTTTCATAATTTTTAGCTGTAATAATTTTGTTCGTGCTTTTAATTTAATCTTGTCGGCATTCCTGACATGCCACTTTTTGAGCTCAATTCTATATGAGATTTTTAGCACGAATTTCTAAAAGCGGATCCAAACATGTAATGGACTGATTCCAAATTGAAGGGCGTATGATTTAGGTATGAAAACCTCCGAATTCATATCTTTGATGTTCTGCAATTGTTTTGGCGTCGCTCCACAGAATTTAGAACTTTTCCATCTATCAGTGTCATGTGTCCAGTATACTGCACATATACATTTTTCTTTAAATTTATACAAAAATACTTGCATATTGAGAATCTGGGCATCTAAATTGTCTTTTTCTGTTAATATGAGCTCAGTACTTTCCTTGGTGAATTCGATTTTTAAGGGTCGACAAAATCTAGCCCTATCAAGCCAAATTATTTGTTGCGTGTCATTTATTATTTTTAATGGGACAATTGTAGTAATAAACAGTGAACTATCAATCGATTCACTATCGTAGTTTTGGAAACGCTGTTTGTATACACTCTGGCCGGACGAACCATCAAATCCATAGCTGAATATTAGTGTGCAATGTACCAAGTTAGGAAGAGTTTCCAGGACTTCATGTTGCATTTCCAGAATACGATAAGATGTATGGTCCAAAATATTTGCAATGAAACATGCGCTTTATTTTCATAATACTCAATTCCTTTTGGCCGGAGTTTTAATTTCGAATTAAGTACCACCGGATATGTTGGATATATATCACAACTGACTGACTTTTTGTGAATCCATTTTCCAATAAAAAGGCAAGTGCATTGTCAGCTGACATTTGTTTTGGCTCGTCTCTATAAAGCTTACTTTGTATCCCATTTAGATTTTCACTACTCCCAGCAGCTTTCAAAACATCAGCTAAATCTTTTTCTTTTGATTTTTTAGCAGAAACTGTAGCAGCATGTATAAGTAAAGCAGTTGAGTTGTTATTCTGATCTGAAAGCTCAGCAGCTAATTTCCTTTTCTGGCGAGGGCCAGCGCTCTCGTAAACACTCTTAGGACGACCCATTTTTTTTCTGTTGCACAATGACCGGAGACTTCTATTAACATGTTTTATTCAAGCAATTTTGCATGCTTTACTTTAAATCTGGCCAAAGTTGAGTTGCACTTCGGCAAGTGTTTATTAATATAATTTACGAAAGCTTTCACGTTTTCATATATTTTCCTAATACTCTCGTCATTTATAAGGTTTTGGTCTATTTTTTGCAATATGTGATGTTTCACTGCGTCACGTGAGCGATTGTTGTTGTTCCAAACGTCAATCAGCTCCGCCCGCATAAACACATGTTGTACTACAAAATGTTGATTTTTTTGAAAACGTGTGGATACGGACAAAAATGGTTAGTTTCTTATTAATCTGCACACTTTTTTTTAATACCATCTCACATTAAACTTTTTGCAACGCTTTGCCATGCAAAAGTACTGATCCACGAAACACAAATGCACTTGTTAAGCTCAATTTAAAACAAGTAAGAAAGCTCTAGTCGAGACTGCTCGACTACGAGATCCCCTGAACCCTTGGAGCAATAGATATTTCAATACTTTTTCGCGACTTTCAGCTTACACAAGAAACACGCACACACACACACACGTACGCAAACACAGGCATACATACACACACACGCATACAGACACACATACACACACACACACGCATACATACACAAACGCATACACACACAAACGCATACACACACACATACACAAACACATACACACACAAGCAACCACGCATAAACACGCATGGGCTGCAGTGTGCGCTTACTATGAGAACTTAATTGTTTAATAACTTTTTTTATGGACGTACGATCTTCATGAAACTTTTAGGTTATGATTATAACATGAATATGCATGTAATTGCCAAAGCACAAGTCTCTAGTATTTGAAATACGCTTTTTACAAAAGTGAGGGTGAGGGGGAGAATTTAGAGGTGGGGGGTAAATTTTAACAAAAACCGAAATTGTATAAATTGCATATAAGCATACATTAAAAATTTGGAGTCTCTAGCAATAAAGGTGTAGAAGATATAATTTTATAACTGGGTTTCGATAAGGTTTTTTATCGATAAAAAAAGATCGAGATGAGTTATCGATTTTTAATGATAAACTTGATATGCGCGCTGTAATTACGGACATTTTAAAAAAAATTTGAAGTCTCTAGCTCTTATATCTTCTGAAATCGACGCGTTCATACATACGGACAGACGGACAGACAGACGGACAGGGCCAAATCAACTCAGCTCGTCACCCTGATCAAGAATATATATACTTTGTGGGGTCTGCCACGCCTCCTTCTCCCTGTTACATACATTTCAACAAAACCATTATACCCTGATTTCCCATTGAAAATGGGTTCAGGGTATAAATACACATATATAAAATAAGGTACAATTGGACAGAAACACAGAACAATGACACAACTAAGGCTGAACTATAATTTTACATACCAAGACAATCGTTTTCCATAGTAATTGTTTCAATTGTTTAGAAATGTGCACCAGAGCAAATAAAGTTTAGAAAATTTTCCCGCTAATTTCAGCCAAAGCATTTTCTACACAATCAGCTGACTTTAACAGTACTCACACAGAAAAGTATTACATGATGTGTTAATGTTAAATACTTTTTTATACCCTGAACCCATTTTCAATGGGAAATCAGGGTACAATTGTTTTGTTGAAATGTATGTAACAGGCAGAAGGAGGCGTGGCAGACCCCACAAAGTATATATATTCTTGATCAGGGCGACGAGCTGAGTTGATTTGGCCCTGTCCGTCTGTCCGTATGTATGAACGCGTCGATTTCAGAAGATATAAGAGCTAGAGACTTCAAATTTTTTTTTAAATGTTCGTAATTACAGCGCGCATATCAAGTTTATCATTAAAAATCGATAACTCATCCCGATCTTTTTTTATCGATAAAAAACCTTATCGAAAACCAGTTACAAAATTATATCTTCTACACCTTTATTGCTAGAGTCTCCATAATGTATGCCTATATGCAATTTATACAATTTCGGTTTTTGTTAAAATTTACCCCCCACCTCTAAATTCACCCCCTCACCCTCACTTTTGTAAAAAGCGTATTTCAAATACTAGAGACTTGTGCTTTGGCAATTACATGCATATCTATGTTATAATCATAATCTAAAAGTTTCATAAAGATCGTACGTCCACAAAAAAAGTTAATAAGTAATTAAGTTCTCATAGTAAGCGCTCACTGCCGCCCCTGCGTGTTTATGCTTGTGTGTGTATATGTATGTAATTGTTTGTGTATGTGTGTGTGTGTGTATGCGTGTGTATGTATGTGTGTGTATGTATGCCTGTGTGTGCGTGCGTGCGTGCGTGTGTGTGTGTGTGTGTGTGTTTTTCTTGTGTAAGCTGAAAGACGCGAAAAATTATTGAAATAGCTATTACTCCAAGGGTTCAGGGGATCTCGTAGTCGAGTAGTCTCGACTAGAGCTTTCTTACTTGTTTTACCTAATTTGGGTGTTCTAAAATATAAAATCAACAAAATATTGAAATTTAAAAAAATTTTTGTTTGACTTTATGCCAAAATAAACGCAAAAAATCCACTGTGCACTGACGGCGCTAATATAAGCCACCGTACATAGAGCTCGGAGGATCGGAAGAGGCGGCAATTAGTTAAAGAAATTCTAGCTAATAAAGAAAATGTATGTGAGCCTGAGGTTATTGAAGAAGACAATGTTCGACTATTGGAAAAAGAAAAGTTATCAGAAGATATAAATAATAATAATGATTTCAAAAATGAGTTGAAGGAACACATAAGCCTCTTGGAAAGCCAAATAAGTGCATTGCAATCAGAAAATCAGAAGTTTCAAACTGCCCTACGTGATAAAGGCTACGCACATGATAAAGAGTTGCATAAAAAGAAGTTCGAATTTAGTGAACTATAACAATGAAGGTTTGAAATAGTGGAAAACGACTCCAAAAATATGGAAAACCGCCTTAAAATAATATTTACAGAAGGGCACATAATAAAATAAAAAAAATAAGGACCGAAGGCAAAGTTGGAATACTGACGACATTGCCAGGTCAATAACATTTTATTCAGCCAGTGCAAAAGGATACAGACTGCTGCGCAGGAATAATTTTCCACTTCCTTCAATAAAAATATTGCAGCATTAGGCTCAAAAACTTGATATATGTAAGAATTTTAAGTGCAACTACCCATATGTCCGAAATTCAAAAGTTATTCGTTTTGAGTTTCGATGAAATGAAAGTGCGCAGTGTTTTTACATACGATAAATCTGGAGACTCTAAATTTCTGCCCTCTAGCCATGTGGATTTTAAAATTATAGAAATGTTAAAAGCCACTCAAAATATGGGATACACCATAGTGGCAATGTTAGGTGACTTGGGTGGGACAAACCGGTCACTCTTATCGTCTCTACAAGTGACTTATACGCAGCCATGGTAAGAAATATTTTTTACACTTTACATATTTTTATTAAAATACATTTTCACTTAGGTTTTTCTTTGATGGCAGAAGAGTTTACGTCTTTGCCGATGTGCCGCATCTAATAAAATTGATTAGAAATCATTTAATAGATTCCGGATTCATAATTAATGGGAAATTCGTTAATGCAGCTATCATATCGGAGCTTTTAAATATTACTGCGAGTGACTTGTCCATCACCCATTAATTAAGCCACAAAAGTTTTACTGTTGCAAGAGCAGAAAGGCAAAAGGTTAAGATGGCAACAAAGGTCTTTTCGAATACAGTCGCTGCAGCTTTTCAAAGGGCAGCAAGCCTTGGATACTTAACTGGTCATAATTGGACTGGAGTGCTATGAACTTTTTAAAACAGTAAGGTAGAATAATATATTTTTGGAAAAACATCTTTAAAAAAATTATTTTCTTTCGATATTCTCAATGTTCGAGTGCCAAGAGCAGATAGCAGGGAGCGAAGGCACGCTTAGGCCTTGCACTTGAGACCCTAAATATTTTGGAAAAAATGAGCTGCCTTACATTGAACATGCGAGTTGGCAGAAATTCAACAATTTTGCCATTTCAAAAAGATTTGTGCAATGCAGTACTTCTTTATATTAACAAGAATAAAATAGATTTTATATTATAGGTATTCTTCAAACTAACAACGCACTAAGAATGTTATTCAACGACTTAAATGAGAAAATAACATTCTTGACTTACCGGCTCAACCAAGATGTATTAGAGAACGTCTTTGGTAATATAAGAGCCAGAGGTGGAACGCACGACCATCCCGATCGCCAGGAATTTAAATATAGACTTCGGTCATATTTGTTGGGTCGAAATTTTGGCATGTTATCCAACAATGCAAATGTGGCGGCAGACGACACACCGGACTTAGAGTCAGCAAGTCCTTCTATGACAGGTATGAATATTAAAATACTTATATTAAAATTTCAGATAAAATTCGTTTCTCTTTACAGGACTTATACTTTCACATTTTAGATGTGCAACGCAGCCAGCGCCTACAGATGACGAGGAAGATTTGCCAGAATGGGAATACGATGCCTTGCAAAATTTGGCTGGATACATTTGCCACAGCCTAAAGATGTCAGAGCAGAATGATAAAAATGTAGATTCATCACTTACCTGGGTCAACCAAGTCAGTGAAGGAGGGCTTTGCAAACCATCACAGGAAATGATGAATTGTATTAAGAGTTTAGAATTAATATTCCGTAATTTAAATGGCGATAGCTTGCTTTACACAGAACAAGACGGTTGCTTATCCAAAAATAAGACGGCAATGGTTTAGGAGTAAAGTCACGCAGAAAAATCCAACTTCGTCAAGTGAAACAAAATTGCTATTTGATGACATCGAATTTCGGCAAGAATACGGCACTTCGAAGGACAACCAGCAACCCTTTCATAAGACGACAGTATTAGAATGGAAGTTTGCTTATTGTATTTTTGTATCGCCAAACATTACGAAGATTATTGAAAATAGAGCAGGAGAGCGTCACTTATTGGTAGATGGAACATTTAATATAACAACGAAAAATAATAGGGAACAGAACTTTCCCAGCCTCCCATTAAATATGCTTTGCAAATTACTGATATGTGCACCATTCTGAAAGACCAATTGGTTGATCTGCCAGAAACTAAGCCTAATATTCTCAAACGGGTTTTGAAATATTTTGAAAAGGAATGGATGGCCAAAGTAAGAATATTTTTTCGCTATCCTACGGACATTTGACATCATTCAATACACTATACATTATTTTGGGTGCAGTGCTGGACACAACTGCAACAGTTATTTCATCGTGAGAACCATAACAGTCAGTTATCTGGCATCCGTTTGGATTTGCTGGGGCATGGAGCTCGCACTTTCAATGGTTACAAAAATGTCAGATACCACAGATATGCGCCTGACATTGCAAACGCGGCTCAGCATTTCCAAAGATAATTTAATTACAAGTATATTAAAATGAGGTTTAATAATTTAAATGAAATTTGCAACCTGAAAATAAAGTTAATATTTTCCACCCAGCAACAGAATATGCAAGAGACAAGCACTGATCCTTACAAACTCAGCGATAGGACAAGCATAGTTAATAGAGCAATGAGGAGTCTTATAAACTCAGCAATAGACGCAGTAGAAATAATATTCAAAATTATCAAAATTTTTAAAATCCGCCAATCTTAAATAAAAGGCATTTTTAATTCATGCTCTTTACAATGAACATCTCAAAAGGAGGCAAGACTGTTTTATGCAGAAATTTGATTGCTAATAATTTAAAAAAAAAAAAACAGTCCACATCCAGCATACGCGGGGGAGACCGAGCAACAACCACAATGGCAGTAGAAAATTATAGCCTTGAAGAGATTAAATTTTTTGCTTGATTTAAAAAGAAGCTATTGTCAAACATATGAATAAACGGAGGTACAATGTTGTCCTCCTCTCCCTCTTTCTGCAAATCTGGATCGACATTTAAAAAATTGCTGAACAGATGAGACAATAAATTTTGATATCCTTTATAGACTCCCGTTCAGAAGTTCCTGCAGATGCTTATTCAATTATTAATCTGGAATTAATTTTTTCCGCTTTGAATAAATCCTTAAGACTCAATAAGATCATTTGATAAACGAGGACGTAAGTGTTTATTATACTGAAAGCCAGTTTCCTGACATGTCATCTGATTAGCTTAATATATAACTAATATAGGGTTTGTTGAAATCCCCACACATTCAAATAATTTGAGTATTTCAAGCGAAATTTGCACGAGTCGACAAGAACTAGAAAAAATAGAGAATAGAAATCGCCTCACACCTTATCGCATGGGGTCAACTAATCGAGGGCTAAATATTAAGAGAATGGGTTCGCCGGATCTATTTCTTAGCGCAAATTCAAAAATAAAGCTGTGCACGCCGAGACTGTATGGAAGCTTTAACAACTGATGGGTACATTTCGTATAAAGCAAAAAATACAGCTCTACTGAAACAAGGCTAGTCGCAAAAAAATAACCAGCCTGTGCAAAACAGTATCAAAATGTAATTTTTTTCTTGTGAATCGAAATAGAATCGAGTCTCGATAATTCGTACCCGCTTCCATCAAGAGGAGCTTATTTAAACAAGTGGATCAAAGCATGTAGTTTACCCCATAATATTGACTGGAATAAGGCTAAAATATGTAACAAGCATTTCAAACGTGAATGTATTGATAAATTTAAATTAAGCGTCAATGCAGTCGCAAACTTAAATTTGTCAAACTCAAATTTGCTCTCAAATAATAATGCTGACTTCAGTGATGAGATTTATTCAATAGACATCCAGGAAGAAGATATTATTCCTTATAGCTATGAAACGAAAAGTTTAGATGACTTTGTTAAGCCATCTGCCACAGAACAGTAGCAAAACATTCAAAATAAAAGTGACGAGGAAGAAAATTTATTGATAATGGTTTAAAGAAATCAGTTGTGGTAGGTCCTCTTTTTGCTCAAATTGTTTAAATAGACAAAAGAATGAGGTATATTATAGGAAAAAATATTATGATGTTTCTGAACAATCAAAAGTGTTATGTACTAAAAGGGCAGTTTCACAAAATATTAATTTTTATGCAGCTAGGGCATATGATTATCTTAGGGATGTTCTTAATTTAGGACTCCCATGTAGGAAATCATTAAATCGATGGACGATTTCAAATATTTAGTTCATAGATTTAATCCAGAGTTATTAGATAATCTACAGGACTTTGTTGAAAAAATTAAAAAATAGTCCATATTAGTTTGCGATGAGCTCAAAGTAAAAAAAGGTCTTCACTACAATTCATCTCTTAACGAGATACAAGGATTTGAAGACGATGGTGTAAAAAGAAGTAAGTTCGTAGGACAGCAAGTCTGTGTTATTCTTATTAGGGGTCTGTTTGAGAACTGGAAGTATGTTTCAAGCTATATAATTTCAGCTCGTGGCTTAAAACATACTGACCCAAAAAATAAAATAGAAGAAAATATTAGACTATCGCAAGCATTGAAGCTTAATGTCGGACCGTTGTTTGCAATCAGGAATCCAATAATAGAGCAGTTTTCAATAGATGGGGTATTTATTTAGACGATTCTAGCTACGAAGTTAGTGGTGAAAGAATTTTTTCGATATTTGATGCACCGCATCTAGTAAAATCTCTTAGAAATATTCTTTTAAAGAATAATATTTCAACACCAGAAGACACAGTTTCATGGGAAATAATTAGAAAATTGTATGAAACTGAGACCAAAAATTTAACACGTTCCATGTCCGAAATTGAGCTTAAAACATGTCAGTCCGAACTGTTTTGAAAAAATGAAAGTTAAATTTGCCACAGTGTAGCTGCTGCGATACGCACAGTTGTCGATTCAGGTGGGTTTTCTGATTGCAATTTTTGATTGCTTAAATAGTCATGTTTTATTTGATAACAATCCCTATAGATGTTCCCTTAGGGAAAAAAATAATGTCCACGAATACCTTCAGGAAATGCATGAGTATTTCCAAAATCTGCATTGTCCACACAGAGTATATTGCACTGATGGGATGATTATTACAATCTCATCGGTAATTGCTATGGCGGAAAATTTTTTGGAGTGACAACAATGATCTTTTCTTTGTGCCCACATCCAAATTGAACCAAGACTCATTAGAAAATTAACAATTATTTAATTAGAAGTCGGAAATTTTTCCTATAATATCCAAAATGTTATCTATGAAAATTTCCACTACATAAACCAATACCTGAAGTTGAAAGCCCCTTCTGACCATTTTCACTATTTAATTAAACTGCATTTTGAAACATTTAACATTCGACAAGAAACCATATATCCCGCGTATTAAAGAAGACATTGTTCTGTACTGCATGCATGCTACAGAAAAATCAACTTTGGATACTGAATGGCTTTCTCCAACCCACCCTTGCTCTGAGCATAGGAAATTTGGTCTTAATCATTTCTTTAATTCTAATTAGAAAGAATTGTAAATGGCAAACTGAGAAAATTGTTGGTAAGCCCAGCATTTCAAGTAAGAGGAAATTATTGGCTTCTCTGTTCGCACAGTAAATTGAGAGTGTCAAGTGAGGGGACAATTTACATACAGATTATTGCGCCAATATGGAAGCACGGTTGTAAAATCTGGGGCTTGGCTTGTGATAGCCGAAATCAATTCTAAGAGTTCAGGATGCCCAGAAAAAAAATCGAGACAACAACCATTAATCTACTCGTCTCATGTCAAAATGCCCAAGCAACATCGAACAGAGCTTGACAGTCTCTTCAACAAACGACGTCGCCACCCAATATATCGCATGGGTGTCCGTTTAGCAAATTAGACACCATCATGAAAAATATGACGATCTTTAGTTTCCTTTTAATAAATAAGGAAAATATGAATCTTCTCACGACCTTCTCGTTGCGCATTTCGAGAGATTTATTGTGGTGTAATATAAAAAGAAGCATCTGGTTTCCCACTTTATTGGTTTAGGACAATACAAATAATTTTTAAATAATGTATACATTGTCGTCAACCATAATCTATGGCTGAAATACAAGAGGGTAGACAAAAGAGATATATTACAATAAAATTGTAAAAAAGAAATAAGTACAAAAAAAACATTTCAGCAATAGAAATGTAAGAGTGAAAATTCAGACCAAAGTTGGTCTGCTCTCGACGAGTCTGCAAAGCAGACTGAGCTAAAAAGAAACTCAGCTCGCGTCCTGCCAGTGTTAAGAGACATTTTATGTTGCGCCTCTGTTAAAAGACAATTTATGTTGCGCCACTGTTAAAAGACATTTTATGTTGCGCACACTGTTAAAAACCACAGTATGTTGCGCAAAGAGCAGTTCCGTTACTTTTAATGTTAACTAACAGACCGTTTGTGACGTCACACTTAGGTTGTGCTCTGTTATTCCAGCTGAAGCTTGCGGGAATTTAACAGACATCGGGCAAATGCTCCAAATCAACAAAAATTAAGTTTATTTAAGCAAATTTCTATAGTATAGTTCGATTTCCTTTATTATTGTTGCAGGGGCATTTAAAGTACAAGATAGATTTTTGGGGCTTATTGCAGTCACTGACAGCTCTGCCACGGCACTGCATAATGAATGCAAGAATTTTTTTTTGAAGAAGGGGACATACCATATGAGCAGAACATGATAGGATTTGCTGCGGATGGATGCAATGCAATGTTTGGCCAAAACCATTCTCTTTCGCAACTGCTGAAGGATATTCCGAATTTCTTTTTGATTAAATATATATGTCACTCATTTCACCTCTGCACGTCTTTTGCTTGCAAAAAATTGCCAAAAAAAAAAGTGAAAGGATTTGCAAGAGATGTCTATAACTTTATATAAAAAGCCCAATACGTATCGGAGACTATAAGCAGTTTCAGTCTTTTGTTAATGTGAAACGACACAAACTTTTACATATCGGACAAACAAGGTGGCTATCTCTGCTTCAAGTAGCTGAAAGGCTGTTAGAGCAACTTCCTGCGTTAAAGCTTTATTTTCAAGGAGCTGCATTGAATGACCAGTTAAAATCTGCAGAGCCGATTCTCCAAATGTGCTTAGATTTGACGACAGAATTGTATTTGGAGTTTCTGAAATTTGTGGTGCCCTATTTCAACAATTTAAACAAGGAGATGCAGTCAAAAAGTCCAAAATTGTATTTGTTCTACGAAAATGTTCTTGCAGCTTACAAGACAATAGTTGAGTGTTCCTTTAAAATGCGGAGATCTACGTGAAAAGACGGAGGGTTGGCATCCCTGCTCATTAATACTCTTCAAGGTTCCTCGTCCGCCCTCTCAGCTCTTTGAAGAAAGTGCAAGAGTTAATGTTCGGAACCAACTCCCGGCAGTAGCTACAGAAGCTATTGCTATCTTTGAGCGCTATATAGATAAGATAACCGGTAGAATACTGGGATAACGTAATACCGTAATACCGTAATACCGTACGGCGGAACAAAAATAATGCTATATTATAACAATGGTCCATCCCCAGTGTACCAGTTTCACGCTCAAAAGTTTCTTCAGACACCTACTTTATTATTTAATACCAATAAAAAACCAGCAAAGCAGCCAGTCCGAGGTGGTAGTACATACAGAAAAAAGTGTGACCGTTTCAGTATTTTGCACTCTGCGCTGTGGGATCAGCATAAAGAAGATGGCAGCTGATGTTGATAATATTGTAATTAGACATTTAAATGCTGATATTTTGTTTTTATTAATATTATTAATATGCGATTATTATTTAGGCGCACTCTGAATGTCGCTTCAAGTTAAAAAGAAGCGCGCGCGCTTTTCACAATTGTCGCGTTATATCTGTTATATTAAAGACTGTAATGTGACCGTTGGCTTGTCCAAAGCTCGAACTAATCAATAATATAAATAGCCAATGTGAGCAAAAAAAAACTTAAAAGAGTGGGAAACTGCACGTACAGTTGTTTATCCAAAAATAAGTGAAGTCACGCAGAAAAATCCAACTTCGTCAAGTGAAACGAAAGCTAATAGCGAAAACAACTTTTCCCAGCCTACCATTAAATATGCTTTGCAAATTACTGATATGTGCACCATTCTGAAAGACCAATTGGTTGATCTGCCAGAAACTAAGCCTGATATACTCAAGCGGGTTTTGAAATATTTTGAAAAGGAATGGATGGCCAAAGTAAGAATATTTTTTCGCTATCCTACGGACATTTGACATCATTCAATACACTATACATTATTTTGGGTGCAGTGCTGGACACAACTGCAACAGTTATTTCATCGTGAGAACCATAACAGTCAGTTATCTGGCATCCGTTTGGATTTGCTGGGGCATGGAGCTCGCACTTTCAATGGTTACAAAAATGTCAGATACCACAGATATGCGCCTGACATTGCAAACGCGGCTCAGCATTTCCAAAGATAATTTAATTAGAAGTATATTAAAATGAGGTTTAATAATTTAATTGAAATTTGCAACCTTAGCGACAGAATATGCAAGAAACAAGCACTGATTCTTACAAACTCAGCGATAGGACAAGCATAGTTAATAGAGCAATGAGGAGTCTTATAAACTCAGCAATAGACGCAGTAGAAATAATATTCAAAATTATCAAAATTTTTAAAATCCGTCAATCTTAAATAAAAGGCATTTTTTCCTCATGCTCTTTACAATGAACATCTCAAAAGGAGGTAAGACTGTTTTATGCAGAAATTTGATTGGCAGACCGAGCAACAACCTCAATGGCAGTAGAAAATTATAGCCTTGAAGAGTTTCCCGGTGGCTACTGTCCCGCCACATAAAGGCTTCTTTGCCGTTTGCTGAAAAGCGCAAATTTTGGTCCGAAAAGTGGCCGACGAGTACGCGATGTCGCCTCACACCTTATCGCATGGGGTTAACTAATGGAGGGCTGAATATTAAGAGAATGGGTTCGCCGGATCTATTTCTTAGCGCAAATTCAAAAATAAGGCTGTGCACGCAGAGACTGTATGGAAGCTTTAACAACTGATGGGTACAACTCGTGTGCAGCACCGCATACAGCTTTTCTAAGTAAACAAGGCTAGTCGCCAAAAATGCGCCAATATAGTTTTGGCGAATTGAATTGATAAAAAAGCTCGAACTAATCAATAATATAATGTGAGCAAAAAAAAAACTTTAAAGAGTGGGAAACTGCACGTACAGTTGTTTATCCAAAAATAAGTGAAGTCACGCAGAAAAATCCAACTTCGCCAAATGAAACTAAATTGCTATTTGACGACATCGAATTTCGGCAAGAATACGGCACTTCGAAGGACAACCAGCAACCCTTTCATAAGACGACAGTATTAGAATGGAAGTTTGCTTATTGTATTTTTGTATCGCCAAACATTACGAAGATTATTGAAAATAGAGCAGGAGAGCGTCACTTATTGGTAGATGGAACATTTAATATAACAACGAAAAATAATAGGGAACAGAACTTTCCCAGCCTCCCATTAAATATGCTTTGCAAATTACTGATATGTGCACCATTCTGAAAGACCAATTGGTTGATCTGCCAGAAACTAAGCCTAATATTCTCAAACGGGTTTTGAAATATTTTGAAAAGGAATGGATGGCCAAAGTAAGAATATTTTTTCGCTATCCTACGGACATTTGACATCATTCAATACACTATACATTATTTTGGGTGCAGTGCTGGACACAACTGCAACAGTTATTTCATCGTGAGAACCATAACAGTCAGTTATCTGGCATCCGTTTGGATTTGCTGGGGCATGGAGCTCGCACTTTCAATGGTTACAAAAATGTCAGATACCACAGATATGCGCCTGACATTGCAAACGCGGCTCAGCATTTCCAAAGATAATTTAATTAGAAGTATATTAAAATGAGGTTTAATAATTTAATTGAAATTTGCAACCTTAGCGACAGAATATGCAAGAAACAAGCACTGATTCTTACAAACTCAGCGATAGGACAAGCATAGTTAATAGAGCAATGAGGAGTCTTATAAACTCAGCAATAGACGCAGTAGAAATAATATTCAAAATTATCAAAATTTTTAAAATCCGTCAATCTTAAATAAAAGGCATTTTTTCCTCATGCTCTTTACAATGAACATCTCAAAAGGAGGCAAGACTGTTTTATGCAGAAATTTGATTGGCAGACCGAGCAACAACCTCAATGGCAGTAGAAAATTATAGCCTTGAAGAGTTTCCCGGTGGCTACTGTCCCGCCACATAAAGGCTTCTTTGCCGTTTGCTGAAAAGCGCAAATTTTGGTCCGAAAAGTGGCCGACGAGTACACGATGTCGCCTCACACCTTATCGCATGGGGTCAACTAATGGAGGGCTGAATATTAAGAGAATGGGTTCGCCGGATCTATTTCTTAGCGCAAATTCAAAAATAAAGCTGTGCACACCGAGACTGTATGGAAGCTTTAACAACTGATGGGTACATTTCGTATAAAGCAAAACATACAGCTCTACTGAAACAAGGCTAGTCGCAAAAAAATAACCAGCCTGTGCAAAACAGTATTAAAATGTAATTTTTTTCTTGTGAATCGAAGTAGAATCGAGTCTCGATAATTCGTACTCGCTTCCATCAAGGGGAGCTTATTTAAACAAGTGGATCAAAGCATGTAGTTTACCCCATAATATTGACTGGAATAAGGCTAAAATATGTAACAAGCATTTCAAACGTGAATGTATTGATAAATTTAAATTAAGCGTCAATGCAGTCGCAAACTTAAATTTGTCAAACTCAAATTTGCTCTCAAATAATAATGCTGACTTCAGTGATGAGATTTATTCAATAGACATCCAGGAAGAAGATATTATTCCTTATAGCTATGAAACGAAAAGTTTAGATGACTTTGTTAAGCCATCTGCCACAGAACAGTAGCAAAACATTCAAAATAAAAGTGACGAGGAAGAAAATTTATTGATAATGGTTTAAAGAAATCAGTTGTGGTAGGTCCTCTTTTTGCTCAAATTGTTTAAATAGACAAAAGAATGAGGTATATTATAGGAAAAAATATTATGATGTTTCTGAACAATCAAAAGTGTTATGTACTAAAAGGGCAGTTTCACAAAATATTAATTTTTATGCAGCTAGGGCATATGATTATCTTAGGGATGTTCTTAATTTAGGACTCCCATGTAGGAAATCATTAAATCGATGGACGATTTCAAATATTTAGTTCATAGATTTAATCCAGAGTTATTAGATAATCTACAGGACTTTGTTGAAAAAATTAAAAAATAGTCCATATTAGTTTGCGATGAGCTCAAAGTAAAAAAAGGTCTTCACTACAATTCATCTCTTAACGAGATACAAGGATTTGAAGACGATGGTGTAAAAAGAAGTAAGTTCGTAGGACAGCAAGTCTGTGTTATTCTTATTAGGGGTCTGTTTGAGAACTGGAAGTATGTTTCAAGCTATACAATTTCAGCTGGTGGCTTAAAACATACTGACCCAAAAAATAAAATAGAAGAAAATATTAGACTATCGCAAGCATTGAAGCTTAATGTCGGACCGTTGTTTGCAATCAGGAATCCAATAATAGAGCAGTTTTCAATAGATGGGGTATTTATTTAGACGATTCTAGCTACGAAGTTAGTGGTGAAAGAATTTTTTCGATATTTGATGCACCGCATCTAGTAAAATCTCTTAGAAATATTCTTTTAAAGAATAATATTTCAACACCAGAAGACACAGTTTCATGGGAAATAATTAGAAAATTGTATGAAACTGAGACCAAAAATTTAACACGTTCCATGTCCGAAATTGAGCTTAAAACATGTCAGTCCGAACTGTTTTGAAAAAATGAAAGTTAAATTTGCCACAGCGAAGCTGCTGCGATACGCACAGTTGTCGATTCAGGTGTTTTTTCTGATTGCAATTTTTGATTGCTTAAATAGTCATGTTTTATTTGATAACAATCCTTCTAGATGTTCCCTTAGGGAGAAAAATAATGTCCACGAATACCTTCAGGAAATGCATGAGTATTTCCAAAATCTGCATTATCCACACAGAGTATATTGCACTGATGGGATGATTATTACAATCTCATCGGTAATTGCTATGGCGGAAAATTTTTTGGAGGGACAACTATGATCTTTTCTTTGTAGCTACATCCAAATTGAACCAAGACTCATTAGAAAATTAACAATTATTTAATTAGAAGTCGGAAAGTTTTCCTATAATATCCAAAATGTTATCTATGAAAATTTCCACTACATAATCCAATACCTGAAGTTGAAAGCCCCTTCTGACCATTTTCACTATTTAATTAAACTGCATTTTGAAACATTTAAGAAAATTTTCGATAAGAAACCATATATCCCACGTATTAAAGGAGACATTGTTCTGTACTGCATGCATGCTACAGAAAAATCAACTTTGGATACTGAATGGTTTTCTCCAACCCACCCTTGCTATGAACATAGGAAATTTGTTCTTAATCAGTTTGCTTTAATTCTAATTAGAAAGAATTGTAAATGGCAAACTAAGAAGATTGTTGGTAAGCCCAGCATTTCAAGTAAGAGGAAATTATTGGCTTCTCTGTTCGCACAGTAAATTGAGAGTGTCAAGTGAGGGGACAATTTACATACAGATTATTGCGCCAATATGGAAGCACGGTTGTAAAATCTGGGGCTTGGTTTGTGGTAGCCGAAATCAATTCTAAGAGTTCAGGATGCCCAGAAAAAAAAATCGAGACAACAACCATTAATCTACTCGTCTCATGTCAAAATGCCCAAGCAACATCGAACAGAGCTTGACAGTCTCTTCAACAAACGACGTCGCCACCCAATATATCGCATGGGTGTCCGTTTAGCAAATTAAACACCATCATGAAAAATATGACGATCTTTAGTTTCCTTTTAATAAATAAGGAAAATATGAATCTTCTCACGACCTTCTCGTTGCGCATTTCGAGAGATTTATTGTGGTGTAATATAAAAAGAAGCATCTGGTTTCCCACTTTATTGGTTTAGGACAATACAAATAATTTTTAAATAATGTATACATTGTCGTCAACCATAATCTATGGCTAAAATACAAGAGGGTAGACAAAAAGAGAAATATTACAATAAAATTGTAAATTCTCCTTCTCATTAAAGAAAAAAATGCATTAAAAAAAATCTTTTCAGCAGACGAAAAGCAGTAAGGGAAATGTTTTTTTTTTTTTTTTTTGCAAATCTTGCAAAGCGGACCTCAAATGATCTTCAGGCAAGAGGGATTTAGAGAAGCATGAAGCTTCTGTTAAGCATAAGAAAAGTTTGAGAAGTATGTATAGTGTTTCGTTTTATAATTGTCAAGTTTGTGTCGTGTCCACGTGCTTTTTGTGTTCTTTTTATACGTTCATAGTTCGATTTCCTTTATTATTTCACGCAACAGATTGCTAGCGATTCCAAAGTCGTACATTCATTTAAATTTTGACGGACAAAAGCTCGAGCTATAATAACATCGGTAACTGGACAAGTGGCAGAGGACGAGTTAATAGAACGGTTAAAATCGAATAAGTTTTCGCTTATTGTCGATGAAAGTACAGACAGATCTACAACGAAACATTTCGCTCATATTGCAAGAACTGCAGTGGCATTTAAAGTACAAGATAGATTTTTGGGGCTTATTGCAGTCACTGACAGCTCTGCCACGGCACTGCATAATGAATGAAGAAAGGGACATACCATATGAGCAGAACATGATAGGATTTGCTGCGGATGGATGCAATGCAATGTTTGGCCAAAACCATTCTCTTTCGCAACTGCTGAAGGATATTCCGAATTTCTTTTTGATTAAATATATATGTCACTCATTTCACCTCTGCACGTCTTTTGCTTGCAAAAAATTGCCAAAAAAAAAAAGTGAAAGGATTTGCAAGAGATGTCTATAACTTTATATAAAAAGCCCAATACGTATCGGAGACTATAAGCAGTTTCAGTCTTTTGTTAATGTGAAACGACACAAACTTTTACATATCGGACAAACAAGGTGGCTATCTCTGCTTCAAGTAGCTGAAAGGCTGTTAGAGCAACTTCCTGCGTTAAAGCTTTACTTTCAAGGAGCTGCATGTGCTTAGATTTGACGACAGAATTGTATTTGGAGTTTCTGAAATTTGTGGTGCCCTATTTCAACAATTTAAACAAGGAGATGCAGTCAAAAAGTCCAAAATTGTATTTGTTCTACGAAAATGTTCTTGCAGCTTACAAGACAATAGTTGAGTGTTCCTTTAAAATGCGGAGATCTACGTGAAAAGACGGAGGGTTGGCATCCCTGCTCATTAATACTCTTCAAGGTTCCTCGTCCGCCCTCTCAGCTCTTTGAAGAAAGTGCAAGAGTTAATGTTCGGAACCAACTCCCGGCAGTAGCTACAGAAGCTATTGCTATCTTTAAGCGCTATATAGATAAGATAACCGGTAGAATACTGGGATAACGTAATACCGTAATACCGTAATACCGTACGGCGGAACAAAAATAATGCTATATTATAACAATGGTCCATCCCCAGTGTACCAGTTTCACGCTCAAAAGTTTCTTCAGACACCTACTTTATTATTTAATACCAATAAAAAACCAGCAAAGCAGCCAGTCCGAGGTGGTAGTACATACAGAAAAAAGTGTGACCGTTTCAGTATTTTGCACTCTGCGCTGTGGGATCAGCATAAAGAAGATGGCAGCTGATGTTGATAATATTGTAATTAGACATTTAAATGCTGATATTTTGTTTTTATTAATATTATTAATATGCGATTATTATTTAGGCGCACTCTGAATGTCGCTTCAAGTTAAAAAGAAGCGCGCGCGCTTTTCACAATTGTCGCGTTATATCTGTTATATTAAAGACTGTAATGTGACCGCTGGCTTGTCCAAAGCTCGAACTAATCAATAATATAAATAGCCAATGTGAGCAAAAAAAAACTTAAAAGAGTGGGAAACTGCACGTACAGTTGTTTATCCAAAAATAAGTGAAGTCACGCAGAAAAATCCAACTTCGTCAAGTGAAACGAAAGCTAATAGCGAAAACAACTTTTCCCAGCCTACCATTAAATATGCTTTGCAAATTACTGATATGTGCACCATTCTGAAAGACCAATTGGTTGATCTGCCAGAAACTAAGCCTGATATACTCAAGCGGGTTTTGAAATATTTTTAAAAGGAATGGATGGTCAAAGTAACAATATTTGTTTTTCACTATCCTCCGGACATTTGTCATCAATACACTATACATCATTTTGGGTGCAGTGCTGGACACAACTGCAACAGTTATTTCATCGTGAGAACCATAACAGTCAGTTATCTGGCATCCGTTTGGATTTGCTGGGGCATGGAGCTCGCACTTTCAATGGTTACAAAAATGTCAGATACCACAGATATGCGCCTGACATTGCAAACGCGGCTCAGCATTTCCAAAGATAATTTAATTAGAAGTATATTAAAATGAGGTTTAATAATTTAATTGAAATTTGCAACCTTAGCGACAGAATATGCAAGAAACAAGCACTGATTCTTACAAACTCAGCGATAGGACAAGCATAGTTAATAGAGCAATGAGGAGTCTTATAAACTCAGCAATAGACGCAGTAGAAATAATATTCAAAATTATCAAAATTTTTAAAATCCGTCAATCTTAAATAAAAGGCAGTTTTTCCTCATGCTCTTTACAATGAACATCTCAAAAGGAGGCAAGACTGTTTTATGCAGAAATTTGATTGGCAGACCGAGCAACAACCTCAATGGCAGTAGAAAATTATAGCCTTGAAGAGTTTCCCGGTGGCTACTGTCCCGCCACATAAAGGCTTCTTTGCTGTTTGCTGAAAAGCGCAAATTTTGGTCCGAAAAGTGGCCGACGAGTACGCGATGTCGCCTCACACCTTATCGCATGGGGTCAACTAATGGAGGGCTGAATATTAAGAGAATGGGTTCGCCGGATCTATTTCTTAGCGCAAATTCAAAAATAAAGCTGTGCACGCAGAGACTGTATGGAAGCTTTAACAACTGATGAGTACAACTCGTGTGCAGCAAAGCATACAGCTTTTCTAAGTAAACAAGGCTAGTCGCCAAAAATGCGCCAATATAGTTTTGGCGAAATGTAATTTTTTTCTTGTGAATCGATATAGAGTCGAGTCTCGATAATTCGTACCCGATAAATCGAAAACCTGAATATATAGTAATCCAGAGTTATTAGATAATCTACAAGACTTTGTTGAAAAAATGGAAAAATAGTCGGTATTAGTTTGCGATGAGCTCAGAGTAAAAAAAGGTCTTCACTACAATTCATCTCATAACGAGATACAAGGATTTGAAGACGATGGTGTAAAAAGAAGTAAGTTCGTAGGACAGCAAGTCTGTGTTATTCTTATTAGGGGTCTGTTTGAGAACTGGAAGTATGTTTCAAGCTATACAATTTCAGCTGGTGGCTTAAAACATACTGACCCAAAAAATAAAATAGAAGAAAATATTAGACTATCGCAAGCATTGAAGCTTAATGTCGGACCGTTGTTTGCAATCAGGAATCCAATAATAGAGCAGTTTTCAATAGATGGGGTATTTATTTAGACGATTCTAGCTACGAAGTTAGTGGTGAAAGAATTTTTCGATATTTGATGCACCGCATCTAGTAAAATCTCTTAGAAATATTCTTTTAAAGAATAATATTTCAACACCAGAAGACACAGTTTCATGGGAAATAATTAGAAAATTGTATGAAACTGAGACCAAAAATTTAACACGTTCCATGTCCGAAATTGAGCTTAAAACATGTCAGTCCGAACTGTTTTGAAAAAATGAAAGTTAAATTTGCCACAGCGAAGCTGCTGCGATACGCACAGTTGTCGATTCAGGTGTTTTTTCTGATTGCAATTTTTGATTGCTTAAATAGTCATGTTTTATTTGATAACAATCCTTCTAGATGTTCCCTTAGGGAGAAAAATAATGTCCACGAATACCTTCAGGAAATGCATGAGTATTTCCAAAATCTGCATTATCCACACAGAGTATATTGCACTGATGGGATGATTATTACAATCTCATCGGTAATTGCTATGGCGGAAAATTTTTTGGAGGGACAACTATGATCTTTTCTTTGTAGCTACATCCAAATTGAACCAAGACTCATTAGAAAATTAACAATTATTTAATTAGAAGTCGGAAAGTTTTCCTATAATATCCAAAATGTTATCTATGAAAATTTCCACTACATAATCCAATACCTGAAGTTGAAAGCCCCTTCTGACCATTTTCACTATTTAATTAAACTGCATTTTGAAACATTTAAGAAAATTTTCGATAAGAAACCATATATCCCACGTATTAAAGGAGACATTGTTCTGTACTGCATGCATGCTACAGAAAAATCAACTTTGGATACTGAATGGTTTTCTCCAACCCACCCTTGCTATGAACATAGGAAATTTGTTCTTAATCAGTTTGCTTTAATTCTAATTAGAAAGAATTGTAAATGGCAAACTAAGAAGATTGTTGGTAAGCCCAGCATTTCAAGTAAGAGGAAATTATTGGCTTCTCTGTTCGCACAGTAAATTGAGAGTGTCAAGTGAGGGGACAATTTACATACAGATTATTGCGCCAATATGGAAGCACGGTTGTAAAATCTGGGGCTTGGTTTGTGGTAGCCGAAATCAATTCTAAGAGTTCAGGATGCCCAGAAAAAAAAATCGAGACAACAACCATTAATCTACTCGTCTCATGTCAAAATGCCCAAGCAACATCGAACAGAGCTTGACAGTCTCTTCAACAAACGACGTCGCCACCCAATATATCGCATGGGTGTCCGTTTAGCAAATTAAACACCATCATGAAAAATATGACGATCTTTAGTTTCCTTTTAATAAATAAGGAAAATATGAATCTTCTCACGACCTTCTCGTTGCGCATTTCGAGAGATTTATTGTGGTGTAATATAAAAAGAAGCATCTGGTTTCCCACTTTATTGGTTTAGGACAATACAAATAATTTTTAAATAATGTATACATTGTCGTCAACCATAATCTATGGCTGAAATACAAGAGGGTAGACAAAAGAGATATATTACAATAAAATTGTAAATTCTCCTCCTCATTAAAACAAAAAACTGCAACAAAAAAAAAAATAAAAAAGAAATAAGTACAAAAAAAACATTTCAGCAATAGAAATGTAAGAGTGAAAATTCAGACCAAAGTTGGTCTGCTCTCGACGAGTCTGCAAAGCAGACTGAGCTAAAAAGAAACTCAGCTCGCGTCCTGCCAGTGTTAAGAGACATTTTATGTTGCGCCACTGTTAAAAGACAATTTATGTTGCGCCACTGTTAAAAGACATTTTATGTTGCGCACACTGTTAAAAACCACAGTATGTTGCGCAAAGAGCAGTTCCGTTACTTTTAATGTTAACTAACAGACCGTTTGTGACGTCACACTTAGGTTGTGCTCTGTTATTCCAGCTGAAGCTTGCGGGAATTTAACAGACATCGGGCAAATGCTCCAAATCAACAAAAATTAAGTTTATTTAAGCAAATTTCTATAGTAAGCGCCATCAAAGAAGTCAATCCAAAAAAATAGTTAGATAATGGAATAGTGTGGCCAAAATGAGTAATATATCAAAAAGAATGGCTAACGAACGAACGAACACCGTTTACTGTGTTTTCGCTATTTGTACTGTTTATTTATACATACATACATACATATGTATATGTATGTACATATGAGAAATGGTAGTGATTCCAAGACTTTATCAAAATGAATGAATTTACGGAAGACTTGTGAAAATAGGCGCCGCGAGCCGAATTCGATTTTGATGTCCCTTAGCTTTTTCCCGTTTTCTTTCAACTAATGTTTGCATTTTGCAAAGAATTAATAGACAGCTGTTTTTTTATTTGAATTATTTTCTATGTTTTTGTTGCTATTCTTATTGTTTTTGCTATTTATTTTCGTTAAGAATACATGAACCAAAAAATAATGTAAAAACAAGTAAGAAGGCTCCAGTCGAGACTGCTCGACTAGGAGATACCCTGAACCCTCCAAGCTGATATTCTAATCAGTTTGCGCTTCTTCTATGTACACATACATACCAGAGCTTGCAAATGAGAGTTGAGCGTTTTTTCGTTTATTCTCTTTCTCGCATCATACCCAAAAAAAAATTGTGTAGACACGTCTCTCTCTGAGCGTCACTCTCTTTTTTCTTTAGCATCTGTTTCGCTCAGACGCAATGCGATCACTCATTCGTGTGACGCTCTCACATGAGTGTCGCGTAAAACTAACACGATTTTCCCTCACACAAAGCTTCTCAGCAAAAAACACTTTGACTAACAAACTCAGCAGAAAATGTTTTTGCCTTCGTGTGCATGTAAATACACGCATACATACATACAAAAAGAACGCAGCAATCGCGCGTGATTACCCATACAAACGCAACTTACCGTTACTTCTTTAACTCAAGCAAACGATCAGTGTTTGACTTGAGGAAACGAAAACAGAAACAACTATCTCCCTCAGAGCGCGAGAGAGCTAAGCCAGACGCGACAAAAACACTTTCTGTCTGAGTATTTTTTGCCTGTGTCACTGAAAGACACTTTTTTGCAGACAACGAAAAAGTGTTAACAGTTTTTTGCGAGCTATGATACATACACATGCACTTATAAGCACGCGTTCTGCTGACTGCGAGTTAGCAGCGACTGCGCTTGGGCTGCGCTGCAATGTGGGCAATATTATGAGAATTTATTTGTTGAATAATTTCTTTTGTAGACATACGATCTTAATGAAACTTTCAGAGCGTAATCATATGGTTAAAATATGTCTACATTCTAAAGCACAAGTCTCTAGTACTTGAAATGCGTTTTTTACAAATTGGGGGCGAAGGGGGCGTGGTATCCAAAATCTGTAAATTACAAAATCTTTGTATCTATTAACTTTATATACAGCGCAAATTTGAAGTCTCCAGGTCTAAAAGTGTTCAAATTAGGCTGAAAAAACAATGTCAAATTTTCGATTATTCTCGATAAAAAAGTTATCGGACGAGTTATCGAAAAAATAAAGCAAACTTGTACTGCCTATGGTATACACGAGTATGCATGCCAAATTTCAGCTCTCTAACTCTTATATCTTCGGAGATCCTTTTGCTCATACGGACGGACGGACGGACGGACGGACGGACGGACGGACGGACGGACGGACAGACGGACAGGGCTATATCGACTCAGCTCGTCGTCCTGATCAAGAATATATATACTTTATGGGGTCTGCGATGATTCCTTCTGCCTGTTACATACTTTTCACAAAACCATTATACCCTGATTTCCCATTTTCAATGGGTTCAGGGTATAATAATGTAAAAAAAAATTCTGAGAAAAAGTGCCTTTCCTAATAAAATACATACATATGTATGTATGTATGTATTTTGGATACCGGCTCCAAATTCACCAGAATCCTCAGTGATGGTCAGATGGCAGTATAACTAATTGTAAATTACTTGTCATTTTAAAAAAATGTTAAATATTCAATAAAATACATATGTAGATCATAAGCAGAAAGTTTCATCAAATTCCAACCAAGTCAATCGACGTTAGTAAATTAATGAAATGTTTGGTTAATTAACAAACGCACGTGCAGTAGCTACTACAGTTTTCCTATACGTGTGCACATATGTATGTATGTGTATGTACATATGTATGTATGTGTATGTACATATGTATGTACATACATATGTTGCATGTTGAGTGACATAGAAGCACGATTGAGTGTCTTTTAAAAGTGACATACATACATACATACATACATATGTATGTAGAAGCTAAGCCAGCCTAACTTCGCATACAGACACAAAAATGATCATGTAGCCACGGGACTGTGTGTGTGTGTGCTTGCTTGCCGCGAACAGACTTCAATTTTTCAGCGCTATTGCTTGTACGCACAGGGGAAAGAGCATAGGGAAATAGAAAGAGTAAATGAAAGAGAATAACGCAAAAATAACGCATAGCATATGAAAATGTGGTCATGTACATACATACATATGTACGTATGTACATACATATATACATACATATGTATGTATGTATGTATGTTAAAGCGCGCGCTGCGCACTGATTTTGGCAAGCGGAGCAAACACGATGTAGAAAATGCATGCAAAAACTCGAGTGATTCCTCGTCTTTACGCTTTGGCGTCTTTTTCATTCCTTTTTAAGGCTTCATTTATTCTCGCTCATTGAGCTCATTCGAATGTAAACTCACTTAAGACGTTTTTCGTCTATCACAGTTTCGTTGATTATCGTTTTTTTGACTTTTGTTAATTAACAGAGTGACAAATAAAGACATTGTTTAAGTCTATCGAATGAATACATACATACTATGTGTGTATGTACATACATACATATTAGCACTAGGACTTTTGAGGCAATTTATTGTTAACACAGTGGCATTTTAGTGAGTATTCAGGACAAGGACTTTAATATACAGTTTAGCAAGAAAGTGTTTACACGCAGGGAAAAAATTTTAATTTTTTACTTTGAAGCGAAATAAAAGCAGTAAGAATATGAATATTCAATTTTTTTTAAAATGAAAGTAGGTATATTAGACTATAAACTATATTAGTAAGTAAAAAAAATTACAATATGTTTCCATTAACAAAAGAAAATAACAAAAAACAAAAGAAGTAACAAAAATCAGCTGACAAGAAAGTGTTTACACAACTAAAACAATTAATTCATTATAATGTTTTAACTACTTTTTAGTTAAAACTAATACTTTTTTTGGCCACCGTTGGCATCTATGACTGCTCCCAAGCGTCTATTCATCGATTGGACCAGGTTTCTTACATATTCGACTGGGATATTTTGCCATTCCTCCAAAACAATGGTTTTCAGCTCAGTTTTATTCTTTGAATGCCTCTTGGCGGGTAAAACTGCCACAGAGATTGGCCAAATGATTTTGATTTCTTGGAAAACGGTATATAATATACTAAGCCGTGCAAAAAAAAGAGGATAGGCTTGAGTTAAAGGTTAAAGGTTAAAGTTAAAGGGCGGCCTCGTCTATTATCACTCAAGCAGAGCGAATTATGCTCAGAAAAATGGACGAGAAACCCACTATTTTGACCAGAAAGCTTGCCAGTGAGCTGAAGGAGGAGTGTGGCATAACCATTTCCCGGGAAAGTGCCAGAAGGGCACTAAAATGTAACGATCTGTCGTCCAGACCAGCCCGGAAAAAAAACACTGATGTCGGTAGATCACGCTCAAAAGCGTCTAACGTTTGCTAGAATGTACGGAAATCAGCCAGATTCATATCGGGATGATGTAATATTTTGCGATGAATCCAAAATTATGGTATATTATAACAATGGTCCAACTAAAGAGTGGCGTAAGCCCCTAAAAGGCCTCGAGAAGAAAAATATAATACCGACTGTAGATTTTGGAAAGCTTTCAGTAATGGTCTGGGGGTGCATCTCAAGCAGAGGAGTTGGATATCTATGTTTTATTGAGAACACCATGGATGTTGGACAGTATTTGGACATTTTGCGCACACATTTAGTAACTAGTGCCAACAAATTTGGGTTCTTTGTCAATGGCAAACCAACTTTTAGGTTTTGTCAAGACAATAATCCCAAACATAAGACACATATTGGCCAATCTCTGTGGCAGTTTTACCCGCCAAGAGGCATCCAAAGAATAAAACTGAGCTGAAAACCATTATTTTGGAAGAATGGCAAAATATCCCGGTGGAATATGTCAGAAACTTGGTCCAATCGATGAATAGACGCTTGGGAGCAGTCATAGATGCCAACGGTGGCCAAAAATATTATTAGTTTCAACTAAAAAGTAGTTAAAACACTATAACGAATTAATTGTTTTAGTTGTGTAAACACTTTCTTGTGAGCTGATTTTTGTTACTTCTTTTGTTTTTTGGTATTTTCTTTTGTTAATGGAAACATATTGTTATTTTTTTTTTTTGCTTACTAATATAGTTTATAGTCTAATTTACCTATTTTCATTTTAAAACAAGTAAGAAGGCTCCAGTCGGGACTGCTCGACTAGGAGATACCCTGAACCCTCCAAGCTGATATTCTAATCATTCTGCACTTCTTCTATGCACACATACATACACATGCATCCAGACGCACGTATAACAACGCGCTCTGCTGACGGCGCAGTAAGCAGCGACTGCGCTTGGGCTGCGCTGCAATGTGGGCAATATTATACGAATTTATTTGTGGAATAATTTAGTTTCTAGACGTACAATCTTAATGAAACTTTCAGAATCATCGTAATCATAATGTTCAAATGTATGTACATTCCAAAGCACAAGTCTCTAGTACAGAGGGCGTGGATTCAAAATCTGTAAATTACAAAATGTTTGTATTCATCATATGTATGTACACAGTAAAAAAGTAATCGGATGATTTATCGAAAAAACAAAGCAAACTCGTACTGCGTATGGTACACACGAGTATGCATGCCAAATTTCAGTTCTCTAGCTTTTATAACTTCTGAGATCGACGCACTCATACGGACGGACGGACGGACAGACAGACGGACAGGGCTATATCGACTCAGCTCGTCGCGCTAATCAAGAATATATATACTTTGTGGGGCCTGCCACGCCTCCTTCTGCCCGTTACATACTTTTTCACAAAACCATTATACCCTGATTTCCCATTTTCAATGAGTTCCGGGTATAAAAATTGAATCTGCATATTCTTACAGTTTTTATTTCACTTCAAAGTAAAAGATTAAAATTTGTTCCCTGTGTGTAAACACTTTCTTGCCAAACTGTACATACATATTTAACTTTAGTGTTAATATTTTAGTACACATCAATATTTTACATCGCGGTAGAACAAACAACTAAAAAAAAAACTTTGTTTTGTTAGTTGTAAGATAAATATCAACCCTTTTGATTTTAAATATAACTTTGTTTAGATAAATATGAAACCTTTTTATACTCATTCACGAAAGTGAATTATTATACTCATTCACGAAAGTGAATTAGTATATTGGTTTTGTGCAATGTCCGTCTTGCCGTCCGTCTGTCTGTCCGTCCGTCCGTCTGCCCGTATGAATGCAGTTTATTTTGGCGCTATTGAAGCTAGAGACTGAACTTTGGAACACATACTCGTGTATATTTCCGATTTATAAAGTGTTAAATTTTCCCGATCCGCCCACAAGGGGCGTGGCAAACCGCAAAAGCTTATATCTCCTAATGTAGAATAGCTAGAAGCTTCAAATTTTAATAGTTGAGTTACTAGTAACCTCTTCTATAGATGACCAAAAAATAATTTTTACACCTTTTTAGGGACGTGGAATACCCTTTAATTTTCCCATTTTTTGAGCGTAAGCTTCAAATTTTGCAGTTAGGGTACCGTTAGCTCGTTCTAAGAACTGACAAAAATGAAGTGTCTACGCCCAGTAGGCGCGTGGCAAATCGGGAAATACTGAATTTTCTACAGTATTAGAGCTATACTTAGCTACTAAATTGCTGATGGGATGTGCATGAGTATTCCGGAGTCGGTAACGCCCGACTGCAACGTTCTTACTTGTTTTTTTATACCCTGAACCCATTGAAAATGGGAAATCAGGGTATAATGATTTTGTGAAAAAGTTTGTAACGGGCAGAAGGAGGCGTGGCAGACCCCACAAAGTATATATATTCTTGATCAGCGCGACGAGCTGAGTCGATATAGCCCTGTCCGTCTGTCCGCCTGTCCCTCCGCCCGTCCGTATGAGTGCGTCGATCTCAGAAGTTATAAATGAAATTTGGCATGCATACTCGTGTGTACCATACGCAGTACGAGTTTGCTTTATTTTTTCGATAAATCATCCGATAACTTTTTTATCGAGAAAAATCGAAAAGTTGATTTTGTTTTTACAGCCTCATTTGTAAACTATTAGACCTGAAGACTTGAAATTTGCGTTGTATATAAAGTTAATGGATACAACGATTTTGTAGTTTATAGATTTTGGATACCACGCCCCCTTCGCTCCCAATTTGTAAAAAACGCATTTCAAGTACTAGAGACTTGTGCTTTGGAATGTACTTACTGCGCCGTCAGCAGAGCGCATTGTTATACGTGCGTCTGGATGCATGTGTATGTATGTGTGCATAGAAGAAGTGAAGAATGATTAGAATATCAGCTTGGATGGTTCAGGGTATCTCCTAGTCGAGCAGTCTCGACTAGAGCCTTACTTGTTTTTTTTTTTAATTTACACAGCGACTTTGAATGTTGGAGCCATTTTCGATGGAACCGTCGATATTATCGATATTTGAAACCAAACAAGTAAGAAGGCTCCAGTCGAGACTGCTCGACTAGGAGATACCCTGAACCCTCTAAGCTGATATTCTAATCATTCTTCACTTCTTTTATGCACACATACATACACATGCATCCACACACACGCTTAAGCCTGCGCTTTGCTAACTGCGCAGTAAGCAGCTGCTGCGCTGCAATGTGGGCAATATTATGAGAATTTATTTGATGAATAATTTCTTTTGTAGACATATGATCTTAATGAAACTTTCATAGCGTAATCATATGGTGAATATGTGTGTACATTTCAGAGCATAAGTCTCTAGTATTTGAAATGCGTTTTTTAAAAATTGGGTGATGAGAGGACGTGGTATCCAAAATCTGTAAATTACAAAATCTTTGTATCGATTAACTTTATATGCAACGCAAATTTGAAGACTCCAGGTCTAAAAATGTTCAAATTGTAGTAGGCCTTTTGTTTAATTTCTTTATTTCATAATTTCTTGATATACACACGTCTGCTATTGTTCACATTCAAGCTTAAAATGTATCGATCCTCCTCTTTCTATTACTCAAAATGGCATGTTGCATATCGACAGCCTCCTCAGCCACCAATATGGTTAACTATCGATAGATGTGTATCTATCGATGGTTAACCATAATGCTGTTAACTTAAATCTAATATAACATAGGCTAGTAACCAGCTACAGTATACATAGGCTAGTAGCCTGCTACAATTCGGCCATCCTGACTCTGAGATAGCCCTCTATCTCTGTTAATTTTATATAATATTTGATACTTAACTTCCTAAAAATAATATTGTGTTTACATGTTTGATACAAAAAAAAAAATTCTTACCGATATTCTATTTACATGTTATAAAAATTAAATTATTAATTAAATGTTACACACTAGTTATGAAATTAATATCTAAAATATAAGTTATTATCTCTCTTATGCTTTTATCCAATGTCTTATATTGCTTGCACTCCAAACACCTTGATAAGGATTCCTGGATAATTGGAAACCGTCAACGTCTTTTATCAAATACCTATCGTTCTTCAGTACTTTATCTATGACATATGGTCCTTTGGATTTAGGTATTAATTTCCTTGATATTCCCACCGTGTTGTCAAAATTCTTAACCATTACATAATCTCCTGGCTTGTATACTTTTGCAGCTTTCCTAGCATTATTAAAGTTCTCTTCATTCCGTGTTTGTGCTGCAGATTGATAATGTTGTGCTTGTTCTCTAATATCTTCTAAATTCTGTGAACTGCATATATCTAATCCTATTATTTTCTCTAATTGCTCTCCTAAACTATCACTAATTTCCCCTTTTTGCGCTATTCCGAATAACATTACGCTTGGCAATTGCTTGGTGCTACAATGTTGAGTGTTATTCAAAACATATTCCACCCTCTCAATTATTGAATCCCAATGCTGTCCATTATCACCTTCTATTAGTTTAGCTATCATCGGACCTAAACTTCTGTTTATTCGCTCCACCTGACCATTCGCTTGTGGCGATCCCGTTGCAATCCTAATATGCTTTACCTTTGCTTCTTCTAAAAATTGGTCAAACTCCGTTGACGTAAAACAACTTCCTCTATCTGATATAATACATTCTGGCTTACTGTATGTTCTAAAATATTCTCTCAATGCCTTTACAACTTCCCTAGTGCTTGTTGTTTTAGTAGTGAATAATCTGACAAACTTTGTAAACCCATCTACTACTGCAAAAATGTATTTCTTTGATCTGCCGTTATCCACTGGTCCATAATGGTCAATATGAATTATTTGGAACGGTTTATTCCCCTTTGGAATGCTATGCAGCAACCCTTCTGCTTTGCCCGTTCTAGGCGAGAATGCTATGCATTGCAAACAATTTTCAATATGTTCTAAAATTTTTCTTTTTCATATTGGGAAACCAATATGATTTACTTATTGCATTAAGCATCTTGTCCCTTCCAACGTGCCCTAATTCATTGTGATATTTGTACAATACATGTTCTTCCATCTTTTCTGGTACATAAAATAGTAGTCTATCATCATTTGTCTTCCTAAATATAACACCATTTCTCATTTCAAATAATTTATGCTCTTGTTTCTCTAACAATTTTCTAATTTCTTGTAACTTTGCATCTTTTGTCTGGCAAATAATTAAATTAGTCTCAAAACTATTTGCTTCTGTTACCATAATGGTATTATTATATCTACTTAATGCATCTACATGCTGCATTTGACTTCCAGCCCTGTGCACTAATTCATAATCAAATTCCTGCATTTCCAATGCCCATCTTGCAATTCTAGGGTTAAGATCTATTTTATTCAAAGTTAAAGTTAAAGAATTACAATCCGTTACTATTTTAAATTTTCTGCCTTGCAAATATATTCTAAATCTCCTAAGTGCATTAATAATGGCTAAAGTTTCCAGCTCGAAACTATGATATTTTGCTTCCGTTTCTGTCGTTCGCTTTGAGAAATAAAATACAGGATGCAGTTTTCCGTCTTCTTTCTTTTGTAAAAGCACTGCTCCAAATCCCATTGCACTGGCATCACAATGCAATTCTACGTCATCTTTATGATTATACAACGCTAGTACTGGTGCCTCTAACAATTTCTCCTTCAAGCATAAAAAACAATTTAGTTCCTTTTCTTCAAATTGAAATTTTCTATCTTTCCGCAATAAGTCATACAACGGTTTTGCCAGAGTTGAAAAGTCTTTTATAAATCTTCTAAAAATATGAGCACAACCCGAGAAAACTTTGCACCGCCTGAACTTTATTAGGTATTGGGAAATTCTTTACCGCTTCTAATCCCTTATCATCTGCTCTAATGCCATCTTCTGATATTACAAATCCTAAATATTTAACCTTGTTCTGCAAAAATTCACATTTATCCAGCCTCAACTCTAATTTGTTCTCTACTAATCGTTTTAAAACCTCTTCTAGTATCTTAAGATGCTCGGACACATCTTTGCTGGCAATCATTATATCATCCATATATACAATTACCTTGCTTTCCTTTATTAAATCTGCAAATATATCATTAACGAACCTCTGAAAAATTTGCGGAGCTGTTTTTAATCCCATAGGCATTCTCAAGAACTCAAACTGTCCTAACGGCGTAACAAACGATGTGTATTTTACTGACTCTTTCTCTACAAAAACATGAAAATATCCATTCTTCAGGTCAAGCTTCGTGAAAATAGACTTCCCCACTAGTCTGTCTAACAAATCATCAATCAACGGCAAAGGATAATTGTCTTTGATCATGATCTTGTTGAGTTTTCTAAAATCAACGCACATTCTTAAATCTCCTGTTTTTTTCTTTACTAATACTATTGGTGAAGCATACTCTGAGCAACTAGGTTGTATGATGCCATTTCTAAGGTATTCGTCTAACATTATCTGTAATTTTTCCTTTTCAGTGTATGATAACCTTCTTGGTGAACAGCTAAACGGTTTTGCTTTCTCAATTCGTATATTCATTTCGCATTTCTTTTTAGGTTTCACTGGCCTTTCAGCATCTACATATTCCACTTTCAGCAATCTAATTAGTTTTTTCCGCACATCATAACTAATATTTTCACCGATAATATATATCTCTTTTTCATTGTCTCCGTCTACCACATTAATTTGAAGCATGCTGTTTTCAAAATTATCGTCAAAAACGCTTTTGCTATTTATTTCCATTGACTTTTCTAAACACTCTTTTGACCTATCGATCTCTTCTTTGTCTAATAATTTTTCTTCTAATTCTTTATTTCCTAACACTTTATTTACTAACTTCCTTCCTAATTCTTTATTTTCTAACAATTTACTTACTAACTTCTCTCCTAATTCTTCATTTTCTAACACTTTACTTACTAACTTCTTTCCTAATTCTTCATTTTCTAACACTTTACTTACTAACTTCTTTCCTAATTCTTCATTTTCTAACACTTTATTTACTAACTTCTTTCCTAATTCTTCATTTTCTAACACTTTATTTACTAACTTCTTTCCTAATTCTTCATTTTCTAACACTTTATTTACTAACTTCTTTCCTAATTCTTCATTTTCTTTATTTACTAATGTATTTTCTAACGATTTATCTAATGATGTGGTTCCTAAGAATGTATTTTCTAACGATTTATCTAATGATGTGTTTCCTAAGAATGTATTTTCTAACGATTTATCTAACGATGTGTTTCCTAACAATGTATTTTCTAACGATTTATCTAACGATGTGTTTCCTAACAATGTATTTTCTAACGATTTATCTAACGATGTGTTTCCTAACAATGTATTTTCTAACGATTTATCTAACGATGTGTTTCCTAACAATGTATTTTCTAACGATTTATCTAACGATGTGTTTCCTAACAATGTATTTTCTAACGATTTATCTAACGTGCCAGCTGCTCTTTCCACTGAAATCATTCTCAAGGCGATTGGGTCAACATATAAATTGCAAGCTTCCATGAAATCTCTCCCTAAAATTACTTCAGACCTCATAGATTCATCAGGGACAACTATTAACCAAAAATTTATTTTCTCAAACTTCTTGAAAATATGAACAAATGTTTTTCCAATCACATTTAACTGGCTTTCATTTAGCCCAAAGTAATTTTCTGCGTGTGCTTTAAGTTTTATTCCAACTGGGACACACGATTTTTTAATAAACGAAATAGGACTTCCTGAATCTATGAGGCATTCTGCAATAATGGAGGCATTATCTTTGGACTTAAAATGTATACTGATTAACCTTACGAACTTGTTTCCAATATCATCCTTCCTCTTCGTGCATTGTGCCACCATATGATCCTTAGCGCCGCAGTGGTAGCACGTACCCTTCTCCCTCTTGGGCTTCTGACAATCTCTTGCCCAATGCCCCTTATAGTTGCAATTGAAGCAACGCGTCTCCTTCATTGCATTATCGAGCCCTGGTCCCACTGCTGTTGTCCCTTTTCCTCCAGTAGATCGATGCAGTGGCAAACGCACCTCTGCAAAAGCCCTTACCAATTTGCTGGGGTCTTCAAAGCACTGTATCCTGGCCTGCGCGCGTAAAACTGCATTTGGGATTCCTTCAATGAGACCATCCAGTAGCTCGTCTACATCTAAACGAATTTCCCTTGCTAAACGTATTTTCTCTTCATAATACTGGGTGAACTTCTCATCGACACTCCATATACGTGCCCCAAACTTGCGACGCATTTCGGCCTTGGATATCTTGCTTCCGAATGCTGCTGCCAATCCATCCAATAATGTGCCCAACGGTTGCACAATCCTCGATGAATCATCATGTATCCATTGCATGGCTTTCCCTTTTAATTTGGCCATGCATAGCAACTTTTTTTGCATGTCCGTTAGTTGATATAATTGAGATACATTATTCAATTGCGCTATCCAGTTGCTAATAGACTCCTCCCCAGTGAATTCCACCATAATTTCTTTAGCTAGTTTAAACATCATTGACATCACTTCATCATTGTGCGTTGTATTTATTACACAATTTTCACTGGCGCCCTTTTGGCGCGCGTCAGTCGCGCGTTCTTCGAATTCAACTTCTGCATCGACGCCATTTGCGCTAATTTCGGCACGCTTGCTACTGCCGTCTCTGTCCAATTGTCGTGTGTGAAAATTTTTTAGCTGCTTCTTTGCTGCGTCGATCTGCTCACTTAGCTCTCGCAAAATATTTTCATTCCTGTCTATTTCCTCCTGTTGCATTTGCACTGTCTGCGATACTCCAGTTTGATCTGACTCCTCCTCTCCCTGTTCCACTTCGGGGGCGCTGCCGCGCAAATTTGCGGGCACGCCATTGAGGCGAGCGACAAGTTCAGTCTTGCACCCTTGAGTCGACAAGCCCAATGCAGCTAGCCACTTCTTTAACTGCACCACAGATACTTCGTCTATGCTTAATTTCATTTATGCTTAAATTCATTTTATTTAATTTGAAAAATTAGTGTACTTTATCCCACTTCTGAGATTGTAGTAGGCCTTTTGTTTAATTTCTTTATTTCATAATTTCTTGATATACACACGTCTGCTATTGTTCACATTCAAGCTTAAAATGTATCGATCCTCCTCTTTCTATTACTCAAAATGGCATGTTGCATATCGACAGCCTCCTCAGCCACCAATATGGTTAACTATCGATAGATGTGTATCTATCGATGGTTAACCATAATGCTGTTAACTTAAATCTAATATAACATAGGCTAGTAACCAGCTACAGTATACATAGGCTAGTAGCCTGCTACAAAATTAGGCTAAAAAAAACAAAATCAATCTTTCGATTATTCTCGATAAAAAAATTATCGGGTGATTTATTGAAAAAATAAAGCAAACTCGTACTGCGTATGGTACACACGAGTCATGTCAAATTTCAGCTCTCTAGCTCTTGTAACTTCTGAGATCGACGCACTCATACGGACGGACGGACGGACAGACAGACGGACAGGGCTATATCGACTCAGCTCGTCGCGCTGATCAAGAATATATATACTTTGTCGGGTCTGCCACGCCTCCTTCTGCCCGTTACATACTTTTTTACAAAACCATTATACCCTGATTTCCCATTTTCAATGGGTTCAGGGTATAAAAATACATTTAACAAAACTATTATACCCTGATATCCCATTTTAATAGGCTTAGGATTTATGTGTAAGCAGAAGAAGGCTTCGTAGTCGAGCAGTCACATTTAACTCTTATTTTTGGTTACATATAGCACCTAAACTCTATGCAATATATAGACTAATGTCTACAGTGGCACATTGTATAGCTGCTTGCTCGATGACATGGTGAAGTATATTTCAAAATGGACGTGTTTTTGTACTTGATGAGAATTTATCAAGTTGGACAGATTTATATTAAGGTACTTTTGTTCATAGATTTTGGCGAGAAATATAATCAAAACACTATAATATTTCGAATTTTGTAATTGGAGTCTTTTACGTTTTTCTCCACTACCGACTACTATCGCGTATAGATGGGAATTCGATATATGCTTTCAGTTGCTCATCGGCTATGAAAGTTGCTAATACAATATTAACATCTGGGCGCAAGCTGAAACCGTACAACTGACAGAGAGGCGGAGTGTGAGGGAAGGAGAGAGAGAGAGAGAGAGAGAGAGGGACTGAGCGCTGTGCCTTGCATTACAATGGCCTCACAGTTGTTGGCTTTGGAGCTAAGCTAAGTCTCGTTTGCGGTGCTTACACGAGGTGAGTCGCCTTACTTGGTCATAATTACGTATGCGAATCCATTTCTCAGCCAATTTAATTCGCAATTTATGGACGTAATATTGCGAATAGATTTTATTGCGCCCTCGATTGGCCTAATCAACTTATCGTTTGATTGACGAGTGACGATAGAAAGAGTGGGAAGTGAAGTGAGGGTGGGACAGGTGGGACAGGTGTGACAGCTCATAGGTAACAAATGTCATTGCAATTACGATCACAGATCAATAAAAATGTGTGCTAACGGGGTATATTAGTGGTATGTAAAAACTATTACCACGGAACAAGATGTAACGCCAATAGTGTAAAAAAAACGAAAGGTTTAAATATAGCAAATTTTTGAAGGTCATGCGATGAAAATACCATTAATATCTATTGAGCAATACAGAAGTTATTAAACAACCCGTTCGGCCAATCAGCGAGGGTACATTCCAGCGTATTCTATGAGTCAGCCGCTACTTTAATTTAGATTTGACAGCGAATCTGCTTCAGATTTGCAAATAATAGTTTAAGCAGCGAAATGGAGCTGGTTGTAGTGGGTTCGATACCCACCGATGTTGAGCGTGTTGTTTTTTATTATCTCATTATCTTTTTGATTGCGAAGGTGCGAGTTCGAATGACGCGAAACATGTTTAATTATTTCGAACACTTTTATGACTAGAGTTTTTACTACTTTAATAAACACGTAAATATGTACGTAAATTTCAGCCCACAGATTATTCGGGGTTCGAGGTATCCCCTAGACGGGCTCCCCGATAAGAGTTTTTTTCCCTTATAATTAATGTATCTTTTAGTTTTTCTTGTTGCTGTTTTACTTTGCTAATTTCCGTGAGGTTTTTTCTTCGATATTAATCACGAAGAGATCTATGCTACACATAGACATATTTGTCTAGCTCGAATATTGACTATCGTTATTCTTATGAAAAAAGGGAAAATGCCAGGAAAAACCTTATGACGCTAATAGCCAATATTTGATCAATTGGTGCTATTCACAAGATGTTGATTAAACGCTTTATAGCTGCTGATAGCAGACCAAAGGCCAGAGACAAAACAAGCAAGAGCAACTGAGAGAGAGGGAGAGAGACGTAGGGGGAAATCTCGATAATGTGACTTAATTAGTTGTGTAAATTGCTTTAGGTTGTTGTTTTTTTTTCTATTTGTTTTTATTTATTTCGGTTTTTTTTTAAAGCAAGTGCCGAATTTAATTAACAGAATCAAGAAACATGGCAAATAAACAGATTAATAAACACGCTCGGCCTAGTTGAAAGCGATGCGTACAACGCGTCGTATGTGTAATCAGTGCCAATGCCGATAATCGGCTTACCACATGCTAATGCTGATAATGACAATGACGACGACGATGATGATGATGATGATGATTATAATGATAATGATAACGATAAGCCGAGCATTTGATTAAAGTCAAATACAATCGACGTCGGCTTTATGGCCGATAACCCTTCGCGCTCTACTGCCCGATCGCCCCTCCCACTGCCTTTCGCTGCATGACTGAGCTAAGCGACGCGCTCTCAGCGCTGTTTGCGAGAGCTAGTTAGAGTGGGGCCAGTGGGGCAGTGGGGAGTGAGTATTTCGGTGTTTGGGGCATTTAGCATACGCTTTGGCCGCAACGAGTCGCAACCTGGACGCCAACGCGCGCGTACGTAGCCCCCGCGCGCATTCCCAGTTGTGTATCGAACGCGCGTGAATCGAGTTGAGTCGGGAGAATGTCTCAGGAGGCGGCGTTGTCGTCGCCGTCGTCGCCACTGCTGCTAGCCGCGCAGGCGCTGCCCTATGCGGACGAGCCAGTGGAGGGCGAGGATGAGTTGGAGGAGAAGGACAAGGAGAAGGAGGAGAAGGCAGAGCGCAGGCAACGGGAATGCGAGCAGGAGCAGCCGCGTAAGCAATCTCTCGGCCAGCGACGCAATGTGGAGCTGCCGGAGCTGTATGTGGTCAATGAGCTGCCGGAAGAGCTGTCCAGCGAGCTGGACACGATGCGGGAAAGAGATAGAGACAGAGACATAAAACACTTTGGACCTGGACTGCGACGCAATTCCATTTCATTGCCGCAGGGCATCAACTCGCTGGACTTGGAAGCGCTACGATTGCGCCATCAGATGCTGGCGCAGGAATCTCTGAACGAGGAGAGCCAAGCGGAAAGCGTGAGTAGCCGGCAGCTGAGCGGGAAGGAGGGACAGTGGGAGTGGGACAGATGAGTAGAGCAACAAGCAGTAATGCGACAATGTTGATTCATTTTGCGATTTTGAAAACGAGTTTTTGCCCAATTATATGTAAATTGAGCATTTATTAAAACAAAGCATTCGAAATACTTAAAACACTCGGATAAAACTTCCAAAAAGTCTCCGACTGCTGCCGAACGAGATCTGCCTTATGTCATGTACAAATATCTATATATACATACATACATATACCGTCTATATGTAAATAGATATGATGCAGCATCCGACAGCTCCTCTCATCGATCTATTTGAATCTGATTATTATTGTTGTTCATCTAATTTTCGTTTGCCATTTCAATTCTCATGTTTACACTTTGAGCGTAATTAATGTGCATTGCAAATAGTCGAGGGATTCGATTGCTGAAAGGGAGTAGGCGACTTCTTAGATACCCAGTGATTGCCAAAGGGTGGCTGTATTTAGCGTTGGCATTTCACACCGATTCGATAGAGATCAAAACCCTTTACCTTGGAGCTTAACTTGTGATTCTCTCTTAGCAGAGTTAGATTTATTGTATATAGATCTCTATATAAACCTGATAAATGCATCGGCATCAGTACTCGGATTTCATTTCAAATATCTAAGCCATACGCCATATCAATTCGGAAAAACCCGTTCTGCCTATAGGGCGTAACCACTTAATGAAATATTGCATTACATTAATTACACAATTTATTATAAGAGAATATTAAACACATTTTTTTTACAGTCGTTAAATATAGGTTTCTTTATTACTTAATTGCAATAATATAAATTACGGAAATTATCATTAAAGCCAGTTTACGTTATATTCTCTCTGAATATTTTATACATCAGCCTGAAAGTGGGCAGCAAGTTTAGGATATATTCATGTATTGCCGCCTATTGAAATGGCAATGATTTTTTACCTGAATGTCGACTTGTTTTATTATAGAGACACTGTAGTCTTTTTTTTTTAATTTTTAATTTATTTATTTTTTTTTTTTTTTTGCGTTTGAGGTATTAATAATGATTCATGCACCATCAGACCGGCTAAAAAACCTCGTCTTTTAACTTGGAACCAGTAATTATGCCACACTTACTTTCAACGTGGAGCTCTTCTTAGAGCCCTAATTTCACACTGTAACCGCGTTCCCGAGAACACCTCCTATTTTCCATTAAGAACTTCATTAATTTTCAAACAATTCCAATTCATTAAAAAAATTTTTAAAGTATTGGTATTTTATAGATTTATCTCAAAGATACTTTAATATAAATGTGTCTAACTCCATTGATTCTGATCCAGAACATAACTACTCTCAATTTCAAATATAACTTGTACTTTTTATGAAATAACCAAAACCAAAAAAAAGACGAGTAAAGATGGAAAAGACAAGATGTTTTAATCAGAATACCACTGGACGAAGAATCCTTAAATATAGCCTGTGCCAAAAAAAATGTTGAGCTCATTTTCTTTGGCCAAAATAAAATCATGATCCAACCCATCTGGGGCTATGAAACTTCCATGTGAGGAACAACGACACCTTATTTGTGAAAAAACAAAGCTTCAAGCCACTGAACATGGCACATTGAGAAAAATCGCAGGGGGGAATTCCATTTTCCAAAAACGAGGAAATAATAGACTCATTTCCCCTTTTCTCTCATAACCACATTGAATATTTTGAAAAAATATTTAGATCAAATGAAGATTCCAAATAAAAAATGTGAGCTCAAAAATATGCCGAAGCATAATTAATTAAATTAAAGATTCAAAAGGCGAATAACTAATGCAACAAATTTAATCTGTGTGAATAGACAAAAGGAATATTTTCAAAATCATTTTATTCCCCCGAAAAAAAAAAAAAAAAACAAAAACAACCGAATCATAAAAAAAGTCGTCCAAGTCTTCATCAATAAAGCGAACAGATACCATGAGGCTGATGATGAAATTTGTTCGCTTGTGAAGATGGATTCCCAATTGGGATGTGGCTGACTATTTGAGACGGATAATATACAGAACTGAGTCAGTCCAGCGAAGGGAAACACCGATAATGAAAAATATGACAATCTGCGATATATTTATATTTTATATATGTACATACATATTTCCTTTTATATACAAGTGTATAGTGAAGCTGCCATATTATGTGATGATCGAGGTGGCAGCCAGCTAAGCGGATGGGCGCGAATGTCCAAAAGCCGATAGAATGTAATTTATGGCTAGTAGTTAAGATTAAATGCTAAATCTAGCCGGCCATAATTATAGCGCACGCCGAGCTGAATAATTTACAAGTCTGTCGCAGCGAATTTCGCGGCACATATCAAAATCAAAAACAGACGCCATTGTGCAATGCCACAGCGAGGGCCGCCATCAAAGTACCGAATGAAAACGAATGAAAAGATAGAACATTTAAGAAATAGTATAAAACTGAGAATGTCCGTTATCATTTATATTCATATGCAGTCTAGAAGCTAATTGCATCTAAACTTTATTGATATATGATATAATATACATATTTACATATGTATGTATGTATGTGTATGTCGGACATGGCTCTAAATTATTTTGCTCCATGATATACATACATACATACATATGTATGTACATACAACATAAATTTATTTTCTTTCAGCAAGCGATATTCTTTTTTACTTTGAACGCAGCGAGTCGCTATTGTCTCATTGTTGCTTCTCTTCTTATCCTCAGACTAAAGCAACACACGCACAGCCTCACCGCTCGTGTCTATTTTCTCATTTTCACATAACAACAACAATCCCGCCACACGGGCTGCAGCATCTCTCTCGCTCTCGAGCCTCATTTTCGGCATAGAATTTACCGCTAACCGCTATTCCTCTTTTGTCATTTACTTTGCTTTTTGCATCGCATATAGTAGCGACACAGACACGCCACTATGAAGTTTTACAACATCGCAAAGAAGCATCGCAACATTGTGTCAGAGTGACTGACGCGGCAGCGCACCAATACATAGCTACGTTATCAACATTTCACATTCATGTTATTAGCATAACATGCTCCTGTTATGTAAAATTCTCATGTTAATTACATAAACCTCTGACAAGTTTAAATCCGTTATTAGCATAACTGCTCCTGTTATGTTAAGTTCTCATGTTAAATACATAAACCTCTGACATACATCTACATATACATATGTATATGCATATATCGAGCTTATCAATAAAACTTACAAAGCCTTAAGGAATACCCATTCGTAGCATGACGTTTGGGCGATATATGAAATATCCTTTCTAGAAAGTGCTACATTCATATACTTAATTACATGTAGCATTTCTATTTAAAGCAGTAAATTGAAAAAAACTCGGGCTGTTGGTTATGTTGTGCAGTGCTTCGATTACTCAGTTCGATTGCCTATTGAACTGCCCTCGATCAGAGCGAGTGAGAGAGAATCCAAATAAAAGTGTGAGAAATGCGAAGCCGAAGCTCTGTAATTAATCACTCAGCAACGAGTACTCGCAGTCGCCATGAAGCGCGACGTCGGCCGATTAAACAAACGCATACCAATACACACTCACACTCACACACACACACACACACCTCACAGCAATAGATAGCAGATTGAAAGCAAAGCCCTCGTCATTTCTAATACAATACTCGAGCAATTATCAAGCAGCCGGCAAAGGCAGCAGACGCTACGAGCAACGAGCTCAGTTTGCACTCATTTGGCCAACTTCACTTCAGGCAGTTCCGGGCGGCTCCTGTGCACCCTGGCGACGAGCATGCCACCTCCTGCGGCGCTGCAGGTGCGCCAGGACGAAGTGCAGCAGCTAACAGCGGGCAAGGCAGGTACTACGACTGGCCAATCGAAGCGATCTGAACTGATCCACTTTGGTTGGCCACTGGCCCAAACCAGTTTGCACTGGCGGCAACAGATGTGGGCAGGAAACGGGGCCAGCCAACTGCGTCTTATAAATATGCATTAGAAAAATCACACATACGCCCAGTTGCACTTGGGAATCCTAAACAAAAACATATATATATTTATAGTTCCATATATATTCCTTAGATATATACATATATTTTATTTTTATTTTATTATTTTATCTTCCGCCTCTTTCGCAGATCGTGGACGATGCATCCGCCTCCAGCATTGGCACGCCCACAACGATTTCGGCCCTGCCCATTCCGCATGCCAATCCGCATCACAGCAAGGAGGAGGAGGACGACGACAGCAGCGATGAGTTTGGCAATGCCAAGAAACCAGTGCACAAGTGAGTAGAGACCAGATGCAGTCAGATATAGAATCAATATACACGTATCTCTGAGCTATTTAGTTATGCACTTGTTTTTCATAGGCATGTTTATTTTCCTTTTATATTTTTAGTTTTTTTACTATTTGCATCTCCGTTATGTTTTCTTTCAATCTCATTTCGCAAGTTAGTGTTAATTGGCCTTTGTTACGAGCGCAGTAATAAGCGCTTGATACTTGACAAGCTGTTAGATACCCTGTAGCTGTCAATTAACAAGGCTTTTATTGAGACACAGTCCCCCAACGGCTAAGATTGTTTCTATAAACAAAGCTCGCAAGATACCCACCGCTTAGGAGCTCTTACAGGGTATTATTGTGTGAGAATTTCTCAATATTTCCGCATATATGCAGTTATACGCTGGAATTTTACGCATAGGTACTGTAGAGTAATTTAAAGTCTATTACGTTAGTTTCATTCTGTACAGGATTTCATCGAGCTATTACTAACCCAGTTTTCCGAGCAGTATTCACACTGTTTGATTACAACATTTAACTATTATAAAATGGATCAATTTATACAAAATACATATATATTTATGGTATATTCTAATAAAATGCAAAAAAAACTTTAAAACTCAATATATATAAGCTAAAATTGGAATTTTGTTGTCTAGGGCTTCATACAGGGTATCTTCAAGTGCACCTTAAGGCTTAGAAGATTAGCACAATTTGTACAGGCTATATAAAAATCAAAGTATAGTTAAATATATCATAACAAAAGACCTTGTACAGGATCTTATAAAGTCACCATCAGGATATATTAAAGTCACTCTTGAGTTCAATATATCACAGCATCGGGTTTGATATACTTTGGGATTATGACCAGGTTATCATAGAGTCATACAAGAACATCACCTAACATACTTGACACACTTCAAAAATTCGTACGGGTTTTCTTAAAGTTCCCTCTAGAACTGAGCATCCTTATTGATCATCAATGAGCAATAATGTTATGTTATCAATTACTTATATTCATCATTCGAAATACCCCTTTAAAACCCGGCCATGCGCAATTGTAACTGTCTGGCAACCTGCGTGCCCCGCTCAGTGTGGCAATTCTCTTGCTCTCATGCCAAAGTTCAGACTGCAATTAAATTAATTAATTTGGATTTCATTTCTAACTACATCGGAGCGAGCAAATTGGGTGAGTGGATTGGAGAGCGGGGAATGGGGAATGGGAAACGCAAACGTGTCATTCCAAACATTCCAGCATAGAACGATTCCATATTTTAGCTTCACAGTTGTAATTATATTCAATGGTTCTTTAGTTTCAGTTAGTTAGCCAAACGCGTTTGGTTTGTGTCAAATTTTGTTATTCAATTACCAAATTATAGTTATTATTAAACCCTGCCCAAATTATGGTTTTTTAAACTGATTATAATTGAACTGCGATTTTTTTGTAGGACCAATTAAATGCGAAACAAATAAGACCAGAGCCGCTGAACGATTATATACCCTGTACTTTCCTAACAAGTACGTTATTGAATGATGAAATAAACATTTGTTTATTTATTAGTAGGAGATAATGACGGTAGCTGTCAATAGTTCAAATCGGTTCAAGGTTCATGATTATTTATCCAGTTAATTTACAAATTTTGAAAAGATATTGTAAAATCTACTTCTGTGACAATAGTGATGGAAAGTCGAGATACTGTGCTTAGTTAATTCTAATAGCACTTAACAGCATCAAAGCTGCTAACACATGCATAAATATAATTTAAATCAACAGACAGCAGCTTTAACAGTCAGCGTTTAACTGTCAGCGCGTTGAACAGCATAATTTACATAAATACGTCTGTATGTTAAAGCCATTTAGCTAAGAGCTCCGCCAACAGCTCTGCTAGCAGCTCAGCTAACAGCTCTGCTAGCAGTTCTGCTAGCAGCTCCTCTAACAGCTCTGCTAGCAGCTCTGCTAACAGCTCTGCTTTCCCTAACATAGCGAGCGCTGCGCTTGCGCCCACATTTAAAATCTGTCAACTGCAAAGCTTTTGCTTACAGAATGTTAAGCAAGTGTGTGTGCGAGTGAGCACGAGAGTAATTCTGAGAATGCGTGTGCCTGTATGTACATATGGGTATGTGTGTACACGCCAGTAATTTTGCAGTTTAAGCGAATTAATGACGCTGCAGCGACGACGGCAGCAGATGGTGGGTGGAGGCAAAAGCAAAATCTCGCTCGTTGATGATAAGCTCATCAAATGGCAGCAGCTGAGATAGAGGCAGAGACGGCACAAATCAAGACTATGTTACTGTTGTTGTTGCTGATGTTCGTGAAAACCTTGTTGATTATCACAGCGCCTACATGTGTGTGCGTGCGTGTGTGTGCATTTACAGTTGCGCCCTGCATAGTAGTGCCGCTGGCATGTAAAATCTTAAAATCAAAGATTTTATTGATCCCGGCCAGTTTTAAACCTTCTAGAAGCATTTAAAGTTAGAAAAACCACTTATGAGGTGTAAGTGCTTGATACATTTTATAATAATACATATTATATTATAACATACTTCAATAGAAGTTTTCCCATATTGCTCTTTTTTTCAAATTTTACTTTTTATGTGACAATATTATTAAAGAAACACATTATTAAATTAAAGAAACACAGCATAATATAGTAATATATTATAATATAATGCTTCATATATTTAAATTAGAAATATTGTCCATAATCTTTGCTTTTCCAATTTCCACTTGGCTACTTTTTTAGCAGAAACTTTATGAAGTAAAAGAAGGAATAATGTAATATAATGCAATAATAAGATTATAGATTAATCTTTACTTTTCCAATTTTCAAAACGTTGACTAATATTTTGAGCGCAACTGTATTAAATTACATGCGAACTCATTGTGTGAGCAATATCTATAAAATCAGTTGAATGTGCTATTCAGGCTGTTGTTGTTGTCGCAATATCTGTCTCTGTATCTCCAGTTGTAGCTGTAGCTATAGCCGTATCTGTATCTGTATCTGTATCTTTCAATCGGAACAGCTCAGTGGATAATTGTGATTAGGCGTGATAAGACGAACGCGCATAACTCGAAGCTATCAAGCCGGAAACTTTGCTATACAGTGAACGCTAGAGTTGGTAAAACTATATGTAGACATATATGTACATAGATATAACTTTATATATAAACATTTCAATGCGTAAAGAGAAATACAAACATTTTGTAGTTGTAATGTGCTAAATTGCGTGCTAAATCAAAGTTTATGTGTCTTATCGCAAAAGCATGGATTGCGTGGCCCCTATGAAAATGATACATTATAACTATACAAGTCAATTGAGAAAAGTCGTCCAATACTTAGACACATACGTCTAATATACATACATATATATAAAATATTTAGTATAACGTGTAATTTACCCTTGAGGCTTTAGTTTTACTGTGCGTCATAAAAAAGAAAAAACATTCTTAACTATCGCTAATCATAATCATAATCAAAGGTTGCCCAGCAGCAAATCATATTCTGACAGTAAAAATTGAGAATACAAATCTAATATGAAGTCGAGCCAAAAATTAGTGGACGACAGCCACAGGAAGCTCTGTTCGGTTCGGTTCGCCAGTTCAACGCAATTTGTAATATAGATTTCATAAACATTTGTAATATAGAGAAATATAGAAAAATACCTGAGATAAGCAACGATACGAAAACCGTTGAATAGCGTCATAAATCGCAGTTGTACTTGGGGAATAGCACAGCTTGTTGTCTCTTCGTATCTGTTGCTGTATCTCGATAATTTACAATCGGCTATCAGAAATGCCCGCATTGACAGCTGAAGATCAGTTGAGCGGACAGACATCGGTTATCGACTGAATCTATCGGTATTTATGAGTCTAACCATTTGCATTGTTTACGACTCTCGGCAGGGATCGCTTTCGTAGCCGCAGACGTGCTTCAATCGCCCCGCTGCCCGCCCTCCGTCTCAACAGCCGGGAGATGTTGGCCAGCGACTTTGATACCCACAGCTTGGCCAGCAATCAGGCCTCGATCACAAGCGTCAACTCCTTGGCGAGTTTGCTTCGCGAGAAGATGCAGGTGAGTTCTGAGAGAGGGAGGAAGGGAGAGAATGATAGAGCGAGAGATGGGAGAGGTAGATAGAGAAAGAGGAAGAGTGATTAGCCGTAAGATTGAGTGAGAGTTAAAGAGAACCGTAAGAAATAGGGAGAGAAAGAACAGGAGAGAGAGAGAGATAGATCTTGTTGATTTTCACTCTGACAATGTCAGCACTCTCTTCAGATTATTGAGGAAAACTAGAAAAAAAGAGACAGAAAGGGAGGAATAGAGATAGAACAAGAAAGAATGACAGGACGAGAAAGTGAGAAGAAGATAGAGAAAGAGAGAGGATCCCAAATGACGATAATAAAGCAGAGAACTGTTGACAAAATTAGAGACAGAGAGAGATTGACATAAAGACACGTTTAGCAGGAACGAAGAATGAGAAACAGGTCACCGAAAGAGACTGCATACGAGGAACGAGAGGGAGAGTTTTTTTTATGCTAAGGCAAACAGTCTTTATAAGAAAGAAATAAGTATAAAGCTAAGAATAGGTAAGAAAAATTAGGTGCATTCCATTGTCGTGATTCAGAATGTGTAAACATCCCTAAGAGCACCCTCTGTGCACCTGAAATTGGTTATATTAGTGAATGAATGAATGGCATTTTGAGTGATATGTGGAATGCAGCTAATTGGTGGTACTTAATCAAAATTCGCTGACAGGCCTTCCCACAGCTGATACGCAAGAAGAAGCGCGAAACGAAGGACTACAAGATCAAGATCTTTGTAATCATGATGTTCTTCATCATAATCTTTCTGGTGAGTACTAGTTGCAGTTGATCTCCCAGTCGCATGGTTCTTTGGGCTCATCAAATGTTACTTACTTAGATTGGCTATGCGTATGTGGCGTACCATCATCAGGTGCTGACCAGGAGCTATTTCCAGAAGCTCAAGTTCAACTCGAAGGATCGCATCTTTCGCATACTGAGCCACGAGGACAAAGAGGTCATCATGGGGCACTTGGGCGTCACCCTGGACAGCGACACGGCGCCCTTCCACTGCCTTGAGAACCAGCGCCGAGCCGATGGCAGCGTCTGCATCGAATGGAATGGCATCGCCCGCCTCCATCTGAACTTCGAGGATAAGCAGGTGTTTCGCTGCTACACGCTCCAGTGGCAGGCACTGCGGCCGGGTCTGCTGCCCACCGATTGCTACGAGCTGAAGCGGGACAACGGACTGTGGTTTGGCGGGGGCATAACCAAGGGGCAGGAGTGGTCCCTCAGCTACGCCAACTTCGACTTCAAGCCCTATGCCAGCGGCGACCACAAGGTGCATCAGTTTGGCAACGCGGTGAAGCGCTACTTCATCAACTCGATCGGCGTGGCGATGCAGGTGAGCGAGCGCACGCCGCTCCAGCTGGGCATCAATCGGACGGAGAATCAGTTCTGCCTGCGGGCGGCCAACGACGACTTTACGTTCGTGAATCGCCTGACGCCGCTGCCTCAGCTGGATTACAAGATATGCACCACGGAGGACATGCGCAGCCTGCACATGCTGATGACACAGCAGAGCCTGTGGGACGGCCTCACCGAGCAGGACATCAGCGAGCTGCACTCGCTGCTGGAGGAGCCTGTGTGGCGCATACCCAATCAAGAGCAACGCGACCATCTTAACGAGTCCGTCATTTGCGACTACTCGGAGAATGCGATCGCCATGGGCTTGGGCCACATTGTGATCAACGAGTTCTGGCAGGAGAACATTGGGGACTTCACGGTGGATCGGGCACGCTTTCCCACGCTCAAGGACACCATCGATGTGCTGCATCGACGTGGCTTCAAGGTCGTCTTCACCATCCAGCCATTCATCAGTACGGACAGTCCGAACTTCAAGGACGCCGTCGCCCACAAGCTGCTCATCTATGAGCGCTACTCGGAGCGCAGCATTCCAGCCCTGACACGCTACAAGAGCAGCTCCAGTGCCGGCGTTTTGGATATTACGAACAATGCGTCGGTGCCGTGGCTGCTGGAGAAGCTGCAACGTCTGAAGGATGAATACGGCGTGAAGAGTTTCTACCTGGACCTGGGCACTGGCTACAATCTGCCGCACTACTATCAGTGCCGGCAGCCGCTCGACAATCCGGACATGTATGCCCGCATGCTGACCAGCAGTCTGGAGAGCGCCGGGCTGATGGCCGTGTCAACGGCCAGCGTGGTGCCCAAGCCGCCGACGTTCCTCAGCACGCCGCCGGCGAACGCAACGTGGGCGGGACTGCGGGAGACATTGGCGGCGGTGCTCAACTATGGCGTCATTGGCTATCCATTTGTACTGGCCGGAGCAATTGGAGGCGACTTTTTGCTGGAGCGTCCGTTGACCAAAATGATCTCGTTCTATTCGCTGGGACAGCCGCCGCTGCCGGACGCCGAGCTCTTCATACGCTGGCTGCAGCTGGCCACGTTCCTGCCGGCCATGCAGTTCAGCCACCTGCCGGACGAGTACCACAGCGAGCTGGTCACACGCGTCGCCCAGGAGCTGAAGGAGGTGCGCCAGACGGTGGTCATAGCGCTGCTCAAGAAGTATCTCAGCCCATCCATGAACGAGGGACTGCCACTGGTGCGTCCACTGTGGATGCTCGATCCCCACGATCCCGCCTGTCTCATTGTCAGCGATGAGTTCTCGGTGGGCGAGGAGCTGATTGTGGCGCCCATACTGGATGCAGGTCTCGAGGAGCGTGAGGGTGCGTAAGGCTAGCTAACAGTCATTAAAGTCTTTTTAACCTTGCCTGCCCTTTCAGTTTATCTGCCGCAGGGCGTGTGGAAGGATGGCATCGATGGTTCCCTGCGCAAGGGCAGTCGCTGGATGCACGGCTATCGCGTGCCCAAGGACAAGATTGCCTACTTCCGCAAGATGCCGGACAATACGCGCTTCTAGTTCCTTCTCTCACTATTACGATTGTTTATTATTCTTATCTCATTATACAATCTATAAATATATATATATAAATATACGCTCATAGATAATACTACATCATGTATAAACAAATGATGCCTAAACGATAGGCTTAGTTCCTAGAAACAATTTTTTTTTCCAACTTTTTTTTTTTTTTTTTTTGATTTGTTTTAAGTACACTTTGTTATGCCCTGCATGTTTAAGTATTAAATTAGTCTATAATATTGGCTTACGAAAGAGTAAAAAAATGTATTGAAAAGCAAATGATTCGAGTTTTTAAATGTTCTTTGGAATACATCGGGGCAGAATTTAAGGCCAATTAGAGTTGGGCAACGCTTCAAGAGCTATTCTAGGGTCTCTCCACATTATATGTAAAGACGGAATATCTGAAACATTTCCATAAGTAAGAATCTATTGGGAACTTACAGATAGACGAAACATATATTATTGCATATGTATTATACTGATTAAGGATATTACAAATATTACGCTTAGCTAGCAGAACTTATCGATAAATCGATTAATAGCCAAACACATAAATATTATTCATATTTCAAGCTTTTTTGTAAATCGTGCCCAGCTCAATAATTGTGGAATATTGGATTGGAATTTAAGCAGACTGCAGGGCATATGGCCTAATATTAAGAATCGATAATAATCGCCTATCGATAACTACACGTATAATTCGAACTTGTTCAAATAAATATTTAAAACTGTGCGTTTCATCAGCAGCTCACTTAAGTTAGCTCTCACTTTAATTAATAGCAATAAATAGTTTCCGCCACCGGATCGAATTCCAACTCCGGTTCAAGGTTGGGCTGCACTACCAGTTGCAGCTTCGATTTCGGCTTCCAGATCGGTGTCCAGTTCTACCTCTGGTCCCTGTTGCACTTGCAGTTCAGGTTCCGGTTCTATTTCCAGTTCCGACTCCAGCTACCGAAGCTCACCTCACAGCTTGAGCCGGCACTCGGGCAGCGTTGACTCGCACGGCTCCGTTTCGGGCGGCCGGGTGAGCGGACTGCACTGAGCATCCGCTACAACAACATCGTGCTGATCGAGGCAGACAACTGAGCGCCGACGCTGAGGCATGGGAGCGCCCGGCTGGCGGCAGGTAAGCGGGCAGAATTGCCAAGGACCAGGCCACCAATGGGCCGGACAAGGCTGCTCAGCGCAAGCTCGCGTCTGCCTCGAGGGTCGCTTGTTCTTTGCGTGTGTCCAGCAGGGCAGCTTGTCGGCGATCACTGGAAATGAGAGCAGAGATTGAAGAGCGGATCGTTGGAAGAGCGATGGGTGAACCTACACTTGCCATTCTCCAGACAGATGGGCTCTCGATGCTGAACGCCGCCGCCGCAGCTGACCGAACAGGCGGTCCAGTTGCTAAGACGCCACTGATGCTGCCGTCCGTTGGTCACATTGAAGGCGGGCAGCGTGAACTCGTAGTAGATGCCCGTGTTGCTCTCATTGCCCCGCACGATAGCCTGCAGAACAGAATATTTATAGATGTGGTATATATGATATATAACGGAGGGCTTCACTTACGTAGAGCGCTATGGCGTGCTGTATGGGCTGAGGTATTTTGATGGTCTCTTGCTCGTCCTGCCGATCGTAGAGGCTCTCGGCTCCAGCGATCTCGAATTCGCCGGGCATGGAGATTAGGCTGTCGCCGTTCAAGTAAAACTTATCGCCCTGCGCTCGCCCGATGGCCAGAAAGTGCGGCGAATTGGCCAGCTCCTTGATCAGTATGTGCCGGGCCCGAGCCGGTATGGTGACGATCTGCTCGTAGACGCCGTCGCTCACATTGAAAGCCTCACTGTAGATCTCCTTTATGGGCTTGCATTGATCACCAGCACCGCCACAGACACCGCAACGATCGTCCTGCATGTCCGAGTCAACGATCCAATCGCAACCAACTTTCTGAATGAAACGCTTGTTTAATTGATCTCGCCGAGCAGCTGGGCCAAAGCGTGACTCTTGCATGGTGGCTCGCACTTACCTTGCAGATGCCGTCGATGCACATGTTGTTCGTGCCCAGCGTACAGGGCGTACCGTCGAGCACCGTCTCGCCCCAGTTGGCAATGATCGTGTCATCCACATCGCTGCAGAACAGTCGACACGGGTTGTCTGTAATGTGAAACGCTCGTATTGTTATGTCGGGCTTAACTTTAATTGTGAATATTAAATTTGAATTTAGAATGATTTAGGACTTTCACTTTTCATCAGTCGAGGAACCTCCCTTACCCCTGATGTGTCACTAATCATCATTTAGTCTATGAAGACTTGGCAGTACCCTTTGCACTTACTCTTGTCGAAGAAGGGCAGCCACTTGTAGGTGGCGCCCTGGTAGCTGACATTGTCGTAGCGCGCACACTGCTGGGCCCGGAAGCTGGGCTGGTTCTCGGGACAGGGCTTCTTGCGGCAGATCTTGTAGCGTTTGCGTTCGCCGATGCAGAAGACGCCGCCGTTGGCCGGTAGGGGGGAGTCGCATTCGCGCTGCTGTATGGAGACTCCGCCGCCGCAGCTGCGCGAGCATTCGCTCCACTCGCTCCAGTTGCCCCAGCCGCCGTGGATGGGCGTCAGCTCCTCCATGCGTACGCACTTGCCATTCTGACACCATTTGTTCTTGCCGCATGCGGTGCCCGGTGCGGTGGGACGCATGTTGGTAACGCATTCGCCATTCACGCGGCACCAGAGCGTCGAGCAGAACTCGTGCGGAGCGGAACAGGCGCCCACATCGCTATCGGTGGTCAGGTTGAACTGCATGCGGCACTGGCGCTTCGCATTGTAGCGCTCGCCCGGTAGAACCTCCGGATAGTTGTACACATCCAAGGGCGTGGGTGGATCATCCAGGCATTCTCCCAGTCCTTGGCTGTAGCACACAAGATTTGTAGCTCGAGCTATTGGCAATAGGCAATTAGAGTTACTGTCTACTTACTCCAGGAAGTGGGTTATGTATTTCCGGCTGCAGTTCGACCAGCAAACCTGCAGCGTATCCGCCCCAAACGTGGGCGTCATGATGTGCACGATGGAGCCCACACGTGGATGGCAGCCGATCTTGGCCGTGTCGTGGAACATCCCAAAGCTAGAAGGCGAGTTAAAGCATTAATAAATTTGTATCTGATCATCGTTTATCTTAATCGATAATATGTGTGCCAACAAAGCTGTCTAAAGCTATCATAAATGCAAACTATATGACCTGCAATTTTATAATATTGCTTTATTTGGTTGATTTGAAAATGAACTAAAATCGATTTATCGATTTAGAGTTTCGTTAAAATGTTTAATCGATTATTGTGCCGATAAACGTATCGATTTCAAGTTTAACTGAAATGGTATATCGATAAGCCGCTTGAATTCAAGTAGAACAAAAATATGATATCGATAATTCATTAAATAACAAAGGCTTAACTAATACAGCGTATCGATAATCAACCTGACTTTACGTTTAGATAAAATTACTTATCGACCGCTTTGGAATTGATCATTATATTCTTCTTATGTTAATCGATAAGGTTATCGATTTCTATCTTAGCTACAATTTCGTACAGATAGGGTTTTCACTCTCAGGCTTATCTAAAATTGTGTAGCGACAAATTTTTCGATTTCAGTTACACTTTAAGTTTTATTTGAATTAGTGAGTAAGTAAGCCCTTTGGATTGCATATCGAATTTTAGGACTGTGACTAAATATATATAGGTCTTTGAAACTTGTAGTGCTTCCATATAGTATTAATCATATAAAGCTCGACTACCTTAAGATTGACCTTATCGAACTCTTTCGAATGTCAATTGTGATGAAATCATATTGAAAGAATCAAACTAAAAATCAGGCTTTAGCTCCAAATCCATTGATCATCTTTAACTACAATGAATGCTTAACGTAATTGCATAACTTGGAGCGGATCTTATATAAGCCCCCGTAGTGAGTCACTAGAGCACACACACACACGCACAGAGAGATGGCCCTAAATCTCGATCAACATTGTTGCAACTGTTGGGAAAGAGCATCAGTAGCTGACAAACCCCCGCCGTCTCGCCTGTTCCTATACTTAATCTGTTGAGATTTATTGTGCACATTGTCTTTGCGAAACGAGAAACAAACGAGAAAATAAATAAATAATAATAATAATATAAACATCAACAGCAGCAGCAATTTATGCCACGCTCTGCGATTCTACACTGCGGGCAAGTCGAAAACCTGATTATTACAATAGTGCTTAAACCAGCACAGTACAAAATAAAAACAAACACATGCACACAGATAAAACACACACGCACACACACACACAGAGAGGCAGAAATAAGCATATCGTTAGCCAGCGGCTGGCACCTGACGATGACCGCGCGACCCAGCGACAATCAAACGTAAATTGCACAACAACAAACAAGTCGCAGTGATGTGCGCGACAAAGATACCCTGTAATGTTCCTTTGCAAAATCAGCACAGCAAGATGAAATGATGAAGCTGGTTCGATTAGCAATTTTACTTATTATGCTATCGATAAAAATCGGGAATGTGATTGTATGATTGTAGATTTTATTTAGGCGTATTTAGGCGATAGAAATCGATTGAATTTCTTATGCAACCAAAGAGAGATATCAATTCCTATCAATTTTTTATCGATCAATTTCGATAGTTTTTGGATCAAATTAGTTTGTAAGATTCATTATTTGGTAAGAAGATATCTAAGAATACAACGAAGCTTTTAAGCTGAATATTATAGAGAAGTTCAACATTTTCGATAGACAGTTATTATTATCGTCTTATCGATCAAAATCGAATTTCTTAGTTGAGTTTCATACAAAGATAAAATTTTGATTTATCTTCATACAATATCTTGTATACAATAACTTTCTTGATAGACACATTCTCATACTCATAATTTAAATACTTTGGCAATTTATATATAAATCTATTTACTCGATATTTATTTCTTAATTGCTTGTCCTACCGCTGATAATTAAGATTGAGCAACTTAAATAAATTGAAGCTAAATTCTAGTATTGTCATAAGCTTCGATAGGGAAAAAGATTCAAGCCGAGCTCCTAAATAGTTGTAGCTTAAATAACATGGCAAGCGCTTGTACATAGACTCTCAGCAATTATGTAGATTACAGGGTATAATGACGATTGTGTCAGTGCAGCCGCTGGCTGATCCGCCCGGCTGGTTGACTCAATCGGAACACGCCAGACTGACGGGCACTTGGCTGCGCTTATAAGGCGTTTTACAAAAATCCACTTGGCACGAACACCAAACGAGATAAGCCTACGAAACCGGACAACTGCGACAGCCACTGGCTGTGCTACCAAATTGCTACGTACCTCCGCATATATACATATATTGATATATGTGTGTGTGCGTGTGTATTAGAGATGGACAAACAAAAGTTGCTAAATATTAAAATAATCAAAGTCATTATAACATCGTTTTAAATGCGCTTTCGCTCGTGTAAGTGGATTTACGATATTATCTGTTATTTCTTATATCGGATAACTTTCCTAACTCTGCTTGTTCTACATATTTTACTATTATATTATAAATAAGATCATTTTTTCATTAAAAAAAATTGAGTTATTGCAAAATATTTTCTAATTTCATTTCATTTAATTTTTCTTGAAACTTAATATTTGTTATTATCACGTTTATTGGCATAGAGAAAATATATATCAAATTGAAAATGTATACTCTCTTGGTGTATTATAGTATAAATAACTTAACTTGTTACAAACTTTTTTAATTTGATATAAGTCTTGCTTGATTACTCCAAATAAATTATGTCAATAAAAATTCAAACTCATATATGTTTATAGTACAGTGAATTAATTGATGTCATATGTGGAGTTTCTATTATATATTCATTCATTCCTTTTTTACTCGAATACAATTCACTATATATCACCACCAAACTGGCAAAGCTTCAGTTTTAAAATACTGAAAAATACTGAATTGAAAAAATTATAAAGACAGAAACAAAGACATATACAAAGATATACATATGTACATGCATATCTATAACATATAACACTTTTCTGAAAGTGAACCTCATGTGAAAATATGTATGTTTTTAGACAACTGAATTTGTTTCAATAATAATATAAATGATAATCATATGAATATATGTATAATAAATTGAATTTTGAAATAAATTTAAACAGAAATTTAGAGCACGAATTCTGAGCTGAAGCTGAAATGAATCAAATGAATAAATCTAAATACATATTTTTACATATAAACATATATATTTATATGATATATGTTTATACCCATATGTCCATCTCTAGCACTAAATATGTGTGTGTGTGTGTGTGTGTGTACGAGAGTGTGAATGTGTTAGTCACTGGTTCAGCGACTAATTGAGTTTGAATCGCGCAGCAGCAGGGCGGCAGCTACGGCAACTGCGGCTGCGCGGCAGTGGGAAGTGGGGTAGTGGGGAATGGGCAATGCAGATGCTGGTTGGAATGTGGCGGCCGGACGGTGGGGCGAGGTGATCAGGGGAGGGGCGGACGCTCGTATCGACTGTGGGCGTGCAACGCAGGCGATCATTGTCACAACACACGCAGGTGTCAAAGCATCCGTCGCGTTCACTTAAAGCGGGCATTCATTCAGTTTCTTGCTGCTTGTTTGGTTTGTTTTTTTCTTGTTGTTGTTGTTAATGTTGTTGTTGCAGTTGTTGCTGCTAGTTTGATTCATTCATTAAACGAATTGGGCTGCACATAAATCTTGCGGCTGGCCAGCCGCTCAATTGATGCATTTGCATTGCGTTGGCCAAGCGACTGGCTGGGAAGTGCATTTCGATGTTGGCCAACATTGCAGCAGGGTGGCCCGGGGGCAGGGGGGCAGGGGGAGGGGATTGGGTGTTGCAGTACGGAAGTCAATTGGACTTACTTGTGGCCCAGTTCATGCGTGATCGTGTGGGAGAGCATGATGCCGTTGTCCTCATTCACGCTGCACGACTGCTTCGGCTTGCACATGCCGCCCACATTGGCCAGGCCCAAGGTCCTGCAAGGAGCACGCAGTTAGTATTAGCCAGGTGAGGCTCGCCTCGAGCCATATTACTCACATGCAATTGTTGCCACAGATGTTCTTGCGCGTGATCAGTATGGCCACATCGTGGTGATGGGGATCGTTCTCGTTGAGCGTGTTCAGCTTGTGCTGCCAGCTGCAGAAGCGATCGAGATTCCTTTGCGCGTTCTGGGTGAGATTCAGCTCCGGCTCCGTATCGTTCTCCTGCAGCTCAATGATGCGCACCACAACGATCTCGATCGCATTGCCGATGCTGGGATCCTTGTAGAGGGCGGAGACCATGTTCATGATGGTCAGCAGATAGCCGATGACATCCTTGTGGAATGCCGACATTGTCGCATCCGCCACGATCAGCGTCTCCACGTGCCGCGGGCTGCTGATCGAGCGACGACTGCGCTCCACGTGCGTCTGCTCCTCCAGCTGGGTCTCATATTTGAATTTCGTGTGCGGATGCTTGTACCCATGATGCGGATGATAACGGACCTCCTCCTGCTGCGCCTGATGCTGATGCTGATGGTGATGATGAGGATGATGATGATGATGATGATAATGCTGATGACGATGATGATGGCGTCGCACCTTGCGGCCGCCTTGTATCTTGAATTTGCCACGCGCCTGCCACTCGAGGCGCGTCTCCATGCGGCGCCTCGGCTCGCGTGTGCCACAATTGCTAACCGGACTGTGGCTCAGACTCTGGCTGTGGCTGTGGCTGTGGCTGTGGCTCTGATTGCGCGCTTGGCCCCAGTGCCGCTGGTCCTTGCGTCTGCGCTTATGGCGACGCCACTGCTGATCGGTCTGTCCCAATATAAAGACAAACATTGTTATACATGTATGTGTGCGTGCGTGTGATGGATCATCATCATTTGCTTGGCCTACCTTCGGCTTGTGCTTGGGCTTCACCGAAGACCGCTGGAATACCACATGCGGATGACCATTGATCGGATGTGCCGCATGCTGCTTGGAGGGCTCTATGTAATACTCATTGCTGGCCGTCTTAATGTGACCCACCTGGGAGAAGTAAAGAAATACAGAAAAGAACAAAATGAGCAAAAATCAGTGCTTAGAGAAATGACTTAGGCAACAAACTTGCTCGAAACAAATGACTTAGGCAAGAAACTTGAAGTGACGTATTGTAGATATAGATTGGACTTATTGTACTAAACCATTTGTCCTATCTAAATCTTTATTTCTAAATATTTATATAAAAGTTGCATTTGAAGGTAGAATTGCTTGAGTTCAGTTTCCGCATTGAATTTTTGCTTTTATTGACATATTTGTATATCAAATAGGGATGAACTGTACTGAACACTATTGTAGGATTTATGTGTACACATATGTGTGTATGTGTGAAGGATACCTTTTTAGCTGCATATACATATATGTGAGAATGTGCTTATGAATGGATAAATGAAGGCATATGTAAATACGTATGTATAAATTATATATTTATGAATGTAGACATGCTCATTTGTGTGTGTAGATATTAGTATGCATACAGATATGCATGAAGTAGATGTATGTACATATGCATGCATGAATGCATGTAGATATGTATGAACTTGTTTATAAATAATTAATGAATAAATGAACGTAGATGTAAATAGAGATATTGAAATGTATCTATGGATCAATGTAGAGACTATCTGTACATACACACATTTGCATGTATGCGTGTACAGCTATGTGCGTATGCATGTGTATAATGTATGTATGTAAATGTGATGTATACATGCATGCACATATGTATGTATGCATACACATATGTACGTATGTACACATGCTATCTTTACTTTACTTCACTTCCAACACTCTTCTTTGCGATTCTCATGCTGTAATAAGCAATATATATTAGTTGCAAGCTATCAATGAAGAATATTACTCTTTAGTCTCATGTAATATCATTAAATCTCAGATCACGCCTTAAGATTTGTAGTTAGTTTAGTTTGTCTTTCATCCAGTTCTTGGAAGTTCTTCTATGTGCACACTATAATATCTATGCTCAGCTAGCGCTGGCAGTTACTCACCAGACCGGAACACGTGGATATGGCCACATTGGCCGAGGGCTCGCCGCGCACCTTGCCATGGAAATGACAGTTGAGCTGCTGCGCTGGCGGCGGCGCACGTGAGCGCAGATCCCGACGATGTCGTTCCACAATCAGATGCGGCGCCAGGAAGTAGCTGTGAGCTCTGCGGTAGACAAATGCGAACAATTAATGGCGTGGAGCACGGCTGGAGCCATCTATCTCTGGCAGCCCACTTACGTCAGCTCCAGGTGCAGCGTCTCGTCACGCAGCGGCAGCTCGATATGCAGCTCCGGCTCTGTCTCGACGCTGCGTCGCTGCCGTCTGTGGTCCCGGTCGTGGGCGTAGTGGAGCGTATGCGTCATGAAGGCGCCATCGGCATGCACGCGCCGCGGCACCACCAGCTGCCCCTCCCCATCCTCCAGCTCGTCCGTGTGCACGCCAAAGAGCGGCTCGCTGCCGCCGTAGCTGAACCACAGGCAGAGCAGCGTGCTCAGATAATATCGTCTCATATTTTTGTTTCTCTCCCTACTGATCTCTCTCACACAATCTCGCTCTCTCTCGCTCTCTTTTTCACTGTCTCTTATGCTCTCTACTGTTATGTTATTTTCTGGCTCTGACCTTCAGGCGCTTAGCCGTTGTCCATGCGTTTCAACAGCTTGGCAATTAGAGGGCACATGGCAGGCGCCCAAATCCGAAAGCGCCCTGGTCCAATTAGGGCATCAGCTATGGGAAACAGAATTGATATTTATATATTGATATAGATACAGATATATACTATATTCACATTTATAGAATGCAGCTAATTAAGCTCTGCTAAAATATTTATGAATGATATGATCTCAAGTTCTATTCTCGTTTGTTAAGTTTTATTTTGAATTTCTTTGATAATTATTTGCTTTGATTTACAATAGTATATTTACATTGATCGCTTTATATAGCTATTTTCCAGACAAATCTGTCTGTTTGTGTGTTATACAAAACGGGAGAGCCACAAACGTTACACTGCTCAACAAATATTTGAATCCGGTTCTCTGAAACTTTAGCATTTTAGAACGCATATCTAAACTATCCCGTGTCAAATGACAGCAGCTGCTTAATAGATTTGTGTGTTGAATACCGAAAAACTGAAAATAGTTGCCAGATAGTTGGAGTTAAGGCTTGCAGTTGATGGCTCGAGATCTGGGAGCTATCTATCTTAGTGAGTCTATGCTGCCAATGTTGCTTTGTAAGATATTTTTATATATTGGAACTTTAATTTAAATTAGCTTTCAAAGCTATTGGATATAATATAATATAACTTAATTGAACATCATGTTAATTAATTTAATATAATATTGGTGGACTCAAAAGTTCTGTCTTTAAAGCTTATTGTAATGTATTAAAGAGCTTTTAAGATTGAAAGCTTATATCACGCTAGATTATTATTTAGTTTAGTAGAAACTTTATGAAGAGAAGCTTTCAATGCTTTTTTTTCAATATTCATTGAGCGCAGGCTTTGTTCTGACTTTGTGCTAAGACTTAAAAATTGAACCGAAAGCATCGTTGATTGAAAGCACCTAAAATATATTTTTTCACAATACAAAAATAAATCATTAAATAATGAATATCTAATTATTATCTTACTAATAACTTTGGTAGCATTGAAATAGTTATTTATATTGTGATAATAATAAAGAGGTATCTAGTAGTCGAGCATTTCAAAAGTCTCCTTCATAGGGCAATTAATCCAATGATCACGTCGACGCCGCTGGCAGCAAGTGTCATTGTATTTTGAGCACTTCGTTCGGTTAACAACAACAACAACCAACAGCCGACAACAACAATAACAACAAAAACCAACAAGCAACAACAACAACAATTGACAACCACAGTTTGGGCCACCGTTGCAGGCAATGCATTCAGATTGAATTTCAATTGTGCGCATTTCATCAAAAGCTACTGCTGCTGGTGCTGCTGCTGCTGCTGCTGTTGCAACTGGAGGCAGTAGCAATTGTTGCTGCAGCGGCAACAATTTTTATGGCTGGGGCCTTGGCGCCAGGCATTTTTGATTGGCGGCTACGTTCAGCGACTGACATCGGATACAGGACACTCGCGCTGCCAAGTGCCATGAATGATGCAAGCCCGATCGGGCCAGACAACAATTATGGCATAAATTTCTACGAAAATATGCAACAACCAAACCAGCAACAAAAGTGAAGAAAGAGAGAGAGAGAGAGAGAGAGAAAATGCTATTTCCAGCTAATAAATAAAAGCTGATTTGCTTTTAGCTTTTTAGCGAATGCTGTGCTGTATGTGTGTGTGTGTGTGCGCGATTTTTTCTCCTCTTTCTGGCTGCCCCACAGTGCCAGTCGGACAATGGACTAACCGAATTTCTAACCAAGAAACTGGCAATAAAATAAAGCAAATAATTTAAATGCGGCGCTTCAAAGGTAAATATTTAAACACAACAACAAGACCGGTGTGTGTATGTGTGTGTGTGCGTGTGTAAGAACATATATGTATAATACTATGGTTTTTGTCTATCTTTGTATGTGTGAATACATCTCTCTCTCTCTATCTCTCTCTCTTCCTCCCTCTCTCTATCTCTCTCTCTTCCTCCCTCTCTCTATCTTTCTCTCTCTGTCTCTCTCTCTCTCTCTCTCTGTGACTAACTGTCTGTCTGTGTGTGTGAGTGTTTCATAGCACAACACGACAACTTAATTATTCAATCGATAAACAAATGACACGAAGCCAGAGAAGATCGCAGATCTGAGATCGTTGGCAAAGAGCTGGCGACAGTGGCGAAGGGGGTGGGGAGGTGGGAGGGGCGAAGTGGGGAGTCCGTCTGGCCTGTTATCACGATCACGATTTGTAATTTATGATAAATGTTGGCAATTCCATTAATAAAATTAAATAAAGCTCATTAGCTGGCAACAAACAAACGAAATAGCATTTTTTTTTATTTCCAAAATATATTTGTTTTTATTTTATTTTTTTTTTTTATTTATTTCTTTTTTGTCATGCGCAAAACGTGTCGAGCTAACGAAATTCAACAGTAGCTCGAAGCTCGAAGCCGAACTACGTATGCCCTATACTCGATTCTACTATTCATTTTATGATATTTTTTGCAATTATTTGCAATTATTCTTGTTTTTAATACTTTTAACAAATTTTTTTTAAACTTTGCTCTTACAGTTTTGGTTTTGCTTAATTTTTGAACCATTATTACTATCACTAGTAGCAGTATTCTGTTTATCATTATCATTATGCTTATCTTTTCTCAATTATCTATTATTTTCATAATGAAAATATCCATGGAACTAGATCAATAGAAGAAACTAGCGAACAGCATAAAGACAAAAATTCTTGTAGAAGAAGTTGCCTAAAAAGTTATTGCTGCATATTGGGATCTGGAAACTTATTGAGAGAGAGAGAAGGGTTTCTTCAGTAGGCAAGCGGCAATGGCGAATGCAGTCCATACCAATCTGACCTGACTGAACTCGTATCTCGACAATCTTATTATCACCTTCATACTATATTATAGCTATACTACTATTATATATATCTAGTATCATCATTATTATTATAATCATTACCATTTCCCACATTATCCATGACATTGTCAATGGACTCGCGCTCTGTTGCTTAGAGTATCGAAAGATTTTTTGTGAGGCGCCTGTAGCAGGCGCCGTTATAAATTAAATTCAAATTGAATGAAAAAGCCCAACGTGACAATAAAATTCCAGTTTCTGTGTCTCTGTCCAGTGTCCAGTTGCCAGTTGGCTGTTGCCCAGTTCTTTGGTTTCCCGTTCTCGCAGTTGGCAAATATTTCCCAAACACAGCTGCGGCAAAACATGAAAGATCCTCACAAAATTAGCAAGCGCCGCCATATGACAATATGCTAAATACACTGCAGACTATCTCTCTCTCTCTTTCTCTGCCTCTCTCTCTTTCTTTCTCTTCGTCATACTCGCTCTCTCCTCTATGCCGGCTGTCGCCATCCGATTGCCCATTATGCTGCAGTGCGTCGGCTGGCGGGCGCCACATTTAATTATCAATCAATCACATTTGACGGTTCCCTCCATTAAATGTCAGCCAATTGATTGAATTTTTTGTTTGGAGAACGACAAACTGCTGCGCTGAGCTGAGCCAATGGCTTGGCTATGGCTATGGCTATTATGGCTGCAGCTATTACCCTGCTCCTATGCTCCTGCTCTTGCCCCTGGCTCTGCCCCCGCCTCTGTCTCACTCAGCCACTCTCTGCACTCGCTCATGATTGATCAATGCCGTTGTCTGCCTGCGCTGATTGATGAACTGCATGCAAGTGCCTCGCAATTGGTATTTTGCAGCCTGAAGCTCAGCTCCACTCAGCCAATCTCTGCTCCTCTCAGATGGAAAATAGTATTTAAATCGTGAAATCTGCATGGAAATGCTAAATCCATGTTGATAGTCTTGTTGGCCCCCCATAGCTTTTATTTCTCTCTCAGACTGGGCAAATAGACCTATTGACTATTGCCTATTTAAGTATAATCTTATACTTAGAAATCAATTCGCCTGATCCGATTCGCCTGATCCCTCTATTTCAAGAGATGAGTCCGTTTCAATTATTATTAATTATACGTATTCAGGAAACTGAAATGAGTAAATTGGTTTTTTGAAACGTCCGTCAGTCCGACTATCCGTCGCTATTTAAGCTAGAGACTTAAAATTTGGTATATATTCTTGAATATACCCGCGTCTTATCAAGTGTTAAGATTTTTTCAATACGTCTACTTGGGGCGTGGCAAATCAGAAAAGGCTATGCTCAGAAAATTAACTATTTAGAGGGCTAGAGACTTGAAGCTTAGAATGTGCTAAAAATTCAAAATAAAAATGCAACATTATAGATAGGCTAGATCTTTTTACTTAAAATACATACAAATAGCTGGAAAACCTGGAATATACTAACAAAAGAAGCCTGGAATATACTAAAATATACTAAATGAATGGAGTACATCAACATCATACCACTTACAAAAATAAAAAGCCTATAGAAATGCGATATTAGACAAAGAATTTTAATTACAAAAGATACTTTTTCTTTTTCTCTCTCTCTCTCTCTCTTTCTTTCTCTCTTAGAAAGGCGTTACATTTTTTTTAATTTCGATAAGTATCGATCAACTTCTCTTTCAGCCGATACATTTATCTCCATAGGGCCTTTATAAATATATTTCCTTGGATTATAAAATCGTAATGAAGGGGCGGTAGGTGGGGAAAACATAAGCTAGTTTCTTGTTAGCAAAGGGCTAGCTACAGATGAATACATATATTTAGATCATACCTATCATGTGATAGATCGTTGACTAAGCATGAGTTCGTTATTAAGCGAAGTTCGTATTATTCTGGTGAATCATTTGGAAGAGCATTTGGTGACCCACGCTTCGCATGATCTCACATAGTTTCTCTTATTAGGCTGTTTTCCTCCATTGCCAATTTCACTCTAGTCCAAATTTGATTTAGCTCCATTGAGTACACACACACACATATGCATAGACTTCTTATATGCTTATTAAATTTATTATTATTATAAGTATATACATTTGTTTACTTTTTGTCAATGGCGTTGGCGTTCCAAAATTGACATTTGTCAACAGCTTTGTTGACGCTTTGCTTAATTTATTGGCCACGTTTTGTTGTTTTGTCGCTTTACATTTGGCTCGGCCGCTCGATCACATCATCATCTCGATAATGATCACCAATAATGATTATCATTTGTGGGGCAAACACAACAAGATGCGAGCTGCGAGCCGGTGTGCTGGTAGCTCTACTGTTAGCTCATCTCGGCTTTGTATGCAAATAATGCGACCAAAAAGAATTTAACGAACGAAAAATGAAATACGAATAGAACAAAGATTCCAGGAAAGCAAATAAAAATAAACCCCGACTAGACCCTTTTAAGAATATTGAGATTCTTTTTTTCAAAATCAAGTAAATCTTAAAACTTATTCTCAAAATATCTCGGAGAGGCATACGCCTTATTCCTTATTATAACATTCGAATATCCAAAAGACTATATTATCTTTCTGCGTCCTTATCTGCATATTTCCTTCTTTTTCTCTCAATCTCTATATCTCTCTATCTTTCTCTCTCTCTCGCTCTCTTTCTCTCTCTCTCTCTCTCTCTCTCTCTCTCTCTCTCTCTCTACCTCGCATTAATATTTTTTTCTCCTGGTAATAATAATCTTATTCGTTTAATTTTTTTTTTTTTTTTTTAATTTTGCAAAGGTTCTGAAAGATTTGAACAAAATTTCAATCAATATTTTCTACACTTAACAATTTCCACAGATTTCGAGAGAAATCTATAATGGCTTTGGCTCGTCTAACAGTTTAAATGGCTTAAAAGCTATTCACAGATTTTCAGAACCGGCATTGCAATGATTTTAAAGCATTTTCTATAATGTTTGCAACACTTTGCCAAAGTCATAGATATTTATGTCCATAGAATTCCAAGATCTCACAAAGTTTGTAGAAGTTGTAGAGATCTATGAAAATCTGTGGAAATCCGAGAGCTCACTTAGATTTTTACTACAATTTCCTACAGCACTTTAAAAATTTCCCTAGTTTACCAAAATTTCCCAAAAAGCTGTTGTAAGAGTCCCATTAAACTACCAATTATTTTTGAGGCTTACCGTAGATCCTCAAGGATTTCAAAATGTATTCAACAATATCCACATCTGCACTTAATCGCTTTCAAGAAAGTCAACTATTCTTAAAGACTTCCATGGATGACTAAATAAGTTTAGGTTTACCCAATTTTTCGAAGAACTTACAAAATCTAGATCTATACATATTTAGAAATATTCTCAAAGATCATTTGCGAAGATCGTAAAGAAACTTCCCGAAAAATAAGTAGCGAAGTGTGTGTCTGTGTGTGTGTGCGTGGCTGTGTGTGTGTTCTACGCGCTCCATTGGATAACATCTGCCCACGAGCCATATGGCTAAATCGTTTAGAAAATGGCAAATTATGAGACGCAGATGCAGACGAAGACGGAGGATAAGATGAAGAGAGAGAGGAGAAGGGGGGAGTGGTGCTGTGCGAGGCCTGGCGGGCTTATAGAAAGATTTCACTTGGATGGCAAAGCAGCGACGAGACCAAAGCCAATTTGTACGCCTACCAGGCAGCACATACCTAGAGAAAGAGAGAGAGACAGAGAGAGAGAGGAGGGCGACAAAGAGAGGGAGAGAGAGAGAGAGGAAGTAAGAGACGTAGAGGAAGACCGACTCTTCCATATTACTGTGTGGCTTCATTCACATATTCTTTTTTTCATTCATGCGTCGTAGCTCCATTGAGACACACACACAGACACACACGCACACCAACACTCAGACACACACACACACGCACACCCAATGCGAGAGACACAGCTTTTATTTTTATGAATGAAATGAAACTTTGGAGCGTAGTAAAACGCGAAACGACGTGAGCAGCGAGCAGAGAGCCAAGAGAGAAGATGGGCCGGGAGGGACAGTGGAGGGGCAGGCTGACGTCTGCTCTGTCCAGATCGCACGTAACTCCAAGCACATGTGGATCTAATGTTGTTGTTGCTGCTGCCGTCTCGGGGCATATTTTAATTTCTTTAGTGGCGGGCGTCTCCGCGTCGGTGCCAGCGCATGTGGGCCGAAAATGTATTTTTTATGGCGACGTTTCAGCTTTTTTTTTCCTTATTTTATATATATATATTTTTTTTTAAGTTTTTTTTTTTTAAGTTTGTATCGCTCTTCAGTTCTGTTGTTGTTGGTGTACAACAAATGCAGGCCATAAATTTTGCACAGGCGTCGCTCGGGATGGCCACGGATCGTCAGCAGAAGAAGAGAAGGAAGGGGCGGACAGCAAGGGGTGTGCCATGTGCGGACAGAGGGGGGGCGCTGAGGGAGAATAGTTGGAGCAGTTGAACGCACTGCAGCCCACAAAAATACTTTGAAACAAATCATTTAATTTCTGTTTGTTTTTCTCTGCTGTGGCATGGAAACAATGTTGCTGATGTTGTTGCTGTTGTTGTTGTTGTAGCTGTTGCGGCTACTGGTCACAAAAAACATACGCAGCGTTTATTTTGACCATTTTTGGGTGCTGCTGGTGGCATTTATTTGGTCTGACGATGCCTGGCTTCGTGTATCTAACAAATACACAGAAGCTGTGTATCTGTATCTCGAGTTGTAGCTACAGCAACAGCTTCAACTAAAGATCCAATATGCTGTTTTGTGTCTGTATCTGTATCTCTACCTCTATATATATCTAGCTAGATGTACATGTTTCTGAGGGTGAAGCTGTATCTGTATCTACATATGTATATACATACATATGTCTAGCTTTATCTGTATCTATCTTTCTATCTCAAGCTGTGAATTAGTATCTGTATCTGTATCTGTATCTGTATCTGTATCTGTATCTGTATGTGTATCTGTATCTGTATGTGTATCTGTATCTGTATCTGTATCTGTATCTGTATCTGTATCTGTATATGTATCTGTATCTGTATCTGTATCTGTATCTGTATGTGTATCTGTATCTGTATGTGTATCTGTATCTGTATGTGTATCTGTATCTGTATCTGTATCTGTATCTGTATCTGTATCTGTATCTGTATCTGTATCTGTATCTGTATCTGTAATCTATAACACTAGCTACATGTTAATCTGTATCTACATCTTCAGATCTTCAGTATCTTTATTTGTATATCTCATTATATATATATTTAAATCTGTATCTGAAACTCTATTTGTATCTTTAGCTATACTTATATCCGTATCTGTATTGAAATCTCTAAGTATATGTATAAGTATGTCTCTCTCCCCACATTTGTATCTGTATCTTCAGCTGTATCTCTATATCTAGCTCAGTCTTTATAAGTGTTATATATGTATGTGGCTGAGATCACACAGGAAATTAACTTGAAATATGGCCACCGTTTTGCCTTACTTTAAAGCAACAATAAAAGAAACAATGAGCAGGGAAAAAAATATACAAAACAAAACAAAGTGCTGACACAACTCAGCAAATTGATGAGGCTGCCAGTTGGTAACATTTCAGAATTCAAATCAAAGTTAACTCTTCCAACTGAAATTACCGATTTGCGATTATACCAAAGTAAAAGAACAGATGTTAAAGCTAATTTTTAATAAAAATTGAAATACATTTCGTGTAAATTAAGTTCTAAATTTAAAGACAAATAAAGACAATACTTAGATAGAAGTTGACAAAACTTTAAAACAATTGTCATGAGAAAATTCTAGCTAAGCAAAAATTAACATCTATCTCAATGTGTTAAAATAGTAAATTAGGAATTTTAAATTGTTTAAATTATAATAGAGAATTTATTAAAAATTTGGCATTTCGTAGATATGTTTGTAAAAAATATATAAAATAAATTATCTTACGAGCATTATTTAGCAATCTTTAAATTTATAGTACACCGTTTAAGCGATCGTTTCCGAGAATTCCGAGATTATTTAGGTAGCGAAGTTTTAAAAATATTTGTATTTGTAAGCACATATACATATATACATATGTATGTATATAAATTATTAACTATCAAACATATTTTTTTCCATAGCAAATAGAAAACTAGACGAGATAAGCTAAGCTAAGAAAATGGAAAAACAGGGTATATTGGTTTCATTAAAAATGGCATAAAGTATATATTTCCTTGATCAGTGCGACGAGCTGACTAAGCATGGACCTGTCCCTCTGCTCGTATGAGTGAACGCATCGATCTCAGAGCCAATAAGAACTAGACTCCCTGTATATCAAATTGTATGAATTGTAAATCTTATCAAAAAACAGTTATACAATTATATCACGTTCATTTTTACAGGTAGACTCTCCAAATTTTTCTTGTTTTCTGTCATGTCTATTTCATATGATTTCCACCCCTTTCCTATCATATTTGCGAAGAAACAAACTTATTTAAAGTATTAGAGACTTGTGGCTTGGCAAATGTAATTATCACATTCTGAAAGTTTGATTACCAAAAGAGTTATTCAACAACTAATGGTTCAGGGGATCTCGCAGTCGAGCAGTCTCAGCTATAACAGTTTTATTTATTATGCAATGCGATTTCTTAAAATTTTTTTTGCATATATGTATGTATATATAAGTAATGAATGGAACTAATGGTTATATGAGTGCATTTGGAGCACATTCTGTATGCGATACTCACCCGAGGATTATTGTTGTTTCTTTTTTCTATTATATATTTGCGTTTATTTATTTATTTTATTATTTAAATTTTTTCCTCTGAATGAAGCCCGCAAAGATGTCAACCGCAAATGCCGACGTTCTTGCTGTTTGTAATCATGATGATAATGCTGATGCTGATGATGATGTCAGGTAAATACTGTGGGGAGCAACGGCGATTTGGGTCGTCTGATTCGCAGCACACAAACAAAAAATAAAAAATATAAAAAAAAAAGCAAAAAAAAATTTCGAAAAAAAAAAAAAAACAACTATAAGAAGTGAGATAAATATGTTTGCGCCGGCGATGACTAACCGATTTTCAATATTGAATTAGTTTTCGTCACTTTATTAATTCGATTGTTGTTGCTGCTTCTGTTGTTATTGTGATTGGCGTTTTATTATTATTATTATTATTGCTGCTACGCATGCGCCACACGCGCTGCTCACAATAAAAAAAGGCGTGAAACAAAAACAATGTGAGAACTAAATTGCACGAGCTCAAATTAAGTTACGAAAAAAAAACCCATTAAAACGCAAAACAATCAAAAGAAATGAACAACAAATTCAAAGAAGAAAACAACAAAACAAAATGCGTTTGGCGCGCGATTTGTTTGGGTTTTTTTTTTTTTTGTCGTTTGTTTATCGATGTCAATTTCAATTTCAATTTCAATACGATGCGAAGCGATTCGACTGCGAGTGCTTGTGCATACACTAATACACACTCTCTCACACACACACACACGCGCACACACACGGACACGCCGGCGCAGTCGCCGTTCAGACTCAAACTAAGTGAAAATTGCAAGCGGCCACTCGTTTTATTCAAAGGAAAGATTGGGGAGCCCAGACAGAGTCACAGCCGTAGCCCAATAAGCCGAACCACAGCCGGCGCACGATCAAGCTAAACCAGCGCACGAGCGAACGAACAAACAGACGAACGAGCGAACGTGCGAGTGAGTGTTCGGTTGATAGCGTCGACTTCAGCGCAGCGCAGCTCCCGCAATGAATTTTGCTGACGGCAGCGACGCGACGCGACGCGGCGCGAGCTCTCACTCAATGGTCAGCGGCGCTAGCGTCGGCGTCTAGATGCCGCGCCAGCTGCATGTGACCCCCAGCGAACACCCCACCAAAAGGAAATGTAAGTGCAGTCGCTGTAGTTGTTGCTGTTGCTGTCGTCGTCGACGTCGCTGCTGGCAGTGACCCTGCCACTGTGGCCCATTATCAGCATTGTCATCAGGCGACTCTGCTTGAAGCTTTTGTTGTTGTTGCAATGCGTGGCGCTATCGACGAAGCAGCATACACACACACACACATACATACATACATACAGATGTATACATACATACATACATACAGATGTATACATACATACATACATACATTGTATGTACAGTTTGGCAAGAAAGTGTTTACACACAGGGAAAAAATTTGAATTTTTTACTTTGAAGCGAAATAAAAGCAGTAAGAATATGCATATTCAATTTTTTTTAAATGAAAGTAGGTATATTAGACTATAAACTATATTAGTAAGTAAAAAAAATTACAATATGTTTCCATTAACAAAAGAAAATAACAAAAAACAAAAGAAGTAACAAAAATCAGCTGACAAGAAAGTGTTTACACAACTAAAACAATTAATTCATTATAATGTTTTAACTACTTTTTAGTTATAACTAATACTTTTTTTGGCCACCGTTGGCATCTATGACTGCTCCCAAGCGTCTATTCATCGATTGGACCAAGTTTCTGACATATTCCACTGGGATATTTCGCCATTCCTCCAAAACAATGGTTTTCAGCCCAGTTTTATTCTTTGGATGTCTCTTGGTGGGTAAAACTGCCACAGAGATTGGCCAAATGTTTTTGATTTTTTGGAAAACAGTATATAATATACTAAGCCGTGCAAAAAAAGAGGATAGGCTTGAGTTAAAGGTTAAAGGTTAAAGTTAAAGGACACCCTCATCTATTATCACCCAGGGCAGAGCGAATTATGCTCAGAAAAATGGACGAGAAACCAACTATTTTGACCAGGATGGTTGCCAGTGAGCTGAAGGAGGAGTGTAGAATAACCATTTCCCGGGAAAGTGTCAGAAGAGCACTAAAAAGTAATGATCTGTCGTCCCGACTAGCCCGGAAAAAAAAACTGATGTCGGCAGATCACGCTCAAAAGCGTCTAACGTTTGCTAAAATGCACGGAAATCAGCCAGATTCATATCGGGATGATGTAATATTTTGCGATGAATCCAAAATGATGGTATATTATAACAATGGTCCAACTAGAGAGTGGGGCAAGCCCCTAAAAGCCCTCGAGAAGAAAAATATAATACCGACTGTTGATTTTGGGGGTGCATCTCAAGCAAAGCAGTTGGATATCTATGTTTTATTGAGAACACCATGGATGTTGGACAGTATTTTGACATTTTGCGCACACATTTAGTAACCAGTGCCAACAAATTTGGATTCTTTGTCAATGGCAAACCAACTATAAGGTTTTATCAAGACAATGATCCCAAACATAAGGCGCATATTGTGAGGTGCTGGCTACTTTATAACTGAAAAAATGTGTTGGATACGCAAACTAAAGGCCCGGACTTAAGCCTCATTGAGAATTTGTGGGCTTATCTGAAGAAGAGGACCGCCAAGAGGCATCCAAAGAATAAAACTGAGCTGAAAACCATTGTTTTGGAGGTATGGCGAAATATCCCAGTGGAATATGTCAGAAACTTGGTCCAATCGATGAATAGACGCTTGGGAGCAGTCATAGATGCCAACGGTGGCCAAAAAAAGTATTAGTTTTAACTAAAAAGTAGTTAAAACATTATAATGAATTAATTGTTTTAGTTGTGTAAACACTTTCTTGTCAGCTGATTTTTGTTACTTCTTTTGTTTTTTGTTATTTTCTTTTGTTAATGGAAACATATTGTAATTTTTTTTACTTACTAATATAGTTTATAGTCTAATATACCTACTTTCATTTAAAAAAAATTGAATATGCATATTCTTACTGCTTTTATTTCGCTTCAAAGTAAAAAATTCAAATTTTTTCCCTGTGTGTAAACACTTTCTTGCCAAACTGTATGTAATTATAATCATATCATGCATATCTCTTTTCTTCTTTTTTTAGTTCTTTATGATGCGCAGAAATTGTTGCCTTATCTCGCTCCAGTTCCAGAAACTGCCACGGAGCGACGACGAGGCGGCGCCGTCGCGGCGTAGTCAAGGACGACACCGTTAAATTGTGCAGCACAGCATTGTCGCCGGCGACGGCGCAAAAAGGGGAAGAAATTGTTTAAAATTATCACATTGTAAAAAAAAAAGAGGAAGAAGAAGAAGACAGACGGGATGTGCGCTGAAGAGGATCATTAACAATGCGCTGTGGCGCGCAAAAATAGCCACGAGCAGAACAAATCACATTATTAGTCGGCTTCGACGTCAGCGTCAGCGTCAGCGTCGACGTCGACATCAACGTCGTTGCACGTTATTTTTAAAAATTTGTTATGTGGCGCCCCGTTTGATTTTTAGGCGCCAAGCGGCGGCAAATTGTGGCGACACGTCTGCAGCGGGAGCAACAGCAGCAATAGCAGCAGCAACAACAACAACTACTACAACAACATGTACATATACGTAAACAAAGATACAAGATAAGCGCAATTCACGGAGAGGCGCGACAGCCAGCAGACGCCAGCTTCAAGACGCGTCGCGCAGCATCGCCAACGCCGCCGCCGTCGCCGCCGAGAGATCTCTCGATGGCGATGCCAACAGATATCAAGCACGTCTCAATCTCGATTCATTCAGGGCCGGGCCGAGCCGGGCCGAGCCGGGCCGCGACTTGGCCAGAAAGGTTTTTAATTTTTTTTTTTGCCGCCAACGCCGCTCAATTAACAATGAAAAGTCGGTCTGGTACGTCATAATATATTTTTATCTGATTACCAGGCAGTAGACGCCAGACTAGCCACAAATCGTGCGTTGGCACAAACACAACAAAACAACCACACACACACATATACATACATACGTGCACATATGGCTTACTCCCAAGCATCGTCATCATCCTTGCTATCTGTGTGCTTGTATGCGTATGTGTGTGTTTTTTTCACGTGACGATCATGTCAGATCTTTAATCAACAAATCTCACTTGTGGCGCCGCCGGCTCATCAATGTGACGCCACATGCGTTCATCTATGTATACATATATATGTATATATAAATATAAATACATATATATATATATATACATATATGTATGTGCGTACATAGTATGTTGTGTGGCGCCAACATTGCTAGGCGCCGCTCACATTTTGCAGCTGAATGCATTGTGCCACATTGTGTGTCCAGGTAGCATGGCCTATTGCCCATTTTTATGCTAGCTGCGCTGCTGACTTAGTTGCATGCTGCGCACTCCTTATTTGAAATTAAAATTTGAATCTACAATTGAAAATCAAACATGTTTTTACGTCCACCTGTGAATGGCAATTTGACTTGAAGAAGTAAACAAACTGCGAACAGCTGTGCATACCGTGACCAGGGGTCCACCAATTAAATAAAGTGCGTAATTTAATATGCAAACACTAAATATATAATATAGGCTTAGTGATACAACGACAAAAACTTTACAATATTCAGTGTACTCATAAACAAATATTTTATATTCCGTAATATTAAATTTACATAATAAACGTTTAGCTAGCGAACTTACACCAATCATTTTCAAGATGTAAATATTTCATGATTTAATATGATTCCTTTTGAACAAAAAAAAAAACTAAGGTGTTTTTATAATCCTCGAAATAATTAATATCAATGAATTGAAAAGAAGAAATAACTTCTTTTTGATGTTGATTTCTAATATGGTTAATATCAGTACTTTCTTGAACAATATTGCAAGAGCAACATCATCTGTGAGCAGCATACCAAATTTTTGCTTTCAAATGCGCCGCGCATTAAGTCAGCTGTCAAACAATTGGGTGGCAACTCTGTCCGCACTGTTACAGTGCGACTGTCAAAAACGATAAAAAAAAGTTGTCTGCTCGGCATTAAAAATTTCAGCAGCGCTGCTAAATATTTTCCAGCATATCGGTAAGTTTTGTTTAAGCCCGAACTAGAGGAGTGAGCTGAATTGGCAGGAGCGTTTTCAATTGGCAATCAGTGGCAGGCAGCCAGAAAGTAATATTTAGCTAAAAGTCGGTGCACGGCCTGCTTGCAACTTATGTAATTGCCCATAAATTGAATGTTGTTTGTGTTGTGTATTGATTTGTTGCAGAAAATATGATACGTGCACCGCTCGTGAAGGCGCTGGGCGCCCTCGGCTCTCCCACACACCAAATCGCTAGCCGAGCCGTGCGCACCAGCGCCGTATTGGCTCAGACACCGGCCAAGGCGCCCGAGAAAATCGAAGTCTTCGTCGATGATATACCCGTAATGGTGCTGCCAGGCACCACAGTACTCCAGGTGAGCCGCTGCAACTGCAGCCACAAATAGCTATTCCCAATTCTCCCTCTCTCTGCCTCTGATCCTCAGGCTGCTGCTGAGGTTGGCGTGGAGATTCCACGCTTCTGCTACCACGAACGCCTGGCCGTTGCTGGCAATTGTCGCATGTGCCTCGTTGAGGTGGAGAAGAGCCCCAAGCCGGTGGCCGCCTGCGCGATGCCCGTGATGAAGGGCTGGCGCATCAAAACCAACTCCGACTTGACCCGCAAAGCGCGCGAGGGCGTCATGGAATTCTTGCTAATGAATCATCCGCTCGATTGCCCCATCTGTGATCAGGGCGGCGAGTGCGATCTGCAGGACCAGGCCATGGCCTTTGGCTCCGATCGCTCACGTTTTACGGACATCAACTACACGGGCAAGCGGTAAGCTCTTAAAGAAGAAAACAAAAACCAAGCTGAATACTCATTCCTTCTTTCATCGCTTCAGTGCCGTGGAGGACAAAGACATTGGACCTCTGGTCAAGACAGTGATGACTCGCTGCATCCATTGCACACGCTGCGTGCGCTTCGCCTCGGAAATCGCTGGCGTCGATGATCTGGGCACGACTGGACGCGGCAATGACATGCAGATCGGCACCTACGTGGAGAAGCTCTTCCTCACCGAGCTCTCGGGCAACGTGATTGATCTGTGCCCCGTCGGCGCGCTTACCAACAAGCCGTACAGCTTCGTGGCCCGTCCCTGGGAGATCCGCAAGGTGGACAGCATCGATGTGCTGGACGCCGTTGGCAGCAACATCGTTGTGAGCACCCGCACCAACGAGGTGCTGCGCATCCTGCCGCGCGAGAACGAGGACGTCAACGAGGAGTGGCTGGCGGACAAGTCGCGCTTCGCTTGCGATGGCCTCAAGCGCCAGCGCCTTGTGGCTCCCATGGTGCGCATGCCCAACGGCGAGCTGCAGGCCGTCGAGTGGGAGGGCGCCCTGATCGCTGTGGCCAAGGCCTTGCAGAAGGCTAAGGGACAGGTTGCTGGCATCGCCGGCCAGCTGGCCGATGTGGAGGCGATGGTGGCGCTCAAGGATCTGGTCAATCGGCTGGACGGCGAGCTACTGGTCACCGAGCAGGACTTCATCAAAGGCAGCGGCATCGAGGTGCGCTCGAGCTACTTGCTCAACAGCACCATTGCAGGTGGGCGTCATGGGAGTACCCAGTGTCTGGCCAGCTTTTCATATGACTTCTGCTTTTAGGTCTGGAGCAGGCCGATGCTGTGCTTCTGGTCGGCACCAATCCACGCTACGAGGCGCCTCTGGTCAACACGCGTCTGCGCAAGGCCTACGTGCACAACGAGCTGCAGATTGCCTCGATTGGACCCAAAATTGATTTGTCCTACCAGCATAACAATCTGGGAGCCGATCCCAACTTGGTGAAGGACGTTTGCAATGGCTCGCACGCATTCTCCAAGGTGCTGGAGGGCGCCAAAAAGCCAGCCATCATCATTGGCGTCGACGTGCTGGAGCGTCCCGATGGTGCTGCCATCCATGCCACCATCTCCGAGTATTGTAAGAAGCTGAAGAAGCCAGTGAGTATCCGAGCAGTCAAGGCCTTAGATGGATGATAACTCTGGTTGCTTTTCGTTGCAGGACTGGAACCCCTTCAATGTGTTGCATAACAGCGCCTCCCAGGTGGGCGCCTTCGATGTGGGCTACCAGCCAGGCATCCAGGCCGTGTTGCAGGCTCAGCCCAAGGTGCTCTTCCTGCTGAACGCCGATGCCGGCAAGGTGACTCGTGACCAGCTGCCCAAGGACTGTTTCGTTGTGTATATTGGTTCGCATGGCGACAACGGGGCGTCCATTGCCGACGCCGTCCTGCCCGGAGCTGCGTACACTGAGAAGCAAGCGATCTACGTGAACACTGAGGGCAGGCCGCAGCAGACGCTGCCGGGCGTCTCGCCGCCAGGCATGGCTCGCGAGGATTGGAAGATATTGCGCGCACTCTCCGAGGTGGTTGGCAAACCGTTGGCCTACGACAATCTCGACGAGCTGCGTGCCCGCCTCGAAAGCTTGGCCCCACACCTAACGCGCCTCGGCGAGCTGCAGCCGGCTAGCGGTGGCGAGTCCGTCGCCAAGCCCGTAAGTACCCAACGAGTAGATGAGCGCATATAGAATCTCTGCTAATCTGGTTTCCGTCCACAGAGCATATCCATCAGCAGCACGCCCATCGATGTGAAGCAAAAGGAACTGCGCGACTATTTCATGACCGATGCCATCTCGCGCGCCTCCCCAACCATGGCCAAGTGCATATCGGCGGTCAACAAGCAGCAGCGGCAGGACGAGGCCAGGCGCTGCGCGGCCGTCTAAGCAGCGGCCGTGTCCCAACTACGATCTGATCTGATGGCCTATAACACACATATATTAAATAATTAATGTTGTTTCCATTATATTTTTTATTTTTTTTTCTAACTGCGTATCCAAACACTTTTTGCTCTTCGCTTATTGTCGAATACGAGCAGCGGGCGGAAGTGCGGAAACGGAAACGGAAATGGAAATGGCGACAGATATTTGAATAAAAAAAAATTATGGAAAAGCGTTGTGCAGGAAGATAAACAGTTATGCCGGGGGCTCCGAGCACTTTGTAAATGTCAAGAATTTGTTTAAAACAAAAAAAAAATGAAGCACTTATACAACTTGCAAATAGGAAAATAAAACAAAAATACAAGAAATATATAGAAAATACGCGGAATCTAAAATAAACGTGAAGTAGACAAAAATACGTAACATTGTCTGTGTGTGTATGAGTGTGTGTGCGGGCGTATATATGATATACATATATATATTCGTATATCATCAATGTAGTTGCACAGAGAGCTTGTAGTTACATCTCTTTCTATTTATATAGCCCTCTCGCTTCTGCACTCGCACTACTCTAATCGGTTGCCAAAAAGAGAGAAGCTGCTCTTACTAAGTAGTATCAATATTTATAGAGATATGCTTGATCTACAACTATAAATTGTAAGGATCTACTAAGATCTATATCGATAGAGCGTAATACCGAAGCATATGTACTTTGGGAATATTGGAACAACAGACTTCCAATGGATGCTGTCTCTACGAGCTACGTATATGTATAATTCTTAGAGCTGAGTATGATCTCAGGCTGCTCGGGAATATATGTATGTGTATACCTACAATAATTATATTCGTTACATAAACTACTCTATTGAATAATACAACCAATTTGTCTTGTATGTGGGTAGAAAACTTCTATTGTTCATATTTTTGTACCGTAAAAATACAGATTTATTTATTAATATTTAATCATCTTCATATAACATAATTTCGTAATTTTGAGTGCACACCGCACGGGGGCCGCTACGGCGGCAGGAGAAAGGGGGCGGATGCTGCGCTCAGTTCTACTGAAGCCGAAAGTCCTGCCCCTTCTCTTGGCCGCCTTCCTGATAGTCGGCTGAGCTATTGTGTGTGTGTGAGTGTTGTGAGTGATGTGTGTGTGTGCTTGTGTGTGTGCGCATGTATGCATGCATGCTACTATCGAATCTAAATTAAAACTTGAACCTTTATCGCTAAGCTGTAACAACTCTCAAATTCGTTGGTCATATCACGGCATCTCCTCAGCCTAACCAGAAGCGAGTGTGTGTTGGGGCGTGCTTTCCTATGTCGGGGTGTACGTGTGCGTGTGCGTGTGCGAGTGTGGGTGTGGGTGTGGGTGTGCAGGCGTGTGGGTGTGTGTGTGTGTGGAGAAATACAATCTTATGGAACGTGGCCCCCCGTTTAGCTGCAGCAGCTGGCGGGCGTGGGATCCAGACCGGAGCGCTTGGTGATGCTCAGACGTGTGAACTCCTCCGCGGTGGTCGGATGGATGCCCACGGTGTTCATCAGCGTGGGGATGGTCAGGCCTGACTTGAGGGCGGCGGCAAAGCCCTGGATGACCTCGCCGGCCACCGGTCCCAAGTAGTGCAGTCCATAGACGCGCTGCTCGCCGTTGCGCTGGGCCACAGCCTTCACATAGCAATAGCGCACGCTCTTCTGCGGTATGAAGAACTCCGTGGGCTTGTAGTAGCCGTGGAACACCTCGATTTCTTCAGCACCGTATAGCTTTATGGCATCCTCCTCGCTGAGGCCGACGCAAGCATACTCCAGCGGAGTGAACACAGTGGTGGCCACATCAACATAATCCATTCGCAGCTCAGAGTCCGCATAGAGGCGGCGGGCGAGCAGGCGGCCGGCTAGGACGGCGACGGGCGTTAGCTCCGGCTTGCCATAGATGATGTCACCGACAGCATAGATGTGCGGCACATTGGTTGTCTCTTCGCAGTCCACCTGGATCTTGTCCTTGTGTGTCAATACGCCAGCATTGTCCAGATTCAGGTCATCGACCAGTCCCTTGCGGCCAATGGCCCACAGGACTGTGTCGAAGACGTCGCTGTCCACCTCGCCGGTCTCCGTGTTCTCGTACTTGACCAGCAAGCGGCCGTCGGACTGCTTCTCGACAGACAGCGGCACCGTTTTGCGCAAGAATGGAATGCCGCGCTCCTCCATGGCGGCGGCCACCAGATTAGCCATCTGCTGATCGAAGCCGCGCAGCACAATCGAACGCACCATCACAGTGGGCTCGTAGCCGAGTCCCTTGAGGAAGCCGGCGCACTCCAAGCCAATGTCTGGAAGTTGTCAAATAGAAAGGCAATTAAGGAAGGCTGCATGGATTGGGGGTAAGCTCAAGTCGACTTACAGCCAGCGCCGACGACCAAGGTCTTGCCAGGCTCATGGTCCAGGCTGAACAGATCATCGCTGGTGATGCCGTACTCAACCGCTCCAGGTATATTCGGATAACGGGGACGGCCACCGACGGCAATCACGAAGGTCTGGGCGGTAATGGTACGCTCGCCGCCCTTCAGCTTGGCAGAAATCGTGTGCGAGTCCACAAAGGAGCCGAGTCCATTGATGTACTCGACTTTTCTGCAAGGAGAAACCAGGATGGTTAACAGAGACTCAAATGATGACGAGATCGATCGTGTCATACTTGTCGCGCAGATCGACGCGAGTCACCCAGTTGACGGACTTGATGTGATTCTGCACCGCGGTGACGAGCTTGCTCCAATCGGGCTTGATTTTGTCGTCGACATTCCAGCCGTAGGCGGCTGCCTCGTGCACGGCCTCGCCCAGGAGGGCTGCCTGATGCATGAGCTTCTTTGGTATGCAGCCGACGTTGACACAGGTGCCGCCGACGCCCCACTTGGTGCCCAGGGGAGTTGGCTTCACGAAGTCCAGGCAGGCGACGCGTGCGCCATGCGCTACAGCCTCCTTGGCGCAGGACAGGCCACCAGAGCCGCCTCCAATAACAACCAGATCATAATCGTAGTTTCCTGTAAATGCAAAAAGGGTAGCAAAAGTCAATTAGCAATCAACTCGACTTGGCAATGGAGCAGGCCGAGCTACCCTTCAGCAGCTCGCTCAGCTTGCTGGGCCTCTGCTGCCTCTGGCGCAGTCGTATATCCATGTAGGCCGAGCGATATATGCTGCGTCCCTCAGCGGGCCGCTCGTCCGCTAGCGAGGCGGGCACAAACTCAAATAGATGCATTTGGCCGGCCACTGCGGCATCGACTGCGCCTCGCTTTACTCCAACGAGCAGCTGGAGTTGTTTTGATTGTGATTCTGATTATGATTTGCGATTGTGATTGTGATTGTGTTGTGTTGTGTCCTCCCGGTGTTTAACTATGCACGTGTGTGCCTGCCCTCCGCAAATCAAAGTGGAACAATCATTGTCGGCCCCGCCCTGACCTGAGGTTTGCTTTGGAATCCAATACGCTTGCCATGGCAACGACAACCGACTCCCCGACTCCGCGACTCGCCGACTCCACGACCCGACGACGATTCGATTCGTGTTTGTGGTCGGCGGCAGGTCGAGGGGGATTCTAGTTGGATGGGGCGGCCAGAGAGCAGCCAGCCGAAAAGGTGTTGCCTAATTGGCGGTTGCTTGTATCAGAAGTGTGATATCTAATTATATTTCATTTATCGATTCGCTCCGTCTATCGATATAACAATGAACGACGGAGTTGTACATAAATAAATATTAATTTTAGAAATTATAGAGATATATACAGAGATCGTAAAGATAAAAGCGTTTAGCGTTAATGTGTATCAGAAGTGTGATATTCAATTATATTTCATTTATCGATTAGATCCATTTATCGATAGAACTAGGAACGACAGAGTAAATGAAGATCTCTTGTGAAATATGTACATATATTGATATTACAGTTTACTACAACTCAAGAGCGTTTCGTAAACAAATTGTATAATATATATTTGCATATTCCGATATTTCTAAATGGCTAAAAATACAAATCATCCAATTGCTTGGCCTAGGCAAAAGTCCAATTAGAGCGGAACGATTCTGATAAGCGTAAGCAAATCAAATATCGGAACGAGAAAATAATAAAGTGTGGAAAGCTTATCGAAGCGTTATAATGGAATCAACTCTAGAACAACTATTTATGATAGAAATATGTGAAAAAATGATCATTCTTTGTACATACATATGTATACTATATATGCACATGTCTGGCGAATACATACATGCATATCGTATCGTGTCGAGGTTTAGCTATGGCTTATTGATATACAACAATAAAATATGCATAAATGATAGAAAACGACATGCCGAAAGCTAATTAAATTACGTGCTGCTGATAAAGCAGTCAGCTCTTGTAGATACCCCCCGTTCCGGCACTCCCCTGACCGGACAACCAAAAATTTCCTTGTTAGCACCAAACAACAAACACGTCACCAACTAGTTGACATTTACGATGCGAGCCCAATGGGAAGGGTATGCCAAGTCACGATTGCATTCCGATACGATATACAAACTCACGATGACGGTGTGCTAATGAAAACGATGATAGTGATAGGCATAGTGACGTAATCGTCCGCTCTCTGCGCGCACCAAGAGGATGTGCTGCTTGTGAAATATCTGCTGGGAGCATTCAAATTCTCGAACATTCGACTTAAGTGGATCTTGCAAGATGCCTAGGAGAACGGCAATAACTTGCCATCCAGCTGCAGATATGGTTGTAATTACAGTTACGGTTAGAAAGCTGTTACCGTTTGCCCTCGAGCTGCCCTCTGCTGCCAAAATCTTTCTCAGTCGCGATCGTGACGCTGCAAAAATTGTTGTGTTTTTTGGCTTTATGGTGAGGATCAGAAATAATCGATTGACGGTTCGATAAGCTAATCAGACGATACGTGCGTAGCGGAGCGAGGGAGCTAAACAGTTATTATACAATAAGAAAAAAAAACCATACACACAATCCAAATATGTGGCTTGAGAATGTGGTGGTACCAGAAGAACAGATAAAAAATAGCGGGAATTACGTTTGATCGATAGAAGAGCAAGAGAGAGAAAGAGAGAGAGAGAGTTGCAATTACTTCTTTGGCACTGCGGCTTTCGGTGTGTGTGGGGGAGAGGGAAGCGGTTGTTGGCTGGCTGGCTTACCTCGTACTGGTTTGACCTTGCGCACGGGCTGTTGGTACATGGCCTGCCGATCGCAGTGCGGATGGTTAAAGGGCGGCACATTAAGCCCGGTGTCGCTGGTTGAGCTCTCGAGCGAGCTGCGGCCGGTCTGCAAAGTTTTGCCCGGATTGCGTCCAGACTGTTGCGAAGTACGTCGAGCGCCCTTGTCCATTATTGTTGTTTGATTTCGTCGTTGTTGTGATTGAAAATTATTGAGTATGTAGTGTGAACTATTTGCAGCACTTGTTTTTGTCGTGCTTGACATTAAAATCGTCGCATGCTGGCGTACCAGCGTTATAGAGAATCTCGAATTCCACAGCGTGAGCGACATGATGAATGTGTATATACAATGTTTATATTACCGCTGAATCACGTTCCCCGGTGGTGCACAGTACACCGCGGTAACCACTTGATTGCTTCTTTGAGTCTAAAGTTATCAAGTTGTTTGCGGTACACGATCTTAGCAAAGTTTTCAGTTTTGTTGGCGAAATCACAGACACATAAGAAGTAAAAGGAAAAAAACAGCGACGTCGTTGCTGCTCAGCGCTTGGAATGATTGGAAAGTGTGGGCAGCGACGCTCGCTACGTAACAGCAACAGCGACAGCGCAGCTGTATGCGAATGCGCGTCGAAAAGAGAATTCGATGTAGATGGCGGCAATAGCGGCTGGCATAGGGTCGCCGAGCTGTTTGGCTGACCATTGAAAAGAAATTCGTGCTCAAATTATTTACATAATTTGCATTCAAATAAGACACTGGAAAGAGCAACAGTTGGCTGCAACAGTCAGGGTTGCCACCTGGCCCAACTGGCAATCCTATCGAGTATGTATTTGGGTTTTGCGTATGGCTGGCAACTCTGTCAGCTGCCGGCCGCTGTGTAGAAGAGTTCGCATTTTTGCTTATTGGGAAAACATACACACACACATGTTAGAGATAAACGTAATTAAAAGCAGCGTAGCCACCCAGCGCCTCGTGAAGCAACAATAGTGTAGCAGCTTGTGTCGTTAGTGTCAGTTATAAAGTTTCGACTGTTTATTGTCGCCGCTTAATCGCTCAAGTGCAAATAAACGATTAGATTTCCAGTGAAAACTATTGCACTGCACGATGAACTCAATACTCATAACGGGCTGTAATCGCGGTTTGGGGCTGGGCCTCGTGAAGGCATTGAACAAACTGCCGGAGCCACCGCAGCATCTTTTCACCACATGCCGCAATCTGGAGCAAGCCACGGTAAGTAGTTTTGTCTAGTCATGTCTCAAAGGGGTGACTCATGCATCCCCCCCACATCGAAACTACGCGAATAATTAACAAAACTGGCTACAGCAACAATATACATACATATGTATAACCCGTAACGCGAGGGAGACAGCAGAAATATTCTTGTCTTGTGGCATCACTTCTTATTCCGCTACTTACACTCACCTTTACCTTGCACGGGCGCCATGTTTTGCAGTTTGGGCAAGTGTTTTAAGCTAACGAACAGGATCAGCAATAGCTTCCAAATATTTGAGGAAATCGGTTATCAGTTATACTGAAGATGAACACACTCAGTACGGCACTTTAACGGTTAACAAAAAATAACAAACTTGTACTTGTCGAATAACAGTTAGCCAGCTACTGCTCTCCCGCGATACTCTCGCCAGCGAACGCAAATGCGAAATAAGCGGTAAACTTTTTGCTATTGCTTTTACGCTTTCGGTTCGATGCTTTGGTCGGTCTTTGCAGCTTATATTCCAGTTGTGGAAAGCACGAACTATCGATGTATCGACGAACGTGAGTATCGATACTTTTGAGTTTGCAATGCGACTATTACATTAAGTTGGCCGCGTTCCACGGCATGAACATGCCGCGAGTTTTGAATAGTACTTTATTAACATTAACATTGGTCTGATTTTACTTTTAGGATCTAAAAAATCTGGCCAAAGAACATTCTAATATTCATATATTGGAGATTGGTAAGTGGATGCAGTCGTGCGTTTAGCCCAAACTAACATTCCTGCTCTCCACAGACTTGAAGAATTTCGATGAATACGACAAGATTGTTAACCAAATTGCTGAGGTGACCAAAGATAGTGGCCTTAACGTGCTCTTCAACAACGCTGGCGTTGCACCCAAGTCTGTGCGTCTCGGCGCCACCAGGCAGCAGGATCTGATTGATACGCTGCACACCAATACCGTGGTGCCCGTAATGCTGACCAAGGCCTGTTTGCCGCTGCTTAAGAAGGCGTCCGATGCCAACGAGGCGGAAAGCATGAGCGTTAAACGTGCGGCAATAATCAATATGAGCTCAATACTCGGCTCCATCAAGTCCAACACGGATGGCGGCCTGTTGCCTTACCGCGCCTCCAAGGCTGCCCTCAATGCGGTCACCAAATCGATGAGCATTGACCTGGCACCCCAAAAGATTCTGTGCGTCAGCTTGCATCCCGGCTGGGTGCGCACCGACATGGGTGGCAGCAATGCTCCACTGGATGTGACCACGAGCACCACAAAGATTGTGGAGACCATTTGCCAGTTCAACGAGTCGCACAACGGTGGCTTCTATCAGTACGATGGAGCAGAGCTGCCCTGGTAGAGCCAAGCGCCATAGTTAGCGTCTACACAGATCATATATCATATGTATATATATATATTTTGTTGCTATCTATGTAAATTATTGTTGATGCTAAAACAAATGCGTGGAAATCATAAGCTTGTTTTACATCCACAGCTGACGTGGCATTCGGGGCAGCCGTGCCAGCCCTGCCGACGAAATCTCAGTTAGAAGAGCTCCAGCGCAGGTCAGAGCATCGGCGGCTGCGATGATTGGGGCTGGCCATCGCCTGGTCCGTTCATGGGGTATGCAACGCGTTTGCGCAGATCGAGCCGAGGTCGTCGATTGCCGCTGTCTCCACTCACTGGCGGCGGATCGTTCCAGCCGGGCGTGAGTGAACCTGAGGTTAGGCGACAGAAATCTGTTAACCAATGACTTCTTTTAGACTTGCCGTCGTTCAATTTACCTGGAAATGCACCACTGGGGGCTATTGTCTGCCCCATGGGCGGTGGTGGCTGCTGCTGTGCTGGCGGTGGCGGTGGCGGTTGCGGTGTCATGTCTATATTCACTTTGAATTTTAAATATCCAACTATACACGGTTTTCCGCTATTGTTTCGCAGCCAAAACTTGGTGTATTTGCGCTTATTGTTGTTTTTCTCCTTTCGCCAAGTGTCAACAAATTTGTGTGCGCAGCAACTTTCACGCGCGAGCAATGCTGCGCGCAGCCAACTTCAAGTGAGAGCGCGAATTGCGCACAGCCAACTTAACACATTTGGATTTTGAAACGTTAATTTGATTAGGGAATGTTACAAATTGCCATCCTCAGACAGGTTGGATAGCCAACAGAAGGTGTTTGCAGATTTCATTTGTTTGGTTAACTGTTTGCTTGGAAAGCTGGGCATAATTTTAATTTCATATAAGGGTCTCTAGGTGTAGTTTTTTTTACCTCGGCAATACCACTGACCAAAGACCAGAGTGGCAATACATAGACTGTTGATGGCAAAACTTGCGTTCGTTACAGTGTGTCTTACCTATGAAAAACATTTTAAAGGTATTCTTATATAAGTAAACCCCTTTTTCCTATATGATTGCAGCAGCTTCAGGCAATGCAGCATTTGATAAAAAAAAAACATTTTTAATATTGCCTTATGCGAGTGGTCGTAACGAAAGACAGAGGTATTAAGCTGAAATTTTTACATTCAACTTGTTAGCCCATTGACGATATCAGTAGCTGCATCACATTAGCCTCGCAGAATGTATATACATATAGTAGTTAACCATTAACTACTTTCATTCAGCTGCATAATAAACAAAAAAAAACAGACTTTGCTCGTTACTTTCGATAAATTGCATTGAAATTGTAGGCCCAGGCAGCTGGATGTGAGCGCAGCCAACTTCAAGCATGTGTGTTTATTAAGCGCAGCCAACATAATGCATTTTGAATTTTAGCACGTTAATTTGATTAGGAAACCGTTACAGAAAAAAAAACAGCACAGAAGCCATAAAGCAAAACAAACAGGGAGAGGTATATAGGGAGAGAGATATGCCAGGAACGTTGTGAAGCACCTCTTAGTATTACCTGTATATATAGAAAATACAAAATAGGCTTTTATTCTTTGGTGGTAAATAGAGTTTGTTTAAAAAATTGATTAGTGAGAAATAATGTAGACATAATTTAGTATTGTCTCTCCGTACTTAATACATGATCTGTGTAGAATTTGTTGCTTCTCTGGCATCTTACAATAGCCGCTGTCACACGCACAAGAGTCTTGAGTCTAATCTTGTGCAGTGGCCAGCAGCTGCAATAAGCACCGTTCCCAATGGATCTGGATTCTATATACTTGTATGATATATGCATATACATATATGCTCTGTATATGTGGTAGATCTAACACTCGCACTGTAGCACTTGAAAATTTGGACTGTTTTGCTGTGGCTGGACGAATTTACTGCTTGGCTCGGCATAGTTTACGCCATTTCGTGAATTGTTGAATTAATGATAAGCCAATAGGGACGACATATGTTCCGGTTCCCAATTCTAAGTATGCGGCACTCGTTTTAAATATTTAAATCGCCTGCGGCGATACGATTGTTGTTGTTGTTGTCGTTCTTTTTTTTTTTTTTTTTTTTTTTTTGTTATTGTTGTTTTTCCAATTTTCGATGATATTTTGTTGTATTCTTATTGATTTTCAATTGAATGCTTCAGTTTTTCTTGCTGTTGGGCTCCAATTTTCAAATGGAGTTCGATGAGCGCACAAAAAAAAAAAAGTTGTTTAAAAAATAAATGAATATATACATGCACAAATGGATGCATTTACATTTATATATATTGAATTTGTTTGGTGCTGTTGTCGTTGCTGTTTATGTTTATCCTTCTTTGTTGCTTTCACTGGCAGAAAAAAAAAAATAGTTGTTGCCGCTGCAGTTGCCGCTTAATTAACAATGTTTAACTGAGACATTGTTCTGGCCGCTTTGCTGCTTTTATAGTTGCATTCCTCGCCGCCGCTGCCGACGCTGGCGCTGGCGTTGGCAGCGCCGTCCGCATCCCTCGCATAGCAGCAGTCGTCGCATTGCTCGCCTTACCTGCTACCACACACACACACACACACACACACACACACACTCAGACGCTTGCTCACACGCACACGCACTGGTCAACGGCGAAGTCTTACATGTGTGTGTTTGTGAGCTTGTAATATTATTAGACGTTCTTAGTGTGCGGGCAGCTGAGTGTGTGCGTGTGTGTGTGTGTGAAAGCTGAAGAAAAGGAAGAAGCAGCCGAGGCAGTGAAGGAGGGAAAAGAGCCGTTGCCTGCTTTTAGGTGCGCGGCGATTGCAGCAAATCAAAAAGAAACACAACAACAAGCGCGCAGCCAAATGAGAGTGAAGCGGCAGCAGCAGCAGCGGCAGCACACATATATTGAGGCAGGCTTGAAAAGCAGGCAATGGAAATATGATGCCGTTTACGTATGCGCCATGGCTAACTTCAATGTGGCTGCCCCATGAGAATTGCTGCAGCCTGAGGCCGAGAAACCTCGCGCTGCCACGTTCCGGAAAAAAAAGCAAAATAAACGAACGCAGCTGGAATGAAAGGCACATGTGACACCTTTAACTGACCCCCTGTCCCTGTCCCAGCCCCTGCCTCTGTCCCTGCCCCTGTCTCAGCCCAACTGGCCCCAGCCCCCAAAGTGGCCCAGCACTTGTATGGCATCGCCGTTTGGAATGCTTCGCTGCGCTGCGCCCGTACAACGGGACCTGGGGAATCTCAACAAGGTAACCAGCGGGCAGCAGCAGCTTAAAAAGACAACAATAGCAACAACAACAGCAGCAGCGCGGGTGAGAATGGTGATGGGGTGGGGGTGGAGGTGGGGGTGGGGGTGCATGTGTGCTAGGGGCTGTGCCGCTTAGCGAAAATGGCGCGTATCAAGTGACAGATTGTCTGCGGCAAAGAGGCCAACAGCTAGCCTAGTATGCTTGCCGATATTTTGGCGGGATGGGGTAGGGTGTTATCCCCATTGCTGCTGTTGTTGTTGTTCTTGTTGTTGTTATTGTATTCGTTTGGCTTTCTTTGCTTTTGTGTTCCACGAGCTTCAGCTGCTGCTGATTCCACTAGCACGCGTTGTTGTTGCTCTTCATGTGAAACCATAATTTTCAAAGCAGTCGGCACACACGCACACACACACACCAATAGACACACACCAACACACATACCCACACGTATATATTGGTCACACTTTTTGACACCTTTCCTTTGCCTACCTCTTAGGCTGCTGTCTCGTTTTCACACACACACACACCTACATATATATACACACACACACACTTGTGTTTGGACACTCTCCAAAATTATGGAAATCCTTGTCATACTACGCAAATCTCTCAAGGAGTATTGAGTGCCTGAATCTTGCATAATTATCAGCTAATTAGCTGGCCTTAACTTGTTTTAAAATGTTTACTAAAGCTATACGGTGTACTCCAGTAACCCCTTTGTGAGCCTATTATTTATTAGCTGGCCTCAATCGTTGGGTGTCTTCCACAAAAGTATGATATAATCAAGTCAAGAGATATGATTCAATCCTTATTAAATTTGTGTCTCTATATATAAGTATATATCTATACATATACAGTTCCACCTGTCTCTCCCTATCTCCATCTATATCTCTCAACATCTCGCTCTCTCTCTCTCTCTCTCTCTCTCTGTCTTTTACTTTCTTACTATTTGTCTCCATATATTTTTCTGTTTGTCTCTCACTCCGTCTGTCTCCGTCTTTATTTCTCTCTCTTTTTCTTTATATTCCCCCTTGCCTCTGCCTACTTTTCTCTGTCTCTCTCCCTGTCTTACTCTCTCTCTATCTCTCTCTTTCCCTCTCTCTTTCTCTCTCTCTTTCTCTCTCTCCCTCTCTATCTCTCTCCGTGCTTTTCGGCGTGTTTATCCTACAATTTGTATTAAATATTTAAAATTGATATTCATATTTATTATATATGCATTAAGCTATGTCAAGCATATTGAGCTGACTTTCATATAGCTCTATATCTTATATATGAACAGCTCGAGTAAAAAGTATTAAATTTATTATTCAGTTTGCATCTATATATATCTATTTATCATATATTTATATATATGCCAATATTAAAGTCTTTATCTTCAATATCCTACCAAGCAATATCCAAATAAGCATAAAAATCAATATTTTTCCACATGCCCAGCCGTTAGCTACTAGCTCTAAACTGTTAATAGTTAGTTGGGTGATTGGAGAGCCGAGCATTATAATTATTCTGCATATATCCAATAATAGCAAAGTTAAACGAATATCGAGCTAGACTAAATGCATTTCTATTATGTTCACTCACAATGCGAACGGAGTATATTGGCTTTGGGCAAATAGCGTCTCTATGCTCTATTTTCCACAGTTTTCTAGTTGGAGATAAACAGTAAAATGTTAAATAAAATACAATATTAAATATTAAATTAAGCTGCATAATTCTCATCTATAGAGCTAAGAAACTCAATGCCAGCAAGTGGATTACTGTTGCCTCGTCTACAGATATAATTATTAGTGATATGGCTCGCCCATTGGGGCGTGGCAATTCAGAAAATATTGATTGCAGCGCTCTTTCACAGTGTATATAATATTAATATATGTATTATGAATATAAATAAAAATATATACATATGTATGTAAATTACAGTCCATATGCCCGCCTGTCTATCCGCTCCTCTGTCTGTTTCTCAATCCGTATGAACGGAAACCATTTTCCCGGACTTGAAGCTAAAGTTATATATCCTCGTCTTCTAAAATATTAAGGTTTATCCAATAAACCCAAGTGTAAAACTGGAATTCACTCATCTGGTATCACTAAATTTTCAATTTGTTAAGCCAGCTCAAAAATGGCTACTCTATGAGCTCAACTGAGTAGCTCCTTAAATGTCATTTTACTTGTGTGACATTGATGCATTAAGGGTACCTTGGTAACACCCAACCGCCCACACAGCCACCCACACAGCCGCCCACTCCCGCATAGAATGCAATTGACAGGATTCCTATCGCTGAGGTTAGTTCACAAAGAAGTTGCAACAGGAACTTGTTAAGCCTTGAGCTGTGCTCGTTGTCATGGGCATAATTCTATCTGTATTCCGGCTTCAGATCAGGACAGCGAAAAGGAATGCTCCTGCCACATCCAGGTAAAAGCCAGACTCTATTGGTGAGTCATATTACATATTTTAATTCAAAATAAAGCAGAATTAAATTAACTTATTTGTTGAATGTCAACAGCTGTACGACATCCGAAGATATACAAAGGTTTGCTATATAATCTGAAGAGTTTTGTCTCTATCTGCTCTAGTTAGATAGTGAGTTAGATAGTGAGTTATAGAGAGTGAGAGAGAAAGAGACAGAGAGGTAGAGAGAAAGAGAGAGAGAGAGGCACAGAGGCACAGAGGTAGAGAGAGAGAGAGACAGAGAAGGAGAGAGAGTGAGAGAGAGCGGAAGGGGTACACAGAATAATGTAACAGAATAATTCTATTTTGGGGAGCTAAAAATAGTTCTGAAAAAGGAATCAAGAATAAGATATATATATATATAAGATATATATTGGTTTGTTAAGTGATATTCCATTTCGGTTGAATCAGAGAGAAAGAGTGAGAGAGACAGAGTGAGAGATAAAGATGAAGAGGAAAAGAGAGACAGGGGAGAGAGATAGAATGAGAATAATAATATACGAATAGATAGATGGATGGAGTGAGAGAGAGATGGAGAGAGAGAATGAAAAGAGATAGCGGAACGAAAAATAATTAAATTAAGAGAGAGAGAGAGAGTAGGAAACAATGAGATAGAAATAGGCTGAAATTAAAGGAAATTTTCAGATTTACAACGAGAGAGAGAAAGAAAGGGAGGGATACACTTAGAGAGAGAGAGGAACAAATAAAATATAGGGAACAGACAGAGTAAGAGAGGTCAAGAAAAAAGAGAGAGACAGAGATAGAAATAGAGATTGTAAGTAAGATAGACAGTTAGAGAGAGAGAGAGAGAGAGAGAGAGAGAGAGAGAGAGAGAGAGAGAGAGAGAGAGAGAGAGAGAAGAGAGAGAGAGAAGAGAGAGAGAAATGTAAATGTAAATTTTGTTCACTTTGTCATTTTCAGGGTTACACATTTGGTTAGGGGCTGCACTTCGTGTTTGGCTGGGGCTGATTTGTGGTGCGTGGTATGCACGTCAGACGTGTCCTTAGCAGCAACAACGGCAACGGCAACGGCACGAGGCGACGAGGCGACGAGGTCAGTGCAACCAAAGTGCACGACGCGACGTCAATGCGCGTTCAGCAGCAACAACAGGAACAACAACAGCAACCACAACAGCAACAAGAGTCGAAATCAATGTTGTTGCAGCAATGGGGCAAGACGGGGCGGGGCATTAAACGATTTGCTTAAGCGTTTATCTAGGACACGCGACTTTGTCTGGACCTGGCCTCGGCTGGTGGGCTCGCCAGCTGAGCCACCCAAACATCCCGCACGCCCCACGACTCGCCCCCGCCAAACTGTTGATGACGTAGCAGACGCTTGTGGTCGGCTCGGCATTTTGGGTCTGGTTTGGCTCGACTTCGGCTGCCATTGTCGTTGCCTCGGCACTGGGTTACTGTGTTGCTGCTGCTGCTGCTGCTGCTGCAGCTGCTTGGTCCTGACCTGCGCCTGGCCGTGTAGCCTCAGCCCCGGCCCAGATGCTGCCTATGACGTCAGCAGGCTCGGCTCGGCGGGTAAATGGCCTCTGCCAGCTCAGTCACATGTTGCTGGCACGCAGCCACAACACACACACACACACGCACACACACATTCTTGCAGCGCCCGTTGGCAGGCAGCGACTGTTGCTGCGGTTACTCTCGTTGCTGTTGCTGTTGTTGGCATCCGTATTTGGCTGGCTCAAACTCCGCCCGCGACATAGTAAATTGTTTGGCCAAAGTTATGTCACAAGTTCACATTTCAGCAAACATTGCTCACAACCATCGAGACTCTTTAAGTGATTCGGCCAAAGCTGATTTTCTGCTCAGCCATTTCCAGAGTTCAGCTTGTGTCTTTCTCTATATTTTTCTATCAATTTTCTGCAGTCGAATTTCAGCTTAAGTTCCTGATGGCCTCAATAGCCCCCAGAAGATATATATATGTATAAATATAAATTGTTTTGCTTTGTATTTTGTTTGCTTGATATTTGGAGCACTTTTTCTTTCAAGATTTTTGTTGGCAGTGAATATATTTCGTCTTTTTTGTTAACAGCTATAGAGTTTTGATATGTGATATACAGTAGAATCCAGTTATGACGATTCTGTTTATAGCCTCCTTACGGTTATTGCGATGAAAATTCTGTCTGGCCCCAGGCAAACTTTTATGCGAAAACTTATAGCGTCCCTTGAGCGTAGTTATAACCGGATTCTACTGTGTTTTTCTGTCTCTGAAAGGTCTTTACTTATAGATTTGTGGATAAATATAAATAAGTATATAAGGTAGCTGTAAATGTTGCACCGTCAGGCCAAGGCGTCTATATAACCTGTTGACGTCGAGTTGAATCTCTCCTTCTTTTTCTCCCAATCTCTCTTTTTCACTGTCTTCCACCCTCTTACTGTGTCCCATTCTCTTTCTCCCTCAATATCTTTATCTTCTACTTTCTCTCTACCTTTTGGATATCTCGCAGTAGCCTTCAAGCTGGAGCCTTTGTCGGCTACTTTCTCTCCTGCAATAATCTTTCTATGTGCACATTTACTCCATTTTGACGTCTATTTTGATTTCACCGATTGCTCCTGCCAGGTAAGTCTTCTCATCTATTCAACTAACAGGGAGGAAACTTTGCTCTGTGCCGAGCTTTGCTTTGATTATAAATGTTGCAGTAGATTCACGAGACGATTTTCGCTACTTGGGGAAATTATTCAAGTATGTACATAATATTTTATAGCCTATTTTTTAGCCTTTTAACAACTTTTAACGAAGCAACATTGAAAGATTCATGTGTCCCAGGTAACAAAATGGTGACCTGGGTCACTATTTCCATACTGTAATTTAAGGGAACGACAGCAGCTCAGTAAAGATCGCTATAGCTCTCCAGTTTTAAACTTGGCATGGATTTCTGTTCTCACCCGATCAATAATAATAAATAAAATCTCAATATCAATTCCTTTAGTGCTCAGAATTTATGTTTCTTGCTGAATCAGTTTAAAAAAATAGTATTGTATAAATTACATTATTAAGTAATACAACAAAGAAAATTCCCTATTTCCACAAAAAAAATTTTTGTAATCCAAACGTGGGACCAGAAATTATTCTGGATAGGAGCTTATTCGCTTAATAAACCTTTGCATGCTTTAATATTAAATCTGAAACATTTAACACTTAATTGCTTTGATTAAAATATATCATCAAAACTGAGCTCTTTGCTTTTTGCAAAAATTGATTTAAATCTGTGTGATTCAAAAGTGAATCAGATTTGATTTGAAATTCTTTGCCATTTTGTATAGGGCTTAGTATAATTATTTAAAAAAATTTTTTTTTTTTAGCCACTTTTGACGCATTATAAACAATTGAGCATTATATCATTAAGATTGAATATAACGGTAAGTGATGTACCACAATCTAAAACGAGTATATGGCCCAATATAGAGTCAGCTTGAATTATTGTCAAGGAAACAAAATGAAAGTATATATGAAAATAGATCGCGACGTTTTATATAAGTAATATTTCTATAAACATTTGAAATTTAATATAATTATTAAAGTCAATTAAATATTAAATCAATGTGATATAATATAATAATATTTTTTAGCATATAAGAAAGCAAACGATTCATTTCGTTTATATGCGCCGGAAAGTATGCTATAAAATTGCTTTAGATTTGAAGTGCAGCTCTATAAATTTCGACTTGATTTGGACATGGTTTCGTCTTGGAATCTATCTAATTTTCGTTATAGCTTGACCTATGTCAGTTACACCTCGTCACTTTATCAACCGATTTTATGTTGTTGAAAAAAATTATACATATTCAATAAATTGATATAAAGATATAGTTGCTCAAAATTTAGCACTATAAAGAAAATAAAAATAAGGATATCACGTCGATGGCCCTCGTAGCTAGCACGTTTAATAATTTTTAGATTTATATTTTTTATATTATCTAATAAATAAATAATAATAATAAAAATAAGGATTTCTAGCACTTTTTCTTGAATTTTATACAGTTTAAAACTTCCTTGTTTTAGATTCCACATAAATTTAACTTCTGTAACTTCGATCTGTTGCTTTTGTTGAACTTGTGCCACACAGACGAGCTCAACGTGTCAAGTTTTTGATTTTCGAACACTCAAAACTTGATTAGTGGAACTCGCTCGTAGGACAGCCAAATGTGGATATGGTATGGATAAGGATTGGGCTCTTGAGCAACTTACCCAGCCATCTCTTAATAAATATTGAACAAGATATGGATAAACAGCGGGAGAGAGAGAGAAGCACACACATTTCAAAATACACTTGAAAAAAATTAACATACAAAAAATAGTTTTCTTTGGTTTTCTTCTATTTGTATATAGAATTCGTTCTTTTTGACCAAGTTCACAGTTTTGAGTTTCAAGTTGGAGTTTTCGTCGTCTTCGCAGTTGGCTCGAATGTGGATGCTTGGCTGCGGTCAGAGAGATTGACGTACTGGCTGGCTTGGAGACGCATTTCCGACTGATGTTACCAACTGCGCCAGCTTCAAAATGTAAACCCATTTGCTCCAAACGACGCTGGCAGCGACGCCACACCGAATGTCCTTTGCAGCCCCGACAACAGCGCTGCCGCTGCTGTCGTCGCCGTCACCGTCGCCGACATTTTCCTTCCCCACCCCTGCCCACGGCCCTGGCACAGCAGTCGGCTGGGCTGCTGTCTCTGTTTCTCAATGAAAACTCTGCTGTCTGTCCCCTCCCGCGGCCTGCCGCATATCCTGTGAATGAATGCCAGCTATGACGTCATCCGAGCCAGACCAACACCAAAACGATGCGAATATAAAATCTCGATTCGTGTGCGCTTTCGCTTTCGCTTGCGCCTTCGCTTGTGCGTGGCGACGACGACGACGACGGCGGCCTCGCCAGTAGGTCACTGTGTTAGCAGCTAGCATCCAGCATCCAGCAGACACAGAATCGATGCCCCGCCTGCCCTGCCCAGAGCTCTGCCCCGATGACGAAGAGAGCGTGTTGAATGATTCTCGGCTGCTGTTGTTGCTGCTGGCACTTGGAGCCTGGAATTTGGTTTTGGTTTTGGGTTTGCTCTTTGCGTGCAGCCTGCGATGACGTCGACACCTGTTTGACCATCGTGCGCTCACACACACAGACAGACACAGACACACACAGACACACACACACACACACACACACACACATGCATGTGACACTTTGACCTTATGGCTGCCTGAAGTGCTGCTCTGTTGCTGTTGTTGGTCCAGGCCTGGCATACCCGCCCGCGGCATGCGTGCCTTGCGTTGCGTTGCGTTACGTTGCGTTGCGTTGCGTTGCGTTACGTTGTGTTGCGTTGCGCTGCGTCCGACCTTCGCATTTATTTTTAGTGCGTTTCTTTTTTGTTGTTTTTGCATCTAAAAATAGCTAAACGGGGTCAGCGCCAGTCGAGCAGCAACACAAGTTTGGCGAATGCTGCAACTTCACACCAAATACACACACACACACACACGCACATACTCACAGCTTAAGAGCTGCTTGAACGCCAACTGCCAATTGTTAATCAATTTGAATTGCATTTGCATATGCGTCACAGAGATAGAGGGAAGAGAGAGTGAGAGTGAGAGAGAGAGAGAGTGAGAGAGAGAGAGAGAGAGAAAGATTGGTTAAAGTGGCCGGAGGGGTAAGCGTTGTGCATGCTGCTGATTGCAGCTCTATTGTGGCATGTTGCATGTTGTCTTGCCAGATAAGAAAGAAGGCGGGGTCGAGGGCGGGGACGTGCACAGACGAATCTCGCAGGTCTTTAGTGGCCGCTAGCCGAAAAGTGTATTTTTCTTATATGCCAGCATAGACTTTATCTGAATTATACTATAAATACTATTGTATATGCTAGCATATATAGCTGCTATATAAGCATGCATGTGTGTGCACATACGTCTGTAGGTAGCTGTTGATGTGATGTTATGTACACACATGCTGTGAGCATTGCAAAAAACAAAGCTTTGAATTTCAGGAAAAATGCTATGCTAGCAAACACCCTTCTATAGAATATAAAATATAAAACATAAAATATAAAATGTAAAATATAAAAAATAAAATATAAAATTTAAAATATAAAAAATGTAAAATGTAAAGTATAAAATATAAAATATAAAATGTAAAATATAAAATATAAAATATAAAATATAAAATATAAAATATAAAATATAAAATATAAAATATAAAATATAAAATATAAAATATAAAATATTAAATATAAAATATAAAATATAAAATATAAAATATAAAATATAAACTATAAAATATAAAATATAAAATATAAAATGTAAAATATAAAATGTAAAATTTAAAATATAAAATATAAAAAATAAAATGTAAAATATAAAATAAAAAATATAAAATATAAAATGTAAAATTTAAAATATAAAAAATAAAATATAAAATATAAAATATAAAATATAAAATATAAAATATAAAATGTAAAATATAAAATGTAAAATTTAAAATATAAAATATAAAAAATAAAATGTAAAATATAAAATATTCCTGTACTCTTAAATTTAAAAAAAAAAATGTTAAACACAACATTTTTGCATACAATAATTGATAAAAATTAAGGGTCCCATATAAATAAAAAAATAAACAAAAAATATATAAAATATAAAATTTAAAATATAAAATATATAACATGTAAAATATAAAATATAAAATGTAAAAGATAACATATAAAATATAAAATTTAAAATGTAATATATGTATATGTAAAATGTAAAATGTTAAATATAAAGTATAAAATAAAAAATAAATAAATATAAAATATAGATATAGAATATAATATTAAGTCTTCATATACCTCATCGAATATAGGTAGGGTATTCAATTAGGTAAAAACCATTTTAAAACACTGAAAATATACTTTTGTCCAAGCAAGTATATATGCTCTATGATAAATATATATGTATGGATATATGCATATATATAGGTATATTATACCAGATGTTTGTATAGAAAGCAGCTCGTCAAGAAATTATGAATTCAAATTATTTTCTTGTTGCTGTTTTGCTCCTTTGTTATTTTCCTATGTTTGCGACCTTATGTTGGCGTTATCTATCTATCTATAATTGTAGATCGATAAAGTCTCTTGACGTGAAACTGATTAGATTTACTACAGTCTTCTATTTACTCAGTTTGGGAATACAAAATTGAATCTCAAGTGATAAACCAACATATTGTAAGTTAGGTAAATCATAAAAAAACTTATTTCCCCTCTTTTTCTCTTCTTTTCTAATATTTACATCGTTTCTTCTCTCGTTGCTTCTCATTTCCTCGCATTTTTTCTGGTTTCTTCCATTCTTCAATTATTTATTTTCTTCTTTCTCTTCTCTTCTATTTAGTTTTTTCTGTTTTCTTTTCTTCTCATTTCATTTCAGTCAAGCTTTAATGAGCTTTGTATAAGCTTTAGTGAGCTTTGAAATCGTACTGGACTGAGCTTTCATAATTGTCTAAGTTCTTGATAGATGTTTATTTATGCATTGTGATTTAGCTGCGTATTCGCTTCTCTAATATCTTATACTATATTTCTGGAAAAAAATGAAAAAACAAAATTGTATGTAGATACTTTTCATAATAAATAGAAATGCAAATATTATTTATGCAGTCAATTCACTCATCACTGCCAATCGGAAAATGGAAAATTGTTATTCATTGTCCGCTCAATGTAGATAGCTAATTGAATCAATTTAAAATCCCTCGAGAGTCGGGAGCTGACCCAGAGAGAGTTTGAGCAGCACTTACAGTTGCATTTGAAACTTTTCGATCGTGAAGTGGGCACGTGCCATAATAATCCCAGATTTCTCCCGCATTGCATTGATGTCCTTGATGGCGCTGAATATGAGAGCTATTTTAAACTGAATACGGAAAATACTATCAAGAAATGTAAGAGTACTTGAAAAAGAAAAACTAAGCTGTGCTTGATTTACAGATACCCTGACTTTCTCTGTATATTTTTGTCCCTATATAGATATTATTTTAGCTTCTGCCTTGATGGAGAGAGAGGGATAGATAATGACTTGCACGACATTAACAGTATCGATCGTTGTACATCCATATCTTATCGATAAGAAGAGTATGTAATGATTTGTCGCCAAAGAAGATGAATTTGTGCTGCATAAGTTAGTCAAGAGCACATACTTTAAATGTAATTTATTAATTTCATTATGCTCATATGGCTGAACAGAGAGACAGAGAGACAGGTCGACAGGTGGTCAAAGAGATAAACAAACATGGTTCTGATCAAAAATGTCTATAAATTATGGGTCTTATATGTCTGTTTCTTTATGGTACGACTTCCTGGATTCCCCTCTTCAATGCGTTTAGTGAATGTCAAATTAAAATGTATATTTCTTATTCAGTATAAATCAGATGAAGTTGATTTAATATATATATATATAATATATATAATATATATAATAATAAATAACAAAGTTTATAGGCTTCCAGTTGATACGAATCGACCACTTATCTTCGATAAAGTGCGTTTGGCCACTCTCCACGTGTACAGGGTATATGGAAATGCAATTGATGGCATTTGTATGGTGGCAAGCCTCGCAGCAAATTTTGGAATTTAATATGCATCATCATTGTTGTTCTTCAATAGTCGAGTGATTGGCAACAATGAATGCGTGAAACGGCTAGAATTTTATTATAAGTTATTGCGGAATGTTTAATGACTGCCACACAATGCAGATTGAAGCTGAAATTGACCGGAGCACAAGGAATTCGTGGAAAAATTAGATAGTGTGGAAAGGAACTTGTATAGCATTACACTGAGGTAGTTACAATACATTGAATAACCAAAGATTATATGAAATGGACCCACAACGTGGAACATGGAAGGAAACTTGATGTAATTATGAAACATGGAGTGAAGGGGACTAGAAGAGGTTGCGAAATATCACAGAACAGAATGAAACACGGGTAAAGGAAAACAAAAAATGGAATTGATTATGGGTAAGGGAGAGAGTGACGTTGTGGTGCTTCACAAACTGAAACATGGAATGAAACGCAAGAATATGACATTAAAAACGTTTCTGAACCACAAATTTAAATATGGAATCGAACATACAATGGAACATGGAACCACAAAATAAAACATAGAGTGGAAAATGAATTATGTCAATAGCAGAACATGTCATGAAACTAAGATGGAATACAAAATGAAACATAACATGCAACGAGGCTTACATGAGGAACGTAGAACGAAACGTGGAATGGTACCAGACTTGAGCATGATGTGGAATATGGTATGGAACACAATTAGACCACAAATGCATAAAGTGAAAAATGGAACAAGTCTCAAGTGGAACAGCGAATGGAACACTACAACTGATTGATCATTTCTGATCCATCATTATTGCTAGAGATAAGTGAAAAGTCTGTTCCATTGCCACAATATTCACATGCAATTATTCATCATAATTAGCTCTGCTTAAGCTGAGTTTGTGGAATTCTATAAATAAATCCAATGCCATCAGATGACGCTTGCTGCCAGCTAATTAAGCGTCCATTGCGGACCTGGCCAATGTTCCATGGACACACGCTCGCTCTCGCTCTCGCTCTCTCAGTCTATGTGGAGTGACCACGTCTAGCTGTGGGCGCACTGTGATTCCATTGATGACGCGCTTTCATTCACAAAACGGCAAGTGCAGCAGTTCAAGGCGAGCCCTGGAGCGGGCTGCCAGCTGCCAGTTGCTAACGTCAGAGAGCGCTGAGCCGCTTCGGGATCCAAAGTTCAATTGGAATCCATTGCATCTGTGCGGCATAAGAGTTAAGCGCTGACCTTGCCGACGGGAGTGGCAAGGGGGAGTCAGCCACTGGCGAGGGGATGCGGGACTGGGATACTGGAAACGGCACGGGCAACAATTAGCTCCCATTGTTGTTGTTGCTGTTGCTGTTGCTGTTGCGTTGCTCTTGATGCTGGCAATGGTCGATGACGTCATTGTCGGTGTACAGTGACGTACGAAATGAAACTAGTGCAAACTTTTTGCTAGCTGCCGCTACGTTGGCCCCACAATCTACACGCAGCTGCACACTGCACGCTGCACGTCATCTATGCAAATGTGTGCGTCGGTGTGTGTGTGTGTGTGTGATTCGAACAATATGGGTCGCAGCAAACGGCGTCAAATTGTTGCCAGGTAGAGCACAAGGCTAATGGGGTTGCAGCTGCCAACAATGGGGCAAGAGCTCAAAAGCAGAACAAGAAGAAAACAACAACAACAACAACAACAACAACAACAACAACAAATTGCGGCTGCACTTATGACGTTTGCTATTGCTTTGACGCACTCCAATGATGTTGATACACACCTCACATGAGTGTATGAATGCACATGTGTGTGTCTGTCTGAGTATTTGTGAGCCTTTAACTCTTACCTTGATCTGTGCTAACCGAATGCCCGCCCGCCTGCCGTTTCCTGTTTGCCAAAGTCCCAAAATAGCGCACAACAAAACTTGACCAAAAAGCAAAACAACATTCGCACACACACACACACACACACACACACACAGAGGAACACATACAAAAACACATTCACTCACACACTCTGAAGAGAAGAAAGTAATATCAAGGCATCATAAATTTGCTTAGCCATTTACTAAAAATCTGTTCAAAACTGTTTCAAACGATGTTCAGCATTAAAAATAGATGCGATGGGATGGGAGTGGGGAAAGGGGAGAGGGGCAGCGCGAATAGGGCAGCAGTATAAACAGCCAGTAGCAGCGGCAGCAGTTGAGGCATAGACGAATTGGTCGAGTGCCTACTTTAAAGTAAATTCATCGAATAGGCGCTAAAAGCGATTTAAACATAGAATGGAACATGGAATGGAACACGGAAAGGATCAATTAAGCATGTAGTGAAATTCACCATGTAACATCGAATGGAACATGGACTGGAACATTGACTAAAACCAGGAATGGAAGAGCACGAAATGAAACACGGAATGGAACATAAAATAGAACACTGAAAGGAACAAGGCAACATGCAGTCTGTAGCGTGGAATGGAACAGGGTATGGAATATTGAATAAATCGTGGAATGAAACGCAGAATGGAACATACATTCGGTTTCATTATCATTGAATATATCATGATATGAAACGTGGAATGGAAATATGTAAAATAGCATAGCCCATTGATTGGTTGCATAGCCATGGCACACAATGTAGTGCAGAATGGAACATGATCACATAATATAATAATATGATCACATAATATAATATAATGAATAATATAAAATATAAGTATATATAAGAGGGTGTATACCACAAAAGCTTTCATTTGGAAGAATAAGGAATGAAATTTAAAGTGAAACATATGGGAACACTGTGAATTGGGCCTCTGAAACTTTGCTTATAAAAGTGATCTTCCCTAATATGTCATATAAATATAATATTGTATTCATGTATATATTTGCAATATATCAATAGGAAAATTGAAACTGAATTCCGCATTTTCGTAACAAGTTTTCGGCTCGTAAGGGATTTCATCAATTTGTTCTGTTCCGTTGGTGAAATGTCTCATCGTATCTGATGGATGCGATGGCTAATGCGCTACATGGTTGGCTGCCTAAAATGTTCTATTTAAAAATGAAGACAAAACAAAACGCGGCCGACCAAAGGAAATTCAAAAATCTCTTAAAAATAATTAAAAAAAAAAAAAAAAAAAAAAAAAAAAAAAAATACACAGCAACAACAATAACAATTTCGAAATACAAAATTTGAGCAACGAAATTCGTTTTTGTATTTTTCAACACAAAATTTACACAGATCGAAGTAGATACATATTTAATATATATAAATATATATATATGCATGAATGTGTATGGTTATGTGTGCACGCCCACACGCCCACACACGCCCACGCACACACATACAAGCATATATATAGGTCTGTTTGCATGTGTATATGTATTTATACATATTTGTGACTGAAAAGTTTAGCTAGAAAATTTGCTGTTGCCTTTGGCGTTTGCTTCAAACGATGCTGAGAGGCTACATAGCAGCAACAGCAACAACAACAACAGCAACAACAATGCCAATAGCAATAACAATTTATACAACAATAAAAAGATAAAACAGCAACAATTATTTTTGCTTCGGATTTTTGTGAAATTTTTGCACATTAGCACGAACTGCAAGGCAGCTGCGTATATCTGTATCTGACAGATATATATACCTGTATTTGTATCGGTATCTGTTGCTGCATGTGTATCTGTGACTTGTGCTGCGTCTGTTTTGTCTGATTTGTTTTTCTGATTGTTTGGTCTTTGGCAAATTGCGCATACGACGCGTTGCAGCGTCATCCTCGCACGGCTTTTGCCAAAATCTATATACATATGTTTCCCATAAGACATAACTATGTGTATGTATATATAGGTATATATGCTTCTATATTTATGTATAATTTAAATGTATACTATATACTATATACTATATATTATGCGCCCGCAGTTGCAGTCGAGGGCAAGATTTCCGCACTCAATTGTTATTCTAAATATACTTTTTGCTCTTGCTTTTCCTTTTTTCTTGTATTAATTGAATATTTTAGAAATATATAGAAGTAATTGTATTTCTAAATTGTTGATGTTATTACGTCAGCTGAAGTGCAAGTTTTGAAAAACCTAAACATATTTCACACATCATATTCCATCAAAACTTTTATTTGATGCGAAATTCTGTGTGCTTTCAGCTGCTTAGGCACATTAGCTTAGCTTTCAAATTTCAATTCAAATGATTTTCCGTTTCGTTTATCGGTTTGTTTGTTTGTTTAACAGTCGCTCTGTCGACTCATGCTTTTGTTGCAGTGTATAGGTAGCTAGCGGTCTTCATTTCCACACAGTTTTACACATTTCAAATTCATTAGAATTAATCAGAATGCAATTGGATTATTTATTTATGCTGAACAAACAAGATTTGATTTAGGAGTTTGAAATAAAACATCTAACATCAGAAGACCGTCTCAGCACCATTGCAATATATAAAATCAAAATTTGTCTTAGGATTTTTGCATGAACGACCTAACATCAGAATATACGTTTATGCCCTCTCCACTTTCGAAGCCCCATTGTAGGAGCAAATCAAAGATTACATATGTTAAATCAACCCTTCTATGGAATTTTACACATCAAACAATACTTGAAAAGCAAAGAAATCTTTTTGAATGAGCTGTTCTTTGATTTGGAGTAGAAAAGATGTAGCTTAATAGTGAAACCAGCATCCATGTCAGATCTCAAACTGATTATGATTCATTTCAATATCTTTGTCTAATACTCTTATTCTAGTGTACTGAATATAAAAAGAAATCATTTTTCACGCTAATTTACCATTTTGATAAGTAGAGCTTACGTTTCTGCTATTTGGTAAGATATTTGATCAACTTAACTTTTATTATTATTACTCCTACTTTTCCTACTACTATTATTATAGATTTTAATTTCAAACGACTTTACATACATATTTTAAATTATTATATTCAGAATTCATTCACTGCACAGGGTGCCGGGTATCCCCTAGCTAAGCACTGCCGACTTGAGCATTTAAAAACAATGTCAAGGTCAGCATAGCCCTGTCATATCAGCAAAGCCCTTCTGCCCTATATGTTAGTGCTACTTATATCGTCTTTTCCGAAGAATTTCTGATTTCCACAAATGTAATACAAAGCATTCTGTTTTAAGTAATTTTTTTTATTTTTTATTCTAATTTTCAATACGGGGTGTAAGCTGAGCCCCTATCTTTTATTTATTTCCAAAAGTGAAAACTTCCCTCTTTCCATAAAAATGTTTATCCTTATGATCCTTCTCAAAGAATGAACTAACTGTGATTGGCTAATTGAGTAAGATAAATACGATTGAAGGGGGGTTGTCGAATAGTAAAACCAAAACTACATACCATAAAATTTATTATGGTTCTTCAAATTAGCTCTTATGCCTTAAAGTTTTTTAACTTGCTTTGATGAAAACTGAGCTAATGCATTATGGAAATATATGAATTGCACCTCATTCAGAATAGAATGGAGAGGAGTAGAAAGAGAGTCTATCCACAGTGCTAAGACGACTTTTTTCGAATGAAATCTGTTTGTAGTTTAGTGTGAATATAAATAAGTAATTATGTTTGTTTGTTTCACATAGATTTTAGCTGCTTACTATATATATATAATATATAAAAATATAAGTTGTTTATTTTTAAAATAAATATATTTAAAAAATGTAATTATAATATAAGAAATAGATTGTATATACATATATTTGTTTTTTTTTTTTCTCATTTTCCATTTCTTATATTATAATTTTATTTTTGAAACTGGAAAATACTTTTATTGTACATTTGAAATGTTTGAATATCCAACTGAAGCCCGAGGCGCAGCTGCCTCTGGCCAGGGCTGGGCATTACCAGCTCGGGCAATTGACTTGTGCGTGGCCAATGCTCTGCTGCCGTCTCCATGCCTGGCCAATTGCATATGGAGCAGCAGACGGGGCCGGGGGAGTGCGGCCGAGGCCAGAATCTCTCCCCTGCTGGCCCACTCAGTGCTCAACTGGAGCAAACTTATTTTTAACACATGCATTAAATTCCAAGCGGCTCCGCTTACACCGCACACACATGCAGCCAAACAGAGAGAGAGAGGGAGAGTAAGAGAGAGAGAGAGAGATAGATTGTTATATATATGTGTGTATGTGATATAGCTACAATTATACATATAGTTCTATAGAGGCTTTCGGCGATTTCTCCAAGTGCTTGGCCGCCTGCAACAGGCTGCTCGGATTGTCGCTCAGTGTGGAGCGTACGAATTGTGGCCAACACAGATTTTCGGTATCCATTTCGATTTGGGTTGCCAGCGGCGTCTATTTTTAGGCCGTGCGCCCAGATACAGATACAAATACGCACACACACACACACACACGCTCTCTTAGCGAGCGCTAGCTAGCGAAAGAGAGAGAGAGAGAGAGCGCTCGCGTCCCCCTTCGCCCTCGACAAAAACGCAATCATCGAAGGACGGGCAGGTGGGCGGCACATATATATTTACACATACATACATGTACACGAGTGTGTGTGTGTGAGTGTGTGCAGAATCCGAATCTGAATCCGAATCGGTATCTGTATCCACTGGTTGGCTGCCATTAGAATATAGTCTGCCGTGGATCGTCGGACCGTTCAGTCTTTTTGTGTCGTTCAGTACCATCCGATTCGTGTGATCGACAGCATCGCTCAACGTTTTTTTTTCATTTTTTTTCCAATTCCTTGAAGGTGAGTGGGTTGCTGGCGCACCAACTGTGCGAATTGCCCCAACCAAGTAACTGAAACCATGAACCAGCCACGCATTGTCGAAACGCAAGAAAACCCCAACTCAACGTACAATCAATCCAAATTCAAAAACTAAAAGGAGAAGCATACGAATTGTAATGCATCAAATCAAAATTTTGCTGAATCTATCGAGTGCTCCAAATGTAACTTTTAAAGAACTACAACGAGGTCAAAACGTGCGCGTGATCCTAACTATCTTCGTAAAAAAAAAAAAAACCAAAAAACATTATTTTTTTATTTTTTTTTCTATTTTTTTTAGTATATACTTCGATATATTTTTTTGAAATATTTTTTTTTCAAGTGCTCAAGTGTGAAACGCACAAGAAATGAATGAAAAGCGCAAAAAGATACAAACGCTAAAGTTAAAGATACAGATACTTTGGATAAAGCATATTTAAATTTTTTTTGGATCGAATTTTTTTGCCAACTTATCTCATAATTGTTGTTGAACGCAACGATTATGTAAGGAATGTGTATGTGTGTGTATGTGCGTGCATGTGTATGCGTGCAAAAGCTAAAAATGTAGCTGACAGATACAAGATACATTCGTGTGAGCAATAGCCACAGTCAGAGGCAGAGCCAGAGGCAGAGCAGCAGCAACAATTCAATGCGAACATCTCAGCGCCAAGCAGCGAAAACAACAACAACAGCAACAGCAACAACAACAGCAACTACAGCAACAGCAAAAACGATAGCAACAACAGCAGCAACAAGAGCAACAACTGTTACCCAAAATAGAAATATGCCATTGTACACACACACACACACACACACACACACACAGACACACAGACAAACAGACAAACACACACGCATACATACATACACACAGACACACAGACACACATACACACACACACGCGTATACATTTCATATGCGTAGTTAACAGAGCCACAAAATTCGATCTGAAAACGAATTTAAAATTTTGAAATATTTTCGTTTTCGCATGAAAATCGAAGAAATTATGAAGCTTATGGAACAAATTTCAAAGAATTAGTTAATTCAAATAGTTATCCGGTTACAGATAATATAAATGCACTCGAAATGATTAGGCTTTCAAATTAAAATCTTGCTATATAATTTCAGCTCGATTATAGCTACTTACAGCTACTTTTAGCTCTTTCTAGCTATAGCTGGACTTTTGAGTTCATAATGAATAACATTTTTCACTTTTAAAGATCAGGATGAAAATCATTTTTCAACAACTCTTCAATAGAGTTCACAAATAAGATTCTAGATACTTTGGTCTAGATATATTATATATGCATATATGTATTATATTTATATTATTATGTAGTATACTACATATATATATATGTATATGTATCTATGCTGACATAAAACATATCCTTTAGATCAGTAATATCAACTGTCTATATACTATCTACTATAACATATCGCTATATGACAAAGAACTCAGCTACTTTTCGAAAAGCATTCGAAGCATTCGAAGCGAAGGCGTCTAAAATATTTTATTTATATGCGCATAGTCAATCTATGCTATATATACTGAAATATAATGTAGATAAATATATATTTATTTGATATATATATATACTTATAACACATCTGCCATATCTGTTCTATATAGCGTTCAGAGATATGTGTTAAAGTTCCATAAGCTTTTGCCTCAGTTTCTTCCATTGAATGCTAAAAACGCCTTTGAAATGTGGCGCAACCTTCGGTTTTAGCTCGATTCGTTTGGCAATAACGGTATTTATATAGCCTATATAGACCATAACAGTTGTTGTTGTGATAAAAAAACGCCGTTTTTGTTGTTGTTGCTGCGAAAGCTTCTAGTGAGAGCTTTTCACTGTGCGTGAGTGCATGGAGTGCGCGCATTCTCTTTGCCTCTCTCACTCTCCCGCTCTCTCTTTGGCTTGCTCTCTCATTCTGACGCCTGTAATTGGATATGGATGGTTGGCTAAACAGGCTGTCCTGCTTGCACACCCAAGCTAGACAGACAGGGAGAGAGAGAGAGAGAGAGAGTGAGCGAGAGTGCGCGATCAGCAGGCACTGCCCCCATATACGGTGCGCCAGCGATGCCGTATACGTAATCGCTTCGTTTATATGCATTGCGCATACGCACTGTGCTCGCCGACAAAATATATAAGTGTGTGTGTGTGTGCATGTGTGTGCGTAGACAGTTAATTATTTTGAATTTATGGAACATCTGCCGACAGCCAATTAAATGACAGCCTGTCGGCAAACACCCACGCATTATTAGCAAGCTGTGTGTGTATGTGTGCGAGTGTGTGAGTGTGCGTGCCTGAAGAGCTTTTGCATTAGTCGGCATTTGCATTGGGACTCATTCAAAACACACTCATCGTTTGGTGCTCAACTCTTTTTACTTGCAGTAACTCAAAAAAACACAAATCAAAATGGCTGATGATGAGGTGAGGTGAGTATCGCATATGTGCTGTGAATCGCATAGAAAGGCACTCAATCAATGTACGAATTGCAGTTGAAACAGTGTTGAAAAGCGTCAAAATCTAGGCAGATCTAGGCACTGGGCATACGGAACAGGAAGCTGGCGAACTGCTGGGCGCCGCAACTGGGTCGAGGTGAGTTCATTGAATTCATTTAGATGTAAATATCGAATCTAATCGAAATTAACTACACGATTAACCAGGCTCAGCTATTTAGTCTTTGCGCTCGCTAAACCTTTACTCGCATGCACTGGCTTCTCTTGCTTTCGCAGCTGGCGCTCTAGTTCCGATATACACAACTGCCATGGACGAACTGTCAAGTGATCAATGTTATCGATTGTCGATTGTCGTTTATCGATTGTCCACTGTTCGTTCTGTCGTTGTGCTGTCTGTGTGGCGTCGTTGCTCTCTATGTTAATTTTCTGTTCTACCGAAACACTGTTCGATAACTAATCGTTTATCGTCTTCTCTGTGCAATTGCAGAAAAAGGCTGCAGCGGCACCAGCTGCCCCCGCTGCCGCAGCAGCTCCAGCTGCTGCCCCTGCAAAGGCCGCCGCCGCCCCAGCCGCCGCCGCCGCCAACGGCAAAGCGGCCGCTGCGCCCGCTGCGAATGGCAAAGCGGCTGCCGCACCCGCCGCGCCCGCCGGCCCGCCAAAGGATCCCAACGATCCCAAAGTGAAGGCCGAGGAGGTACACTGGTGTACGTGTGTGTGGGCGCCAGCGCCAACTCGCCCAGTCCAAGAAATGTTCACGCCACCGCCAATCAACAAGCAACCCCAAGTCCCACGTCGTCATCTTCGTGTGCCATCTACATGTTCTATAGCGATAACTAAACCGATCGCGATAACGATAGCGATAACAGTCGCCTACGATGCTAATTGAGATTTGTGTGTTCGCTTCTGTTTGCAGGCTAAGAAGGCTAAACAGGCTGAGATCGAGCGCAAGCGCGCCGAGGTGCGCAAGCGCATGGAGGAAGCCTCCAAGGCCAAGAAGGCCAAGAAGGGCTTCATGACCCCAGAAAGGAAGAAGAAACTGCGGGTAAGTGTGAATCGTAAATTGTGTAAATTGTGAGGTGAAATTGCAAGCTTTATAGTGTTGAGCGTTGCCAGATGTGAAGTGCCAATAGATATAGAGAAACTATCAAATTGGTTCTATAAATGTTGCTCAGTACTGCCAGATGAGCCAGGTTTACCTAGGTGGCAGCGCTCAAAAAGATATTGAGAGAAGTTTAAATTAGATGTTGATACTCCTGCATATACTAAAAACAAAGAAGCAAACAGCAACCCCAGGTGGCAACACTGAGAGCTTTGATTGATTGCTGTCAACTTGCGCAAAGTTTTAGCTAGGTGGCAGCACTGAGCACTGCCGGTGCACAGTGGGCAATTCAAGTACTAATACAGACATTTCGTCGTCTTTCAGTTGTTGCTGCGCAAGAAAGCCGCTGAGGAATTGAAGAAAGAGCAGGAACGCAAAGCGGCTGAACGTAGACGCATCATTGAAGAACGTTGCGGCAGCCCCAGGAATCTCAGTGATGCCAGCGAAGGTGAGTGCCAGCGGTTCAAGCGAAACACATCAATGAAAGCGAATCAAAAAAGAAGACGAAAAAAGAAAAAAAAAGAAAAAAATAATTAAACAACAAAAATTCTCATAAGAATAACATAATACAAAAAATAATAAGAAAATAAGCAAAATCAAAAAAAAAAAAAAAAAAAAAAGGAAAAAACTGCAAAGAAAATTTAAATCAATTTTATTTGCAGTTTTTAGCTTACAAAATTAAAAAATTAAATAAAATAAAATCAACTCGAAACATAAACAATTAGAGTCTACAAAAAGTGTCATATATCATCACACACACACACACATACATACACTATATAAAAAAGAGATCAAACAAACACAACAACAAGTTGCGCTTTACACATACACATTCACATACACCTCCTACACACACACACACACACACACACACATAATCATATGTTATATATTGAAATATATCACTTATTCTCTATATTTCTCTCTCTCTCCTCCCACACTTTCCGTTGACCGTCTCTGCCTATATACACACACACACACGCACACCCACACACCTATACACCTACACACCCATGTCCATATCGAATGTAACCCAATATGTATATATATATATATATATATGTACCTATGTCTACATTTCTATCTCTCTGTATCTGTGTGTGTTTTGTCATGATGCCAAATACAAATTTTGATTGACACAGACACACTGAGAACCCTGATCAAGCAACATTATGACAGGATTTGTAAGCTGGAGGACCAGAAATATGATCTTGAGTATGTTGTTAAACGCAAGGATGTTGAGGTACACGCACATATCTACTACATAACTATCTATCTACCTATCTATCTATCTATCTATTTATCCTGCGATCCACATCATAATTTCTTATATAAATATATCTATATATCTATATATCAAAATCAAAAGTCTAAACAAAATTTAACGCTTAACAACAACAACAACAGCAGCTACAGCAATAGCAACATCAATAGCTAATGTCAGCTATATATATATATAAATATATGTTTCTCTCTCTCTCTCTCTCTCTCTCTCTTTCTCTATATAAATATTTCTATTGCTGTCTAACTATATTTGTATAATACACTTAATTTTCGTACAAATTCATTTTGTATACAGTAAATTCTTTTTACTCAAGCAAACAACAAAACTAAAAACTAAAACCAAAGTCCTTGTACATACATAAACCCTCTTATATACTCCCCCTATATATATACAATATCTATATATCTACTCGTTTTTTTCTAATCCGTAAGCCTAATTTCCTATGGTTATCATAATATAACTGGCGTACTATTGGTCCCATTGCAATTTACCTAGTTAATTACTTGCGTAATTCCTTTTAATTACCAGAGTAATTGTAAGTACTTATGTGCCCATTAGCTCAAGCTGTTGGGCCACTTTAGTTGTCAGCATTTGAAGCCATTCTTACCTAATTATTTCAGTTACAATATATAATTACCAAAGTAATTACTGTGGTAATTCAAGGTAATTTATGCTCCAGATCTAGCTGTGGTGCTCTTAAAGTCTCTCTTGTCTCTTTAGCTCTCTTTCTCTCTTTGGTCCAATCTCTCTTTCTCTTTGTAAAGAACTCTTCTCTCTTTTAATACACACACACACTCAAATGCAAATCACACTTGGCCCTTTTCTTTTACACACATACACACAACACCCAACACCCACCCAGCCACACACACACACACACTCGTCTGCAGTTCGTGCAGTACTTGAGACCCGACAACGAATCATATCCGAATTTTGAAGCAGAACACACACAAAATCCAAAACTCACTCGTTTTCACATTCGCAGATACACTACAGAAAGTTTGTCAGGATTATTACAGTAAGATACTGAAATTGGAGTCTGAGAAATACGATGTGGAGCACGAGGTAGCCAGAAAGGACTTTGAGGCAAGCGTTGCACCCATAACTTTCTCTTTCTCTCTCTCTATTTCTCTCACTCTCGATCTAATCGGATTTGTTCCAAGCTCCAAGCGTTGCGGAACTAGATAACTCGACTAGAGATCGATGGAATTTTTCGTAGTTTGATTTAGTTCTCTTTGCGACAACAAAGAAATGTCAATAACATGGGTCCAGACACACACTTTGGATAGCAAACATAGTCTGTGAGCAGCACCTGAAAGATATATGCAAATATTCCAGCGATGCCCGCACCAAAACGCCCCCTGGCGGCCAGTCTGTGTGTGTGTGTTCCCAGCCGGGGCTACGCCAATCGTAGCCCTCAATTAGTTAGCGTAAACGTAGATAATAGTTAGCTCCGTTCACTGTAATTTTTGCCATCTCGATCTCTTCCATGATTTTGATTTTATATGGAAGAGAGGCCCGAGTACAAGTTTTGAATACCAATTGATCAAGAGAGCACTGTTCAAAATTTGTCCAATCACCCGTTCAACATACTGGGCGATAGTATAAAGAGTATATAAAACGAGTAATAATGCCCGTAGACGTAGTGCCAATAACGAACTAACCCGATTGCTAAATGGATAGTTGAACGACTTCAATGTCGGCTCGACGGTCCTTAACTAACTCGCGGCCTCTACTAAAGCCAAGCAATAACAACAACAATGCCAAATACACGCTGTTGTTACTGCCCTTTGACCTTTCCTCTTAGCTCTTAAGTATCTATCTACCTATCTATAATTATATGCAATTTTTGGCCAATATTTTGCTTTTTGTGGCTTTTATTTTTCACTCTCTCGTTTTTTTGAGATTAATAACGAATTCCTAACTAGCTTAAGTACGTTTTTTATCAATGGCTTCGTTGTCGTCTTGTTGTCGTAGTACAGCTGTTTCGTTTGTATTTTGTATTTTGCAAACAGCTTTTTACTAATTGAACTACAACGAACAACGCACAACGACCAACGAATAACGAGTAACGAGTAACGCTCTGAGGGACCAAGTAGGGCTAAATAGGCTCAGCGAGTGCACGAACGTGCTCGCCTAGGTAGACAAGCGAGTAGAGGTCGAGTACATGGCCAACGAGTAGCGAGTAGACCTCACAACGAGTAAACAAAGTAGCGAGTCAATTGGCGAGTTGCTCTGCCAGCAGCGAGTGAGCTGCGTACTTCGCTCTCACTCTCTCGTTCACATAGCTCATAAGCAGGGCCTCTTACACATAAACAAGTACAGTCACGCAGCCACAGCCACAAGAACAACAACCACAACAGCAACAACAACAACCACAAATATAACAGACACCCAACTCATACAAAAACAAAAAAAAAGCGCACTACACTGAAAAAAAAACGATGCAAACAAAGTAAAATGTAAAAGTAACAAACAAAAAATTGAAACGAAAAAATCAAATAAAATAACAAAAGAAAATTGAAGCAATCAAAGCACAATTATTATGTATTTATGTATATGCAACAATTAGAGGTGTTCAAAAAAAAAAAAAAATCAAATATTATATATGTATATCGTAAAGCTAAGGATAAAGCTCAATCTCTATTATGTATTAATTTCGAATATATTCCTTCTCTTTTCTGATACGCGCCGAACGACGCTCGTTCTCTCTCTATATCTCTATCTCTCTACCTCTTTATCTCTCCCTCTCACTTTACCTCTTACTCTCTAAACGTCTTTCACAACAAACAAAAAACACTCACAACCAAATTACAAATATACAAACACACTTTCTCTCTCTTTTTCTCTGTCTCTCTTTGTCTTTCTATCTCTTTACTATCTTTATCTATTCTTATAACCGGATCTATTTGCGTCTCTTTTTGCACATATACCCACATACACACATACGTACACACACACACACACAAACACGTTCTCTCTCTCTCTCTCTCTATCACACACACACACGAACTATTGCGCGCGTTGAACGTTTGATTGACGTTTATTTATAACCGTTACCGCTTACCGTTTACCGTTTACCGCTTACCGTTTACCGTTACCGCAGCCGAACTGCAAACAATATGCAAACAATATTGGCAACGACTTTACGAATTGGAGGGCGATAAATTTGATTTAGAGCACGTGCAGAAACTCAAAGCGCAAGAGGTAAATTTCCCAACAAGAAACCCAAAATCAAAACCAAAACAAATATCAACAAAATACTATACAAAATACCAAGCACACAAGATACCAAAAAAAAAAGAAACAAAATACAAGAGCAACCAATATGTGAATGTTTATTATTATTATTTACTATGCAAATCTATTGAAAAAAAAAAACAAGTACAAAAATTAGAATTCATGAAAATATATATATGTATGTTTCTACATATACATATATATGTATATTGCCAACATATTGATAATAATAATGAAATTTATTATTATTTTTATAATTTTTTTTATTTCTTTATATAATTATCTGCCCTTAATTCAACTTAATCGCAATTTTTTAGTTCTTTTTACTCTGAACTTAAGCCTAATTTTTGATATTGTTCTTAACTGCGCTAAACTACAACAAAAAAAGTACAAAGCAAAAAAAAAAAAAAAAAAAAAAAAGATTAAAAAAGTATTTTTATTATTTCTATTATTATTATATATATACACACGAGATATATCTCTTTATATTTAATAATTGCATATATACATACATATATATAAATATATAAGGCGCACGATACTAAGCAAAATGAAAAACAAAGAAAATCGGCGCGTGCTTTGAACTATGCGTTTGGGATATTCCCTTAAAAAAAAAAAAAAATCGAAAATTATGAAACGATATTCAATTGGGCTAGAGATCAGTTACAACTGTACTATATATATATATATATTTATCTATACAAATAAATTTTTATATATGTATAAAAAGAGTGCTCTCTCTCCCTTTCTCTCTCATTCTATTTCTCTCTCTCTCTCTCTCTCTCTCTCTCTCTGTTTGACTTTCTGCTTGATCTATCGATAATTGAGCCCAGTTGAAAGCGTTTCTAATTTACGTATAACCCACAATACCGATACCGATACCGATACCAACCATAACCAACCAACCAACAAAAAAAAAAAAAACAAAAACATTAACAACTACAGCCAAGACATTTCTCAGTTTCCGTACGTTGCGCCCCATTCCAAAAAGAAAAACTAAACTAAAAAATCACTCCAAGTCAAAATCTATTCAAATTCAGGTAGAATTCTTACCGAACACATAACATCTAAAAAAAAAAAAAAAAAAATATATTTTACAAATAAAATAAATTATATATGATATATATCTTTATATATCTATAGAACTGTATAAAATACTATATGAACCATAAATCATGCATACATAAATGTAAAAAAAAAGTATCTTAAGATTCGTCGATTATGAAAAACAAAACGATAAAACGACCAAAAAAAATATCCATTCAAAAAACGAAAAACCACAACAAAAATATGTTTTTACAGGCGAATTGCAAGAGATTTGCGAAGAGTATTACGAGCGTATGTATATTTGTGAAGGCCAGAAATGGGATCTGGAATACGAAGTCAGGAAAAAAGACTGGGAGGTACTGCAACAAATATTCAATTCAATAAAAAAAAAAAAAATACAAATACAAAACAAATCAAAATTTCAAAAATACAAAATACCAAAAAAATACCAGACATACAATTTGTTTAGTATCATATGTTTTTTACGTTTCCGTTTTTTTTCTGTATTTTTTTTCTGCATCAACTATGAAAACTTTTTGATACTAGTGTGTGTTCTTTGGGAAAACAAACCAAAGTATTTGACTCTATTTGTAACTGTGTTTCTTTCTCTCTCTGACTTGCTCACATACAACAACAACAACAACAATAAAAACCACAACAACAAGAACAATCAAATTACATACTCCCATACATATAATATATAGCATACATATATACAAACATGATTTTCTAAATGATTCGACAAAGTTTTCATCCAGCTCTTCAAATTCCGTTGTTAATCTCATTTTCAAAAAGCAAATAAGAAACAAACGGAAACACAATTCAATCCAATGTAAGCAGTCAAACAACAACAACAACAACAACAGAAGTGCAACAAATCAATCGAGAATAGAAGCTCTATAAAGTATAATGTATATCCATATAGTATATATACATATATATGAGTCTATATAGTACATATATAATATGAATTATACAATTTCACAGCCGCCAACTTCAATTGAAATCAAACACTCGAAACATTGAGTGAAGTATCAAGAATCTCCAGACTGGAATCTGCTAGACTACGAGTATCAGTATCAGACCACTTCTTATCCCTAGTCTGGTCTAGTTTACTATATAGATTGCAGATTCAAGGTTTCATTTGACTTGATTCTGATTCTTGTGTTTCGTTAAATTGTTTTTTTTTTCACAATCAAACATTTAAAACTGATGTTCTCTGAATTCTAGTGTTGGCTAATGATCCATGCTGAGAGTTTATGGATAAAATTGAGTCTAGACTTATTTTGTAGGAACTCGTTTTGCGGCTGTTTCTGTCAGTTACTGCAGTTACTGCTATTCAATGCACCAGTTCCTTTCATTTGGCAAACGCAGCACTCACATTGCACTACACAACACTGTTTTTCTTGTCGTTGTTTAGCACCGCAACTGACACACGCACACACAACCACAAACACTTTTCGAACAATTTCTGTGACATTGTTTTGTGTTTTCTAAAAAAAAAAAAAAAATACAAAAATCTTTTCATTCTTTCTTAATGTTATTCTGTGATAATTTGTTTGTTTCGTTGTTTCGCGTGTTTTTTTTACTTTCTTTTACCACTGTCCGTTGTGTCCGTTAATCTGTTACACACACATACGCCCACACACACACACACACGTATACGACAACGCACACTTAGCACAAAGCACGTTAGCACGCGCACAAATGTAGGCAATAGTTTTTTGTAACCATACGAAAATTCTGCATGTGCAGCCAAAGACACTCGCATACACACACACACGCACACAAACAAGTAACAAGAACAGCACACACACACACACTCACACACGTACCACAAGTTATCCGCTCTGCTCACCTTCCCTTTCTAGAGAATATATGCATTCACATATACATACATATATAGAAATACCTGCAAATCCCGCAATGCGCTCGCACTTCATTGTAAATACTGTTCGAAAGCGGGCTGTAAACAACTGACTTCATTGTAACCGTATTGCTCTCTATTTGTCTCTCTCTCTCTCTCACACACTCACTCACTGTTTCACTCTATCCACCTGACGCGCGCCCTAACCTCAATGATTTTTAAGAAGAAAAGCAAAATGCATAAAATCCAAGCAATTGAAGAGCATCAAAGCCAAGCGTCGATTTCCTGGAATTTAAAAAAAAAAAAAAAAAAAGAAAACCAAAAAAAAAAAAAAGAAGAAAAATTTGAAATAATTATTAATTAGTTGAGGCAGGCCAAATTGGAGCTCGAATTTGAATTCGAATTCGATTTCGAAGTCGGTTCGCTTTTACCTTCTTTTTAATAGCTAATGCTAGTTACCGCTGCCCACTAAATGTTACCGTTACTTAATTACCGTTACTATTTATGATTTATTACCGTTATCACAAGCAACAACAACACGAAGCCGAACAAACAAAATAGAGAAAAGAAAAATGAAAATGAAAACGAAAAGGAAAACACAAAACAAATCAGATAATTATACTCGCTCCCTCTCTAAATATATATATATATATATATATATATATACATATGCATATATGTATATCTTTCTCACTCTCTCGCTCTGTGTGAACCCTATGTAGTTGTAGAGACGTACAATCAATCAATCAATCAATCAATGTATCGTATGTTATGTATGTATGTGCCTTGCTGTGCAGTACCTCAGGCCCCAGTTCCAGTACGCTCAAGTCTTTATGTAGGACAGAACTAAATCAAAAACAACCACAAAAATATATATAATAAAAAACTAAAAAAAAAATATACAAAAAAAAAAAAAATATCATAAAAAATATAGAGAAAATCGACATTTGGATGTTATGCTGTTCTTCAATCGACTACGAAACAAAAGAAATCAAATTATCAAATGAAAACCGACCTTAGTTGCCCTCTAAGAAACCAAAGAAAAAAAACAACAAATATTATAAACAAACGCAACCGTTAGACCAAATAACCTAACAGCACATTCGGCTTGTCTTGCTAGCTCGCTCGCACGCACGCATGCATCGGCTGCACTATGCTAACATAGAGATAAGTGATGACAATGCTAATGATAATGCTAATGCTAATGATATGCGTAGACTTTTAGCTCTAAGTGTAACTGTAGCCTGTAAGTGTAACTGTAACTTGTAACTCCAACTCTAACCGTAACTGTAGCAGTGTTCGCTGCATGCCCTACGCCTCGTGTGCACGTCTTCTTCCACCGATTAGCCCGCATTTTGATTTTGATATTTGAGACTTGAAGTAGTTTATTTTTTCTATAGTACATCTAGAGTCTATTGTCAAATCTGTCTCGCATATATATCTCATATCCGTATACTAACTGTACCTCTCTCTTTGTTTCTCTTTGATCTATCTCATTCGCTAACTGCAGATCAACGATCTCAATGCTCAAGTTAACGATCTTCGCGGCAAATTGTAAGTAGTTGGCGTTAGACTTAAGATACGCTTGCAGCTCTAGATATATGTATATACAGGATATATAGTCAACTGATCTCTGCGTTCATAATAGTGATACAGTTAGACTTAAATATGTTCTGCTATACTTTTTATCAACATTTAAATCTCGAGATTTATTGTATTTATAAAACTGATTTGTGCAAAATTAACTTTCTAAAGCTAAAAACAATCTCTTCATCAAACTTCATTAAGAAAGCTTTAGTAAAAGCCGAGTTCGTATAGATAGTTGACGAGAATCTTTCAAGATCTACCGGAAAAGTATAATATATCAGCTGCAAGCGTCTAAAGACTAAATTAAATTTGTTCTGAACTGTGCTAATTCCATCTAACCTATATCGATTCCATATATAGCGTTAAGCCAGCCTTGAAGAAGGTGTCCAAATACGAAAACAAATTTGCCAAGCTGCAGAAGAAGGCCGCTGAGTTCAACTTCCGCAACCAATTGAAGGTGGTCAAGAAGAAGGAGTTCACATTGGAGGAGGAAGAGAAGGAGGTAAGTTCGACGAGATTACTAAACAGACCTAGGCTAAGCATTACAACTTGATATAAACGATATACAATATACTATACTATACTATACTATACTATACTATACTATACTATGCTATACTATATTCGCTACGATCAACAAAATTGCTGTGAACGCTCCAATAGAAAAAGATAAAAGATGCCTCTTCTCTAAAGCAAGCCAAAAAGTGTAAGAAATGTGTGAAATGATGAAATGATGTGTGTTTAATGTTCGAGCACCAAGTGTCCTCCAAATATCACTTTATGTATTACACACGCTCTATCTATCTCTATCTCTCTCACTCTCTATCTATCTCTATCGCTGTCTCTATCTTTATCTCTGTGCAACTGTTTGTCTATTTATATGGTACACACAACACAAGAACCTCTATATAGTCTAGTCTCTCTCTCTCTCTCTTTCTCTCTTTCTCTCTGTATGTATGTATGTATGTCTCTGTAGTTTGTAGTCTCGTAGTGCCCACAGCACAGCTCGTAGTGAACTGTTCCGGAATGTATTATATTCTACGTATATATATATTCACATATACCTGACAACACTAATATATTTCTTCTCTACAAATCTATATTCTCTGTTTTGCTTGGATATGCGCAGAAGAAACCCGACTGGTCCAAGGGCAAGCCCGGCGATGCCAAGGTAAAGGAGGAGGTTGAGGCCGAAGCTTAAGTGTCCACGTCCACGTAGTGTCCACTGTACCACCCGTGACTCCCGCCCTAAACAATAATAATTCAATACAATACAATTATTTCACCACAAACAAAACAAACAGAATACAAGAAAAAAAAGCAAAAAGAAAAAGAGAACAGCAAATCAACATTTATCTGATATCAAGCAAAATCGACCTGTATATATATCACAGTATACACGCACAAGCACACATATATATCTAGATATATGTGCGTGTCTGTGTGTGTATATGACAGTATATAGTATATCTGTGCATATATGCTATATATATGAAGTCAGGATCAGTGAATGCGACAAACATTTCAAGAAAACACCAGCTATCGAAAATAATTCACATCATGAAGGATTCGAAACAACAGCCCAACATCTGAACGCTCTGATGAATTATTTTTTTTATTATATTTCATTAATTACAAATTCTATTTTTTAATGTAAATTAAACTAAATTACAAAAAAAGAAAAACATGCATACCTCTTACTATTATTATTATTATTTATTTTTATTTTTTGTTGGGCTCACTTTCCTCTCGCTCTCTCTCTATCTCTCTCTGCACATGCCATGCACTTGAGTTCCCCGTGTGTCCTTTAGCTACCTCGTCTGCAGTTTGGTTTGCCTGGCCGATTGACTCATTTGAACTGTTGCTTGAATTGGTTCTGGTTCTGGTTCTCTGCTTGCAGGAACAGGCGCCCGAGACACCAGCGCCAGCATAGTGAGCCACGCATCGAGCAGCCCTCGCTTAAAGTCTCTACTCTACTCTACTCTACTCTACTCTACTCTCCCCATCCCGCTGGACTGCAAATCGATCCAAACTTACAATTTGTACTTTTATTTTCGACTAATAAAACACTATATAATATTGAATATATCGAGTAATATATCCATCCTTCGGAGACGACTACGAAACCCTGGCTGAGCTTTGGATAGATGAAGTCTAGTACTCAATGATCGAAGCACATTTAAAGGGAACAATTTATTTCGATCGACTCCGCCTTATGCCCATTTGATCTTCAAATCTTAGCTTACATGTTATTTGATATGAAAATTAAATAAATGTTCCATTTTATTCGGGTCTTTGTTATTGAAAGAAATTCGCATCGAAACAAGCTGAATATTGATTCAAAAAGGTAAGCTAACAAATAGATGCACTCCGAAAGATCCGAATTTCGAAAGATGCTAAAATTCAACTATATTCACTTTTGGACTGACTAAATAAATAGGTAATAGGTTAAGATTGGAATTTCGAATTGAGCTAAACTTTGCAAGGAATGTCATCTATAAGACTATAATACAATCGACTCACGGTATTTCGAACCATTTAATATTTCAAACAATCGATAATTCGTAATGTTTTAAGAGTTCCTCGAGTCTCGAAATAACGAAAGTCGAGTGTACTTTCTTTTTGTATTCAAAATGCATATGTCTTCAGAATACCTGAATACATATAATTTCGAATATTTTTTAACTCATGCTACGATTGTTCCAAGGAAAAAGAGATTTTGGGGACCTCGAATTAGCAAGACTCCGAAATTAGGTTAAATAATAGATTATCACGTCATCTGAACTGATTAGAAAGTATTTATTGATATTATAGAAAATAATAGTTTTTAAAACTCGGACTTAAACTCACAAAAAATTATTAATTTTCTTTGTTAATAATAATAAATTATTTGTTTGGTTCAATTTTCGAAATCTTGTAAACAAGCCGAGAAATGCAAAATAGAAAGTTTATTATACGTGGAACGACTCCAACCTTTCTGGATGTAGATTATGAAATAAAACAGTCTATATAAATTCAGTTTACTTTTTATATTTTGTTTTTATTGTGTTTATCGAATAGCTTAGGAGATTTTTGTGTGTGCGGAAATTGGTAGCACTTAAACTAACTGTATACTTGTAAGGATATATCAATATGTATATGGATATCGATGAAAAAAGTCAAATTCTTGTAGATGAAGTAAATGTAATGATTTAAAATTAAGCAGCGAGCTAAAGTTAATAGTTGAACGACTTATATATCTAAGATCTTAACTAGGTTCTATGACTTCCGCTAGTCGAATGGGGGCGTGGTCTTAGGGCACTACTCACTAATATAGTTAGGCATAAATGTGTGCGAATTGTCGTTGCGTTAATCAACTAAATAAATAAATAACACCAGATATACAGAAATCTAGATATACATACATATATCTGTATGAACGAAGAACTAAATACAACTAAGGTCTTAAGACTAAACTCTAAATAAATAAGTAAAAAAAAAATAATAATAATAATAATAAAGGAAGTATTTTATTCGAATTACGATAGATGTACTTAGAGCGAGGGCTGATTGGGTGTTTGGTGTGGGGCCGTGGGGCGTGAGGCGTGGCTTAGGTCTAGACCTCAATACTGTTGAGACTGCCCGACGAGATGTTGTCCGTGTGGCTGCCCAGGCGCGTTCGCTTGATCAAAGCCCGCGCCGGCATCGGCGAACGCTGGACGCGCGGACTGCCCGGCACGTGGGGTATGCCAACATTGTGGGGATGGTGGTGCGTGGCGTGGTGGTGCAGCAGGTGGTGCGGCACATTGTTGTTGTTGTTGTTGTTGTTACTATTGTTGTTGTTGTTGTTGTGGCTGCTGATGTTATTGTTATTGTTGTTGTTGTTGTTGCTGCTGCTGTGATGATTATTGAGATTTGTGTGGCTGCTGTGGGGCTGGCTGCCAGAGGCGCGTCGCTGCCGACGCAGCGAGGGTATGCGCGTGGGCGTGGCTTGTCCATCATCCAGGCCATAGCTCGGATGTTGCTGCTGCTGCTGCTGCTGCTGTTGTTGCTGCTGCAGGCTCCGTACGCTGCGCTCCAGCGTGCGTCGCTGCTGATCCAACATGGGCGAGGCGCCGCCTGCCACCAGCTGCTGCTGCTGCTGCTGGTGCTGCTGCTGCTGTTGGTAGTAGGTGGCATGCGGTGGCACAGGCGGCGGCGCCTGCAGCTGCTGAAAGTCGTGGCGCTTGTGTGCGAAGGTGGGCGTGCCGGGCGCATGATAGGGCTGCGCATGATGCAGGCCAGGCTGGTGCAGAGCGGCGGCGGCAGCCACAACCATTGCATTGCCCTGAATGAGAAAGAGGGAGAGAGAGAGATAAATTAGTGCGACTGAATAGGCTAGATAGGGCTGCTGTGGCATGTGTGGCATGCAACAAATGGTAGCTGGTGGCTTGGCAACAAGATTTCAAAAACGTTTCTCAACTCTCAAATTTGTTCGCTTTTCTTTCTTTCTCTGAATTGTATTTACGTTTTGTTGTTGTTGTTGTTGTTGTTGCGCTTTGGCGGCGACTGATTTTTTGGGCAGCGGCGGCAGCGGCTTGCTGGGCGCCTCCGTGGCCACTGGCGTCGATTGCGACTGCGACTGCGACTGGGATTGGGATTGGGACTGGCTGAGACCGTCACATGCCTCCAGAGTCTCGCAGGAGGATGAGGCGCACGTTTGAGCCTTGTCACTGACTGCATTATCCGCATCTGCATCTGCATCCGCATCGGCGTCCGCATTTGCTTCCGTTTCGGCATCAACATCCGCATCCGCATCCGCATATGTATCCGCGCCAGCAACCGGCTCGACGTGCCGCGCTGGCTGCTCCGGTGCAGCGCCGGCGGGGATGCCATTGGCGGGCGGCAGGAAGCGTAACTCCATAACATTGCGATTCTGGAACAGGGGACGCTCAGTTTGGAAAAATGGCGAACGAGTCGAGGGGAGAGCGACAAGCAAGAGAAATACAGAGGCAGCGCGAGGGGAGACCAAGCAATCCGAGAAGATTGAAACGAGACGAAAGTAAAGGTGGGCAGCGAGAGAGAAGAAGAATAAGCTATAAACTAGCAAAAGATACGACAGAAGCAATAGAGGCGAAGAGATAAGACAGAGTGAGAAAGAGATAGAAAAAGAAAAATCCACAGAAAAAAGTGTTGGAATCGTATGCAAACGAATGGTAAACGATGGAAGAAGTTCGTAGAGTGAATAAGAAAAAGCAAAGTGAACATAGAATGAAAGAAATAGAGACAGAGAGAGAGAGAGAGAGAGATAGGAACAATTTAAACAAATAACCACTGGAACACGTCGAGATAAGGCAGCAAAAACTTAGATAATAGAGAAAGAATCTCTAGAAATCGATTAGAAACAGAAGAGAACAGAAAGAATTTGATAGATATAGAAAGAAGAGAGAATGACAGAAGTACAGGAGATAACCTATAGAATAAGATGGTAAAGAGCCATAAGAAAGAGCAAGAGAGAAAGAGAGAGACAGAGAGGCATATACATGAAAATGGAACTGAAGAAGGAAATAGAAAACACCAACGTAGTCAAGAAAGACAATGTAGAATGCGAAGAATAATAATAGAAAGAAATTGTCAACAAAAAATATATAAAGATTGCTGAGGAAGTGACTGATCAATAGAGAAAGATTTGTCTATGTTCACTAAGAATATCGATGTCTTTTTCACTGAGAATACCCCTAATGATATTCAATGTTGCCAATGATAATTGATTTTGTGATTGAGCTAAGCTTCGCTTCAGATAAATGCCAGGCATGTTAATAATGACTCAGTTATGCCATGCTAATGCTATGTTAATGCCATGTAAATGTCGTCTTAATGTTAAGCTCTCAGCTATTGGCAATAATCGTGTTGCGATCCGCTTAAAACGATATTATGATAAATAATACCCGCTTGGAGTATCCGAAATGACCAGTCTATAGAAGAGCTGAGCGGCTTAAAGATGATCACATTTAAATCGAATTTTCAATTGAATTTGTTGCTAATAAAGATATAGATAACAAATATGAGATATGACTATATATTTCCTTCCGGGCGGAAATCGAAAATGCTCAGCTTGCAAAGTGAAGTTGTTTTGCTCTAATCTAATTTCTAATTTCTAGACCTATCAAATTTCGCAGGAATCTGATATAATCTTTCTAGTTTACTGCAAGGCAACATGAGGAAATGGGAATTGAAGAGCTTTGCAGCAGGATTATAGACTTAGCCAACTACAACAGAAACGATTACAAGCAAAAGAATAACTCAGAGGGAGAGAGAGACAGACAGGGAGTAGAGAGAAAAAGATTTTGAGGCAAGGCAAAGGCAGAGGCAAAGGCAAAAGCGAATTTGAGGCGAGAAACGTTTTGAAATTTTGACCAAGCAACCAGCGAAAAGGTTTTTTTTTTTGTATATCTCTAAACATTTTTGATTTAAAGCCATAATTGGAAAGCGGATCAGTTGTCCGGATACTGTGAGAGCGAGAGTGAGTGGAAAAGGGGAGCAGATACGAGTGCTTACCTTGTCGGCCGTGGGATCCTGGGCGAGGGGATTCGGCGTGATGTTCATGCGCGGAATGACGCCATTCAGGCGCCGCAGGTCGCCCGGCTTGTGGCCATGGCCATGATTGTGATTGTGATGCGGTGCCACGCCCAGTACGGCAGATGTAACAAAGTCCGCCTGAATGTGATCCAATTGCGGCTTGTTCTCATCTAAGAACAGAGAGAGAAAGGAAGAGATGAGAATTAGGAGCGCTCTTAGATGACAGCGAGGCGAACAGGACTTACCCTCGGGCTGAGGATTGTTGCGACGACGCAGGCAGAGACAGGCCACGGCAATGGCTATGAGCAGGAGAAGGCCGCCACCAGCGGCGCCAGCTATTACCGGGTAGATGGAGTTCTCATGCTGCTCCGACGACTTGCCATTCGGAGCAGGCGCAACAGCGGGCGGCGCTTGGCTCGCAGACTCTGCAGAGGAATAGAATGGAATAGATGCATTAGGTACACAGATAGCCAGGGTGCTGCTGCACTCCACTCACTTGTCGTGCGGCCTTGCTTGATCTCGCTGAACTCGGAGGCGGCGTGTGCATTGAACGACTGCAGTTTGAACTCATAGGCGGTGCCCGGCTCCAGTTGGTCGATCTTGAAGCGCCTCGCATGGCCGCCGTCGACAGTCGCCTTTAGGTAGTCGGAGGCAGAGGATGCCGGACGGTAGTAGGCGTAGTAGCCATCGATATTGTGCAGCTGGGCAGCTGATGTCGATGCGAGCGTCCAGTGGAGCACGACAGCCGATTCCGAGTAGGATTCAATCTCGCGCAGCTCGGGCACGGGTAGATTCGACTTGGCCGCGCCGCGCCGCAGGAAGAACTTGGCTGAGGTGTTGCCCTCCTTGTTGTCGTTGTTTGAGTAGACGGCGATGATGCGGAAGCGATAATTCCGATCCGGACGCAGGCCCGTCACTGACGATGTGAAGTTCTTAAGGGCCGGCTCATGATGGTCCCGCTGATGATCCCGATCCCGATCTCGATCCCTCTCCCGCTCACGCTGCTGCTGCCTGCCATAGGGTATGTTCTCGTTGGTTGTGTGCCAATTTTCGCGAGGAATCTTGCGGGCGTTGTCGCCGAGCATTCGATATTGGACTTTGAAAAACTGTATGGGCAGACCATCGTTCTTGGGCACGTTCCAGCGCAGCATGACGGCATCGTCGGCCAGTCGGGTGACATTGGGTCGCGATGGCGGCACCATATTCGCTGCAAAAATAATTTTCTCATTTTAAAATTCAATTTAACTCAATTTTTCGCTAAATTCTTTGTCGTTCAAGTGTTGGTTAATGGCGTTGACGCAAACAGTGCGCCCAATGTTAGCGCAGAAACGAGTCACCGCCGCGCAGAGCGGAGCACCCAACCACTGTTAATGGCACTGTTAACAGCATGAGTAGTATTGCGCTGTTGTATTGAGTAGTATCGCTGTACTGCGTTGAGTAGTATTGTCATAGCTGCGTACGCGTTTTGAGCGGAATTTTTTTTTTTGGTTGCTGGTGGCTCTGCCTGCCACACATATATATATACATATACATAAAATGAACCTCAGCCAGCCAACAAGCCCGCGCATTTACATTAAATGCCAAACTTAATTAAATCAGAAGCAATTTTGTGCGGCAAACGTGTGCAGCTGCTAAGCATAGCAATATTTCCATAGACATTTGTGGTGCAATATAAAGTGGCAATTCTCTTCCTTAGTGGCAAGCTAGACGGCCCGCGGACCGCGGACATCGGACAACGACAACAGACAAAAACGACTCACACTGACGCTCACACAGGCGCGCGCGCGCTCGCTCGCTCGCTCACCCGCTCACTCGATAGCTAGCTCTCGCTCTCGCTCTCACTGTACATGTGTGTTTCTGTGCGTGTATGAGTGTGGCTATGTGTGTGTAATAGCAAAACGAGTGCAATTGATTTTCGTATTTTACTCGCTACTCGGCATCACTATTTAGCACTCGCACTCGAACTTGTACTCGGTATCGGACTCTGACTCCGACTCGGACTCGGTCTCGGACTCGTTTTTGTTCTTGTTTGTTCATTTGCTCGCTCACTCGCTTCATGGCTTGTTGACCAATTCGGAACTCGCTCGCGAACTGTCACTCAAGTGGTTCGTGCGGTTCATAAACAAACTCAATTCTGAAAAACTCAAAACAAAAGGAGAAAAACAAGTGGAGGAAAAATAAAAAATCGCATAAACAAACCATAAAAAAGAAGATATCTGCGATTGAGCTAGGATGTCGGCAACCGGAGATGCTGGCGCCGGTGCCGCCAATGCCAGCAACAATGTGACCGTCGTCCAGGCGACAGTCAACGTCAGCGGCGACGGCAGCCCCACCAACAACAGCAACAACAACTCAAATGCCAACAACAGCAACTCGAACAACAATGGCTCAACAGCCGGCAGCTCGAAAGGCCAGCTGCCGCTCACGCCCCGCTTCACTGCCGAGGAGAAGGAGGTGCTGTACACGCTGTTCCACCTGCACGAGGAGGTGATCGACATCAAGCACAGGAAGAAGCAGCGCAACAAGTACTCCGTGCGCGAAACCTGGGACAAGATCGTGCGCGACTTCAACTCGCATCCCCACGTGAGCGCCATGCGCAACATCAAGCAGATTCAGAAGTTCTGGCTGAACTCGCGGTAAGTGCAGCGCGACTCCAATTGATCTAAGTCTAATCTTTGGGATTCCCTTGCAGCCTGCGCAAACAGTATCCGTACAGGGACGGCAGCGGGTCCGGCGGCAGCTCGGGCATGGGCAAAGTGAACGCCATCTCGACCAACGCACAACAGCAACAGCAGCAGCAACAACAACAGCAGCAGCAACAGCAGCAGCAGCAGCATCACGACAACGTCAAGGTGGAGCCTGAATATCAGATTAGCCCGGACGCCTCTGAGCACAATCCGCAGGGTGACACCTTCGACGAGATCGAAATGGATGGCAACGACGTTAGCGAAATGGAGGACGATCCGCTCGAGGCACAGCAGCAGCAGCAGCAGCAGCAACAGCAACAACAACAGCAACAACAGGCGGCGCAGGCCCAGGTGGAGCAGCAGCAATCGGCTGTCGCCGAGATGCAGAAGCTGCAGGTGAGCGCTGCAGTTGCCGCTGCAAATGCGAGCATGTTGAACACGCATCGCATCAACGTCGACTCCATAAGTGCCGAGAAGCTAACGCTGACCGATCTGCTGCACTTCAAGCCGGCGCGGCCCCGCGAAGAGATCATATTGCAGATCAAGCATCCCACCGATGCGACAGGTGAGTTGAGCTGGGTGCAATGGCAATGGCCACTCTTTATATTTAACTCTCCTCGTCTCTCGCTCTCGCTTTCGCTCTCCCTTGATAGCCACGCAAATCCACACGATACCCACGCAGCCGCAGCAGCACACGATGGCCACCATCACGGCCGGCGGCTACAATCAGCAGATCATCAGCGAGATAAAGCCGCAGCAGATAACGCTCGCCCAGTACCAGGCGCAGCAGCAGCAGCAGGCGCACGCACAAGCTCAAGCCCAAGCGCAAGCCCAGGCCCAGGCTCAGGCCCAGGCACAGGCCCAGGCGCAGGCCCAGCAACTGGCACAGCAGCAGCTGGCGGCGCAGCAGCAACAGTTAGCGGTGGCGGCGGCAGCGGCACACCATCAGCAGCAGCAGCAGCAACAGCAGCAACAACAGCAGCAACAGCAACAACAGCAGCAGCAGCAGCAGGTGGCCGCAGCAGCAGCTGCTGTTAAGATGCAGCTAGCCGGCGGCACGCCCACCTTCACATTCAGCGCTCTGCCCAACGTGACGGCGGCCACCTCGGTGCCGGTGCCGGTCCCAGTGCCGGTGTCGGCGACTGCAGCATCCGTGGCAAACGTCAGCGCCAGCAACGTGGCAACCGCGGCAGCAGTCACACAGCAGCAGCAACAGCCAGGCGACAGCTACGAGGAGCGCATCAATTACTTCAAAGTGAAGGAGGCAGAGCTGCGCTGCAAGGAGCAGCAGCTGGCCACCGAGGCGAAGAAGATCGAGGTGAACAAGGCGCAGGACGAGCTCAAGTACATGCGCGAGGTGCACCGCCTGCGCGTCGAGGAGCTCAAGATGAAGATACGCATACTGGAGAAGGAGGAGGAGCAGCTGCGCAAAAACAGCACCACATGAGATCTGGAGGACATTAGCGATGCAGAGCCAGAAGTCGAATTCGATGAGTCGCCGCAGCAGCAGCAACAGCAACAGCAACAACAACAGCAATACATGGAATTGGATATGCAATTGCTGCTGTAGACGGAAGCAAACAGCAGCCAGAATTATATATATATATATATATATATATATATATATATATATATATATATATATATATATACATACATACATACATACATATAGTCTATAATTTTATCGATAGCTATTTTATTGCCCGTTTTCCTCAATTAACTTAAATTTTTTTTTATATGAAAAGAATTATTGTTCAATGGGTGGGCGGGACGGCGTGCTGTATTCGGCTGGCCGTATTTTACGATTAGCGATTAGCGATTAGCGATTACATATTACCGATTACCGATTAACACTTAAAGCGATTGTCGATTAATGTTAAGCGTTCAATTTTTGATTGATCAATCGCCCTTAGACCTAAGACAAGTCTCAAATTGTAATTGTATCTCGCATGTGAAATACAGTGAAACAAGCCTAAAACGTACCAAATCGTTTATAGAACTTACCAACTCTCATGTATTTGCGCTTCTTGTTGCGTGAGCCACCGCCGCCCGAGGACGACGACGAGGCCGAGGAGCCGGATGAGTAGCCACCGTTAACCAGATCGTGGGCCGATCGCATGGGCACCTCGCCCAGAGGCTGATAGTCATCGCCGCTGATCTGCATCGGGTTCACACGCAATATGTTGGCCTCGCTCGTCTGCAAGTGGAGTGGGGGGAACGCGAAGGGATTGGGTTAATTTGTAGAGATATATGTACATATATGTATATAGTTGAGATGCGTACATTATATATGTATATGTAATCTTGAGCCAAGGGAAACGGTATTTACATATGTATGTATATGTATATATGCTAATGTGTCTAAGTAGATGTATATTTATCTAGGTATGGTATATATTATTTATATATATCAGGGAATCGGAGCATCTTCTGGAAAACAATATATTAAATTTGTGATGGAACTTTTGATGTTCATCAATATTTTATGCTATATACCCTGTATCCATTAGATTGTTACAGAAAACAACGTCTAACGCTGATATTTGCTCACCTATTTTTGTACTCCTGCTTATTAGCAGTCTATCTCTGTCTGTTATATATAGATTATATGGTACTTTTAATGCTCACTCATATTATATGCTATATACCCTGTATCCATCATCCAATCGGCAGCGTCTAGCTCATATACATATGTATCCAACTATTTTTGTATTCCTGATTATTACTAGTCTGTCTATGCCAGTTACATTTGACCTCTCTAGCCCAAGTTTCAATCATCGATATCTCACGTTATGTTCGGTGTTGGGACTTTTGTTGTGTAGAATATTTCATATATCACTTTGGACAATTTGGTCTTAACAGTATATTCTATAATCTCTGTCTATTTATTCACGATTGGGTATTCGAGTGCTAGAAGAGCTACATATAATTTGTAATATATGTATTGTGTAATTTCCCTCTTTTGTATAGATTCCAATCGAAAGGTCTATTTGATATACCCAGATGTTTTGCTGAGAATGAGCAATTTATATTAACTGATATCCAAAGTAAAGAGTTATGTTCCTCCCATAGTATTTATGGCATCGATAAAAATCGATTTCTATATGTGACAGTGAAAATATTCGATTTTGGTATGAAGATTCTACTTTCATTTATAACGAATATTTTACTATCAATTGGATTGCTATCACGAAATATCGTATATCCAATATTATAGGTACATTAGATAGGCATCGGGAGATGTCCCATATCCATATCAGTTTGTATTATCTTGGTCGACTTACCTCGCCTAGTTGATTGCGTGCAAAGCACTGGACGACGCCGGCATGGCGCTTCTGGACATGATGGATGAGCAGGCGTCCGTGCTCGATGAGGGTTTCGTTGTCGTTGCTGGCATCCTCGCCGTTGATCAGCCAATAGATGTCCGGCTCGGGATGCCCGGTGGCCGCGCACTCGAGCGCCAGGGAATCGCCCTCATTGGTCAGAGTCGGATCGGGGCCGCGCAGGATGCGCGGTCGCTCGAGCACGCTGAGCTTGATCATGTGCACGAGCACGGGCGCAATGCCGTTGTCCAGGCGACAGACATAGGAGCCCTGGTCCTCAGGCCGGATGTCCGTGATCTGCAGTCCGTAGGCGAGCACACGACTCCGGTTGTGGTAGATGTTGGGCACATTCGGACTGCTCCAGACGGCGCCGGGCCGCGGCGATCCGACACCCGGGCATTCCAGGACAACTGTTTCGCCGGGCCGAGCGGCCACCTGCGTGGCCGGCTGCTGGAGCAGGAAGTACGGCGGAGTGCGATCCGTATAGTCGACGCGCAAGTCGATCACCTGCGGCAGCCGCAGCTCCACGCCGGTGATGGCATTCGTCGCCGCGCAGGTGTAGTTGCCCGCATCCTTGGCACTGACCGAGTTGAGGACCAGCGCGCCGGCGGCGCCTGGCAGCAGCTCCGTCTGCGGCAGCTTCTCGCCGTTCCGGTAGAAGCTCCAAATGGCCGGCGGACTGGAGCTGACCGAGCCGCAGCGCAGCAGCACACAGTTCTTGGGCGCCACGCTCCAGCGCACCGCATGCCGGCCCACGCTCGGATTGTCGATGGAGATGGAGACGAGCGTGAGGCGGGCGGGCGTCGAGGCGATCGCACCGGGCCCATACCAGGCGACGCACTGGTAGTCGCCCAGCGTCTGGGCGTTCACATAGATGCGCAGCTTCCAGGTGCGCTCCTCGTTGCTGCTGGTCACATTGTAGCCGGCAGCCGGTCGCAGGTAGCGGTACGGCTCGCTGCTGCTCGGCCGGAAGCGCCACTCCAAGCGATCCGGCTGCAGGTTCAGCTCACACTCAAACACCACCTCGTCCCCCTTGGGCGCGATCGCCGACTCGGGTGCCCGTTCGATGTAGACGCCGAGCATGTTGCTCGAGTTGCTGTTGCTGTTGCTGCAGCTACAACTGGCTATGAGGTAGCTGAGCACCGCCAGCAGCCGCGGCACAGAGGTGATCCGTCGACACATCTCTGCTCCACAAGGAGAGAGAGAGAGGAAGGGAGGGTGGGTGAAAGGGAGAGATTGGGAGAATCTGAAAGAAATGAGAGTTGATTTACTACAATTACATATAAATATATATAGATATAGATATACATATGTATATATGGAAGATTATATATCAAGATAATCAAGCTGAAAGTTCAAAATTAATGGGATATATGCAAGAATCAATATTTGTTGACACTGGCCACGCCCCAGTGGAGCAGCATATAGCTTGGTCATCCAAACTGTGACAGATGGGCTCTACTCTGATATTATATACAATATAATATTATAATAAATTTGCTATCTATCAATATACAGAGTACTATCTTGCCAAGTGGCAAGTTCTATAGCGAAGAGTAATATATACATACCTATATTTGAGGTATCTATAGGATTACATATCCATTAATATGATTTGTCTGAATACCTTTAAAATAACTTGTTAGACTAGAACTACAGCAGTATCCGGTTATAACGACGCCTCAAAGGACCGTCGTCATACCCGGAAGACGCTATAACTGTATATGTTTGTTCATATGAGGACGCTATAAGAGGAGACGTTATAGTCGGACTCTACTGTATTACATAGTATATGTATACATACCTATACACTTGTATCCTAAATATACAGATACTATGGACAGTGCTGACAAAGCCAAAGCCAGTGTAAAAACGCCATACATACATACATAACTCCATACAGATACATATATGTAGAAAGATTATCCGTGTTTTCTTGTAGTTTAATTTATAGAGATGGCCAATTTTGTGATTTATTACCCGGCTCTGTGTGGCCCACAAATTATATGTATATTGGATCAGAAACCAGGTTTTTACAGAATACTAATGGTATTTGGTTGGTAGATGGAAGAGTTAGTAATATTTCTGTCTATTGTCGATAGAAAGCATGAATAGCATCTATATAGAACTATATTTAAAGTTATTGTTTGTGTCTTTGGTCTTAAATTAGTATATTGTACAAGTGTAGACTCAAATAGAAGCACAGGAAATTACATGAAATATTTTCAAGAATCACTCATTAAGCAAGCTAAGTCTGTCTCCCTGAAGAGTCTAAATACTAATTCAGTTTAACTCTCTAGAAAGTTTCTCATCAATTTTCTGTTCAAATTGAAAATATTTTCCAATATTCCTTCAATAGAATTGAGACTAGAGCTTAGATTAGATTAGAGTGGGTCATTGAAATGCTGTGAGTTTGACTCAAACTATTTCTCTAAGATATGATCAATGAAATGCTAAGAATATTAAAACAATTTTCTTGTTATGAAAATATTTTTTATAATATATGATATATTATAATATGGAGATATGTATGGAAATATTTCAATTTCAATTTCAATTTCAATTTATTTCAGACTTTGTTATAACTACATGATTTTGTGAATGGTATTTTACAATATTTTCAGAGTTTAGGAAATATATTACATTAGTAAGCAAATAGAATACTAATTGCGATATTATAAATATTATATTCGTATACTAATATATACGAGTATTATAAAATTTAAGAAATTGCGAGTATTCGCAAAATTTACTTATGTCAAATATATATTTAAAATATTTTTGAAAGTTTCTCCCGCAGAAATCCTTTTAGAAACTTCCCTAATTGAGCTACCAAAAACAGCACAGAAATTATGGACACTTTTTCTTTTTTGGTTTTTTGGTTTTGCTGTGCAGGCAAAAGTAGGCGTTAAATTGTGTGAGGAATGTGGAGATGTCTTGAACGCAACTGTACCAGCAGTGAAGGAGCTGCGAGGCAGTGACAGTGACAGTGGGGCAGTGGCAAGGAACATGGGGGGCAAGGGGCAGGGACTGAGATTGCTGTCCTGCGGTAAGCGAATGGGGCGTGACAACGGAAGCACAGTCGCTCGCAATATGCCATTTAAACTGGAGCCGAGGCCAGACGGTTGCCTGGCTGCCTGGCTGGCCGCATGTTGCATGCAGCATGTGGCCAGTCCTTGTGGCATCAGGGCATCAGCTTCTTAATGGCGTGTCATTATTATGAGCAGGCTGCAGGTGCTGTGTGGCTGTTGTTGTTGTTGTTGTTGCTGCTGCTGCTGCTGCTGTTGCTCTGGCTGTGCTGCGGCTGTGGCAAGTGGCCTGCGGAACGGGTTCGTGCAGCATTTGCTCTGCGACAGTTTGCGCCTCTCGATTCGAAAAACTAAGTAAAAAGAAGAAGCAAAAAGCAACAGGCAAAAACAAAACAAAAATGCTACACAAAAGCGCGCGCGGAATTCCAAGAAAACGGCCGCCCGGTCTGCCCAGTTCCTCACCTGTCCCGCCCCCGTCACTGCCTGCCACTCTCCCTGCTGCCCCTTATCTCTCTCTCTCTCTCTCTCTCTCTTGCAGTCTGTTTGACGCACATAAATCGCTCTGCGGCTCCCATTTGAAAGTCATTATGGGGCAGGCAGGCTGGCCAGGCCGAGCCAGGCGCGTGCAGCTGCCACAGCCAAGGCAGCGCTGCCCGCTGCCAGCTGCGACGGCGACGGCGACGGCGACGGCGACTGCGCTGCCAACCACTTGTTAGCGCAAGGAGCTGGCCCCAAACCGGACTGCCTACACGGACGGGCGCCCAGCCCAGGTGGAGCTGGCTCGATCCTCGCGAACGCTGATTTAAAACCATCTGACAACAAAAGTAAAGCGCGAAATTGACGCAGCTTATGCTCTGGCTGCCTCAGCTGCCTCAGCTGCCTCTGCCGCCCCTGCTGCCAGCTCTGTCTGCTCTGTCTCCTCGGCTGCTTCTTCTTCTTCTTCTTGCAGCTTGTTGCGTGTGTTGAAAATTAATGCGCATTCCAAGCAACAACAGCAACGACTAGTCAAAGCCAGAGCAAGAACTGAGGAAATGAATGGCGCGTCGCAAGAATGTTGCACACACACACACACGCATACACTTATGAGATAGAGGGGGAATAGTGCCTGCAGCTACTAGCCCCAAATAGCAATCAAAATAAATGCTGAAAGCTGTAAAAGACTACAAAAATATACGCAGAATAGTTCAAATGGCCTACGTTTAATTGGGCAACATGTTGCTGCAACATGTGTCTAAGGGAATATGAATAATGAACATGAAAAGGAATTTGAATACTATTATGAATATCCATATGAATATGAATATAAATACGAATATGTATACGAAAATTAATGCAAATATGAATATGAGATTATGAATATGAATATGAATATGAGTATAGAATATGATAATAAATATGAAGACGAATACGCATATGAATATGGCATACGAATATGGATACGAAAATTATTACAAATATGAAAATGAATATGAATATAAGTATGAATCTGAGTATGAATATGAATATGAATATGAATATGAATATGAATATGAATATGAATATGAATATGAATATGAATATGAATATGAATATGAATATGAATATGAATATGAATATGAATATGAATATGAATATGAATATGAATATGAATATGAATATGAATATGAATATGAATATAAATATGAATATGAATATGAATATGAATATGAATATGAATATGAATATGAATCTGAGTATGAATATGAATATGAATATGAATATGAATATGAATATGAATGTGAATATGAATATGAATATGAATATGAATATGAATATGAATATGAAAATGAAAATGAAAATGAAAATGAAAACGAAAATGAATTTAAATATTAATATAAATACAAATATGATCATTAGTATGAATGGTGCTATGAACCTAATTATAAATAAGAGTATAAAATTAAACAAAAATATGAATATGATTGTGAATAAGCTGCGAATAAGAATATAAATATGACAAAGAGAGTCACTTGGAATAAATATTAGTGTAGGTGTGTAAATAAATATGAATTTGAATGCTATCATAAATATTTGAATATGAATAAAAATACTATTATGAATATAGACCTGAATATATACATACATAAATGAATTTGGGTAGAAATATGAATTTAATTGAAAATACGAATTTGAAAATGATTTCAGGTTAGAGCATGAACAAACTACGCCTTCGCCCATGAATGTGAATGTATTAATAATACTTCGATATGAATATGAATAAAATATTCTTGAAATTGAAACTTCAAAATGAATGGGTATATCAATGTGAATTCATATTCCTATACATATGTATGTACATATATATTTGAATATATTTGACATTCTATTCAATCTGGCTCTTCTTCTTCAATCTGGCTTATTGAATAAACATGAAATGGCTTTGGCTCTGGCTCTGGCTCACTAATCAATCGAATAATCTAGCAATCAAACAGCCATAAAGCCGAACACGTTTACAGTGGTTGCCAAAGCGTTATCAACATGTTGCTGGCGCTTATGTATGTTGTCAATGCACAATTAGTTGATATGATTGTTGTTGTTGCTGTTGTTGTTGTTGTTGTTGCATGCTAATTCGATTAGTCACACCTCGAAAAGGCCTCATAAAAATAGAAAAACAAAACAAAACAACAAAATTCAAACTAGAACAATAAGAAAACTTAGGACAAGTTTTGTCGTTGTTGTTGTTGTTGCTGTTGTTGCATGTTGAAATAGAGAGAAGACATTCGAGCTAGACAATAACAGTTATTAATCAAATGAAATGCCAAATTAAATAGCATAAATTAACAGTTCAAATACACATGTTCACTAACAACAACAACAACCAGCAACAACCAGCAGCAACAACAACAACAACTTTGGTGAATGGCAAACGTTGTCTGCGGCTTCTTCAAATGTTTGCGCTTGTCCAGAAATTAGCATAAAACTGTTAGAAATTAGTAAAGTAGGCGCAGAGCCACACTGCAACTGGCTACGCCGCCATGCGGCGGGGGTGGGAGGCGTGGCTGGGGCGGTAGGCAAGTGAATAAGTATGTTGCATGGGCAATGAGAGGGGAGGAACTCAGCGTGAAGTGAAGAGCAAGTTGAGTGAACAGCAAAACTACAGAAGCTGAGCAGAGTTAGAAGCTGCATGCATATGCCGACTATGAGATACCCTGTAGATTAAATTACTTGCATAATCATATTGATATTTACAATAATATTTTGTTCTATAATTTTAGCTGTGTTGCAATTTTTGTTGTACTCGCTTCAGTCTTATTTTCTACAGGGTATGCGTTAGTCGCGCACTTGGCTGTGACTCGCGTTGAGCGCGCATTTCAAAGCGAGGCGTTAAGCAGAGACCACAACAACAACAACAGTTAGTTAAATGTTGTCCGTTGTTGCTGTTGTTGTTGTTGTTGTTGCCGGCTGGCCATTAAGTCGCGGCAGCAGCAGTTAACAGCTTGTAAAACACTAACACCTGCTACAAGCTGTTGCCTGTTTGTTACACAAAGTTCAATAAAACCTGAGAGCAACAACTATTGCCATGGCTATGGCAGAAAAAGAACAGCAACAGCAACAACAACAACGGCAAAAGGAGCAATAGAAAAATCACGAATCGAACAGCAACAACCACAGCGAGATAAGAGCACAGAGATGAAGCCTATACAAACAAAGCTAAAACAAAAACAAACACAAAGCGAAAAAGCAACAACAACAACAAACACACACACACACATACAGCTATGGCAGAAAAATAACTAAAACAACAACAACAAATTCTTGTGGAATGAAACCGGTTTGGTTTTTTTGGCCGAGCAGCTGGAAGCTGGAACATGGAAGCTGGAAGACAAAGCTCAGGCCAAAGAAGACCGGAACCAGGCAAAGGCAATATCTGGCAAAGGCAGGGGCGCAGCGCGGGCAGCAGCTGGCCCAAAGCGGAGCAGAAACAGAGCAAGAAACGAGTCGAGTAGCGCCAGCCGCTCGCATGTAAACGAGTTGCAAATCTGCATTCCAGGCAACAGGCGACAGGCAACAGGATTTGCGGCATGTGGCATGCGGCATGCGGCATGTGACAGCCTACATAGTGTGGGCACAGCACAGCAGCAACAGCGTCTGCCGTCTAATTTGAGCGCCCCACCTGTAGAATGCCGCAGCAGCACTCGAATCGAAGCCAATCCACTAAACGAACCCGAACCCGACCCACCGCCCTGCCACCCGCCAACCGCCACCCGCCTCCTGTCAGCCACTCCTGCTGCGTGCGTGGGCAGCACGCAGCAATTGTTTGTTGCGGCGCTTTTATTTAGTTCTTTTCTTTTTTTTTTTGGGCGCGCCACAGCGCAGGCGTGGGCGCCACAAATTGTGGCAGGCTTCATGTTTATTATTCAATTGCGAATTTACCTGATTTCAGCTTGGCTTTGCTCTCTGCTCTGTGCTCTGTGCTTTGCGTTTGCCTTTTGATTTGCGGCCCTTTGTCCTCCACGAAAGTTCGCTCAGTGAACGATTTGCTGTCTCTTTCGCACAGTTCAGCGCTCGCCTGCTCGCACCTGCTAAGAGCGCATCTTTGGCTGCAATGGAAGTAATTGGAAAAAAAATCAAATTTAGATATGTAGATAGGGCAGAGGATGCGTGTATGTGTGTGTAGCTGACAGTGTTGCCACCTTGCATCATTTTTGAAAAACAACAAGTTGACACTTGAAATGTGTTTCAAAATAATTGAGGCCTAAAGTGCCACAAAGAAAATGAATAAATGGAATGAAATGTAACTCGGCGACAGGCCAAGGCAACAAGTGAGAAGGCCCAGAAATAGAATAAGAAAAGCAAAGCAGAGACTGGGAGAGAGAAAGAGAGAAATATGTACAGAGAAAGAAATCAGTTAATAGAGAACAGAGACAGTTAGAGAGACAGACCAAAACAAAGAGAGAGAGAAAGAGAGTGAGAAAGAGAGAGAGAGCGAGAGATAGAGAGATAGAAATAAAGTGTGATGAGAGAGAGAGAGAGAGGGAGAGGGAGAAAGAAAGAGAGATAGAGAGATATATAGAACGAGACTGACAAGTAGATAGACAGCTAGAGAACAGACGTAGATAGAGAGACACAAAGAGACAAGATAGAAAGGTAAAGAGAGCGAGAGAGAAAGGGAGGCAGAGAGAGGTTAAGACAGAGAGAGAGAGAGAGAGAGAGAGAGAGAGAGAGGTGTGAGAGAGAGAGAGAGAGAGAGATAGGGAGAGAGAGAGAGAGAGAGAGTAATAAGATCTAGGCACAGAGTTCAACCATCTCAACTACGAGGGTGGTCTCAAAAAATATCGTGCAAACTATTTCAGATAATAAATACAGTCTCATATGAATATATGTATATAGTATATACATATACATATATAAATAAGTTATATTCTTTTCGCCATGTAATGACAAACTATAAAAAAGCGAAAGAGGTGAGAAAAAAAGAGCATTGGTCAGTACATTAGGGTCATTCAATGTGAATAGTTCAAAATTAATTGGTGAAAATATGCAATCTAGTTAACCAAATTTATAAACTACTTAATGATTGAACAATTGATTTGAACTTAATTTAAGGCAAGCTAAATAAGATTTCATAAGATTTGTCAACCGACTTTTAGACTTCAATTCAAATAAAATTTTCAAAAATAGAAAATCAAACAAGTTAATAATGAAAAAATACTAAAACAAACATATAAAATACAAATAAAAAATGGTGATAAAATGTTATTTACTTATTTGCGCATTAATCGAAATACTACAAATAAGAGCGTAAAGCCCACGAAAATCCCCCAAATATTTATGCTGCATAAATCAGAGGTGGAAAAATGCGCTGGAGCGCGCTGAGTGCCCCTAATGTGTGTGGATCTATGCTGAAGTCCCTTTTAGTGTTCGCTTGTCCATTTAAAAAGACATTAAATTGTGAACACGACTCGAGCTAACATTGCAGCACAGCCACGCCTCCCCCTCCCCAGCCCTGGTGCCACCCACCTGCGCCCCTCTACAGTGGAAACATGTCATAAATAACTCGAAATCATTTCGGGTTGACGGACGCAAAAGAAAAATGTGCCAAAAAATCCATAAATAATAATGAGCAGCGAAAGTGCGTGTGACACAGAAGGAGAGTGAAACAGAAAGAGAGAGAGAGAGAGAGTGAGAGAGAGACAGATGATGTTAAGTCTCTCCTTCCGCCTCTCTGTCTCATTGTGCATTAAAATTTGCTTTTAATTAATTTATGTTTTGTGATCTACCGCTTGCCACACCTCCCGCTTCTTCCATCAGCACCACACCCCCTCCCCCTGCCGCCCGCCCGTCGCTGACCCCACCGTCCTCATTTCCGTCTACGCAGCCTCTGCAGTTGTTGGTCCATAATTTTCAAAAATATTTTGAAATGTCGCCAAGTCGAACAGCGCGTGAAAAAAATACAACAAAATGTAAAAAAAAAAAAACAACAACATTTTTTGGGAAATAAAAAACAACAACATTTGTTGTACAAACTGCAACAACAACAATAAAAATGAAAATAAAATACAAGAGAAACGACGCGACATCTATGTGTATGTGTGTGTGTGTGTGTGAGAGTCTGTTTATTTCATTTTTCATAAATATTTTACAATTCTCAACGAAACCACAAAAATGCGTTGTGAAAAAGTGAGGTTAGGCGAATCGGTTCGGCTTTTGCGCAAACCGGTTCGAAATTTGCACTCAACGTGTTGAGGAACCGACATTTTTCGTTCCGGTTCGCGAACAGATTTATAATAGCAAATTCAAATTTGCAGCGAATTAGCTTGGCAACAGCAATATATTGCTAAGCCAAATAATACTTGCTGCAAAGTGAACCGGTTCAAGAGCGGAACAAAAATTCATATATTCTTTTAACTTTGACTATAAAAGGCATTCTAACAAAATGTTGCAACATTGCGCTAATTGTTGCCAAACCAAATGTTGCCAACTGCCGCTGTTGCTGCTGTTGCCTGACATGTTGCTGACCAAATATGCTGATGACCATGACGATGATGATGACGATGACTCATTCCAGTCGCGACACGTTTTTGGTTCACTAGCTGTGCCATTTATTGGAAATAGCTGCATTAACAACAACAACAACAACAGTAGCAGCCTATATGATAGCGCAGCTTTTGTTGTATTTGTTGCCGTTGTGTGGGGGCGTGTGAAGCATGCGAGGCGTTTGCTGCCGTTGCTGCTGTCACTTTGTAGCTGCTGCGGCGGCTGTTGTTGCTGCTGCTGCTGCCATTTGCCTTTGTCATAATTAATGTGCATCTCATGCAATTTGCTGCTGCAGCTCGCTTTGCTGCCAGCTGTTATTATTAGCAACAGCAACAACAACAGCAACGTTGCCCTGCGGCTTGAACATTTGAGCTAATTTGTTTCTGCTGCTGCTGCTGCTGCTCGCATTCCACGGGTGAAAGCACCAGGTTCCAGCCCCATTCCATTCACATCCATGACATTCACATGGACACGCGCCCCGTTGGCAGTTGCAGCTGGTTCTCTAGCAACATGCAAAAAATAATATAGCTACATATCGACAACAACAACAACAACAGCGACAAGCGCTCGCAGCATGCTCCAAAATTTATGCGTTGCTGTTTGAGCTGCAGTCACCACTTTGTGTTTTTTTATTTTTTTTGTTTTTTGTTTTTCGCATAAGGTGAGCTCGCCTGCCGCTACTTCCAGTTTCCAGAGTGAGGCTCGTTTTATTTTCGCTCTCACTCTCTTGCTCGCTCTCTCCTGTGCGCGTGCTCTCACTGTCTTCGCTGCATTCTTTTCGTTTATGCCGTTGCGTTTTTGTCCATTTTTGGTGTTCAGCCTGCGCGCGCGCGCTCTCTTGCTCTCTCCGCCTCTTCTGCTTCTTGTGCTGCGCCATCGGTTTATTTGCATGGCTCCTTATGCATTTTTCAAATGCTTCACTTTTGGTGAGACGCTCTCGTTAAGTGCTGCCGGCAGCGGCGCGGGCAGCACAACTGTAAGCCCACCATGTTTAGTGATTGCTATCGTTGACATTGTTGTTGCTGTTGCCGTTGCTGTTGTTTGCCTTTTCATTGCAATTTATTTGATTTTCATTGCATTAAATTTCTGTTGTCTCTCGTTATATGTGTTGCCGTCTTTTGTTTTTGGATTGTGCGCGCCTTTGTTTTTGGTGCGTCGCCATCTTTGATTTCGATCTTGGAATTTCAATTTGCATTCATTTTCTGGTTGTTATTATTGTTGTTGTTGTCGTTGTTGTTGCTACGCTTTGTGTGTGCTCGCGCGCTGTCTCACTGTCTATTCTTTCGCTGCTCTCTCTCTCTCCATCTGTCCCGCTCGCACCTAACGAGCTACTTTTGGAGCAATTCATCATAAAAAGCATTCATCAGCCCCCCAACACCCTGCAGCTGCGTTCATTAAGATCTTTTTTTGTGGCTATTTCCGTTGCTTTCCAATTTAGATTTGGTTTTTTTTCTTGGTTTCTTTAAGGGGCGGGGCGGTGCTTGTGTCACCTTTACCTGCCTCAGCTGCCTTTGCGCCCGCTGGCGCTCGTTTCATGCCGGCAAACAGTTGCAAACGGCTCATGTGGGCGCCCTAATGGGCCACCTAATGAGCGGTAATCTGCCCCTGCCTCTGTCGCTGGCTCCTCTGCCGTTGCTGTCTTTCTCTCTCTCTCTCTTTCTCTCGCTCTGGCTCTGCCCACGCTGGACAGTCGGCAAATTGTGCAAATTAATTTGAAATTCATCAACAAAGACAAACAGGAAATGCAACACAGACACTCTTTAACTCTCTTTCTCGCTCTCTCTTGCAATGCCTATCTGTTTCTCCTTTCCGCCCCCTTTCCGTGATCGCTGGCGGTGTCTCACCTGACGCCCCTGTCTCTACCTTTGCTTCGGCTTCATGTGGGCCAAACATATAAAAATAAAAAGGCAATAGCAACAGCAGAAGCAGCAGCAGCAATTGCCGCACACCTTGGCTGCTACTGCTACTTGCGCCACGCCTACCGCCTCCACACACACTCTGCTCCCCCTCTCTCTCCCTCACTCTGGTCTGGCTGTCACCTCATATGCCTCATGCATATGCCTCATGCCACCGCTGTTAGTTCTCATATTTTTGTTGCTGCCAGTTGGCAAACGGCCATCAGACGCCAACAACAACAACAACAACAACAACGAGATGATGCCACCGGGTGGCATCGAATTGGCCCACATTCAGGTATATATATGTTCATATGCATACCCTAGTCACAGTCAAGAGATATGATAGATATCCTATAAGACCGAACTGACAAGAAGAGACACTCCAAGCATACTAAAGCTTAATTAATATACTAATCAAATAACGTTTGTATTTATAGTGATTATTATATCTCATAATACACATATTCCACCAATACCTATACTATAGTTAACCTATCTCAAAGTCTATATATTAACTTGCTTGATTAGTTTATATATTAGATAAGCCATAGTGACTCAAGATGCACATATATATAGAAAACCATGTCTATAAGGACAGATGCTGCTCTATCTAATTACTGACAGTTTTCTTATATGAATAGATTCTTCTTAATCTATATATCTATATCTAATAATTTTTATTTGTATAACATCTATCATCTTTAACTATATATCTACAACTATCTTTATCTTTATAACAAATAGAGGTATATATGAATAGATGCTGCTTTTTCACATTTCTGAACACCATCAATTTCATTCCTAGATACATCATCTTTGATCTAATCTTTAATAAGCTTCTACCTGGAATGCCAAAGTCTTTAGATGATGCTGCATTATCTTATCTTATCTGTGCAAAGTACTATTGTATCTGTCAATATAGCTGTATTTGATTTACGAAGAGATATTGTTATAACTTTGATGAATATCTGCATATGAAACTGTTATATATGACATATATTATATGTACATATATGAAGATCTCTTATTCATAATATGAATGAGAAGTCTGATCGTTTTATGGACTTCAAGCTTAAAGTCGGCTAAATAGGTGAAGACAACTTGAAGGCAGTTCTTAAATATTTTTTGCTGTTTTTTTAATGATATTTCATTTGTAAATTTAATTTGGCGAAGGTTTGCAAAGGGTTGCCTAAGGTGTTTAATTTCTCTTCTTACTCAGCTTTCGCTCTTCTTCTTTTGGCCTCACAGGGTTGCTAAATTTGCGTCAGAGTTTTTTTTTATTAAATTTTTTTTTTTTCATATATTGTATTTTAGTTTTCGTCATTTCGTTTTTTTTTTTTTTTTCTGTAATTCAAAACGCGAGCTAAGTTCTTCGGTTACCTGCGGGCAACAACAACAACAACAACAATAAGAAGAAGAAGAAGACGAGCGACTCGCACATTGTCAATTTGTTGTTGTTGTTGTTTGTTTGTTTGTTTGTTGGCTTTCCTGCTGGCTGCGTTTAATATGTTCATTAATTTTAATTATGCATAAATAGCCCAGAGACTCGACCACAGCCGACTGCCCAATACTCGTTCACCGAAGGCAAATGGCTACAAGAACTTAATGATTTGATTGATTATTATATACTCATGCACGAAACCGAAAGACATTCTCTATCGATTTGCACAGAAATAATAAATATGTGGAGGCGTGGCTAATCGGCCAATGGATCTGGATCTGAGCTTGGGCTGTGAATGAGTGCTCTGCAGTCAGTAATGCCCAACTGCAACTTGTTATATTGTATACACTATATTCCGACACATGTATATGAATTGTGTTTAGCCAAGTCTCTAGTTTAAGCCAATATGCTCGTGACACTCTTTGAGCGGGCAGCGCAAGCAGCAAACCACAGTAAAAAGTCAAATCTAAACAAGATATTAAACAAAAGCTGAGAAACAAGCGCGAGCAACAAATACACTGCCACAAAAAAAAAGCATAATACTCATGAAATATACATATGTAAGTATGTGCACAGATATGTATGCACATATGTATCCATATATGTGTGTATATTGTATACATTTTCTTAAATACATGTTTTTTATTATTTTTATGATGTGATAATAAGTAGTAAAGTTGGCTTAGCTCATTTTCGTTCTGTGTATCTGAAATTTAACAACTTAATAATAATAAAATAGTAAATAAAGCTCAATTTCAGCTTTGCCTATTCGACAATATGCAAAAATAACAAAAAGTGATATCCAAATTTGATAGATATAATAGTCAATCTTTCGGTCTCTCTCCCTCTTCTCCCTCCCTCTCAAACTCGCTCTCTATCTCTCTTTATTCACATTTATCACATGTTCCATAATGCATGACAAAATCATGGGATATGCTCGCTGGGAGTTCATTTGCGAGTAGCCTGAAATTTTCACGGAAAACTTGATACTACGGTCTAAGGCTCTGGCTACCCCTTTCCTCGGTCCCCCCCCCTCCCTCTTCACTCACTCTTCCGCATGACTCCTTGAAGCGTGCTTTCCATGGGCCAAGGGGCTGGCGGTTGTTGGTTTGCTTTGCTCTGGCCGATTTCGTTGAATTCAGTTTTTTTCTGTTTTTTTTTTTTTCTTGGCCTCACAGACTGCCAAAACGTGCCCCGATATCGGTTTACAATTTCATTAACCGAATGTGTGTGTGGGTGTGTGAGTGCGAGTGTGTAGGTAGCTCTGTGTGTGCCTGCATATAAATGCAAGCTGTCAGACTGACGGCACGCCGAAGCTCAAATGCTCTTGTGGATATGAAACTTAATAGACCGGAATACTGGAACTACTAGATTCAGCATAATAAGCTGGAGGCATAGGACAATTCTTAGTATTCGCAATGTATATAGACTTATATGTAAATATATATGATATACATGAATATGTATCTATTAGGTGAAAAAAAAATCATACATTTATTCTTGGATTGGAGGACTTTTTATGAACAAAGTATGATAGCATGATGTTTAGGCATGACGGACAGACATATATGTATACATATATACATACATCATATATATATATTTATGCGTCTTCTATTCACGTTACATATTGCATACCATAGTCAAAATACCCGCCGCTGCATGTCTGCATTTGCATGCACTTGTAAAAACTGTAAACCAAGAAGCAAAAGCCAAGACAGAAGCTAAAAAAAAAACACCGTTTTTTTCTGTTGCCAATCTGGTCAGCGCGTAAATTTTTAAAGCGAGAGCCAGAACGAGAGGAAGCATCGAGGCGAAGCGCAAAAACTGAAACTGGCGTCTGGCCAAATATAAACAAAACGTGATATAAAAATCACAAAAAAAACTCAAATTAATTATATAATTAAGCACGCGTCGTTGTGCGCCAAAAGTCGGTTGTTGTTGTTGTTGGCGTTGTTGTCATTGTTGTTCTTGCTGTTGTCACAGGCTAATAATCATAAACAATTACACGCAACAATGTCTGCATTAACGCCAACAACAACAACAAAAACAGCAACTAGATGAACCGTTGCAGCAATTAAGAGGCCAAGCATCATTTTGATTGGCCGCAACAGCTGAAACGCGGAGAGCGAAGACTGAAGAGCGAGAGAGCGGCTGAGTGGCTTTGTTCATTTGAAGAGAGCAAGTAAAGTGAAGAGTGGAGAGCGCTTAGCTTAAGCACAAGTGATTCCTTTGAAATAAGCTATGTGTGTGTGTGGCTGTGTGTGTGTGTTGGAAGGAGTATGAGCCGAAGCAAGAGTAAGAAGGAGAGCAGACGGGAATCGGCAGTCGGCAGTCGGCAATCACATAATTTATTTGCATTTGCGCGTAATGTGAACCAAAATGAAGATTTCCCGTTTCCATTACGTCTCTCTCCCTCTCGCTCTGTTTGCTTGCGCTCGCAATTCCCATGAAAAATGCAATTGATGCCGCACCACAGGCACGTAGTGGGCGCAATGGGGCGTGGCAGGCAGCAAGCGAATGCAAATGCAGAAATAAAATGTTGGTAATAGGAAACGACAGTAAAACGGGATCAAGCTGCGGCCTGGAATTTTCGTATCGACTTCAAAACGAGAACGACTTCATATACGACTCCAATAAGAAGTCAATTGGAAAAATGCGGCATTTTGGTCTGTTAACGGTTATTGGTCTGGTTAAAGCCATTTTCACATTTCGGCGAGTAAAAATGATGTTGCTAAAGATCATATAACTGTATATTATATTATAGTTCTATATATGCAAGGATTTTATTAAGGATCTTATTTAACTGACTGAGTCTCGTAATTTTACAGTTAGGTCCCTCTATAGCACACATAGATCGAATTGGCTTTTATCCATAATATTAATAGAAATTTAGAGTTTACTCGTTTGATGGAAACTTAAATATGGATACTTTAAATATGAGAATTATGACAATTTTTCTATTTTGCTCACATAATCTCCGAACTAATCAACTAGAGCACGTAGTTCACTTTTATGTCCAAAACTCTCTCATTACTTTACTCGATTTTACTCTTACTCATTCGACAATTGCTTACCCTCCTCTCTCTCTCTCCCCTTTCTATCACTCGCAAAAAAAAAAAAAAAAAAGAAACGATGTAAATCGTATTCCATTTGAATGCGAATCACTTGTCATTCACCTACCCACTTTTCGCATGATTCGAGCTGAAGATCACATGGAAACCAGATTTGATGATCTCATATTAAGCAGACATTTAACATTGTCCATAATTAGGCCTGGAGCTGGAAGGGCCACGCCCTTCGGGGCTGTTACATGAGCTTTCAGCTTTTGCCCAGATTGTCCGATTGGTCGATGGTTCTTAGACAATGTCTATTTCTATTTCCTTTTTTTTCTTCTTCTAAATAGTGAGTTTTGCTTTTTAATGATCTAAAGTTGTTTTTGTTGTTTGTGCTTTGAATTTAGTTTTTAATTTGAAGTTTTTTTATTTATTTTTTTGTCGGTTTTTGATTTGTTATCGGAAAAATGTTGAAAAACGACTTCGTCATTTTCAATCGTAGCCAGCTTTGTTGCCCAGCTCTCCCCAAACCCCAAAGCCCCAGACCCCATGCCCCACGCCCCCAGTAACATCTTTTGTATTTTTTTTATATTTGTCTCGTGGTTTTTATTGTCGCGCGGCTGCTCTTTCAATTTTATTAGATCATATTATCTATTTTGGTACGACAAATTTGTAATTTAGATCGGACGACGACGCCGGCACTTAACCAACCAGTCAGCTAAGGGGGAGGGGTGCGCCACGGGGAGGGGGGAACAGACGAGTGAGGTGGCCCAGAGACGGGGAACAACTGACTTTGTTTCAATTGGGAGGCGAAGGGGTCTAACCGTTATGGGCTTTTAATTAATTGGCATTCGGTTATTTAATTGAAGCAGCCGAAAGCAAACAACATTCGACAGGGCAGCTCGCTGAGCCAGCGATGCGTTAAGAGCCCCTCCTCCTCATCCCCTCTATTCTATAAGCGCCCTCTCCTTCCCGTCCACCTCCCTAGAACCGATCGAGCATGCTGTTCCACATTTCGCAGAAGACCAATTGAGTTGAATGCCTGTTACTCTGCTGCAAAGGGTATTACGAGTCAGTTCAAAGATCTATGACAAGGAAACACCTTCTTCAATCCAATCAACTCTTGTGATTTCTTATGTAATGATCACATCAATCATGCCATTAATCAATCAAACTACGCTCTTATCTATATAGTATGCATATTTATATAGTATCTTAGTTAAGTCTCATTAGATATTATCAGCTCTTATCTATGTAGTATGTATAAATTTATATAGTGAGAATATCTTAGTAAAGTCTCATCAGATATTATCAGTTGTCCAATTCTCCAATAGCAATGTCATCAGTCAATCAATCAATCCGATTGTCTATACAAACAGTTATATATCACTTCATATAATCTTTTGATTCCTCTATAAGATGTAGAGTCATAATTTATGCCTTTAAGCTTCTATAGATCTGCAGATCTATCTATCATCAATCAGTTAGTCAGTCAGTCAATCAGGCAAACCTCTTCGATTTCGACAGCTGCCTCTGTTAGTGTATTGCCAACTTCTGCTATGCAATAATCTTTTGGCTTGAGAACTTTTGTTGTTCGCTCTGATGGACTGATTGAAAGAGTTGAATCGATGGATCCCATATGGCAGCTCTTTAGTTCTTTGGATCTTTATCGATTGCTTCGATTATAACAATTTTGTGGCGCTGCTGTTATTGTTATTGTTGTTGTTGTTGTTATTGTTGGTCGCGTTCTCGTTCGGCTTTCACATGAAATGCAATAAACCCAATTTAATTCTTATTTTTATTTGTTTCATTTATTTACTCGCCCGGACGTGAGACGCGTCTGCATGTGTGTGTGTGTGTCTGTGTGTTTGCTTGAGCCCCAAATTTAGAGTAGGCGTGGCAGCAGTGCAGGGGGATATGAGAGAAGGCGCTCGCCTTATCAGCGATTTGAATCAGCGTTCAACAAGGTTTTTATCACGTCGCGTAAACCAAACTTTAGACTTGAAAAACTGTACGAGAATTGAAAGTCAGTGCGGAAAGGCATTAAAGGAGGTGGAGGGCTGTACATATCTGTGTGTGTGTGTGTGTGTGTGTGTGTGTGTGTGTGTGTGTGTGTGTGTGTATGTGTGTGTGTGTGTGTCTGTGTATGTGTGTGTTTGTGTAGTATTTAGACTTATCTATGAGTTCGCTGCCCCCGCCCCAAGCTAAATACCAACGTTTCGCTCTAATGGTTCACGCAGACGCATAAGAATTCAGTTCTACGACAACAAAGAGAGATAGCGAATAAGACTGAGAGTGAGAGAGAGAGAGAGAGAGAGATTGATTCTTGGGCTACAGAAATCGACTGGCCAGATGGCAAGTCTTTGCTCGAACTTACAAGCTCCCCAACGTCTCGAACCTAACCAAACAATTTGTATAACACAGATCGATCATCTGTTTTATAGCAGTTCAGATCAGATTAGTTGAAAGACTTCATATGAATTATCAATTGATACTCTAAATCTTTCACTGATACTAATACCTTAAACCTTTTCAGGCACTGAAATTGAATAAACTAAGCTGGGTATTAATAGTAATAATAATAATAATAAATTAATTAAAGATTTCCGTTCTTTTTCAGAGTTTATTTCCAGGTCCTAAGTTATATAGATTACCCTCAATAGTTTGGAGAGATTCTTTGAAAAACGATCTCATCCTTAATTTGTAGGACTTTTTCAGCTTTGGTCTTATCATACATCAAGATTGTATAACGATTTTCTTGCAAGGACTGAAAGAATTTCATATTTATTAAAGATGTAAAGGTAAGATCCTCTAAATTTAATGATCTGTAAAGGTTATCTTGAATTCTCTTCAATCCAGTGGATCTGCCTCCATCTCTATTTAAGCAAAAGTTAAGCTGGAAAGAACTCAAGCGCTTCTATTGTTCCACATTTAACGGACTAGATGAGATCTTCGAGCTTAAATGACAGCTCAGCTGAGCATTGAAGACTGTCCTTGGCTAAGAGTTATGAGCGGAGCGAGGTAAAGCCAAAGTCGGAAACAATTAGCGGAGTCGCTGCTGGGGACTCGAGCAAAGCAGAAGTAGGGTCCAATAGCAATACCAATACCAATACCAATACCAATACAATGCTAAAGCCGCAGTCGATGCTCAATGATCGCAATGAGCGATGCCTTGGAATGCAGTCAACTGGTTGCCCATTGTTGTTGCTGTTGTTGTTGTTGTTGTTGTTGTTGCTCGTTTCCAGTGAAATGAAACGGGCTGTGGACTAAGAAAAGGTAAAAGAAAAACAATCAATGAAAAGGTTGCTCGACTGTTGACTACCTCCGCGTGCCTCCTTAGCCCTATGTCCCCCTCACACCCCTCCGCCTCTCTCTCTCTCTCTCTCTCTCTCTGTCGCTCTTTCTGGCTCTATTCTTCTTGACCACGTCTCTTGTGGTATGCGGTGCCAAGGTGAACTGACGACGACGACGACGACGATGTCTACGAAAAAGTTGCAGCGACAAAAACGTGACTTGGACTCCTCACAGATCCGATTCGGACAGGCCAGAGTTTAGCCTTGACTCTGCCAACAAGTTGGTCTGCGGCAAATGCGGATGCGGATGCGGGAAAGTGAAGAGTTCATGGCATGAACTTTAAAGCTAAGAATGAATGTTAGATAACGATATTAATCATAATAATAATACTGATAGTGGTAATATCAATCAGATTACTAAATAACGGGAATAGAGAAAATGTTGGTTCAAACAGCAAACAATTTTCCTAAGGGAAATATTTGTATTAGTAATACTGCATTGTATTAGTTCTATAGCTGATTTTACAGGGTATTTGAGCGTGGCACACTCTCGCTTTGCCCAAGTTGATTTGTCTTATAATAAAGCAGTTAAAATGTTGCCGATGTCGTCGAATGGCATCGTTAACCTTCAGGCCGCAGTCTCTCCCACTCACTAGATCTTTCCCTCCTCCATTCTCTCTCTCACTCACACTTCCTATCTCTCAGTGTGAGAGCTCAGGTAGCGCTTGCATGAGTTTCAGATACGGTTTCAAATTGAGGTTCGGTTTCGGCTTTTACATCTTACGATCTGTGCCCTGTGTGGGCGTTATAAATGAAGAGGACAAAGAAAAACTGTTGAACTTTATGAATGAAAATGCGTTTTGAGTAACCCAACCACGCAGCATCATCATCATATTTCCATGAATGAGCCACCGTTTCTGCGCTTGTTTTTCCTCTAGGGTAACCCATGAAATACTTGTCCAATATCGTGGGCTACAAGGAAAGCCAATTGCTTGTCACATGGTTCAATGCGTTTGCCAAAATGTTTCACTCTTTCCCATTCGTTACGGGCGAGCGCACAAATTGCAATAATGAGACCAGACACAAGTCAATGACAGCTGAATATGGGCAGAAGAAATACCTAGAAAAGCCGCGACAGAGGGCGAGGCGGAGGCAGAGGTAGAGTGAAATAGAGATTGCAAAGTTTGAGAAGAATGAATAGGTATTTAAAGTTATAAGTTTGAACAGAAAAAGAGAAAAATAGAAGAGGAAATAGATATAGAAATAGGAAAAGACAGAGAAAGAGAAATAGAGAGAGAGAGAGAGAGAGAAAAAAAGAGAGAGAAAAAAAGAAAGATAGAGATAAGAGATATAAAAGAGGAAGGTTTCAAGAGAGATAATGAGAGCGGAAAATAATGAGAGAGAAAGAGCGGAAAAGAGAGGAAGAGAGAGATCATGAAGGATAAGAGACAATGAAAGAGAGTAAAATAACGAGAGAGAGAGATAGAGAGAGAGAGAGAGAGAGATAAATGCAACACGAGAGAGGTGGAGCACACGAGAGCGAGAAACGGAGAGAATGAAGAGAATATAGAAAGAGAAGAGAGAGTTGGAGATCAATGGGCGGACATATAGGGAGAAAGATTGTTAGAGAGACACAAAAGTCCTTGTGAGACTAAATATCTCAAGCAATCCTAAATCGGTTACTTATAAAATGAAATAAAAAGAAAAATTAAAGAAAACAAATCTTGAAATTTATAATAATAGAACACGCTCTAATAAGATCGACCTTCCGCTTGGCAAATGTCGCATTTAAATGGTAATCGGTAAAATCAAGCAAAGTCATAAAACAATTAACTATCTTTGTTTCCACATTAAACAAAACATGGAAGTGTTTGGGGTTTCGTAATACCTATTTACCTAGCACTAATAATGTCTACAGTTCACTTTGTAGAGCTGTCAACAGTTTGCAATCATCCATATGCATAATCTCAATACAAAAACTTGCCATTGTTTCGATTTGCGACCGAAGATAAGCGATTTAGAGCGATCTCAAAGCGTTGCCCTTGAAGGCTCATCTATACCAAGTCGAGCTCTAAAGGCATTTTGCCTTAAGCTGTATCTTAATCTTAAGCCAGATACAATAAGCAGCCCCTACACCATTTCCGCACTATTTCTATATCTATTTAGTGTCATAATCTTCGCAAATCCTTTCCGGTAGCAGGGCAAAAGTAGCGAAGGAATCAAATACCTGGAACGGTATGAAAACGAATTGGAATGCGAGCCAATCTCAGGCATACACAGACAGACATTTGTCTGTATTACTATAGGTATGTATATAAAGGAAATGGGTAAGCTCTTCATCTTCTTCTTTCTTATTTATTTCTACCCATCTAATCATTGAGTCTAAACTGGCGCAAACTTTCAAAAAAAAAAAAAAAAAAAAAAAGAAAAGATGCAGAAAACGGCAAACGATGCCATGACTCGACTCGACTCAACTCGCCTCGACTCTCATGAGGCCCATACCGGCGCCCGAGGGGGGGATCTGACAAAATCTTCAGATAAAAAAAGGAACAAGAAAGTATGCTTTAGCCGGGTGAGCTAGACTCACAGATGCCTTGTAGCTGACAAAACATTACGAGATTCAAATTTTTTAGATGAGATCTCTGTATATTAGAATCTTTTGTTTTCCCTATTTGGCATATAAGAACTCTGACTTTCGTTGCTTTTCGTAAGGCTAGATCATTGCTGCATTTTCAGCATGCACACTCTACCCCGGTTACAGGGTATACAAATATATTGCTGCGCTGGTTTGCTTTCTACTCACGCAGTTTCGCCAGTGTGGAGTCCATTTAGATAGCTGCTCCTCCAGCTGAAGGGGGGGCTTATCATGAACGTTAATCTATGACTCGGCGCAAGTTGGTGCGACTCGGCGCAGATCTCGAAGCTGAACTCATTTTCTAATTGCCCCACGGTGTGGAATGTCTATTCATTCGGCTGCCGCTGCTGCTGCTGCTGCTCTGGTATGTGTTTATTACAGCATTCCCCTTTGCCCATTTGCTCTCCAAAGGCCAGCTACCACACAGGTTTAATTAGACGCGCAAAGTTCGAACCCCGATCGGAATCTGTGTAGCATTTGCATGTGATTTCTGTGCTTTGGGTTTGCCCACTCGAGACGGAAGTGCTGGGTGTGGGGCGAGGCATTTGTACAGGGTATCTTGTCTGCTATTTTAATTGAGTTCACAAACGCTACAAAACTGACCCCAAACACAGCTGGCGGCCTACTATACCGCTGACAGTCACATGCTGTGTGCCTCCCCTCTCTGCCTCCCTCTGCGCCAGCTATTCAAACAAGATGGAACAGTCGGACATATAGCCACAGAGATGTTAGTTAGACAAACGAGAGATGGATAGATAGATAGATAGTTGGATAGTTAGTTTGGCTTACATGGCTGTGGATTATTCAATCTGTTCACAGCATTGTGAGAAATTAATACATCATCATCATCATCAGCAGACAGCATAGCAATGCCTTTCACGTCTCGCATCTCGTATCTCATATCTCTGAAATTCGAGGTCTATCTCTCGCTCTCGCTCTCTCTTCCCTCCCTTTCTCTGGCCCGATCTGTCTCTATTTCATCTGTGGGAAGGTTTCACATTGACTCTAATTAAAAACACAAGTAAGTTGGGTTTTCAATCGCAAACCTAATACAAATAGCTTTTAATTAACTAGACTTGCCCCATACCCTGTACGAATTGCGAGTTGAGAGATGGATTAGTTAGTCTTATCTCCATTTGATTATATGCTCATATTGTTATTGAATTACTGGGGAGGTTTACCCTACATAAATAGTGCCGTTTATTTCCTTTGCTTCTTTCATATTGTATTATTAAATTTGTTTCCGTTGTTTTCTCTTTATTTTTCTTTGTTGCTTATCTCTATTTTTTTAGGGATTCCCTAGCGCAAAATCAAAAGCAGTAAATTTAAAATGGGGCGCATAGATATATACAGATATGCTTATCAGGCATACGGTACTGGGGGAGCTTGAAATTTCGTTGAATTTGATATGCATATTTCGGGAATTATGTTTTTCCAATCTTAACTTGTTTGATTTGTTATATTTGCAATACCGATTGAGGGTTAAATTATTGAATGAATCCATTATGCGACCTAGGCATACGAATTCTGGTTTGCCTTGTTTCTTTTATAAGATTATTGTCGAGGGAATACGGCATCTGGAATATTTTAAGATTGCTTGCACTTTAGCAGATAGGCCAGACCTTACTCCATTTTGAACATTTTCTGTGAAATGAAAGCGTTATAATCTGAGGTCCATAATCTAAATGGAATTTGTTAGATAATTCCTTTATTACTCCATCCTTCATCCGTTAGATAGATAGTCCAGATCTCGACGCATATGAATCACTGTTGAGACTGCTCTAGAGCCATTAGAGCTGAACAGCTATGAGCACGGGGTACTCGCACCGTTGTCCTGTCTTCAGCTACCTAAGTAGTTGTATAACGATTTCGAACCCGACTCGGCTCGACTGTCTGTCTGTCTGTCTGTCCAATTGTTCTTCTGTTTGTTGTATGTCTGTCTGTCTGTTACCTGTGTCAATGTCAACTTCAGTGCTAAATTGTCGCTTATTAAATGTTCTGCTCGCCCTCGCACCGCACCGCTTTGGCCACAAACTCGACATATCCCTGTCTCGCTCTGTCTGGGCTTAACTGAATGGAACGCGGCTGAGCTACTTTATCAGACTAAATTCCAAGTAATGCCCGTTGTCTTTTGTCTGTTGTCTGTCTGCCGAAAATTATGACTTGTTTGGAAGTGCAAATAGCTCACTTCCTGTCTGCTTCATCTGCCCCTCTCCCTATCTCTCTCTGTCTTTCTCTACCCCTACATTTTCTTGTTATACTCTTTTGCTTGAGGTTATTCGACATTTTTGCCACGAAAGGTGAATGAATATGTTCTGAATCAGCATAAACTGCTGAGTCGAGTCAAGTCGAGCCAAGGTCTTATATGATATATCACTTAAAGAGTTCATATGCCTACTCTATGTAACTAAATTACGAAATGTTTGTTAGGGATTGGAATGGGATGGACTTAAGATAGACTTGTGAAACTATTTAAAGTCCCGTTGATCTTTGCAATTGTCAATATATTTTGATATATGGAATCTTATCTTATTACATCAAGTATAATCATCAGCTTTATTTACCCTTTACAAAAATGGACTTGCCTAATCTAGATATATTACAAAGATCAAGGCTCTGGAGTGTCTTCTCCATTCTACAGACATTTTGGTTTTTTTCAGGGTTAGGGTATTTGCACTTCGGCTATCAGCTGGTTAGCATATCCTTCTTCTTTTCACTCTGATTGTTCTGATTGTTGTTGTTGCTGCTGCTGCTGTTGTCGCCGTCACGGCCCGCCGATGGTCGCTGATAAGAGGCAGCCATAGCGTTCCCCATTTTAAGCACTCCCACTCCTTGCCCTTGCCACGTACTGCTCCCCTCCACTCCAGCAGCTGCGATATCCTCGGCGCGATAACGCCATCCGCTACGTGCTACCGAGTTAGCTTTCTTGTTTGCTCTCCTTTCGACCCCTGTTCGCAGCGATCTCAAGGTTGGCTGTACCTCTTCCAATTTTTCATCATCTTCATCATCTTTGATTCTCCCTAATTCCTCTTCGCATCTTCGGCATGTGGGCGTGTCAGCGTTGTAGTTCACAATAAATGCTATCACATTACGCATCGCATATGGGCTTGTAATGCGCTTCCGTTTTCCACGCCGTAATTGCCAGCCAGCTGGAAGGGGGCGTGGCAATCAGCTAGCAATGCAAAGGCGCCGCCGACGCTTAGCGAACGCCGTTTTTTCGGCTCATTTGCGGCCGCTACTTAAAGGTCGTCTAAGACACGGATTTGTATACCCCGCGAACCCAGCGTGATTGGATGAATTGGGTAGATTAGCTCGATATGAAAAGATTATCGAATGCAGGAACACATACTTGAACAAGATATTCAATGTGAATCTGATGATCTAATAAAGAACTTCAATAAAAATTTAACCTAGAAGACGATCTATGCAGTTAAGATCTACTATAGTAAAATTCGGGGAAGTCTTAAAGAAGTTTTGTCACTTTGGAGTTAAGGTAGTTTGAATTTTCCACAACAGCAGCTTTAGGGTATCTGCTAGCTGGGCACGCCCGACTAGGGCATTCGTACTCTGGAGTTTTCTTTTATTTTGGGCACAAAACCCGCAATTATACTTCCGCTATGAGGCACTAAAAAAAAAAAAACAACGAAAAAAAAAAAAAAAAAAAGGGCCGAAGATGAAGTTGAAAACCAAGTCGCTTCATTCATCTCTCGGAGATCTGGAACGGAGGCTGAATCCAAGATTGTTTTGTTGTTTTCATTCAGTGATCGGGCGCGCATTCATTCATTCGTTCATTCAATTCGTGTTGATTGCCACCTTTGGGCCTTTTGGGGCCGCCTCTGCCACATGCCTCACGGCAGCCGCATTTAATGTTGTCCCCATCTCGCTCTCGCTCTCTTTCGCACTCGCTCTCTCCCTCTCGCTGTCTACTGTGCTAATGAACAGACGGCAAGAGCTACCTAGTGCAAAAAAAAAACAAAGCAGCTAAAAGCCAGAGTTTGCTAATTGCAGCTGCTCGATCGCCATATACCCTGTAAATAACTATGAAGTGGAAATCTCCTCTAATTAACACTTTGTATGTCTGTTTAACTTTATATGCTTACACTTTTTTCTCAGACTCATTTTAAATTAAAGGTAAAGGCAACAAATTGCTCAAGCATGATTGATAGATAGATAGATACTCTTTAGATACTCTGTAAAGAGTTGGATTGAATATTTTCCAAAATTGTAAAGTATTTTATCTGTTCAGATTTGTATAAATTCTTCAAGACTTTTAAGTTAAAGATAACAGCAAGAATTTGCTCAAGCATGATTGATAGATATTTAGATTTGTAAAAATTACTTAAGCAAGATGGCTGAGTACCCTGCACTATCCAGCTAGATACCCTGTAAGGACCAACTAATATCACAATAAATTATGCCTCCTTAGCTACATACATCTATATTTAAGACTCCTTTAAGTCTGTTTTAGAGATAAGAAATGGATATTTTTATATCATAATACGCACGACTATATAATGCCTTCTTCTATTATTCATTCGCAGAATACAGGGTATAAATTTTGAGTTTAAAAAGAGGAGATAAAAAACGCCAACAGCTTCACGAAACGCGGCAAACAAACAGAAATCAAATCCAATTTATGTTTTTTATTTCTCTTTCTGTAGTTTTTGTATTTTTTTATTTTGTTTTTTATTTGAGCCACATTAATCATAATTTTGGGGCTCCAATCGGCAAGCGTGAAATAATTTTTATGCGCCGTTTTTATGGAACGAACCCGAAATCTGAAATCCCAGAAAGGTGTCAATCGCTAATTTGACGGCCGCTGCGAGTTGATGAGAAGCGCAGAGAACGGAATGCATAAAGCAGAAAAGAGGTGGAAGAAAATAGAATTGCATTGTGCTTTTGCAATTAGCAATGCGTCAAATGATTGGAATCATGAAATTATTCATATGTATGTACATGTGTATGTATATCAGGCCAAGCCAGTGGAACACTTTGGGAAGCGGAACAGAGCACCACATCGAAGCCAGAGTCGATGTGAAAGACAATGGATAAACGGACAGACTAATTGACTGGCCGACTGACTGACTGAAACTCTGAAGATCTTTGGGAAAATCTATTTAACAGGTGCTTCACACACCGTATCCAAAGGTGGGCTAAAGGTCGTACGAGTGAGTGAAAGCTCAAGTTTCGACTCTACTAATAACAGTTAATACCTCTCTGAGATGCTTGAAAGTAATCCCTAGACTGGGGCCAACTCAAGCTGCTGCCCACGCTGATTGTCCAAGTTTATTGTGATGCAAGTATCATCGGGGCGCAAAATATCGTGAATCACATTGGGAATTGTTATACAATAATGAAAGATCAGCTCAATTTTGTATGATGATATGAGGAGTGCACAGATTCCCAGAGACTGGCGAGAATGCGATGAAAAAGGTCTTTATGGGCATATTTCTCAACTCGGTAGCTGACAGGTCCGTCGAAAGGGGCAACTGAGGGAGGGAGAGACTGAGAATGAGACTCGAGCCGAGTTGAGCAGAGCAGAGCAGAGCAGACAAAGATGACGGTGCAATTGTAGGGGCTGAATGACAACGGTGCATGCAGGCCAAAAGGGAATACACAAAGGGCCAAGAGAGCGAGAGGAAGAGGAAGAGCAGCTGGCTGAAGCTGGAACCTGTTGCAGTTTCGTTTAGCCACTTGAAAAGCAATTTCTGAAATTTATTTTCCATTTATTGCTTTATTTATTTTATACCTTTTCAGTGTGGCCCATTCTACAAATATCAGACACAACTCTTCTCTGTCTACGCGCGTGTGTGTGTGTGTGTAGCTGCTTATGCGATTAGAGCAGAGCAGAGCAGAGCTCATCTGCCTGCTGGGCCGGGCTGGGCTGCTGCAGCCTGTGTTTATTTGTTTTGGGCCCAGAACAATTCTTGAATTCTCGGCCAAAGCGGAGCAGCTCTTGGGCCGCTCTCAATGGGCGCGGACAACAATCGAAAGTAATAATGAAATCTCATAAACAACAACAGCAACAACAAGCAGCAGCGCTTAACAATGTGTGCGAGCGAGAGAGCACAACTGTCTTCGCCCTTTTGCAGTCGCGGTCGCCGTCGCCGTCTCTGCCGCAGTCGCTGTTGCCGATGACGTTGACGTTGACGACACTTGCCTTGATTTTTATTATGTTGGGCTTTTCCACACACACGCACGCACATGCACACACAGACACACACACATGTACATGTGCATTTCTGCATTGTTGTTGATTGTTGTTGCATTGCCTTTTGATTTATTGTTAGCAGGAATGAGAGAATGGGCCCAGGCACAGGCAAAGAGCAAACGGCACTGCAATAAGAACAGCAACAACAACAACAACAAAGACGACAACAACGACGACGTCGACTGCACAGCAGGCACCGCTGCCCTCACTTGTTCATTCTGCCGTTCTCTCTCTCTCTCTCTCTCACTCTGCTTCTCTTGTTGTTTTAGTGCTTGCATTCCGCACTCAGCATTTTTACCTTTTGCCAAGAATTGTGCGTGCTTGTGTGTGTGTGAGCATGTGTGTGTGTGTGTTCGTTTCTATTCTTGTGCGGGCAGCAGCGTCGCGACGCGTCGACGCAGTTGTAGACAGTTCATTAATGTTATCAACAGCATGGGGCATGGGACATGGGATCTGGGATCTGGAACCTGGGGACGGGGGCGGCTGCGGCGGCTGATCGCTCATTTCTTTGCATTTTGGCCGCATCGTTGTAGGTAAAAGCAGCAACAACAACAACAGCAGTGCGCAGTGACTGCGCTGCTACGCAGTTGCGTCGCAGCTCCTGCCTGGGTTTGTGTACGCACATCAATTTCGAGCTGCGTAGCACTTGCTGTTGCTGTTGCTGAAATGGGCCAAAGTCGAACTGAGAAAACAACAAAAACTGGTGGCAACTATTGGCCAAAAAAGGACACAGCGACATGCGTCGCCGACTTGGCCCGTACAAATTGTCAGCTCGAATGGAACGGGCCAGTCGCATTTTATGGACAACTTGTTGACCAGCTGAACTACTTTCCAGTCGGGCAATTGCCGTTAGCTATCGCTCGGGGCTGATCAACAAAAAAAAAAAAAAAAAAAAAAAAAAAAAAAAGAATAGCGAAAAGAAAAACAAACTCAACTCACCTGTATCAATCCGTGCAGGATTCCAAAATCAAGGCGATGCTAGCCGTTTCCTTCCTTGACTCGATTCACTCAATTGTCATTGCTCTCAATTCTGAAGAGAGACTTTCCGCTCTGCTCTCTTTTGCACTAGCAACCTACATACATACAAACATACATTGTGGATATACATAGATGAGAGTCCATTAGAAATCGAAACGAACGATTCGCATTAGCGGAAACTTCTTTTACGCTGCCTCCCCTGCTGCTCACCTCTCTGCTCAACCCCTCTCTACTTGCTGCCTTGCTCACATCCGTTGGACCACAAGCGGCACAACGGCACATTTCCGAAATTCTACTCAATCTCTATAAATATATATCTCTATCTCGCTCGATCTCAAATAAATTTTGGCATTCGAAGCGGCAAAGAGGAAGCAGCGTCAAATTTGTGTCCCCCCTCAGGCGAAAGGCAAAACCGCAAGAATTGCTATTTAACGGTTATTCGTATGAATGAGCGTAGCATGTGTGTGAGAACATACAAGTGTGTGTATGTAGTTTATATACAAATATGTATGTAAATGTGTTAGAAAGTTCCTACATTCATTATATGCACGTATGTATGCATATGTACATACATCGATCATTTACATACATACATCATTTAGTAGACTTCAATTAGAAAGTAATTTTCATCCTAGCCATGTCATTATTTCAATATGCATTTAATACTTATGAAAATGCATAAATACACATGTACATACATACATACGTACATCAATACATCGCACACACACATGCACACTTACACACACACATACACACATACATAGAGACAAGTATTTATGTCATTTTGTCGTTTGCCTTTTGCAGCTGTTTGCCGGTCGCCGCAACGTTTTAAAAATAAAAACAAAAATAAATATAAATATAAATACAAGTCGAAAGGAACAACAAAAAATATACATATATAAAGATAGAATCAAAGAAGAAGAAAACACTAACAATGCAAACGGCTCAACCACTTCGCACGCACTTATGCTTCTGCTTCTTCTGATCTGCGTTGATTTCGGTTATTTTGTTTTGTTTTCTTTTTATTTGGCGAACTGCATTTGCTGCCAATTAACGCGCACATTAACAGGTAGGCGCAATCCTCACTAGCCAGATGATCATTAACATCTGTGGCTGCAGCTCATTGATAACAATTTCGCACAGTTCCCGGGCTGCGATCACACACACAGTACAATAATAACAACAACAAAAAAATGAAACAGAAAAAAACACGTCAAAAGCAATTTGGGAGAAGGCGAACGATTTAAGATGCGCGCAGAGCACACACAACCTGTCAGCGTCGCGTCACGTAAGTAACTGAACGAAATTGTCTTCGCCGCACACACATAGACGGCAGCGACAGCGAGACCGGCCGACGCGGCATGCTTCGGCACTGCTTCGGCCCCTTCGCACACGAAGACGAAGCGTCGCGGCTTTCGAGAGCAAGAACAGCGCAGCGCCATAAAGCTGCTGACTGAATCCAGCCGAACATGCGCAGCGCGCTATCGTGTGTGTGTGAAGGAAGAAATCAATGCGCTGCAGGCGCGCAGGCACAGCCAACCACCCAGACCACCCATCCACCTATCGACTCCCCCCGCTTTCACGACCAAAAAATGAAACACGTGCCAAAAGATTTTTTTTTTTTTAATTTTTTTTATTTGGTTTTTGTTGTTATCCACTTAACAATTTCGATCGTATTATACATTTATGTTGAGAATAATTTTAAATTTTTTTTGTTTTTGTTTTTTTGTTGTTGTTGTTGTTTACTTTTATTCTTGTTTCAATTAACTGTAATATAAGTATATTTAGTTTTAAGTTTATAAACTTTGTGCATATGCTTGTTTCTTTGTGTGTGTTGGTGTGTGTGTCTCTCTGTATCTGTGTGTTATATGCAATTACTGTGAATTGCCAAGCTGCACAACATTTTACACTGGGCGAAACGAAATCATTTGAATCGACAAAAGAATTAAAAAAAAAAGAATTATAAAATGCTTAGTTATATGTAGTTTGTTCTTCTTCATCTTCTTCTTCTTCTTCTTGTTGGCTAGTATGCGTTATTGTGTGTTGGAGTTAGTTGGGCCTTAAATGTCTATATATATATATTTGTTTATATATGTATTGTAGGGTATATGAATCCATTAAAACATTATTGTTTCGTTTCGAGTTTTCACTTCTTATGGCCGTTGTACGTTTAAAGTTTAGTTGGTTTGGTTTTGCCTCCTCTATTGTTATCAATATTATCATTATAATTATTATTATTTTTATCATCATCGATTGCCATCTTTTAAGATTAACCAAAATAAATGTAGTAGTAGAAGCAATTGCAACATTCGTTTTTTTTTTGCTCGACACAACATTTTTTTTTTTTAACTTTTGATCTATATATATTTATATATGTGTAGATATAAAAAAAAAGAGTTTATTTAAAAAAACCTAACTTTTGTGGAGTTTACGTTGTTGTTGTTGCTGTTGTGCTTGGTATATTGCCTCAAACGACAGGTGGTTCGGTGCCACCCAGGGCCTCATCGTTACTGTAGTTCACCGAAAATAAAAATAAAAACGAAATTAAGAATTAATAAAAATTAAGAAATAAAGCAAAGTAAAATATATAGAAATAAATTATAAATAAAGACTGTACACAAAATGTTTTTAAGAATATCAAACATATTTAAATACAAGTAAGAACATTGCACTCAGGCATTATGGTTTGTAGAATACTCATTCACGGTTCGAATATTTCAAATATTTATAATTTCTAGCTTAAGTAGAGGCGATACGGTCTATAATCATACGGACAGCAAAACGGACATTTGACAAAACCAATATACTCATTTCACTTTAGTGAATGAGTATAAATATATAATTTAACCAAGAATAATTAATAAAATGAAAATAAAAACGAATTTGTCTAAATTGGATATGTAAAATAAAGCCATTAATTCTAATTATTATTCTTAATTATAATTGTATTGCTTAATATTTAGTTTCTCAATCTATATATAAAGCAGGAAAACATTTACTATCCCCTGTTTAATAAGCTTTCAACTCATTTGCGGCCTAATTGAGTTTGGGAGCTTTCAAGGTAAACTTAATTGAGTCTCAAGCTTTTACGAAGCTGTTGGCGAGCTTTAATGCGCTTTCAAAGCTCTCCTTAGTTAGTTTTCGCTAAACTTTCGAAACTTAAGTATATGTATATTAGACATTCATCAATCAATATATATTGTAGTATATGCATATCATTTTATATCAATATATTTTAGTTGTACTCTTGCATAGGCATGAAAATTTTCACTAATAACAGATAACGCAAATCAAGTGCTCAAAATAATTGAATTAGAAATTCTTCTGCAATTTCAGACTTTGTCTCAACGCATCGAGTTAAGAACTCACAAGTGCCAGCATTTCAATCATACATATATGTATTTCTATATATCCAGTATGTATATCATATATGTATATAATTGATATATATGTATATATATAAAGTATTTATATTGTATATATTAATTGAATTTACTATGTTTCCTTTTTGCTATATTAGCTATACGTTCCACATTGAATATATATGTATGTATGACTATCCCTTATCTATAGTATATTACTATAGTTTCTTAAAAGCTATAAAAAAAAAATTATTAACGACTCCTGTTTTAACAATATATCGGTGCTAACTACGAAACAAGTAAGAAGGCTCCAGTCGAGACTGCTCGACTAGGAGATACCCTGAACCCTTCAAACTGATATTCTAATCATTCTAGACTTCTTTTATGCACACATGCATACACATGCACGTATAAGCACGCGCTCTGCAAACTGCGCAGCTAGCAGCGGCTGCGCTTGGGCTGCACTGCAGTGTGGGCAATATTATGAGAATTTATTTGTTGAATAATTTCTTTTGTAGACATACGATCATAGAGCGTAATCATATGGCTAAAATGTGTGTACATTCCAAAGCACAAGTCTCTAGTACTTGAAATGCGTTTTTTACAAATTTGGGGGGCGAAGGGGGCGTGGTATCCAAAATCTGTATATTACAAAATCTTTGTATCTATAAACTTTATATACAACGCAAATTTGAAGTCTCCATGTCTAAAAGTGTTCAAATTAGGCTGAAAAAACAGTCGATTTTTCTATTATTCTCGATAAAAAAGTAATCGGATGAGTTATCGTATGGTATACACGAGAATGCATGCCATATTTTAGCTCTCTAGTTCTTACATCTTCTGAGATCCTATTGCTCATACGGACGGACGGACGGACGGACAGACGGACAGGGCTATATCGACTCAGCTCGTCGTCGTGATCAAAAATATATATACTTTGTGGGGTCTGCGATGATTCCTTCTGCCTGATACATACTTTTCACAAAACCATTATACCCTGATTTCCCATTTTCAATGGGTTCAGGGTATAAAAAGAACATTATATGTATATATATATTTACTATATATGCTCGACCCCTTTAGGATCGTGTAGTAAACAGTTATTTCAAATATTTCTCTATGCTTTAGCTATATATACTTTGTATATTTATTTATATAACATGATATTTTGCAATGATATGGCACGATAATTGTATTTTTTGTTTTTGTTTTCGATTTTCATTTTGATAGATTTCCATGCGTCCAACAGATGGCGCCACTGTGCGGGGCGCTTAGCTGGGCGCAGGCAACAGCCAGATGAGACTGCTTATGAGTAGGGTTAATGGTGTCACTGCCACGCCCACCGCCCTAACGCTCGTATCGTAGGCATAGCCATTCACGTTCTGTGGTAGCTGGTTGAGATTGGGTCGCGGATAGATGATGTGCACTGGCGGTGGTTGATCGATCTTATCGAAGAAATTTGGATCATACCTCTTATCGCTCGGATCGTAGTCGTGATAGATGAGACTGGATGGATTCCAGTATTCCCTAAACTCCGCCAGAGCCGCAAGCAGTGTGCAGAATTGAGAGATAAGTTACAAGACAAAGAAAAACAAAGATGGAAACGCCAAAATCTTCAGCCCAAGTTTAGCCTAGATCTATAAGAAAACTGCAATTTTCGATGTTTCATATGGCTATACGGATTCTATACCAGACTTAAACTCAAGCGTTCTTTGATCCCAGAAGATGACAATGATAATTTAGTGTAGTCCAATTGAATCTTAATCTGAGCACCAAAAAGAGAAATTTAAAATGTCCTACTTTCTAAGGAAATCCTTTCTTCCCATATAGAACGATACCAAGCTATTTGCGTGTCCTACTGTAACCTGTTCGACTATTGTCTATAGTCTATAGACCGAAAGCTAACTGATCTAACAAGAACTTTCAGGCACTTACACAGGACAGGTATCCACGTTGACGCCACTGACAGAGGCCTTGCCCAGATTGACCTGGCCAACGGCATCGCCCTCCACAAAGACAATGCAGCCGTTGAAGTTGTGCGTATAGCGTTTGCCCGTGAAACGTGAAATGTTCGGAATGCCACCTGAAATTGAGAGATGGGCAAATGAACGTGAGGACCCATGCATTGGGTATTTGGTCTGTGACACTTACCAATGAACACATTGCCCGGCAGATGCATCTCCTTTTTGCTGGTGGGTCGCGTCTCGCCGGAGTCGGATATGCGATCGACCTCGAGTATGGCAGTGTTGTCCGCACGCTTCACAAGCACTATATGGCGCTGGCCATCGTCCACGGGCGTGTCGCCATTGCGTATGACCACCTCTTCGCCGTCCAGGCGCAGAGCGTACTCCACAAAGCCATCGACGACGGCGAGGGCTATGAAGTCCTGGCCGGTGAATTCCTCTCCAGATTTCTGGCCCCACCAGAGCAGCAGGCCGTTGGGCTTGCTGGTGGAGAACACCACCACTGCCGAGGTGTACTGTTGGTCTATCTCCGAGCTAAACTGGCTGCGATCCACCTCCAGGTACCCATTGCCGCGGAACGAGGCATTGAAGCTCACTTGGATGTCTGCACGGAATAGAAACCAGTTCAATTAGATCGAGATCGCGAGGAGCTCAAAACAGTCTCCAATTCATCTTCACTTACGCTCCTCGCAGTGCTTGCCGCTGTAGCCCAGGCTGCAGGCGCAGATCGCCTGCTGCTCCACCTCCTGGCAGGTGCCGCCGTTCTCGCAGGGCTCGTTGGCACAGGGCGACATCGCATAGGGCTGCTGCTCCTCCGCGACGCGACTGTTGCTTGTCGGAGCCACAGGCACCGCGGGTAGCTCGCCATCGAAGTCGTTGCTCCCGATCTCATTGAGCTCGCCGCAATTCTGCAGGTTGGCCGCATCCTTGATGGCAGCCAGCAATTGGATGGGACGCATCGAGTCGTAGAGGTGCGAAATGCAGCCATCGAAGCCTTCGGTGATGTTCACATCCCGATTGATCTTGACCGTGGCCCGATCATAGCCGCCCACATACAGCGGCGTCTTCAGCGAGAGGGTGCGTGGTGCACCGGCCGCCTTGGCCCTCTGCTCCGGCTCATCGCCCACACGCAGAATGCTCTCGCCCTGGCGACGCAGCAGCTCGACTCGTGTCCATCTGTGCAGTGGCAGCGGTTTCTGGGAGCGCACCACGACAGGCTTAAGGCGCGCAGCCGTATTGATGATCAGCTCCACATGACCGTCGCGCAGCACGAGCGCCACGTAATCGCCGCTGGGCAGCTTCGACTCGGCCGTGTACAGCAGCACCGCATCCCGCAAGCTGGATGGACGCAGCGATAGAGTCACATTTATGCGCGATACACGAGGTGTACTGTAAAGTCAGGGAAAGACATTTCAATCACAATTGGCTAACTCAGTTAAGGCAGAGAGTTTCTGTCTGGTTGGGTAGAGCTAGGAAAGTATTGGGTGTTTGGGTATTGTAAATACCAATATACTGTCTATGTTTGGGGATCGAACTTTATGATGTTGAGTAATGTTGAGGAGTCTAGGAAACTAGGAGAACCCGCAGCTCTCCCAGCTCTATGACAAAGTTTCGACAGAGAAATTTAATCAACCCGAGTGTAGAAATTTTGAGCTTGAGTTAGGAAAGTCGAAGGGTTTATTAGATCAGTTGGTCTCAATATTACGACTAGGCTAATTTCTGGACAATGTGAGACGGTGCTCAACAGATCGAATCTCATACAAATGCTTCTGTCGAATCAACAGACTTACATACATAGGTCTATCTAGCTGAGATCTTGTGATCCCTGTTATTTTCGTTCCACATTTTAAGCTCTCGTTAGATTGAGACTATATAATTTTCTGTGCCTTAGGCCTTTATTATGTGGAATGTACAGCGACGCTACTTTATATTAGTTAGGACAGAAGAATTCACTTGAGGCTTCGGACCTAACTTAAACTTAAATGCCAGAACCTTTTCTATCTTGGCAGCTGTTGTAAGTCTATGTTTAGGCTCTGAGGATTGAGCTGGATTGGGTACGACTAGGCTGAGTTGTTTTACTCACTTGTAGGCTGCATAGCTGTTTCGCTTGAAGTTGAGACTGTGTTCGTTTAGGTGTTCCATGTACTGACAGCGATCGCCGGTGCGATTGAGTGGGCAGAGGCATTCCATGTCCAGCTCGGTGTTTTCACAACGTCCGGCACCGCACAGGCCCGGAGTGCATTGGGTACCTTCGACGGCGCAGTTGCGGCCGGTCCAGCCCTGCTGGCAGACACAGGTGTAGGCGAGTTCCGTTTGGCTTTCCAGGCAGATGCCGCCGTTGGCGCAGGGCGATGCGGCGCAAGGCTTGCAGCTGGTGATGCCCTCCTTCAGCTTGGCGTCCTTCATGAGCTCAATGGTGCGTCCCTGGAGCGTTAGGCGGCTAATGCAGCCAACGAAGCCCGTTTGGTGTGCCACCGCCTCGGCGGGCAGCTGATTCCAGTTGGGCACGCCGCCAATATACAGATCCTCGATGAGCTCCAGCTGTGGTATTTGGGTGAGTGTGGGGAAGGCGACCGGATGCTGTTCGTCCAGCTGAATGTAGCCGTCGCGACGTGCGCGGTGCACACGTGCCGTATGCCATTCGTTCAGCTCCACGGGCTGCTCGGCGCGCACCACCATCGGCTTGCCGCCAAAGTCGAAACGGAACTCCACATAACGGTCCTTCAGCGAGAGCGCAATGTAATCGCCCGCTCCACGCGTTTGGCCATTGAAGAGGATCACGCCGTTGGCGGATTCCGGCCGGAAGGTGATCTCAAAGTTGAAGTTGAACGAGGAGTCTGGCAGAGTGGGGAAACTCATGTAGCTCAGTGGCTGCTGACTAAATTGTGGGATGACTCCCGTGATGACCAAAATGCTCGGATAGTCCACGGACTCGCCATCGTTATAGACGGCTGTGCAGATGTAGCTGCCTGCATCGTTCGCCTGCACGCCCCGCAGCGACAGTTCACTCTGCAAGAGAACAGTTCGTTAGACCCTGATGCTCAGATCCCTCTCTCAGTTCGGAGGGGTCTGGCCTCTCTACTTACGCTGAGCAGATCGCGTCCAGATTGCATTTGTCCGTATTGGCGTGACCAGCGGTAAGTGGGCTGACGACTTTCATCGGCGCCGCAGCTCAGCTGGGCTTGATCACCGACATTGGCATGCACGATCTTCGGACGACGCAGCTCATGGGGCTGCTCCTCGATGGCCAGCTCATAGCTGGTCGTATAGAGATCACCATCATCCGTACGGCATTTGCACACATAGTTGCCCGCATCCGCAGCTGTCACTTGATTGATGACCAGACGGTTGCCCACTTGCTGCGGTAGAGTAAACCATAGAGAGAGAAGGAGAGAGAGAGAGAGAGAGAGCGAGAGAGAAATGAATTGGAATGTTGGATCTATGTTGGTTTAGTCACTCACCTGAATATTGGCGGAGAGCGGCACACCATCGGAACGTTCCCAGATCACATCCGTGTAGCTGTTGTCCGAGGAATAGCACTCAACTTCGGTCGATTCGCCAACGTGCAATTTCGATGATTGCTGATCCAGCTTCAGGCTGTAGTCACGTGGCACCACTGGCTCTGGTGGGGGCGTTGGCCGCGAGGGCGGCAGGTAGGCGCTCGGTTGGGTCATGCCCGCTGCAGAGCAAAGCCAGACCACAACCACAGTCACAGCCACAGCCAGAGGAGGCGGCGGCACAATACACAGTAGACACAACAGAAGACGAAGACGAAGCGGTACGAGGATGAAGACGACGACAACGACGAAGACGACGAGAACGACGAGTCGAGGATGTTTCGGCGGTTGTAACGTTCACAATTGGGCGACAATTCACAATTGGGTTATGGGATGATTAAGTGCATGTGTGTGTGTGTGTGTTTTGTGTTTGTGTATGTGTGTGTGTGAACGGCGAGTGTATGTGTGTGTGTATGTGTGTGTACGTGTATGTTTGTGTGAGATGAGGCATTGAGATGGGAAGGTAAGATAGTAAAAAATACACAGAGAGAAAAAAGCAGTTAGCAAAAAACATGTCAAAAATGGCGATTTATACAGATACATGATGCGATATATGTTTATTGAACGCTAACAACGACAGATCTATCGATAGTTCAGATCGTATGTATGTGTGTCAGTGTGAGCATGTGTGCGACTGCGTATCTTTTGAATACGCACTCACATCTTTAGATGCTCTTGTAGAATTGAACGGATTAGAGTACAGACAGACAGACACATCCTAAGAAGCTGAAGAATTGAGTAGGAATGGCTAGATGAACATATTCAGATTAAGACAGATTTTCGGATTCATATATAGTAGAATCCCGATAGTTCGAAATGGCAAGGGGATAAGTATTTTTCCGATTTACATAGAAATTTAAATTATCGAGAATTATTGAGAACGAATTTCTATTAAGGAGATAGAATTTTTATTATCGATTTATCCCGAGGTATATATTTTGATAGGTCCAAGTAAATTGAAATATCTTCAGGTCTATCTCCTTCTTATACACATATAAAACATAAAGTAGATAAATGTCTTTAGAGAAGAACTTGAACATATTCAGACAATAGTCTACAAAGACTTTAGAAGGAATTTCTCTCGCAGACTATGAGGTATATCCCAGATAAGAGATGTTCCATGTTTTGCGATAAGATAGATATGTCGCAAACCTTTACTTTCTACAAGAGCATATTAAGGCTTTGGCATGCCAAAGTCGCATAAACTTTATTGTTTTTGTTTAGTCAGACTTTATGATTTTTATATATATATATATTTTTTTTTTCTAGTTAGACAAATAAATACATAGATGTAGTATTTTTTTTTGTTTTTTTTGTTTGGGGCGGATAGAGAGTAAGAATAGTGATGAGAATTTTTGTTTTGTTTTTGAAACAAATTAATAAATTATACAATAAAAAATAATAGTATTTAGAAATATATAGAAATGATAACACTAGAACACACAGCTACATAAAGTACTAAAAATGTCTACTGGTTCGAATCACACAGATATACGAGTACATGTGTATGTGTAATGGGGGGAGTTATGGAGTTTTCGGTATTGTTTTGGTATATTTTTTTTCGTTCAGCTTATTATATAACAAGTGAGAGATATAGAGATATATAGTATATATGGGGTTACCACTAGGCCAATACGTATTCAGATACATATACTTAGCTACATACACACATATGTCTAGGCTACCAATACAATATGGGTTCTACTCAATAGTCAGTTACACATTTAGTTATAGATTATGAAGTATTTTGTTTCTTAGTTTTTGTGGCAATTTTTGTTGATCGATCGAAAGAAATATTTAGTTTTATATATTTGTTTCGAAATTTATTTGGCTAGTCAGGTATGTGTGTGTGTGTGCGAGTTTGTGTTTATGTGTGTGAGTGTGTGTTACATTTTATTTACAAAATTTTGTTCGATATATTTATCGATATTTGCACAGTATTTCGATACAGTTTTTGTTAGTTGGAGTTACCCGCATGCAAACGAGCCCGAGACCAAGAGGAACAAATACAAATGCTTCGATTTTTCGACATGCGCGCGTCAGCACCATTTTTCGTTATCGTTTTGTTGTTGTTGTTTTGTTGTAATCGTTATCGATAACACTACCGTTACAACTTACGCACTAAGAACCTGCACATGGTAAAGAAATAAAAGCAGGTCTACCCACACACACTACGCCTAATTGCTGTTGTTGTTGTTGTTTTTGCAGATGTTGTTGTTGTTGCTGTTGTTGCCGATGTTGTTGCAATTGCTTTAGCTAAATTTATATTGTTGTTGTTTGCATATATGTTTATATATATAAATTTAGATTCTTAGTTTTGATACGTGAGTTGAGTGCGACTTTGCAATTGTTGCAGATTTTCTCGTTGTGCGCCTACGGAACGTAGTTAGAGGAGCCAAAAAACAGTTGGATAGATAGATTGCCAGTTATATAGATAGAGGACAGCTGGATGACATGAAAGACAGGATCTGATGTGATGGAATGAGCAATCAAATTTTCCAATCTACAGTTTGTGTCGATTCGACAGCAACATGAGATCAGAAGACTTCGAGTCAAGATGGGAAATAAAGGAAAATTAGAGTTCAACAGTTATGGACAGAGAAAGAGGGAGGCAGGTAGGTACAGAGAGGAAGACAGAGTAAGAGTGTGGAGAGAGGCTAGTGAGTGGAAGAAAAGAAACAAGAAATTATGAAAAACTTAAGACGAACCGAAGAAGCCTTTGGCCTTTGGCTGCCCAACTCGTTGCTGTTTATCTGCCTGCTGCTGCCAGGGCTGATGCTTCCTCCAGCTCTTCTTCCAGCGCTTGAAAGTGTTGCCCGGTCCATGGCTAACGCCTACGCCCAGGCCCACGCCAGTTGTGGGCCGGCCAATTGTCTTGGCAGCCAGATCGCGGCTACAGTTGAACTCGTCCGAATGATCCGTACAGTCGTAGATGCCGTCGCAGACCATGCTCGCCTTGATGCACGTGTGTGGGTGGGAGACGCACTTGAAGTCTGTCGCTTGGCAGGCGTATGTGCTGGGGGGTGGGGCACGCGGGGGCGTGGCCAGCGGTTTGGATGGCGTCATTTTGTTTAGTTTGAAATCTAATTTTGCGCGTTTATTCGTTTTTCATGTGGTATTGTTGCAGTATTTTTGTAGTATTTTTACAGTATTTTTAATGATTTTTTGTTTTTGTTTTTGAAAAGCATAAAAGAATAGATTAGCAAAAAATATAGACGATTTAGTCGTCGAACCACGGTTAGTATATAGTTGCCATTTTCAAGTTGCTGCTACAGACAATATTATGCATACGACCCGTATTCCAACAAAATGTATTTTTGATTATTCCAAGTAGTATATGTTGCGTATATCTATATATACACACATATATATAGAGAGTTCGATCTATACATAGTTGATTTACTGTGATTTAGTGTATTTTGCTTACGTGCGTTTGCCAGTTGCATTAAATACCAACAAAATACTAGCACTAAATACTAAACGGTGCCTTGTCCTCAATTCTGTGCGCGTGTGTGTGCGTGGGGGAATGATTGTGTAATTTTAGTGGGCGGAAAACAAAGAGGTTTTTCTGTTCTTTTTCTGTTTCTTTTTTTATGATTTTGGTTTTTAGTTTAGTTGATTCGTAGATCGCAACTCATTTATGGTATATACAAATTTGGAAATTATTTTTTAGTATTAAAAAAAACAACTCGAAATAAGAATAAAAAGAAAATAATACAAATTATACAAAAATATATACTACTAAATAAAAACAAAAAAAATACTCAAGCAAAAAATAATAATAGTAATAATAATAACTGGTATTAAGTTGGGCTGAAAAATGAATTTCAATTTAGTAGATTATTTCGGCGAAACACACCTGCGCATATATATAGAACAACGCAGGGAAAATCTTGGCCGCCCCTATACAAGCTATAATTGTTTTCTATTGGTATTTATTTGGTATTTTGTTGTGTTGGTATTTGGCGTTGATTATTTTTTGTTTGTTGGTTGGTTGAATGCAGTTGTAGCGGTTGTTGTTGTTGATGCAGTTGTTGTTGTTGTTGTGGCAGTTGATGTTGTTGTTGTCGTTGTTGCAGCAATCATATTAGATGGTATATATAGTCGCCCATATGATTTATATTTAATTATATATAAATGAACATAAATTGTTTTTTTTTTTCAGTATTTTATGCGAAGCGACCAAAACGAAATTTCATAAAAATTAAATATTTTTATATATATATAATTAGTATATATATATATATATATAGGTGTGTGTGTATGTGTTTGTTTTTTTTTTTGCACAAGCGCACATGTAAAAGAGAGAGGGAGAGAGAAGAGAAAAAAGCAGTAAAGAAAGAGAGAAATAAAAAAATATTTATCAAATTATTTGATGTGTACCATTTGAGGAAAAAAAAAAGAGAAAAAAAAATTATGTAAATCCTAAGCTAAAATATTCCAAAATAATAGTTTTTTTTTTTTTTTATTAAAATTTGTATTTTGTTATTAAAGATAGACCTTGGCAGAGCAGCACCTCAAACGTGGTTTAAGAATTTTCAATTTTGAATTTGGAAGCTGGAATATTTAATTTTATCGAAATTTTATTTTGCCAATGTGGTATTTTGTTGCTTAAAAAAACGTTGCTCGAAATCGAACCTCGAATTTGTCCATAGAATTCTGTTGCTTTTAAACTGATTTTAACTTATTCAAGGCAAAAAGAGTACGACATTACGAATATTTATTTAAGAACAATTTACTGTGTGAGACTGGCTACACAACTAGAGATTATTTACATAGTTATAAAAGGTCACAAATAAATGTGGTATTTATTTTTGATTTTTTTTTTTCTGTATATATATATATTTTTTTTGTAAAGTGCAGGTGCAGCTTTGTGTGCATTGTGGTAAGAGGATAGAACGGAGCTGGGAAGGGTAGGTAAAAAATCATCACTATTGATTTAGGAGACAGACAGAGAGAAAGAGAAAGCTAGAGTGACAGAGAGAAAGAGAGATAGAGTGAGAGAGGAGGAACAGGAGGGAGTGTGCGGTGCAATAATATATATGTTGTATGAGTGCTTGTAGGCATAAAAAAGTACGAGTAAACGCAATAATAACGCCGCTGATCCTATAAATTAGAATTAAGAAACAAGCCCAAAAACCTTACGAAACCAGAACCAAAACTCAAAATATACAATGCATCAAGTAAATGTAGTCAACCGACACCAGCAAAATATGACAAAAAGTTACACCGAAAACAAAACACGAAAGATAAAGAATACTAATCACAAATGATAAATTCAATAATAGATATCCATGGCTTGCCAAGGACTGAATACCCTTGCAGTGAAATATGAAATGTGACTATGAGCGAGCGAAAGAGAGAGAGAGAAAGCCAGGGAGACAGAGCTATGTGAATCCCACTCTAAAGTTTTATCTCTTAAACAATCATTGGCTGTTTCCAAGCCAAAAAGTCAAGGGAAATCATCTTATCAGAGCTCCTAAATTATATTTTTGGTCCACTGAATAGATAGACAAACAGACGGACATAAAAATTAGTTTCATTTTCTCTTTGAATAACGATTTCTCGAGACTTTTAGTGAAAAGTTTGAAAAGAGAAATAAAATAAAATAATATAAGATCTATTGACTGATATCTTTTATATATCATTTTCAGTGCTACAGTTCTCGAAATTTTCATCGCATATGTCTGTGACTAGAACAAAGTTCAACTATACCAAATGTCGGACAGCTAGCTAAGCTCTCGGCCAAGTTCGTATAGTCCACTGCAAGGCTATATCTAACTGCAGGTTAATCAACGAAATAAAAAGAAATATGTTACAAGTTTGTTTTGATTTTTTTTTTTTTTTTTTTGCTTTTAGACAATTAATGTAGGTTAATTATTTGTTATTTTATTTGTCGGGACTTAGAGAAAAAAAAAACCACAGCTGGGACTTAAAACGTATTTTGGTATTAGATTTATGGCAGCCACTGTTAAGCTTACAATTTTATTGTTTAAAAATAATTATGTTTACGTAATGTGCTTGTGTAAATGTAAAATAATTACAAAAACAAAAAAAAAAAAAACATATTCATTAAGTATTATAGTAAATATAGAATTTCATTTGGTTATTAAATTTTGTGTTTTAAATGTGAATTGAAAATTATTTTTTTTTGTATATTTTTTTAAAGCATTTTTTGCAACTTAAGATTAATAAATTTCAAGTGTATCGAAAAAACGAATTTCATAAAGAATTGTTGGCTGTGTGGGGGCGTGGCATTTTTACTCAAGATTTCTTCTTCTTGTTCTGCGTGGTGGGTGTATGTGAGTGGTTGTGTGTGTGGGTGGGTGAGTGGTTTTTTGGTTGTGTGCGGGTCAGTGTGTGTTGTTGTTCATTTTCGAGGCAGTTTTGGATCGTTTCGTAGGTTCGTATTTGCTATTGTCGTGTGGGCATGCGCCTTCAGCTGTATATACAGTTATGAAATTGCTTAACAATTGTCATACTATATTGTATTTTTGTGGTATTTTTGGGTATTTTGAAAGTCATATGTGTGGCAGTTCAAAGTAAGTGTAAACACCTTCACCAGTATTGCAAAATTATTCAGTACCTATACATATATCATATAAATGTTATATATGATATATCTATATATATCATATTGGTATTTTGTTGCACTTATATATGTATGTGTGTGTGTATGTTACAATTGTTAGTGGCTTATTGTCATATATACAGAGTGTGTAATACCCTAGAACCAACAAATCCGTATCCGTTATAACTGTTTATTACCTGTAAGTGTGTTTGTGTGAGTTTATGTGTATGATTACATTTGTAGATAAGATACTTGATAAGTTGGGGCTCGCATATTTACATGTTTTTTTTGTTTTTGTTTTACCGAACATTGATCAGTTTTACAGAAAATATATACATACTTATATATATGTATATATACGTGTGTGTGCTTGTGTATGTATGTGTGTGTGTGTATGTGTGTATGTGTTTAGTCAAAGTAGTAGTAGCAGCTAGAGCTATACATACACATATGGATACACATATACATATGGACATTGAATATAGATATCTATATATATATAGGTTTTGATAAGAACAAAGTAAAATCAGCGAGCGAGCGGTTTCAATCATTCATTCAATCTGCTCTTCGGTTTATATTGGAATTATTTAACACTTATATCTTTCTTTAGTTTGATTCAATATATATTTTCTCATATTGCCAACAAAGCCTAATCCTTTTCGTTTTTACTTTCTTTCGATTTCTGTTAAGGTTTAATAATAATTAATTTTTTGTGGTATTTTTGGTATATATATTTCTTGTTTTTGGTATCATTTTGCAATCGAAATTCTCTGGCCTAAGAATCGAGTGTTTGTGTGTGTATGTGTGAGAGAGATAGGGGTAGATAATAGAGAGATATCTGTTGTGTTTGGGGTTTATGTGTAGAGGGATTTTTTTCATTACTTTATAAATCTTCTTCTTTTTTTTTTTTTTTTTAATTTTTGTTTGTTTTGTTGGTTTGGTAGGATGTTCAGTGTGGCTTTTCTTTTTAAGGTAGACGTTCTAGGGTTTACTCACGCTGTACACTCAAATCGACGTAGGTGGGCGGTAAGCGCTGTCCGGTGTTGATGTCGTACGAGTCGCAGATGTAGCGACCGGCATCCTCCAGGCGCAACGATGTCAATATCAGGATCTGGCTGTCGGCGCGAGCATTGTTGGGCAGCGGCTGTCGGTCCTCGCGAGTCCAGTGGAACTGTGCCAGGCGAACAATAATCGAATTGTCATCGATGCCCTATAAACGGATTGCTCTTAAGTATTCTCACCTGCGTGTTGGAGCGCTGCTCGCCACGTTGCGTCGTCACAGTGCAACGCATCTGGATGCTCTCGCCCTCGCGGCGCTGCTGCTGCATCGATATCGGCTGCTGCGTGTAGGTGGCCGGCGGACGCACAACCACCTGGGCGATCTTGCTGATGTTTCCGTATTCGTTCGACGCCGTGCAGCTGTAGCCGCCCGCATCGGCCGGTGTTATGGCTATGAAGCGCAACAGCTGTCCCTCGATGTGCACGGAGCTGTGTAGCGAGAGGGAGATGGATAGAAAGAGAGATGGAGAGAAAGCGAGAGAAAGAGATGGTGTTGGGGAGAGAACGAGCATATTATTATCGATTTTCGATTAACGATTGCTGCTTTACAGCCGGCAGAGAAGAATCATATTCTTTGTACTCTTGACTATTTACTTTTCGTTTTATTTTGTGGTGACTCTCAAACTGTAGTGTGCAAGATTCTTGAACTAATTTCTTCAGACTCTAAGAAGTGTAGACAGTGTACCTCTCAAATTGTAGCTTGAATCTACTTCAACCTCTTCAACCATACATTGCATGCATGCTTATATTTCTATTCCTGTGGTTCTTTAAGTGCCTAGCTTAAGTTTGCAGGCCCTCAAACTGTAATTTAATTGTATACGAATCTCCTGATATACTTTTCTTTTTTTTTTTTTTTTTAATATAGTTTTATTGCAGCTTTTGTCGTAAACTCTATAGCGCATTTATACCTGATATACTGTTATTATTTGTTTAGTTTTTCATCTATCTGGATAGTTAGAATTCTAATCTAGTTACCTACCTATATGTGACTCTTAAATCGGAACTCGTATTACCTTTTGATATTTCGATCATTAAATAAATTTTATATTTGATTTATTTATTCAAATTACATCTTAAGAGAATCTACTATACTCCATGTAGCAAAATTATGTATATCTGCTCTTTGAGATTTTCTCTGTTTAGAGTGCATACTTTTAGGATGATGCATTCGGATGCTACAATATATCATTCGCCAGATATACATACATCTCATTCATTTAAAAACAAACTTATATCGATAATTATCGATTTGGAAATAAAGGAAGTAAGCTCATACAGATAATACTGAGAATTTGTGTTATTCTCGTGTGATAAATAAAATGTTAGTCCCCGCTAAGAAAGGAAAATAGTTTCAGACTCACCTAGGCAGTGGTCGGTTATTTTCGGTGGTCCATTTCACGTCCTCGGGCCGGGCGCCTATCACATCGCAGTAGATCTCGACATTGCGATCGGCCTCCACCTCGAGTGGGATGTTGGGACGGAAGGTGATCTGTGGCAGTGGCGACCGCACCAATTCGCGCACGAGATACGTAACAATGGTGCCCCGATGATCCATGGCATTGCAGCGATATTGGCCGAGATTGTGCTCCTCAACGAATGTGATCGTCAGTTTATTGTGCTCGGAGCGAGCATTTGGCAGCAGCGGCTGTCCATCAACGCGCGTCCATTTGGTGTTCAGATAGGGATCCAGGTTGCAGGTGAGGGTCACATTAGCGCCCAGGTGGGTGGGGAAACGCTGAGTGTCCGAGCTGGGACGCTGGGGTGGATAGTATTGCGGCAGATAGGGATCGCGCTCCACATCGCCATCGCCTGTAAGAGAGTGAGAGAGGGAGCGAGAGAGAGAGAGAGGTGTAGTGTTGTAAAGTGTTGAACAGCGTGTTGGCTGAGCTACTTACGATCACCGATGTCACCTCGCTTGGGCTTCACATCGATGCGTACGGCCCGCTCATCGCTGCCCGCCTCATTCGTGGCCTTGCAGACATAGACCTTGGCATCCGCCTGTGTCACCCGATTGATATTCAAGTAGGCGGTGTTCGAGCCAACCTGGCGATTATCCAGCGCATAAACAACCGGCTGGTCGTCCCATTGCACGGTCGGGTTCGGTGTGCCGCTCGCAATGCACGTAATGCGCACCTCGTCGCCCTCGGTGTACTGTATGAGGGATTCGTTCGGCTCCAATTCGATCACCGGTGGCTCTATTACGCGTATCGTCACAACGCCTGTGGTGCGTCCAACGCTGTTCACGGCCGAGCACTCGTAGTCACCGCTATCCGCTAACTGTACTTCATTGATGCTGCAAGGGAAATCGGGCGATTGTCATCAAGTCGATATTAGATAATAAGTACAGTGATACTTACAGTACGTAGCCCGGGTGCTGCTCGATGTGTCGGGACGAGAGTGGTGCATCGTCGACGCGGCGCCACTGCACCGTCGGCTCGGGTATGCCATGGGCGCGACAATAAAGTACTCCCTGTTCGCCGACGGTGAGCGTCCTTATTGGCTCTATCTCAACGCTCGGTCGCTCCCGAGCTGCAATCAAGTAAATTATGGTGGTTGTACAGATTAGTATTAGGATCAGACTGTGCGGACCTGTCTTATTACCGACTCCACTCTTGTGCACTTGCATTTATAAATTATATATTATTAAGTATTAAAATTATCAATATACATAGGAAAATTGTTTTCAGTTCAATTAATTTACCAACATTGTCAAAATTGATTGTGGCAAGCAAATGGGAAGGAAGAAACAGAGCAAAGAGAGTTGTTATACACTCGGCGTTCCTTGTTTTTGTGGGACTACATCATCTGGTTTAGTCTATAGCTGCTGAGCTTTTATGGAATATGCGAGATTTAGCTGAACAAACAGAAAATATCAACAAAGCTTCTTAGAGTATCAAAGTCTTGATTGCTTAATCTAAACTTTGCTCAAGCCATTCGAGCTTTCAATTGAATGAATAAACTTGCGAGTATGTAAAAGTTTCCTTAAATTTTTAAAGCCAGATTTGTATTGAGCCTCATATTTTTAAGCATGTGACGTAAACAAATTTTTAAGTCTTATTAAGGCTTCAATAAGAATAATGCTTTAGCTCTTAGTTAAACATGAAGCTTTAGCATCCATGAAGCATTCTATTTTGATTGACTTTTCACATGAGCTGAACTCACATTTATATAAAAAGAAGCTGTCAATGGAATAAAAGCTTTGTCGAATTATCGGTTTATTTAGCTTCAAGTTGAGATTTCAAGCTTAAATTTTATATGCACTAGCAGTTGAGCTTTGTAGTACTTGAAATTGTCTCAATTCATATTTGTACATGCTCTATAGCTAAACAAGATGATGTTGCTGTCGAGGGCCAATAGCAATTCGCTGGGCAATACATAATCATGCGATAATAGAATCCTATAGATTGTGTAGTTCGTATAAACTAGATTGGGACTTACGTTCAACATCGATATGAGTGTTTGATTGATCTGTACCAAGGGCATTCTCGGCCGTGCACACATACCAGCCACGATTCTCTATCATGGCATTGTGAATGCGCAGAACATTGCCCGTGATTTGGACATTCGAGGGCATTGAGTCGCGCACCTTCATCCATTTAATGCTAGGGTAGGGAGAGCCGGTCGATTCGCAAGTAATGCTCAAGTCACTTCCCTGATATATGACGTATTCCTCCTTGAGTCGTACAATACGGGGAACAACGCTGCAGGAGAACAAAGAAATACATGTTTTTTATGATGTGTTTTTATGAAATTTTAAGACGAAAAAGTGCGAAAAATCCGAATCGGAAAGAATTGCCTTTGCACGAGCTTCTTTTTTTTTTTTTAATCGAGAGTAATATTTATTATCTAGCAGTGGCATTAGAATTAACTGTTTGTCCGTCCGTTTTTCTCTCTTTATATATGTCCGTATGGATGTCCGTATTGATATCCGTTTGGATGTCCGTGTGGATATCCGTTTGGATGTCTGTATGGATATCCGTTTGGATGTCTGTATGGATATCCGTTTGGATGTCCGTATGGATATCCGTTTGGATGTCCGTATGGATATCCGTTTGGATGTCCGTATGGATATCCGTTTGGATGTCCGTATGGATATCCGTTTGGATGTCCGTATGGATATCCGTTTGGATGTCCGTATGGATATCCGTTTGGATGTCCGTATGGATATCCGTTTGGATGTCCGTATGGATATCCGTTTGGATGTCCGTATGGATATCCGTTTGGATGTCCGTATGGATATCCGTTTGGATGTCCGTATGGATATCCGTTTGGATGTCCGTATGGATATCCGTTTGGATGTCCGTATGGATATCCGTTTGGATGTCCGTATGGATATCCGTTTGGATGTCCGTTTGGATGTCCGTATGGATATCCGCTTGGATATCCGTTTGGATGTCCGTTTGGATGTCCGTATGGATATCCGCTTGGATGTCCGTATGGATATCCGTTTGGATGTCCGTATGGATATCCGTTTGGATGTCCGTATGGATATCCGTTTGGATGCCCGTATGGATATCCGTTTGGATATCCGTTCCTTAAGAGCGAAAGATGTAGGTCCTTCTAGATCACAGTCAAAGTTTTCCCAATTTTCAATTGATCAATAATAAACGTCTTAAGACGATACGGTAAGGGCCCTTTTGATCATAAGATCATATTAAAATACTCCGAAATTCCAACATGATGAAGCATATTAATTCAGCTCGGCAGATATATGCTAAATCTGAAGCTTTCGTTGTGCCTTAACTCACCCATTGCCGATGGGAGGCTGTTGGCGTTCTTCGATATAGACGCGCGCATCTTCGGTATAGTTGCGATGCGTCCTCAAATCGATGCCAACGCACGTGTAGACTCCATTATCCCGGGTGGTAGCATCTCGAATCTCTAGCGTATCTCCGCTAATGATAACGTGCGACGACTGCGGGACATTCAGTGGATAGCCATCGTGCAGCCACTCATAGTGCAGCTGGGCGCCGCTGGTCGATTGGCAAACGAAGCGAATTATGTCGCCAGACTCGCCGTTGTAGTTCTCCGGCTGTATGTAGAGCCGTTCCCGTGCTGGGGGCTGTGGCTGCGGTGCATTACCCACGACATAGACCTGCACATATTTCTCATCGACATTCAGATCGTTACGCGCCTGGCAGCGATAGCGTCCCTCGTCCGATTTACGTGGCGACTCGAATATCAAGCGTGAGCCATCCGTGCGCGTGTTTCCGTCCGCTTGGCCATCGATGCGGGTCCAGATGACTACGGGTGCAGGATTGCCCTCCACCTCGCAGTTGATCTCGTTGGGAACGTATTCATTGAAGGTCACCGTCTGCGGCAGATTGACAATCTGAGCGCGCGAGCGTTGGGAATGCGCTGCGAGAGGGAGAACGAGAGGGAGAACGAGAACGAGATAAGGGAGAATATTAGTAAGGATGATATTAAGAAAAGGAAATCAATTGAATCCTCAATAGCTACCATAGCGTGCCAGCATTTCTTTGGCATATCCTTTACACAAATGCCGCATGTCAAATTAGTTAACTTTTTAGATTGTTTATCCCGACTTGAGAAAAGCAATAGTGTGCAAGAGACTTACGTGTTATGGTTATGGAGACCATGTCCTCGTAGGCGCGAGAGGTCTGGTTGTTGACAGCACGGCAGATGTAGACGCCAGAGTCGGGCACTTGCATATTATAGAGACGCAGAACTCCGCCGGAGATCTCGGCTGTGTTGGGCAATTGGCTGTTCTGCTTGTACCAGCTAACGACAACAGGATTCTAAAGGAGGCATAATTGAATGGAATCGAATGATATTTCCCAGCACTTCTCAATCAATCACTTACATTATTCCACTTCATGCGACCGTTGCAGTGCAGCGAGATCGAGCCACCGACGGGCATTATCGTGATCTGTGGCTTCGATATCGATACGATTATTTGACTGCGTATATTGTCGGGCTGTTCAGTGGTTGATGGCTCTGGTATTCCATAGTCTGATGGGTTAATGTAGAGTGAAACGATTAATTCGACTTAAGATACGATTATATTATTTACTGTTAGGAATTCAACTCTTTACAGTTTGGTTTAGTGACACAGTTGCGGTTTATTAACGCCAAACACACAAAACGTTTGGAAGATGGGGTAAGGTCAAATGGGCATTGGAGGTTTTGGGACTGGGGTTTGGTTTCTTTTGATTGTGGTTGGGTAGCTTCCATAGTTTTTTTTAGGCACCAACTACTACACAGGTATATACCAAATGCCAGACGCAGCTGGACTTAAGGACTACAATAGGAGTTGACATACATAGATTGATTTATTTAGAGAATCTATATAGTATGAGAGATACGTTGAGCTGGCCGTGTTCTTAGCTCAGAGTGCAATTGTGTGAATGGGAGCTCCTCTAAAGAGTTGGGGTTAGTTAAGAGTTGCTAAATTTATCACCGACTACTTGACAACGACAGTGACAGCGACAGTAAACTGTAGAGTTCCAGAAAGTATTCAAATATTGAGTTTTATACTTTTGCAGCGATTGATTTTTTATCAAATTTGTTTTCTAAAAAAAATTGGCATACAACATTCTTGAAGAAAGCCATACAAAAATGTAGGTATATATTATTATATCAGACGGAAGAAGAACTTTTTAGAAAATTTATTTTATTTTATTATTATTTTTTTTTTGTATAAGAATTTGGTCAGTTTTCCAAAATATCCTTAATATTTCTAATCTATTTAGGTTTTTGTAGTTAGAGCCTCATTAAATCGGAAGACCCTTTGACTGAGGTTATCCAGGACCATGTCATTATGATAGAATTTTCCAATTATAAATCTTATTTATGCTGAACACAAAATGTGATTACAAATCTGCTGCCGCAAGAGTATTTCAACTTCGGCATGCCGAAATTAACTTTTCTTCGCTGTCCTACTAGAGTAGATAGTATTTATACACAGAGTTATCCAACTATGAGTACGTAGCATAGCGATGAGGCACACAGATTTTCTTTATACACAAATAAAATAATTTTCGTTTTTAAGATGGTGCTAGAAAAACAAATCGAAAACAAATTAAACAACAACATGGGCGTAGAGCTTAGATCTAGAGGTATCTAGAGCGATGCAGCTCTGCAATAGTAAGCACAAAGAGAGACACTGAATGAAAGTGTGAGAATGAAAGAGAGGGGAGAGAAAAAGATAAGGAAGACAGAGGGCGGGATAGTGCCTACAAAGTATGCACAAAAGTAAACACAGAGAGAAAGAGAGAGAGAGAGAGAGAGCGAGAGATGGAGGCAGAGAGGAATCTAGGCAGGAATTCATGTGCTTAAAAAAGTTTTTTTTATAAATAAAATATTTAAACATAATTGCATAAAAGGTTTTTTTTTTTCTCTCTTTTGATTAGAATCTCTCTCTTGAGTTACAATGGATAGGATATACATGGTGATGATTGGAGTTATTGAGCACACTGGGAGCGAATGGGGGAAAATGTAATAAAACAAAACAATTTCTAACAGAAGGAAGCCTAAGAATATTTTAATGTATTTATATACATACGTATACATATATAAATATATAGTATTATATGTATGTATGTATGTACGTATGTATGTATGTATGTATGTATGTGTGTGTGTAATATGACTTGACTACTGGGTAAGCGGATAATTTTTTGCAGTGTAAAAGTAGTTTACAAACAGTTGATATGGGACAAACAGAGACAGAGACAGAGAAAGAGAAAGAGAGAGGTGGCAATTAAAGAGAGACAGATAGCGATAGTTGTTGTTGTTGTTCGTTTGTTTTGTTTTTTGATGTGTGTGTGTGTTTGTTTTGTTTAATTGATTGATTGTTTGATTGATTCGATTGATTGATTGATGATTGGCGAACCTCGCTGATGGCAGCCGTTGCGCAGTTTCGTTATATTTCCTATCACTCTGTTGCCCTTATAAATCAGCAGAGTGTCATTATACGATATTGTCTCGTTGGGCTCAATATCGAACCGAAAGCCGTTGCAACAGTATCCCCTGTATATATCGCATAGCTTGGGCGGCTCTTCAATCATGCGCGATGTGTCTAGAATGTGGATGGATTGGATGTTTGTTTTGATGATTTCATATATTTCACCGATAAAGATGATCGTATAAGGGAATTTTGTTTATGATTATTTTGTTGTATTTTTTTTTTGTTTTTTTGTTTTTTTTTTGTTTTTGTGATGTGAACGGGTGTGTGGTGAATAAAAAATAAAGTTGAAAGATATGTAGAAAATTGTATAAAATTATGAGAGAATAGCTAGGCTTAAAATAAATAAAATATATATATATGTATATGTCTAAAAAAAAAGGCTGAAGGGACATATCGTGTATGTGTTTGTGTTTCAGAGAAAGAGAAAGAAAGAGAGAGAGGGGGCAGAGAGGTAGAAAGAGTAAGGGCGAGAGAGCGGGGTAAGCGGAATTCTGATAAGAGCTGGATCATCATGATTTGGCTGAATTCAAGCTGAAGAAACTGAAAGTTCGCGTCCAATCGACTTGACTGGGTGGGGGCACAATCGGTTTGTATCTAAGTCTGGTGCCCATTCTAGACCAAACTACAGATAGATCCAGTTAAATGGTTTCCTCTTCTCGTTTTCATTTGGCTTTGCCTCTAATTTTCGATGTATGCTGCCGTGCTGCCAGCACAGCTACTTACCGAAGTCCTGGCAACGATCGCCCTTGAAATTCTGCTTGCACTGGCACTCGACGTAGCCGCTGCTGCCCAGGTAGCAGCTCTGGGTGTTCTCCTCCTGGCATGGACAGCTGCGGCACTGGCCGTTCTCCTCGCGATAGTGGAGCGGAGCGCAGTTCTCGCAGGAGTTGCCCGTGTAGCCGGCCGGGCATTGGCACAGCTCGATGTCCGTTACGAGCTCGGCGCCGGGCTGATCTGCGTCCAATGACAGTTCCCAGGTCACATCGCTAATGGAGGTGCGAGTGGTGGGGATTTTGGGTGTGGCACGAATAAGCAGATGCTCGATATTGACCAGAACGCTCATGATGTCGTGTCGGGAGGCGGGTACGGCGCTGCCACTGTCCAAGCGCAGCCACTGCTCCTCCTCGCTGAGGCGCACACTGTACTCGTTGAGCTGGGAATCCTTCGCCGGTCGGGACCAGACCAGGCGCACGCCATTGCCAATAAGCACCACATCGTTGCCGGGCTGATAGTCGCCGAAGGACTCGGCGACCAGGGTATATTTCAAGTAGCCGCCATAGGCGTGCAGTTGGTTGCCTTGGACATTGCCGCGCAGACTCCAGTACTTGGTCGAGTACGACGGATAGGTGTAGGTGTACATGTTGGTGGGAATGTCCTTTTTGAGGTTGCTATCGTCCATTTCCATTTGCTGTCCGTATTCGTCCGTGATCAGAGCCTTGTTGCTAATGAAGTCGATGGCGATTAGCTGGCGATAAGCCACGGCGGAACGGCACTGAGACGAATGGCCCGAGCAGAAGCAGTCCTTGCATCCGTCCGGATTGCTGGAGGCCAGGCCGAAGGTGTTCGGACGGCACTGGTCGCAGCGTGCGCCGACCACGTTGCGCCTGCAGTAGCAGACACCGTTGCGGCAATCCTCTGTGCCGTCTCTGTTGCACCATTGGCATTCGCGCTGATCGTCTGGCGTCGGCTGGGGCGGTTGCGGCGGCTGTGGCCCATTGTTGTCCGGCTGGCAGTCATAGGGCGTGCCACGAGTGGCATCGCCCACATAGCCGGCGGCACAGCGATCACAGTTCTCGCCCTCGGTGTTGTCAGCGCAGCTCTGTGTGGAGCGGAGGGGGTAGGGGCGTATTAGAAGTGGAACAGTTGCATTTTCTTACAGAGTCTTTAGCACTTACCAGGCACTCGCCAGATTCGGCATCGCATTGCGTGGAATGACCATTGCACTCGCAAGGCTCGCACAAGCCCAGGTAGAGGCCGCCTTCGACATTGCGCTTGTAGCCGGGTGCGCAACGCTCGCAGGATAGTCCAATGTAGCCCTGGGGACAACGGCATTCCTCCACTTCAAGGGCGCGCTGGGTGCCGTAGCCATTTGAGGTGGCCACGTCCATGACGACCTGCTTGAGGGATCCCTCCATGGTGCTGGTGGTGTAGGTGGCCTTGATGTAGATGGCATCGATCTTGCTGAGCGCCATCAACAGATGCTCGCGATTGGTGGCTTCGCCGTCTATGCGCTGCCAAGCGCTCTCAATGATCGGCACGGCGTATGAGTTCGAGGTGCTGGGACTGACGGCTGCTTTGCGGAAATGAATGAGGGTTAGATCCTCGCCGCTCTTGATGACCACATCGGGTGCGCTGTTGCGCGACATCTGGCCGCCGGGCAGTGGGCTGTAGCTGAGGGTGTAGTTGAGACGTCCGCCATAGGCGGTCAGTTTGTTGCCCAGGAAGGGGGCGGGCAGGCTCCAGTACAGGGTGTCGGCGCTGTATTCCGAACCGGACCTGAAGCTAATCTCATTGGAAAGCGTATCGAAGGGCACGGACTGAGGGCTGGCCAGCGTGTAGTCGCGCACAAGCTGGAAGCCATGTGGCACATGAGAGTGGCCGAAACTGCTGCTGACCTGCTCGCGATACCACGAGGTGCTGGTACACTCCGCCTGCAGGCCGCTGCAGAAGCACTCAATGCAGCCGGAATAGGTGAAGGAATTCAAGTGGAAGCTGTTCTGTGCACAGGTGTCGCAACGATCTCCGGTGACCAGGGCCTTGCAGTCGCAGCTGCCATCGGCGTTCTGGTTGTAGGTGCCCTCGATGTTGCACTGCGATTCGGGTGTCTTGTGGCAGGCACCGCCCGGAATCAATGGGTTACCCTGATAACCGGCGGCACAGCTCTCACAGCGTCTGCCCTCATAGCCCTCGTGACAGTTGCAGATGACATCGTTGTCGGGACTTAGCTTGCAGCCGTTGGCAAAGTTATTGGTGCCGGTGTGCGGGCAGGGGCACTCGCTGCAGGGTATTCCATGGCGCGGATCACCGAAGGTGCCGGCCGGGCAGAGCTCGGGCACGAAGGGTACACAGCGACCCAGCCAGGGACCGCCCGGCTGGCGTACAAATCCAGGTGCACAGCTTTCACATGAATCCCCAATATAGCCAGGTGGGCAGTTACATTTCTCAACCAGCGAGGCACTTCCCAGACCCTGATCCGTGGTGCCAGCCGAGTCCATGGCAATGTTGGTTAGCTCCACTTCGCGTGCCACCGAATCAATATAGCCGAGACGTATCAGAATGTTGTCCACATTGGCCAGTATCATCATGATCTCCTCCCGTGTGGCCTTGCGACCGTCGGGCTTCAGCCAATTGCCTGGCAGGAAGCTGATCTTCACCTTGTTCAGTATGTTGGCCTGGGTGCGCACGCGATTGGTGAGTATGAAACCGTTGCCGGTGATGATGGCATCGGGTCCAGAAATGGGACGTCCACTGCCCAAATAGTTGACCTCATAACGAAGCTCGCCGCCATAGGACTTCAGCTGATTGCCCATGTACTCGCTGGGCAGGGCCAGGTAGGGTGTTTCGCGGCTATTGTATTGCACGTCGGAGGCACGGAACTGCACACCATGATGGAGCGTAAGCAGAGAGTGTCCGCTGCCCTCGTTGATGACGATCTGCTGATAGGGCGTCAGATCGACGGTGACGACGCGGTGCGACAGGATTGGTGGCTGTATGGCATAGGTGAACAGATTGGCGCTATCGCAGGAGCTGGCCACACCGAAGCAGAAGCACTTGATGCACTCCTCGGTGGAACGTGCCAGCATATTGAAGAAGCCAGCCTCACAGACCTGATTGCGATCAGGTATCACCTTCACTATGGTATCGGGCGTTACGAAGATGGTGCCGCGCGTATTCATTATTTCGCAAGAGTAGGCGCCGCTGTCCTTGTACTGCATGTTGGGGCAATAGAGATCACCGCGACCGTTCGAGCTCGTGAACGTGCACTGGTCAGGCACATGACCCCAGTTGAGACGCCAAATGATCGTCGGAACTGGCACACCCGTACCCGTGCAAGTCAAGTTCAAGGACTGTCCCTCCAGCAACGACTGCATCGGTGGTGGTTTTCTCAGTGGCTTCGGGTCCGCTGCAATGCAAATGATGTGTATGTCAATAGATTGTTATTGATTTTCTGATTTGCTACTGATTTGTGACTTACTGCAGCCGAACTCATCGCTGCCATCACGGCAATCGTTGATGCCGTCGCAGTGGAAGCTCTTGGGTACACAGTGACCGGTGGAGCATTGGAATTCGTCGTAGCGGCAGGGCGCACCACTGGGCTCGGGATCGCAGGACTCTTCGTCGGAATTATCACCGCAATCGTCTTCGCCGTCGCAGCGCCATGTGCGCTCCACGCATTTGGTGTTTCTGCACAAGAACTGATTGGGCTGGCATCTGCGTCCGTGGCTGCATCGGTGCTCATCGGATCCATCCGAGCAGTTGGGCACGCCATCGCAAATCTCCGACTTGTCAATGCATTCGCTGTTCATGCAGGTCGCCTGGTATTCGGTACAGGCTGTCGGTGGGCGTTCGTGTTCGTCGATATTGACTGTCGAATAGAAGAGCACACGTACAGAGCTATAGCTTCAAGAATTCCGTCATAGTTGTGACCTATTCAGTCTTACCAGCATAATAGCCAGGTTGGCAGTAGGAGAATTGAAAAATATTTTATGGATTATCTAATGCTCAAATATGATTCGTGGAGCTGACATTGGTCTAAGACTTTCAATAAATGCTACCTAACGCCGCATTGATGAAATGATTTTCCATCTAATTTATCTAATGAAGTATATTGAAATTCCTTAAGGAATGTTTTTACTATCTATCAAAGACCAAGTCCAGCTCCAAATCAGCTTACGAAAACTTCCAAATTTACCTAGACCAAAGAATTCAAGATCAATATGTGGAACGGTGCCATATTTGATTCGATTTGATTTCGGCTCCTCGTATTTTTGCTCGCCCCAAGCTGCGTCCAAGCAGAATTCGTAGCAAACGGAGAGTATAGTATTCAACAACCCCAATTAAACCCAACCAAATCTCTAGGGATTAGTAATAAACCACCCAAGATTATACTTACAGCGTTCGACAGTCAGATGGACGGTCACTTGTTGGCCCTGAATGTAGCTCGGGTAGCCAACAGCTTCGCACACATAGGTGCCAGAGTCCTCCACCTATTGATACAATGGTTAGATTATAATCGAGTGTGAATATTGTAAGGATGAGTGTAACTTACGCGTATGTTGGGTATTTCCAGACGTCCTCCCTTGTCGGAGAAGCCAACAGGCAATGGGCGACCGCCGGGGCGTGTCCACCTGACCTTGGCACGGGCTGGACCCTCGTCACGGCAGCGGAAGATGACCTCGCGACCTGCATGCCGCAACAAATATTAGGTAATATTCATAAAGAAGGAACGTATATATATATATATAAATTAGATTATCTAATAGTTGGTAGCATAGCGAGCAAGTATTGGATCTAAGTAGGACTATAATACATTTGAATTGTGATTGTGTGTGAGGGGATTTACAGTTGTGATTGTTCTAAGGTATCTAGCAGGTGTGGGTGCTGACTGCAACATCAATAATAATATTAATTTCGACAGAATGTACAACGCCGGACCTGTTGCCAATTGCTGTGGTGCAGTAGTGGTGCAGCTGTACGAGACGAGTGACTACTATTTATATAGAGTGTGTAGTTAGGCCAACTTACCCTCCCTAATATATCCTGTAGGTATTTAATTTATGGGTTATGTCATTTTGGTTGGGTTAAGCATTAAAAGTAATGGTAAAGCATTATGTAGAATCAAACAAACCATTATAACCATTGTAGACAAAAAAAACAAAGAAATACATAAAAACGTTCTTCGAATGCGTTCGAAGCGGCTTTAGAGCCTTGCAAAAGAATAATCTTGACCAGGTGTGCGATGTACCTGACAAATATATTTCGATTACATATATCGAGCTATCGAACAGACAACGATAAGTTAAAGCGGTGAATGAGCTTGCAATATCTCAGATCGATAACAGACAAAGCTATCGATATCGAAAACGCCTCTGATTGTTTACAAAACCATAAAATGGATTTATTGATATCGTTGATCAATATCAAATAAATTTTTCGATATCTTCTTCAATGGTATCGATATCGATAAGATATAGTCAAAGCAAGTGAATATCTGGAAATACAACTATCGATATTTGTCATTTTCGATACCGTTATCGATTACAATTGACATAAATAATCGATCTTTTGCAAGGCATTCTGTTCTGGTTTCTGTTTGCCACCCAAGATTATACTTAAAATTCTTTTCTCAACTCACTTTCTTTGATGATCTGGCTGTCCGGGTAGGTCTTCAGGTTCAACTGGCTGCGACCAGCAGGAGAGGTATCGGATGCTGTGAAAATAAAAAGTATACTTGGCGCATTAGTCTATGATCTACTGCAGACGAATTATAATATTAGTCGTATTTATAGAGAAAATTATTAAATGGAGAATCGACAGCGTATAGCTATAGTAGACCCGCACTGTTTCCTAAACCGTTTAGTACTCTGGTTGATTGGTTAAGCTAATATTAATATAGTTGTGATTGTTGGTGGTGGTGGTGGTGGTGTTGGGGTTGTTTGTGCTGACACCGTTGTTGTTCGGGATAGTACACGGGTCGCTGAGCACTTACTATCGATTTCATTAGTGATGGGCTCACAGTCCAGCTCATCGCTGGCATCGAACGGACAATCGATAACACCATTGCAGCGCGCTGTGAGCGCTATGCAAGGACCATTCTCACACCGGAACGCGGTGGGTGGGCAAATAATGCGCAATGGCCCCACAGGCAGCACTGTAGTTGTCGTTGGCGCCACCGTTGTGGTTGTCGTTGTGGTGGCGGTGGTGGTGGTGGTGGTTGTTGGCGATGCAGGCCTGTAGCTAGCTAAATGTTGATGACCTCATCACGATCAGTGATCAATCAATCAATGACAATGATGATGATATTATGATGATAATGATGATGGTCATGGTGATGATGATGATGTTCTTGATAACGGATCAAGCTGGTTGCTGGTCGCCCTAGCCTAAGCCCCAGTTAAGGACTCCCACACAACTGGCTACTTACCACAATTGCTCTCATCGGAGCTATCCTGGCAATCGGTCTTGCCGTTGCACCGAGCGGTCAGGCTCACACACTGTCCGTTCCGGCAGCGGAACTGATTATGCTGGCATTGCAGTATGTCGCAGTTCTCCTCGTCCGAGCCATCCATGCACTGTCTGATTCCATTGCAGACGTCGTCCTGGGACACACAATTCCCATCCCGGCAACGGAACTGATCCGAAGCGCAGCCTGTGTGGAAGCGAACAAGTGAAAAGATTATTAACTGAACTAGTTCCGAGCGAACTTTTGCTACAGCTGTACGGAATCCATAGCTAGACAAATCATAGTTATATAGTATATATATATAAAGAGGTAGACAATATATATATCGTATAGAAACGAAAGAGTGCATACACATGTGTAACTCGTGTTGTTATCGTAAATATCGTTTTCCAATAATCGTTGTGTCTTAAATTTGGACTAGAGTTTCTTTCACTTAGCTAGCATGCAGTTGGCTTAGGTACGAACTAAAACAATGTACAGCTACAACTAATATAATGGCTTAAATAATTGCAGAAATTTGATTATTAACCAATACAGTTCTGTTCATCGGAAAAGTCTTTGCAGTCGTAATACCCATCGCAGTGCTGTGTTGCATTTATGCAAAACTGTCGATCGTAACAGAAAAACTCGGTTTCCTTGCATTGAGTACCTGTTTAATATTTTTTTAATTTTTTTTTTTTTTAATTTGGTGCAATTTTGCAAAAGAATTTGTTATAAGCGACAAAAAAGAAAGACGTCAGAGATAGTTAAAGTACATATATTTATATTTGGAGAGAGAGAGAGAGAGAGACAGTCATATATACATAGATAGATCAGTGCATTGTAATTAGTGTGTAGATGTAAATGTAAGCAAGTGAGATAGAGAGACAGTGGAAGAAAGAGTGGGAGAGAGAGAGAAAGTGAGTGAGTGAAAAAGAGAGTGAACAACATTGATCAGCAACTGAAAACAGAAAGCATATAACTAACTAGACATACATAAGTACGATTACGAGTACGTCAATCAAAAACTAACTCAAACTAGGTGCCTCAAGTGCTATGCAAAATACAAATCCAAAAACTGAAGAAGTTATCAAAACTGAGTGTGCTTTAAGCAGTTATCCTTAGCAAAGAAAAGAAACGTCATCTCCTAAAGTTTTTTGACTAATTAGTATTTGAATCGATAGAATTAGGGGGTGTAGGTTTTTTAAATCGATATCCATTTAAATAAATGGGATATTACAACTTTCAAATGGCTGCTCAGAAAGTTTTTAATGCATTCGACTGCGAAAATAATCGGAGGATAATAAAACGATAATTTTAACCTCAATCATTTTGAATATTTTAACCGCTGAAAGTTATCGATGAATTAAACAATATAGCTATTGGAAATAGTATCACTCTTGTGTGTTTATTGCAAAACTGAAAACATCTACTATAAATACTTTCGAAAACTATTGAAGGCATTCAATGATTGGGTGACAATTAGCTGTAAGTTATGAATGTAGCTATCGGAAATAGATTTTCTCTTCTTTGGTCACGCTTGAGATGAATCTATCAAATCGAAAAACTCAGCTAAATTAAGCCAGCGTTAAAGCTGGAGCCTATCGCTTAACTTATACCTGGATTACATGTTTGTAACTCTCTTGTGTTTCAGGGTCTCTCACTTTAAGATGATGAGTGCGTTCTGCATGCGCCCTAGCGTTACGGAAATTGTTTGAGTTACGAGCAGTGATTCTGTTTGATGGCGATGATATCGATTTTAGGATTGAATATGAAATACTTACAGTTGGCCTCATCGGAGCTGTCTTCGCAATGGCGACGACCGTCGCAGCGTTCGCTTTCCGTGTAGCATCTGCCACTGGGGCACGTGTGCTGTGGACAGGGTAGTGGCGGATACAATGGATGACGTGTGGTATGCAAATGGCAGTCGCGCTCATCGCTGCGGTCGATGCAATCGATATTTCCGTCGCACAATATCGAACGATCAAAGCACGACTCATCGCAAAAGAACTGATCTCGTCGGCAGTCATTCGCGGTCAATCGATCGGTGGCTATGATGGCGATGACGATATCGATATCGAGATGGCGATGGCGATGGCATGCAATTTATTTGTGATGTGTGTGTGTGTGTCGATACCGTTATCAGGATCACGATACCGATAGCAATACCGATGGCATTTACGTGTTAAGCGTGTTTCAGAAGCATAACAAGAAAGAGAGAAGAGAATCGAGATGAGCAATGCTTGTTTGGAGAACAGTTGAGTCGTCGACATTAGTGAAGCGCAACATTCAGTTCATAAACACAAACTCACTTAGTAGTATTACATATATACAAGCAATACAAACCTGTTGCGATACACGCATGTCTATCGCTGTTTATCGATAGACGCTAAAAAGCCTAACTTATAGCTATAATTATATATGAATATATGTATATATAAAGTTTAAACTAATTGGAATTGGATTTTTGGTTTGGATAATTTTTGTTTTCTTTGGCTTTTTGGATTTTGATTTGATAATGGGTGACTGATTGGATCGAGTGGGTGGTTGTCTGGTTGGTGGGGGTGATTTTTTTTTGTTTTTTAATGGAATTGTGTGTATCGTTACCCTGTCCCAAGCATCTACTCGGCAATTCATCCGATTCGTCCGTGCAATCGGCATGTTTGTCACACAAAAAATCGGCGTTAATACATTCAGAGTTTGAGCACTGCCATTGATATGGTTGGCATTTCCTAACTGTTGTATTTCTAAAATGCTTGCTGCCAGCTGTGTGTGTTTGTGTGTGTGTTTGAGTGTGTGTGGCGTTTGTTAAAACAAAATGACAAAAATAACAAACGTAAAAATAAAAAATAAATAAATAAAACGCATGAGCATTACAAAAATTATGCGGAATATTTCTGACTTGTGAGAGCAATAGGCTAAACGAGATAGCAAAAGAGCAAAGAATAAGAGAAAGAAAGAAAATAAATAGAGAGAGAGAGAGAGAGAGAGAGTAACAGAAAAAGAGAAAAAGATGGATAGATGACGGTGTATGTAAAAGTGCGAAAGCAGCTGTGATAGGGCTCCTTATGAGCTATCGATACTGATCGATATATATCGATCAACTCAATGTTTTAAGTAAAATTTGAATAAACGAAAACGGAATAATGCGAAACTTAATTTAGCAATACAAAGTAATCGACAATAAGTGTCGATTACAATATACAAAAATATTTATTAAATGACATGACAAAAGCAATGCAAAATCATGGCTGCTCTGCATGATATCGATTTGCATCGATATCAGGTTAGAGCTATGCTTAATAAGCAGCGCGAGCAATAAAAAAAAGTTTAGTGTGTCTAAATAGAGATCGATAACTATCGATTGGTAGAAATAATAAGATAAAAGATAATTTCGAAGGAAAAGTCTACAGAATTGAAAGTATAAAAGTGAATGTGTAATTGTTACCCGGACAATCGAGCTCATCGACGCCATTGTCGCAATCGCGTATACCATCGCAGCGCAGCGACCAATCGAGGCAGGCGCCGTTACAGGCGATTTGATTTATCGCACAGCTGCTACCTTCAAAATGTAATGCAAAACAATGAAAATATATGGGAAAATAACAAAATCAAACACTGTTTTAGCTGAGCTACTATATTACCAATTAGACACAACTAGCTACAGCAAAATATCGAATAAAAATTATCGAGAAATCAAAAGAAATTCAAACTACATAAGTGCTACGACTACGATGCAGCTACGCTTGCAGTGCGAGGGTTTGATACGGTAATTGATTATATTTCAGGTTGCAGATTAATAGGTAGAGGTCAGTTATCGGGGAGAGTTTCTTCTTTTTTTTTTTTTTGTGTTTTTTTTTTTTCTATGTAATGTGTGCTTACCACAGTTGAGCTCATCGCTGCCATCGGAACAGTCCGCGATGCCATTGCAATGCAGCTTGGCTGCAATGCAATCGCCCGTGTTGCAGCTGCCGATTGAGCGATAAGTTTATCGATTATCGATGATAATGGCGATGGCGATGGCGATGATCGTGTGTAACAGTGTGTGTGTATGTGTGGGTGTGGTTGTGTGTGCATGAGTGTGTACATGGAAATATATAGAATAGCTGATCAGATTCGTGTCGATGATGACGGCTAGGATGAGCTGAGCCTTTTGGGAAGGTGTCTTACAGATAGGCCTCATTGCGACATGATGTACAGTTGCGTTCGTCGTTGCCATCGTTGCAGTTGACAATACCGTCGCAGAGCTGATCGCGCGGTATACAGTAATCATCGCACTCGAATTCGTGCTCTAGACAATGCTCTGCAAAATGTTTACGATCATGATTATGTATATGTGTGGGTGTGTGTGTGTGTGTATGTGTGCGAGTGAGAGTGAGTTTCGTGGGCGTAATTAGTTAGACAGTTCTTAGGCAAATACAGTAAAGCCACACTATAGCCAACACATTTAGCGTGTGTGTGTGAGTGTGTGTAAGTGGGTGAGTGGGTGAGTGAGCGATGTACGTGTGGTTCTTTACCTGTAAAGGCCGGACAATCGAGCTCATCCGTTTCATCTTGACAGTCCGCATAGCCGTCGCACTTCTTCTCTAAGGGTATGCACTGACCAAAGTCACATTCAAAGTAGTACAGATCGCACTCATTCAAGGGATCATTATCATTGTCTGTGTCTGAGTCACTGTCTATATATTTGTATGTTTGTGTGGGTGTGTGTGAGAGTGAATGTGTGTGTGTGTGTGTGTGTGTGTGTGTGTGTGTGTGTGTGTGTGTGTGTGTGTGTATGTAAGATAAGAGAAATGTTGCGTCAGATATTAGATATATGATAACTCGCTCTGTTCAGTAGTTGCTGCGAACTCATCAAGCTCTAAGCCAATTAGTTATATATGTATCTTTAAGGTTAGTTATACTCTGTTCTTTCGCTGTACCGTAGTTCGTATCGTAATTGATCAGACAGTTGTACTCATCGGCGCTGTCAGCGCAGTCGGTGATGCCATTGCAGCGCTTATAGCCAGAAATGCAGCTTCCGTCCCCGCATTGATATTGAAAGCTCTGGCATTCGACGATCGGGCGGCTCAGATTAAATTTGGCATGAAAGTCTGATGATATATGTTGTGTGATGGTATGACGGTATGACGGAATGATGTGTTGTTGTTGTAGTTTGTTGAAGATTGAGCATAGTTCACAGAGAGCGAGACAGAAGAATAGTGGAAGAGCGAAAGGGAGACGATACTCGCACAGTATGTATATACAAAAATATATATATAGACATACATATTTTTTGTTTTAGGTGTATATATACATATATATTTTAATTTTTCAGATAAAAGCGTAGAGCATAAAAAAAAGAAGAAGAGAAAAGAGTACAGTTAGCGGCATGACAAATGATAATATTTTCGTTTCTTCTATAGGATATTTGGTGGAGACAGGGGAAGCAGGATTTTGGATTCGAGTTTTAAGTGTGATTATAGCACTATGTAAAAGCTATTTAAATATACTCATTTGTAAACAACAAATAAAATACCAAATAACTCATGCTCAGAACTATACCAAAATAAAATATTATTAAATAAATAAATTTATAAATAAATAAAATAATAAACTAAATAACTAATATTAAATAAATAAATAATAAATATTTTTTTTTAAAGAATATTACTGTTAGATGAGGCTATACTAGTGTTTGTTTAGTAATTAATTTTGATGTGGCTGCATCGTGTCACGACACGCGCCCATCTCTAATCAATTTAAACAATGCTTAAGATCTAGATTAGATATGTTGTTAGTCGGATAATTAGTTCATGTTGCAGGCGAGATACAAGCGCCAAAATGTGTGTGTGTGTGGGTGGTTTTTAGGAGGTTTGTGGGTGGTTCATGGATGGGTGTTTCTTTTTATTTTTAATTTTACTTACGGCATGCGCTCTCATCACTACCATCGCGGCACTGAGATTTGCCATCGCAGACTTGAGTCTTGGGTATGCAACCGCCGCCCCTCACACATTTGTACTGGGAATACACATGTTGTTGGTGAGAGTCTCTATGTCTGTGTGTGTGGGTGTGTGTGTGTGGGTGACTGGGTGTATGTGTGCGAGAACTCACCTTGTCAGCGCTGCAATTGCAGAGCGTATAGTCCTCGTCCTCGTGCTCTTGGCAGTCGGGAATGCCATCGCAGACGCTCTCAATCGGAATGCAATCGCGATTGTGACACGCGAATTCAATGTTTTCGAGGCAATTGCTGCCCAATGATGGTGATGACGATGATGATGATGATGATGAGCTGTCTATAAATGGTGTTGGGGTTTTGTTTTTGTGTAAATGTCGGGATGTTCGGTATTGGTGTTTGGCAGGCAACAAGGCATATTTATAATAATACGAGCGAGCACGTATAAAAATAACATAAAAAAAGAGAGATAGAGATTCACAATAAGTGCATGAGAGAGAAAGAGAGCGTTATATATATACATAGAGAGGGAAATGCTGGTAATGTATGTATGTAACGTATGTGCGTGTGTGTGTGTGTGTGGCAATTATAATTAAAAACGATCTAGGACTAATAAATTTAAAAATAACATAACATTAAATGCTAAATTAAACGCTTTACTTTATAACTAGTTGATTGTACGTGTGTGTGCGTGTACGAGTGTGTGTGCTTAGCTTAAGTAAGTTTCAATGTTTCAATTTCAATTGTAGAGTCACAGACATGGCATGCACTTTGATATCAAAGTCGTCTAACCCAAAGAATTTAACCCGAACCTAAGCCCATTTAAACGAGGATAAACAACTGATTACTCGTCACTTAATGAATGTATGAAGCAACTATGTAGTAAGTAACGAGTTTTCCCTAAGCAACTCGCTACTTGTATCGTGACTAGTAACTTATGATTCGTAACTCGTTGCTTGATAATCATAGCTTTTAACTATCAAGTAACGAGTGCTGCATAGCTTGCAACTGATTATCCGTTACTTGTAACTGATTACCTGGAATTTCTAACTCGTCATGTTATAACGTAACTCGTTGATTCTTCCTTATGGCTTATTGTTCACAACTGGTAACTCGTTACTCGCTATTCGTCACTCGTTACTTGATAATTGTAGTTTTCAACTGGCAAGTAACGAGAGTGGCATAACTTGTAATCAAGTACTCTTCACTTGTAACTAGTTATTCGTCATCTCTAACACGTTAGTCTAGTTACTCGTTACTCGTTACTTATAGTTTATTAATCGCAGCTCATTACTCGCCGTAACTAACCACTTGCTACGCACAATTTGTTACTCGTTACTTATTATACGTTACTCATAGTTGTAGCTCGTAGCGCTAGCACGCTTCTCGCTGATTTAAAGCCCACAAAGAATGTACACCAGCCCGCTACTCGTTAATACGAGCTAGTACAGTTAGGGAACCTACTCGATGCAACTCCTCTCGTTGTTATTGGTATTGGGTTAGTGGTGGGACGCGTGGCAGCCGGTGTTACTCTAAATAATGGCGGCGCAGCCGTTGTCAGTCGCTCCAGTGGGGCGGGCCCATATGTTACCCAGGGATAGCGCGTGGGCGCAAGCGTTACGGGTCGCCTGGTGGTTGTTGGAGGCCTATATCGATCGCAATCAGCTTCGTCACTCCGATCGTTGCAGTGGTGGAACCCATCGCAGCGTAAGCGGATCGGAATGCAAACGTTATTCTGGCATTTGAAGTGATCGGCATCGCACGGCTTTTGGGGAGTTGCTTTTGCGTAATGATCCTGCGGATAGTACAGCTCGTACTCTTCCGCATCGAGCTTGTGCAAGCCATCGTTATGTCTATTTCTCTCGTTATCGCGGCCAGGAGCCGGCGGAGGATGGCGATGGTCTCCATATTGGCGTATAATACCATCACGATCGATCACATCGTCATCGATGTTGTTTCCGATATCGTTCGGATCTGTTAGCGGCCGCGTACGTTTACCGGTGTTGAAAGGGCAAGGAAAGGATTTCGGACAGGGTAATGGTAATAGACCGCATGCAAAACCCGGCATATATGGATATAGGATGGGGATATTAGGCAAATGGATTGGACATCGATATTCGAATTTAATGCAAATTTAGATTTAGATTTTGATTTTTGTTGTTATGTTTGGAGCATGCAAATTTCGCAGTGGAGCCAATTGATATTATTGTTGTTGTTGTTGTTGTCGATTTCGATTCGTTGTTCCAGTTGCGGGGAGTTGGGTTGTAGTTGTTGTAACGTGCAATTAATCGATTAGTTTTTGGACATTCGATAACCACAACCAAGTTCGTTCACATATTTGTTTGTATAAAATTGTTTTTTTTTTTTTCGAATTGTTTTCAAGGCGAATTGGAAAAAAAGAGAAATAAAATGTAAATTTGTTAAGAAAAAAATCATAATTTTTGGGCAGTTGACACGCATAAGAGCTAAACACAGAAACGCCAAAGCAATCGATAAATGAATTATCAAAGAAGCGGTAAACACGCAGAAAGACAGAGAGGAATATAGAGAGACGGAGGGAGAGGAAGTAAAGGGCGAGAGTTGAGAGCCGTCACCAAGTAGTTACCAAAACAGTTACCAAAAGTTGTGAACAGAGAACCGCAGTAAGCATTTAAAATATATAAAACTTATGTCAATAACACACACAGAGAGAGGGAGAGAGATAGACAAAGAAACAGATATACAAATATTATAACTATCGATAACAACACAAGACGAAGGACTTACCGCAGTCTTCCTCGTCTGTATAATCGTTACAATCGTAGATGTTATCGCACACCTGACGCATCGGTATGCACTCACCGTTCCTGCAGCGGAACTCATTGTACAGACACTGATCGGCATCGTAGCCACCTGAGTTGTTTGAGTGTATGTGTGTGTGTGTGTTTGTATATGTGATTAATAATGTATTATCGATTGCCGATAGTAGGCTATGAGTGGATTAGTTATGCGTTTCGAATGTGGCGAGTGTCAGGAGGAAGTCAGCGACTGACCAAAGCAACAGTTGACAGTTGACAGCTGTCAGGAGCGGGGAATCGATAAGTGCCAAACAGTGTTGTGCAACGGCAAAAGGAAGAGAAGAGACAATGGAGCGAACCAACTTACCTGCGAGTGTACGAACACACACTCGAGCAGTCCAACAGAGCAATATACACGCATTCACACACACACACACACACTGATAGGCAGGCACACGCACACACACACATGCACACACTCACCATCGCAATAGCGCTCGTCGGATATATCCTCGGGGCAATCGATATTGCCATTGCAGAGCAGCTCCTTGGCAATGCAAGTGCCATCATCGCACTGCCATTTGTCGTACAGACAGGCTGCATGAGCAGTTAACGAAAGAGATAGAGATAGATAAGGGGGGAGGAAGAGAGAGGGAGAGAATATACGCAAAGTATAATATATTAAGCTGAAGAGCGAGAAGAGTGAGAGCGCGTGCGCTATTAGACATACGGCAGCCCTCCTCGTCGGAGCGATCGTGCGGACAATCGGCGCGTCCATCGCAGCGATGCACGATCGAAATGCAGCTGAGATCGCGACAGGTGAATTTGCCCTTGGGGCACGTGTAGCGCAGCCTTGGCACAACTGAGCAGCATGACAAGGAAAGATAGAGAGAGAGAGAGAGTGACGCGGAGAGGGAGTGGGAGAGGGGAGAGTAGTGGAGATTTGTGGATATGCAGAGCAAAAAAGTTAGATTATGAGCAAAATGTATATGATGGATGGAGTGATTGTTAAATTGTTATGTATGCTGATCTGAACACTGAACATATTTCAAAAGCATTTAGCATTTCTTGATTGAGAGGGACAGAGTGTGAAAGATGGGGAGAGAGATATAGAAGACTTCAAAATTCTATGTCAAGAAAATGTTTCAATCAATTATGATTGAGAGAGACCGGCAATGATAAAAGAGGATAGAAATTCTTTGTGTTTGGAATACGTTTCAATCAAATGGGATTAAGAGACGCAGATAGTGGAGGAGTGGGAAAGAGAGTCGATTAGAAGAGGAAGAGAGAGAAAATAAAAAATATATTCACTCATAAAATGATTGAGAGACAGATCGTAAAGACTTGATGCCTTTGGATGTGTCTGAATTAAAATTAATGAAATGATTAAGAGTAAAGGGAATCAATATTACTATATATGCGAAACAAAAATACAGTAGAATCCGGTTATAACGGCTCCGCTTATAGCGTCTGTATGGTTATATCGACGAAAATTCTGGTCCCATTCAAACTTTTATGAGCAAACTTATACGGCTATAGCGCCTTCCGGGTATAACGTCTGTCCCTTGAGTGTTGTTATAACCGGATTCTACTGTATATCATCTAACATGATTGATTGATTGAGATTGAGAAGAAAGAGTGGAAAGCTAAGCTAAGCTGAATGCTGAAATTAGATGTTCAGTGTGATCAGCAAGTTGATTGATTGTCTGATTGATTGAATGCTAGTTTGATCGAATGATTGATTGACTTGTTGATACTCACTTCCATCGCATTGCTCCTCATCGTCGGCATCACTGCAATCGGCGTGGCCATCGCATTGCTGGCTGACGCTGATGCAGCGGGTGCCATCGCGACATTGATACTCCATGCCGCTGCAGGCGGCGGCTGGTTAGCGTTAGTAAACGGTGATCGGATAACGGTAATGATTATTATTGTTATTGTTTGTTGTTGTTTTATTTGTTATGGTTATTTCAGTGTTAGTTGGTGCCCCCATTTGCGAGCGGGCAGGCAGGCGTACAAGAGAGAGCGAGCAAGGAGAGAGAGAGAGAGAGAGAAAGCAAAGAGAGCAAAAATAATTCGGTTAGTGGTTAGTGGTTAATAAGGTTGGTGGTTAATCAAGTTGGCTAATGGGGGACAGTTACCGTAAGCGGACTTTTGCCTACGACCGGCAGGTCGGATATCGGCTTACAGGTAGCGGTTATCGATTACCGATTATCTAATATGTCTTACAGCTAGAAACTTAGTCAAACTTAGTCAACGCATAGACGTATCCAAAATAGTTTTGGGCTTACGTCTACCAATAAATTTACATGTATATAATATATAATATATATATATAAGTGCGTGTATGTGTATGTGTAGTTGTGTGTGTATACGGTTTCAGGTATAAATGGATTTGCATTTGCTCATCTACTTACGGCAGTCATCGCCCTCATCTTCGCCATCGGCACAATCCACGACATAGTTGCAGACTTTGCTGTTATCGATACACTTTCCATTGCGGCATCTGTACTCATTGGCGTTGCACTCTGAAATGGTCAGAATAGATGGTTTCTGGTTTAGATTCATGTTCACATATGTATGCCCTATAAATTATGCTAAAGCTGCCAAGTGAGTAACCGGCAGAATGGGACATCTGGAAGAGCGAAATAGAAACTGTTTCAATCCCCCAACCCAAACACATTTCTAAAAGACCCTCAGCTTTACCACAAGCAAACAGAATTTTTGTTTATTTTTATAAAAATAACAAAGTTTTACTCTTGCTGTTTCCCTCAATATCAAAGCATTGTCAAATTGCAAGGAATTCTTATTTTGATTATAACTTTTGTTACTAATAAATACACTCATAATTATAGGGTATGTGTGAGGCACCAGCACTGTCGACCGAGACAGCTCTTATGGCATTGGCATCTAGTGAGTGCATTTTAGCTACTCTTTATTTAAGTTAGTCTTTTAAGTTGACTTTAGTTTTAAACTGACGAATTCGAAGTTTCTAGTTTGATATATAAAATCTTGCGCAGAAGATAGATATATATACTAGAAGTCAGTTTATATCTTAATGGTCACCTTGCTGATGCCGTGAAAAGTGCCTCGGAGGCTATTTAAGACGATGCCCAAAATGACTTATTCAAAACAATATATATTTATATTAGTTTTATATACACAAATTGTATTTAAATTGTATTAAATATATATTTTTTATTTATTTATTATTATTACTTTTTTTTTTCAATATAAATTAAATGCAGTTTAAGCTTTATGGATATATAATTATAATTATATTCTATATAATTCTTTGGTTTAATTTTCTAATACGTTTTTGACCTTTTCTGTCAAATAATTTGATTTACTTTTATTATATTATTGTATATACATATACTTGAGTATTTACTCTTAAACTATTTACAGTGACTTATTAAAAAATTCTCAAATTCCCTTTTACAGGGTATCTACTGTGACATAACTCTGTTTACTTTCATATTTTTTTCGGAAAATATATCTTTTTGGCCAGCCAATGGTGCAATTAGCCTTCAACCGGATGCAGTTTAACAAGCATTTCCCACTGATTTTTATGCTTGTTGTTGTTGTTGTTGTTGCTACTGTTGCTGTGTCGAATTTGTCAGTTGCCAACTTAAAAGCAAAAGTTTGTTAGGTGTCTGTCTCTGGTTGTCTAGTTGTCTGTGTGTGTGTGCGTGTGTGTGTGTGCGCGCTGTGTGTTGATAAGTTGATAAGCCTGACAACCTACTCGAAATGACACAACAGCCACGCCACACCTCAGGCTCAGCTGCGCTGCTCTGCTCAGCTCGGCTCGGCTCGACTTTGCGACGGCAAGCATCGTTAGCCACAGTTTCCTGTGCATGCTGCTTTTGGCCTTTTTGAACCCTTTTTTTTTTGTATTCAGCTTGACTGTTGCCGTTGCTGTTGGACGCTCAAAATTCCAGTCAACTTAAGCATTTTCACAAATATTTTTCACACTTTTCATTCATCTGTTGGCGTTTCAAAGTATGCACAACACAAAGTGGAAAGCAACGCGGATTTGATTACAAGGAAATGAGAGAGAGTTACACACAGAGACAGCAGAACAGAGAGAGAGGGGAAGATAGCGCTAGTCCGCGGGCGGAGGCGGAAAGACAAAAAAAAAGTAAAATAAAATAAAAAACAAAACAAGGAGAAGCGGAAGAAGAATGGTTGGGGCTTAAGAGCGTGCAGTGGGCTAATTAAAAGCAAAGACAAGAGGCGCGCGCCAGCAACTGGAGGCGTGGCACTTGGCTCAAGTGTAATCAGAGACAGCTTTAAGTTTCCACAGCTGCCGCCGTGAGCTAAATCAGATAAAAAAAATCTCTTACACTCCCTATTAAGCTATATATTATATAATTGCACAGATTATGTGCACAATTAGCGGGGCTTATTCATTTGAAATAGATTCCCAGCTCATTCCCCTGGCTAAAAGTTGTGCTCGCCAAATTGTCATTGCATACTTTCGAGCGCACTGCAAAATCAATTCAACAATCTGCAGAAAATATTTAAAAAATTGAAACACCGTCGATTACATAGATCTTAAATTCAAATCAATTAGACTATATCTGATTATTATTATTATTTTCATTTCCATAGCCAAATGTAAAATCTAGCTTTACGCTGTCAGTCCGTTGGAAGATTGATTATATTATTCCTTTATTCGTTTCTGGGCATATGTCCATAACAGTCTGAAGAAGTCTTGATATATCACTACTTTTGGATAGAAAAGACGAGTATACATAATCTATCCGTCTGTTCACCTGCCTGTCGGTTTGAAAGCCCGACATTTTGTAAGCCACCAAAACTAGAGAGTTGGCTGGATTTAAGCTTGTAATTATTATTATTGCTAAGATGAATGATTAAAAATATAAATAAAAATTCAACATAGGCACTCGTATATAATGATAAAAATATCATACATATATATATTTATATGTATATAGCTGACTCAACTGCTTTCAAGATGTTCAAGCAGAACTTCCCAGCAGCAGCTGCTGTTACCTTCGGCCTAATCTGTTGCTCAAATTTGCAAATTGTTTGATCTTAAGATGTATGTATGTATATGTAGACATATATATTTATAATTGTTGTTTGTCTGTGCAGCTGCCTTTTCTTTATTTTGCTGCTGATTGCCTTGGCGCATTCAATTAATGCAAATGCTCAACTTTAGGTGAGGCAGTTGGCTTAGGCCTTTGGGGCCTTTGTTTTGAGGGTTCATTGGGGCCATTGGCCGCCATAAATCAACAATTGTTGTCGTCACCGTCGTCGGGGTTAACTGCAGCGCCAACTTTAACTACTTTCTGGGCGCTCACAAATCGTCAAAGTTTCTTATATATTTTCTTTTTTTTTCTGTGTTCATCGCTTCGCTTGCAATTTGCAACACGAAGCTGCCAAAAAGCGTTTTCTTATTATTATTTTCCGTTTGTTTCTCCTTTTTGCATTCGAAGTTTGTCTGTGGCGCAAAGGGGCACGCCCCTGCGCCTACCCGGCCCCACATGCCACGCCCCGACGCCCAGCGCCCAGCAATGCAGTTTGACAATTTCGTTTGCCGCACCTCAAAGTAGGCAACACAAACCAAACAAATGACAGCCGAAAGAGAGAGAGAGAAAGGTGGAAAATGGCAGCATGAAAAGCTGCAGACAGACAGAAGCAACAAAGGTTTTGTTTATTGACATTAAAGATTCAATAATGCCCAACATATGGCAGCTGCCGGATTTGGCTGCCAAACTCATCAGACGAGCAATTTGAGAAAAAAGGAGCAAATGTGAAGATGGAATTCGCTTAGACGTTACCCTACACAGTCAGAGAGAAATGAAGTATATATATTCCCTAGAGAATTCAATAGCCTACGAAAATATTATCAGATGTAAACTCAATGACCTAAAGAGGTCTCTAAAGGGAGAGAGAGAGAGAGAGAGAAATATACATAAGTCTATAAAACATCGATAGAGCATGGATAGAGACAAATATCTATATAAGAAGTTATATAATTAGATGAATGCGAGTTGAAACAGTCTTTAATGTATATACATATATAAACAAGCCTGCTATTCCGCTAAATGGATAATCTATATAAGCATCAGTCTTATATGGACTGTTTGACCTCCAAGAAAAATGCAGGGTATATAACAAAAGGGCTTCCAATTATGAGCGCAGCACAAGACAATGGGTCGGAGTGGACAGGCTGACAGACAAGCAGAGAAACAGACGAAGATGCTGGGACAGACAGGTGGTAAGCCATTTGCCGGCTCGTTTGATGCTCAGGACATAGGTAAACAAATTACGTGCAGCATTTATAATCCGCCAAAAATCCCAAAAATAAAGATAAAGGTGTGTAGGCCACCGAAGGTTGGTCAGTGCTGCTCTGGGGGGAGGGGCATCCGCCACAGGCAGTGGGGCTCTGCCCCGGGCAGCGAAACACCTGGGCAGCGCTTGAGCGGCGTCACAGGGTATACATCGAACGGGGTGCTCCCGCCTTAACTGGAAAATGCAGCAACAGGCAAACAGCAATTGGCAGCAGCTGCAATCAAATCGCAGCTGCAGCAGCTTTTGCTCTCTCCTGTTTATACTCATTCACGAAAGTGAATCAGTATATTGGTTTTGTGCAATGTCCGCCTTGCTGTCCGTCCGTCTGTCCGTCTGTCCGTCCGTCCGTCTGTCCGTCTGTCCGTATGAACGCAATCTATTTCGGCGCTATTGAAGCTAGAGACTTGAAATTTGGAGCACATACTCGTGTATATCTCCGATTTATAAAGTGTTCAAATTTTCCCGATCCGCCCACTAGGGGCGTGGCAAATCGGAAAATGCATTTTCCGATATACCAGAAATCATGTTAGTTAAAGAGCTAGAAAGCTGAAATTTGGTATGTAGGTCCGCGTCGACAACCCAAGATCACAAGCTATGGCGGATATATCTCCGCCCATTGGGGGCGTGGCAAATCGGATAAAACTGTATCTCCTAAAGTTGTAAACCTAGAATGCTGAAATTTTGCATGTCAGCTAATGTTATGATTCTATAAAGTCTAAAAATAAAATTATAAGTCTACACCCATTAGGGGCGTGGCAAATCGGACCTGAAGATATAGTGATTTTTCAAATTCTGCTATTTTTTGGACACTATTGATGCCAGAGATCTCAAATTTTGTATATATACTCGGGCTGATCACCCAAGACCAAAAAGCTTTGTCGGATATATGTCCGCCCACAGGGGGCGTGGCAAACCGCAAAAATGTATATCTCCTAAAGTATAATAGCTAGAAGCTTCAAATTTAGATAGTTGAGTTACTGGTAGCCTCCTCTATCGATTCCTCAAAAAATAATTTTTACGCCTTTTTAGGGGCGTGGCATATCGAAAATTACCCTGTAATTTTCACTTTTTTTGAGAGTAAGCATTCAAACTTTGCAGTTAGGGTACTGTTATCTCGTTCTAGAAACTGACCAAAAATTAGATGTTTACGCCCAGTAGGGGCGTGGCAAATCGGAAAAGCCTGTATATTCTACAGTATTAGAGCGAAATTTAACTACTAAATTGTTGATGGGATGTGAATGAGTATTCCGCAGTCGGTAACGCCCGACTGCAACGTTCTTACTTGTTTTGCTTTGCCTGCTGCATACCTAATATACGCACCAACTAACACAAACACACACAAACAGAAACACACACACCCACACACACACACACAGCAAGAGACAGGAGCAACAACTTGTTCAAGTGTCAAAAGGCCGTGTGGAATTTCTCAGCCCGTTGCTCAGCCCACACTCTCTCTATTACTTGCTCTCTCTCTCTCTCTCTCTCTCTCTCAGTCTTCCGCTCTCTCTTGCCCTCTCTCTTTCGCTCTGTGCTGCTCTCTCTCGCTCTCGCCAGCTTGTAACGAGAGCCTTGTCAACAGGCGCCCAGCACCAACAAGTGTACAAATCGAGTAAATTCATATGAGCGTCGGAATGATTGAGTTGGTCAGCTGCTCTGCTCTGTTCTGCTTGGCTTTGCTCTGCTCTGCTTCCGTTTGCACTTGAACTTAAAGCGTGCCGCCTGCAAGTATGCAGCAGAAAAGCAACAACAGCAGCAAGTAGATACACACACACACACACACACACACCTGGTGCCAGGTACTAAATTCGAGACGATAATTGATACGCGGCGCATGGAAAACGCAAAAGCGCAGAAGCCAAAACCGCAAACAAACAAAGTTTGAGAGGTGCACGAATCACGGCGAGCAGTGCTGCCGGTGGTGCGGCGGGTGGTGCTACAGCTCAATCCATAGGCGAACATAGCAGGCAGCTGCAAGCAAGGCTGCCAGCCGTATGCCAGCCTGGCTGTTAGGCAAAGGATAAACAAGCAAGGGCAAACAACAAAAGGGCAGGACACATTTTCACTTTGCGGCATCGAATATAGCAAAATAAAAATGAAAGAAATTTATAAAAAATGAGTCTGATAATACGGTAGTGGAGCGACGCACAAGCGACCCTGTACATGTTTATAATATGGAAGGAATTTTGTTGCGTCTTTGATTAATGATTTACCTTTATATTTTACGCTCTCACTTGTATTATGTATGTCTGTGTGTTTTAATCAGCGTGTTATCAATGTGTGCCCTTTGATATTGTCGTATACTCAAAACAAATTATTGTAATGGTGTACTGTTATACTGTTATAATGCTTTACTGTTACACTATTATTTCTACTGTACTGAAATACGGGGTTATACTGTTATACGGTTGTAAGGTGATACTGTTACAACGCTATCCTTGTATACTGTTATACTTTCATACTGATATACTATTATACAAGTATACTGTTATACTGTAATACTGTTGAACTTATGTACTGCTAATCTGTTATATTGTTATACTGTTATACTGTCATACTGTTATACTCTTACACTGCCATACTGTTATACTGATATACTTTTATGCTGTTATACTTTCATACTGTTATTGTCCTATACTGTTATACGGTTATACTGTTCTACTGTTACAGTATACAGCTGTACTGTTATACTGTCACACTTTTTACTGGTATACTGTTATTACACTAATTTGCTGTACTCCTGTACACTTATATTTTTTCTAGTACTTCAATATATCGCATACCCTTATTATGGTCGCTAACTCTTGTACCCTTCCCCTCTTATACTCGCATGGTATATAACTATCTTGCTCTACTACTCTTACTCTCTGCAGTCCAGTCTATAAATAACTTTTCGTTATGTGTTTACAGGGTATACAAACGAAAATGCTAAGCAGCTACATCATCCACATTGAGTCTGCTTGTATGTGGGCGTTGCTGTCACTGTTGCTGTTGCTGCTGTCGTTTAAAAGCATTTTGTGTAGCCGCTTAACAATTTTGTGGCTGTTGTTGTCGTGGCTGCTGTTGCTGTCATTTGGTAATAATAAAAAGTGTTTTGATTTGATTATTGCTCGTTAGCGCAGCTTATCCCCCGACTCCAAACACTCAGCCAGTCACTTTCAGTCTGCGCTGATCGACTCATTAACTCACTTATTTTGCCGCAAAGTGCACACAACTGAAAAAGAAGTGCCCCAACCCGAGCTCAAGCTCCAGCTCCAACCCCAACCCCATCGCGCATTTACCACACATAAGCTGCTACGAATCCCATTTGGAGCCCCATTGGCTCTCTGCTATTGAAAATGTCCTTGGAGCGGTTTAAAGCGCGTTCTGTGCATCCTGCACGCTTAAAGGCCGCCGCCACGCGACTGACAAGTTTCGGCGAGCCATGCAAATGAGTTATTAGGCAGTTCATGCCCTCTTCACGTTTCACTATTCGCTCCCCGCTCCCTCCTTCTCCTGCTCCACACTAAATGCTGCTTTAATTAAGCCAAAAACTATCAGCGATAAGCATTTTGCCGTCATGTCTAATCGATTTCCGTGCGTTGCACGTCGCGTATACGCAACATTCATACTTTCTTTCGGCGGAAGCCCATGTCACAGCTAAAAACTGTCAATGTAAGGGTAAAATGTAACTGTAATTGTGACATATACGGCTGATTGTTGCCGATGATGTCTGCTCTGGGATCTTGATGGCCGTATGAGTAATTACAGCATATTCCACGTGCTCATCGGAAATTGAACAGACAGGCAATATGCCAGCCCCCATCCGCAATCTCCCACCACTCAACACCCATCCCCACCCCTCCATTTGCTATAGTTTAAGAGCCACTCATTGAAGGTAATCAACTAAATATATAACTATATATTTTGTAATGATTTTTAATATGCATACAATGTAAAACTATATGTGAGAATTTTCAAAATTCTGAAAAAAAATAGGAATCCATTTGTATTTATTTAATTATGTGCATTCATGGAAGCTAAAAGCATTCAACTTCATTTGCTTTTCTCTTAGCTGATCGTCGCCTGATCAAGAGCTTTGGTGCTTTAAAGATTCAGAGAATTTTGCTGCAGATCTCTGGAGCAGAAGAAAAGTCTTGGGTATATTTATGACCTCATAGAATACTTAAGAGTATACATTATGTATAAGTAAGGGTATTCATTACGTAAAAAATAAACGATTATAATTAAGTAATCATACAATATCCATAAATATTCAAAAATTATCCGTGAGCATATTTCGGACTAAAAGTGCGTTTTTATTTTTGAATAAAATTTTAAAATGAGTAACTATTTATGCATTCATATATTCAGTATTCATGAATCTTCCAAAAATATTTTTACATTGTAAGAAAATACTTTGTCAATTGAATAATCGAATAAGTATTCGAATGAGCATTTATGAGTAAACGTGAGTATATTTTGAGTACTTCTAAGCAGTTTCTAATGGAATACAAATTAATATTTAAAATTAGTATATACATATATAGATTATTTGAGTGGTTGTCGTGAAAGTCTGGGTAATAAGGGATTTTTAGTTCTATAAAATGGAATCCTTTTTTTGAGATTCATATTCAATATATTGACAGTATGGATATTTACATGAATATTCAAAAATTATCTATGAGCTGGAAATGCAATGCTGAATGCAGATTCACTCTGTCAACTGAGTTAAGTTCACATTTCAAGTCAGTTGCCAGCCCATGGACGAAGACACTGCTATGCACCGTTGGCTGCGTCCAACTAATGTGGCAGCAACCTTCTATGCCAACCACTTGCCACAGGAATCATGTCAAGTGTCTGTCGTTTGTCGTTTGTCGCTTGGCGTTTGTCGTTGTCGTCGTTTGGTTTAAGCAAACGAATTTTCAAGCTGAGTTCGACTGACGCTCGCTTGATTGATTGTCATATTCATATTCATAATCATACTCATATACACTCATTGTCATTCAAGTGCACTGTCTCCCGCTCTCCCCCTCGCTGTCGCCTCCGCCCTCACTCTCTCGCTCTTTCTCTTCAGTTTTGTTGCTGTGTAAACACGGGCAGGCAACGTCAAAATGGCAGCTTAGCACGAAGCTCCTCACGTCGCTTGGTTCATGAATATGCACAAACACATGTAGGTAAGCGCTGTGTAGGCCGACCATGCCCACATCGTAGGTGGCTGCAGCCGCAAGTGCCTTATTTAATGAGTCATTAGCCGTCGGGCATTTCAGACCAAAAGTTTGGCTTGGCTGCAGCCACTGCTGATGCGCCTTGTCACACACACACATACACACACACACATACATATGTGTGTGTATGTAAAGAGAGCTATCCGTGTCAAAAAGTAGCTGCAGCCGCGACAGTTGTCAGTTGTGTGTGTGTGTGTGTGTGAGTGTGTTGCAGCTGCAGGGGCGACAATTATGTGGCGTCTGCACTTTTAAGTGCCCCTTTGCATGTGGCGCTGTTTGCACAGGGCCGCCCAGGCCGATGCTCGCGGGTGTATCAGGGGAGGGCGCGAGGGCGCGCGGGGTCATAGTTCATAGGCATTAACACACAATGTAAACATTGCATAAATACTTGTAAGCCAGCGCTTCAGCGCGTCGATATCAGTGGCAACTGCCAACTTGTTGGCCAAATTCCACAACTCCTGCTCATAGAGTATACCCTGGAAAGCCGAACAAGCGGGCATATTATGAGTATTCATAAGCCTGACATGCTCGTTGAACTTTGGGCCACTTTTTTTTTTTTTTTTTTTTCTGTCAACTATCTTAAGAAAAGATTCAACTTTGGAATCAATTATAAAATTCTATCAATATTTTAGCAAAATTTCATAATTTTCACTTGAAGTGTGGCTAACGAATTAGAGAATTTGTTGAAAATATATTAACAATTCGGATTTGCCAGCGTAGTTATCATCCTAAATTCATTCATTCTATAACCAACATACATATACAGTAGAATCCGGTTATAGCTCCGTCGTAAAAGACATTGAATTTTCGTCACAATAACCAAGCGGACGCTATAACTGGAGTCGTTATAAGCGGATTCTACCAAATATATTGTCTGATATATTATTTCTTCTCGCTTTTAATCATTAAAATTCAAGTTACGAACATCTCTATAGTTTAAGAAAGTTTTGCTCACTCTTTATTAATATTTTTATTTTTTTTTACAGGGTATTGAACAGCTCAGTCGCTCAAGCTCTGGCCCCGCTTGCGACTCGTCTGCCACAACAAAATCGATTAAATTGTTCAAAGCTCGCAGTTATGTGTCCCTCTGCTGTTCCGCTGTCTGTCTGTTTGTCCGATCGTCTGACTGCCTGTTCCTTGGCTATCTGGGGCCCGCCCGCACGCCGTATACCCTTGGAAATTGTTGGCAAGTTCCCACTGATTTGTCGCATTCCCTGCGCAATGTGACAAACGTTAATTTTTGTGCCTTGTTTTGCATACAAGAAAAAACTTTTGCCTGGCCAAAGCGTGGCCCCAACTCCCCCTCTCACTCCCTCTGTGAATGTGTGTGTGTGTGTGTGTTGGTTTGAGCTGTTGCTGCCACGACATTGCGTGCGTCGTCTTAGTTACTTGAGCAATTTATGGCAAATTAAATAAATTTATCATTGTGGCCAGGTTGCGGTGCGCCACACAAGCCGCAGAGCCCATATCCTCTGCCCTTACCCCATTCCGAATTCCGTTCCCGTTGCCATTCCCGCTCCCACTCCCGCTCCCGCTCCCGTTCGCGGACAAGAGACAACAAAGTCCAGTTGCAGCTCACCGCAAGGCAAATAATTGTCATTTGCTGCTCGATTGCTGCCCACGTTAAACAAAGGCATTGCCGCAGTTGCTGCTGCTGCTGCTGCTGTCGCCTGCAACAGCAATTGTTGCCGTTACTGTTGCCGTCTTGACTCTGCCCGAGTCTAAGCCTGAGCCACAGCCTGACCCAGAGCCCCACCCCGCCCTGCCAAAGTAAAAGTGTCAGCGTGTGCCTGGTACCAACAAGGCAGCCCAACTTATTTTTTCCTATTATTATTTTTTTTTTTTCTTGGCAACTTTCTTAAATACTTTTGCGGTTGCCCTCAAAACCAGCAACTGCTGTCGCCGGCAATCAGCAGCAGCAGTAACGTCAACAACAACATTTAGTGCCGATTGTCTTACAATTGGCTAAATGTTAGCGCACTAATAAAGCGCTGCGCTGCAATATTTGCCGGGCGAATGTGGCGTATACGTGATTTTAATATGCTCAAATGTATGGGGGATGCGAGAGAGGATATCTCTATTTATCTGTTTATCTCTATCTATGGCAATCTCTGATCTGTCTCTCTCTTTTCGCTCAAAATCTCTCTCTCTCTCTCTCTCTCTCTCTCTCTCTCTGCTGCTTTCGTTTTCTATCTCTCTATTTATCTCCCCTTTGATCTCCACTTGCCTTTCTCTTTCTTTCTCTCTCTCTTTCTGTTTTCTCTCTCTCTCTCTCCCTCTCTCTCTCTCTCCTTGTTTCTGTTTCTTTCTCTCTCTCTTTTTTTGTCTCCTTCAGTCTCTCTCTCTCTCTTTATCTTTCTATTTCTTTTTTCTTTTTCTCTGTGTCTCTTTCTTCGTCATTGCTTCATTCTTTCTCTCTAATACTCTGCAGCTCTCTGTCTCTCTCAATCGTGTCTCAGTATTGCCTAATCTTTATCTCTCTTTCTATCTCCCAATTTGAATCTGTCTCTCTTTCTATCTCTCTAGCTCTCTCCTCACCACCTACTTCCCTTGTCCCTACTCTCTAATTTATATAAATTTCTTAATGTTTATCTACCTATACTCTTTTCATTATCAATATTATATTTCTATCCGTTTCCCTCACCCTTCAGTTTCCTATAAATCTTTCCACTATACAATATAATATAATATAACTACTTATGGTTCCATACACTTCATGGAATATATTTAAATGTGTACATTTAAATGTCTAAGTCACAGCTATTCTGACGATTTCAAGCTATACACTTTACATTCTCTCGTCTGTCATTTTAAATTTTCACGTTCAAAGACTTGATGTTTCTCTGATACCCTGGGCATATCGGGGATATACTGAAATCCATATGAGCAGATGCATATTTTCATTATTCTTCTTTAAATGCGTTTGTTGGCTTATTAATTCCGAGTCTTAAGGCCAAAACAACAACAAGCGAACGGTAAACTTGTCGATCCTCCGCTGCCTTCTCTGTCAGGGTCATGTGCTGGGCTATCTTTGTGATATATCGCAAAGCAATTAAATATTATCGGGTACAGAGACGTTCCCAGAGATAGCAGACAACGGTCGACGAGCCGAAGCCAGAGAGAGAGAGAGAGAGAGAGAGAGAGAGAGAGGGAGAGTGAGAGTGAGAGAGGGAGTGGGAGTGGGAAAAAGAAAGCTATATAAATATATATAGAGTCGGGTGGACAATCAGAATCACACGGACATGGGACACGGATACGTCCGAAAAATTGTCATTAATCATCGCGAATGACGCGCGTTGCACGCAATGCCAGCAATAACAACAGCATAAACAACAACAGTAGCAACAGCAGCAGCAGCAACAACAATCATAATAACAATTTGTGGCCAAATATTTGTTGGGCCTGGCGACCGCAAATTTTCTATTGCCGTACACACATAACATGCAAGGCCTCACACACACTGAGCGAGAGAGAGAGAGAGAGAAAGAGAGAGAGAGAGAGAGAAAGAGAGAGAGACATACATATACACAGACATGCATATATCAATCAGTATTCAAATGCAGCAGCCACTGAATGAATCATATGTCAGCTCTGATGCAATATTCACTAATATTTAACTGAATAGCCAGTCAGTCTCTCTCTCTCTCTCTCTCTCTCTTTGCCAATTTCTATCTCTTTTTCTGCCTAATATGAGCTCACAGACCGTCGTCATAAGCGTGAGCGAATGCACTTATTCATATTCCTATTCATATTCAGACGTAGGTTATCAAACCTAGGGCTACTGTTTTCAGTGCTGATGCCATAGCTCCATCTCCTGAGATAACCGTTCGATTAGTCATGATTTTGTCACGCTTCGAGCTTGTTATATTTATCTCGGCACGCATTGCCAGGCATTGCCACTTGCTTCTAATTCCATTAGCTTAGTTTATAATATGAAATAGAATTTTATAGCGAATGAGCTTTGTAACCTATAAACGATGTGTCCCATATATGTTTATTAGTAATATATACACATAATATATATTTGTAGCCCATATCAGTTAATGCATAGTATCTAGCTTCGTTCATTAGTTCCAGCGAATTTTAAACAGTGAATAATATTTTAGTTAGTTCACTTTACTTTCAAAGAGCTGGCGATGTTTCTGCAATTTGGAAGGTATACTCGAGTTGACAACTAGAGATCAACAATTTATAGTGAATTTATTTACGCCCATGGGAGGCGTGAGAAAATATATTTCTTGAAAGAATGCTATGAATGTTAACTGCTTTTCTGTTGGTTTCTTTCATCGATGACCAAAACAACAAAATTTACCGCCTTCTTGGGAGCATGGAGTTTATGCAGGCTTGGAACCTTAATCCTACAAAATCCTATACCTTAGAATTTATTTAAGCTTTGGCAATGATATCTTTTCGCTTACAGCGATTATAACGAATTGAGAAAAAAACTATATTTAGTAATATCTTAAAAGATTAGTTGCTCTACACATCTGTCTGAGTTCTTAACCAAGAATGATTCAACTATTTTTGGGTCGTTAATGCGTATTGCTGTTAATTGTTATAAATATTAATTTCATTTAGTTTTTCACATATTCTTTATCTCTGGACTCATTTAAAGTTACAGTTCGTTGCTAAGATTATTGATTCAATTTATTTGAAATAAAAAGGTGAACCAGTGCACTATATAATAAAGATTGCTATCTCTTGCGAGCATAAAATTCTTTGAAGATGAATTCAATAAAAAAAAAAAAAAAAAAAAACCTGAAAGTATAATAAATAAAAAATCATACTAATATCTATGCAAAATTGCAAGCTTCTCTTGAGAGAAAATTTCTGCCAAAGTTTTTGGCTTTTTATCCACAGTACAGCCGTCCCCAGGCTAGATCGATGAAAGGCAAATTTTACTACAACAATATATCGCATACTATCGAATATTCAGCATAGTACACTATAATCTTTTTATAAGTTACTTTCTCAATACAGTGAAGAACTTCAGCTGCTTACTAAATATTAGTGTGAATAAAGAAATAAAAATAGCTTCAGAATATTATCTTTGAATATAATTTCGTGTATCTCGTGTGTGCTTCAAGTTCACTTTAAAAAACATTAGTTGGATAATTATTAGAACTATTTGCTCGGCATGCTCACATTATGTATGCGACACGTTTTTCATGCACTCGTATGACACTCCCGTATGGCTGACTGGGTCCGCGCCGTCCTCCATGGTCAGATTACTCAGACTCGAGTCAGCGACTGATTCACGAACTTCTTCTAATGACTTGGACTAGGTAAGACCCCCAATACCAGGTGGCAAGGCAGGGCAAGGCCTAAGCCTCCTTTGAGTGGGGCTGCAGCTGCCTTTGGCGTGAATACAATTTGTATTCACAATGCAATTAGAGCAGACCGAAAACGTTACGGATTTGGCTATAGATCCCACAATTCCAACGGACACTCACACTCTGCGCTGTCCATTTGAATGCATTCATGGCTGCATATTAATGCGACGCCCCCTACCAGGCAACTCGGGCCCGCCGCAAACATTTCTGTATGAAATTCATTCAGATTTTATAGCCGAGCGGCGGCACTTTTGTGGCTTTGATTCAGTTGGGCGATAAAAAGATGGGTTTACCGAGATGTGGGCATAGGCATGGGCATGGGCATGGGCATGCCATTTGCATTGGCACGCGTAACTTATGATGCTAATGCGGCTGCAGCTGCAGCTGCGCCAGCGGCCGCATGCTGCATCAGGCGATGATGTCAAGTCGAGCAGCTCAGCTCTGTCGCCCGGCAATTGAAATTGCAATTACAAATTGCAATGGCAAACTGTTTTTGTATAAATCGATGTATGTGTGTATGTGTGTCGTACAGCGACGTTTGCTCGTGCCAAAGTGCCGCCCGCTACTCCCCCAACGACGCCACGCCCCATGTCGCGCCGCCCGTCCAAGCTCCGTACAGCGATCTCTCGGCGCAGCGCCGTCATTTATCGTTGACGCTCGATTAAAATTCTTGCCGTAATTTAGCAATTGGTGGACGGCAGCGGGGGGCTTGCGTCTCGCCGAGCTGGGTGGGTGGGGGCGTGGCAGCAGCATCATTGCTGATATCAACTCAACTCGTGCATGCCTCACGCACACACACATACACACAGAGGGCACACGCAGTAACCCAGTTAACTTTGCAGCTAACCGAAAGTTAGGTTAAGCAATGTCTGCATTATAGACGCATTAGATACCCTGTAATTGTGCTGCAACTGGTATACTTAATTGCATGCAATTTCCACTGCAGCTCAGCAATTCATATACCCAAAGATGCCCTATAATTTATGCAAATTGTCTACACATTTGTGCACTTAGATACCCTATAATTGTCGAGATTCTTTGCAGCTGTCATGGACGTCGATCATCTTCAATCTACTGTCAAATCATTCCAAATTACTTTGATTACGTGTGCTGGGAATGATAATTCGTAAGACTTTTTTCTCTGATTTTCCATAATTACAGATGGAATTTCAAAAGCTGTCATGCAAAACTAAGGCAGACAAGGGTGCCAAGCTATGCATTGATCTGCAGTCGATCAGTCCTTCAATCAATCAGTCAATCAATCAGCTTTGCATATTGCACGGCCGTTGACAGGGGCGTGTCAAAAGCAGTTGACACAAGGTGTGCAGAATGTCCATTAACATTCTTGGCGCACAGAACGCGATCGCCTTACAAATTGACGCGCTGAATACCCTATAATTTAGGCAATTGCCACAGAGTCACTTGACTATCTATTGACCGTTAAGCAATCACAACTGCTGCTCTCTCTCTCTCTCTCTCTATCGTCGCTCTATCGATAGACTGCACTAGATTTCATATTTCCATAGCCACGCCCACGCACTGCTTGCCTGCCTCTCCCCCACGTTTCCTCTCTGAATTTCGCATTCTTCGAGCCGCATCGAGTGGTTTTTCGAGTGGATTCGTGAATTGTTTGGACTGTTTCGATTGCGATGCGCATCTCGCACAATTCTAGAAACAAGTCCAAGTGATGCTGCTTCGGGCATAGCCGACTGCATAATACTCCTTCCCGGATTTGGATATATTACAATTCGATTCGAATATTTGTATTTCTGAAATGAGCTTGTGCTCATGGTGCAAAATAATCATCATTAATCATTCTATATGTATCTGTTTACAGATTAAGATTTCCTTTATATACCTTGATTCCTATATGTATTTTGTTATAGATTGAGATTTCCTTTTTCTTTATACCTAAGCTAAAATAGGCTTGCTTCTACTCTTGTAATTTTTTAAGAATTTATAGAGACGGTTCCATTTATAGGTAGTTAAGTTTTTGGGGCTTTAGAGCCTAGCTATATGTATCTGATATTCTTATCTGAATTTCTGTCATTTCTTTCCACTTGCCACGCCTTCAATGGGCAGATAAGAAATAGTTGTAGCTCTGCAGAAGACTATAAATTGGCAATTCCAAATTCCTATTGCAATTCATTGCATCAAAACCTATATACTCTGCTCCCTTTGGCAGCGAGCATTAAAACAAACATCGAAACGCGTCGCGGCCACAAATTGTAGCTAAGCGACGTCGTATCTATGAGATACTTTATGCGGTAACTGCACTGTGCTCATAAATTCATTCTTCTCGCTGCGCTAGTCATTTGTCATGCAAGTCAGTCACTCAGTAAGTCAGTCAGTCAGTCAGTCAGTCAGTCAGTCAGTCAGTCAGTCAGTCAGTCAGTCAGTGAATCAGACAAGTCAAGTCAAGTCAACATTGTTGTCGCTGTCGCTGTTGCTGTCGTTGCTGAGCCTCGATTTGCATAAGACCAAGACAAGTTGGAATGCAAATAGCGCGGCATGCACGACTAGCGAATACCCAGGCCCATTTTATGTCTACATTGATTGTTGTGCTATATGTTCCAGTCATACTTGAATGACCAACTAACTGTTAGCCTGGCCTGCTCCATGATCAGCTAAGCCAAGTGATATGGAATTTAACCCTACACAAAATAAAATATATAAAGTAGAACAGCTCCATCTACTTTGTATTCTCTTTTATTTTGTATTTTCATGATGAGTACGTTTAGATCCTCTGCGCCACAGACTTTTACAGGGTATCCGCCAGAGCTGAAGTGTTGCAGATACACGTGCCGCACAAGATATCAGAAAACGTTTCGCTCTTCAGCTTTTTTATGGCTAAGCACATTAATTGCGTGTATTAACAAGTTGTTCGAGCTGTTATTCCAGTTGTTTGTCAAAGGATGACACAGATGCAGCGCAATTGAGATCGCGCCGGCCTTAACTTTGCAGCGCTGGCATGCGATCAAGGTTAATCGTTAATCGATAGCAGCAGCGATCTATCGATTGCAGTAGCCAGCGCCCAGTTGCAAGCGCATTGTGACAGCCGCATAAATTTGCATTTACTATTTTACATGTTGCATTTAACATTTTGCATTTTGCACTTTGCCATGTGACAGATAAAGTAAAGTATCTTGTATCTTGCAGATACATAAAGCCTGCAGCTGACTTGTTTATGGGCGGGTGCAGCTTTAAGCCGCTGCAACAAAATCAGCTTGTCAACAATAGAATGAAGTCACGTATTTAATCAGCTAAACATTATGCCTGACTATGAGCCTGTCCGGAAAATGGAAAATAGAAGAAAATCACAAAATCGCAGCTAAAGAAAACTTCCAGTTTTTTCCATTTCATTTCTTTTCTTTACATTTTGCACAAAATACAACAAAAAATCAAATCTCATTGCGAAGGCAAACTTCCTTATAATCAACTCACTCTTATGCTCCCCCTTCCAGCTCTCTCTCTCTTTCTTCACTCGTGCTGTCTCGCTTGCTCTACTATTGCCACTGCTTGTTATGTTTTGTTGTATTTTTTAACATTTCGCACGCGCTTCAGCAAGCAAATTACGTGCCACGACATTGCGAATCCATGCCGCAACCCGCCCTCACCTTTTCGCTCGTGCAGGAACGGTAGGGGGGAGGGGAGTGGTGGGTCCGATGTCTGTTGCTCTAAGCTGGCGGAGGCTGGCTAAGGGGTGTGGGCGTGGCTGCATGCCCAATGGCATTTTGACATTTTTGTTAATGGCATAAGCATCAAATTACACACGAAAACACCGTCACCAGCTACAGCTACATCTGCAGCATATGTAGAGACAGCTTTAGCCGTAGATACATCTTTGGCTATAGCTACAGCTACAGCTACAGCTGTATCTGCCAAGTATTCTGTTACCCAAGCCTGCGGCTGGGCGGCCAGCGACAAAAGGGGTAACAAATAAGCAGATAGTTTTTTTTTTTTTGCAAACAGGAGTCGAAAAAAAAAGCTGAATATGTACGATATTTAAAAGCTAAATATACATACAGTCCGTTTTTATGCTCGCTCCGAAAGGGATATTAGTATATAGGTTCTGTGCCAGGCTCTCAGTTCGTCTGTCCGCCTATCCGAAATGAAACCCTTGAAATGAACCCCCTCGTACGTGACAGAGTATTCTGTAGTCAGAGATGCTCGACTGCAACATTTTTACTATATTTTTTCGTTCTTGTCTAGCATTTTACTTAAAATTTATGCTAGAAAAAACCTAATTCATAAAACTTTGTCAGCTTTTTTGATGCAATTTCTAAGCACTGTTCTACACAGCTGCGAACGGGCATATTAGGTGGGCAGCTGAGAGCTGGGAGAATTTTAATACGAAATTAATTTTTCAGTTGAGGTCTTTGAGTTTGTATAAAACATAAGAAGTTTGAGCTTGGGATTGACTTTGGCTCAATCTGATTCGATCTGAAATCGTGATTTGATAACTACAAACAGAGAAATACCATTTGCTCATTAACTTTTATTCATTCACTGCACCACTACAATTTTGTCGAAAAGCAAAGATAAAGATGAAATTATTTCAAAATCATTTCAGTATTTTGGAATTATTTTGTCTTTATGTTTGTTTCATTGAAATGCTTAAACTGCTTTGTATCTTAAAAGAATATACAAAGAATATACATATAAATGTAGTTTAGATGCAAGAAATATCTAACTTATCTCAACTGCATCTAAGTTATATAAGCAATACATATCTGATATATACGTTATATATGATATATACAAGTTTTAGTCATATATAAAACTGATATCTATCTTATGTATGTTGATATATACACATGTAAGCTATATAAATATGATATATGTGAAATCCTATGCTACCGAATTTCGCTTTGAGCAAAATTCTCTTTGCAAAACATAACAAACTTTCAGCTGAATTGGCATCGCTGCTCTGGCTACACATACACTCGCACACAAATGTTGCACTTTAATTTGTTGCCACAATGAAAAGCTGCACAAACAAGAAGCTCTATGGGGCAACCGGGGCCATCAGCTTGGACCTGGCCCTGAAATGCGCCATTTGTTGTCGCACAATATCAACACACACACACACACATACACACACAACACACACATGCGGCCAACAAAAGCACACTTGTTAACTGTATTTGTGGCAGTCACCGTTACAGCAGTCACAGTCACTGTTTACACTTCTCACTGTGACGCTTCCCACAGTCACAGGCGAGCGACTGCAAATAGAAATGCACTTTACAGCTTTTAATTGTTCACACACACATACTTGAGCTGTGCTTACATCAGCGCATGAGCATGCAGCTAGGCAAACATACAACACACACACACACACACACACACACACACACTCAATCTGCTCCACAATAGTCGCATCATTTATTTATTTATATAGCAGATCTCATTTCGGTGCTCATTTCATTTCATTTCATTGCTGCACCAAACTCCTCCTCCTCCTCCTCTTCCTCTTCCTCTTACTCGCCTTTCTTCTTCAACTACAGCTTTTGTCTGCTTCTTCTATAGTTCTGCTTGCGGCTTTTTGCGGGTTCTTCAGGAAACACTTGACGCAGGCAACCAGAAAATTCAAGTTCTTAGCTTTTCTACTACACCGTTACAAATCTTATATTCTACTTGTACATAAGTGTGTTTGTGTGTGTGTAGTGGGCGTTGTATTGTGCTATAAATAAATATTTAGCAAACAAGCATCATAATAAGTATATTATGAAGTCATTCGAGATGAGCAGATTAGAAGCCAACGTTGAATTTAAAAATAGTTCAAGCCGACGGGGACACACACATACAGACACACACACACACTCACACATAAAGACACAGATGTCAGCAGAGAGTACAAAAATAGATTAAATACCGTCGTAGACTTACAGCTCATCAGATTCAAATCTTAATTTACTAATCAAAGTTTTAATTATGATCTAAATTCAGTTGGCATATTTTGAAAAAAACAAAAAAGAGATCAGCAACTTCATATAATGGAAACTCAGAGAGGAAACTGCAATCAGTTACATATTTTATTAGCCCAACCAAATCAAAGAGCTGATAAACTTAAATACCTATGACTGCTAGCTCTCAAAGAATGTGAGAAATGAAATTCCTTTTCATTTTTAAGACTCTTTTCAGCGCATTTAGTTTTCCTATACGCAGATTTTACTCGAACCCAAAACATAGCTTTTCGTGTTCATTTTTCTGGGTTTAACTATTAATCAGATTCGTTTAATCAACGGTTAACAAAATAGCCGATGTAGCCTTGTCCGTTTGTTTGACCATCTGTTCGTATGTGTCCATCTCAGCAGATATATCAGCTAGACACTGAATATTTTTTGTAGGTCCGTACATAACACGGCCAGATGGAGTTTGTTTCCAAATATCGATAAATAATGTTTTTTTGTTATCGATTCAAAGCCTTATCGAAAATCCGTTGTAAAATTGTATCTCCTACATCTGTAGAGCTAGAGGCCCCAAATTTCAAGTATGAATTTTTGTGCATTTGATTCAATTTCGATTTTTGCTATAATAAATACATACATATAGTTATATAGAGTCCAAAAATGACTTGATAAAACCAATTATCAATATCATCGAAAAGGAGTTCCATAATTTGTTTTCATCTTGTTCAAAAGCTGTTTTCCTCTGATGATTTGACTCGTTCGTCTCGTTCTTCGGTCAATCGGTCAAAGCTACATCGACTCGGCTCGTAGTTCTGATAAAGAATATATATGTATATACCTTATACGATAAATGCGACCCCCCCCCTCTTTGCCTGTTACATGCATGCTCACAAAACCATTACACCCTGGCTACCAGCTTTAAACGGGCTCAGGTTATTATTATATATCATTGCGAGCTTGAGAAACTTACCCCTACTTTGGTACAAACAATGTGTGTGCCCCCTTCACAGTTATTGAATTACAGTTAACCTTCTGCATAGGTAATAATTGTTGTTTGGTTTCCCCAAACCATTTCTTCTGATGCGAATTATCATTGAGAACGGTGCAAAATGATGCTGTAATGGCGGACTTTCCCCCTTTTACATTGCAATTTCAATTTGAAAATGGAGACGGCCAGGCATATTTTTTGTTTGCTCTAATTTGCTACTCAGCCTGTTACTTTAAACAAAGGAACGAGTTGGCTTAAAATGACAACATATATGTTTGCTATTAACTAGGCGGAAGCCCAAGCACTTTATAGACTATAGAAATCATGTTCATAACTTGAACACTTTTGAAGAGTTAAAAATAACGAATATTTCATACAAAATCAATTCTATTTTGTGATTTTAATATGAATTTTACTTAAATCAAATCATTTGCTGATTGACAAAAGAATTTTACACATACAATCATATAAATTTTTGAGTAATGAAAAGAATGTTTTGCTATCTTGTGTATTGCCAGAAATATTATTTGTTTAATTTATAGCTGCTCGGTGTATGCGCGTGCCTCTGTCTGCGTGTAGGTGTGTGTGTGTGTGTGTGTCATCAGATAAAATTACATAAGCGCATCTACGACCCAAGATACAGATACCCAGATGCAGTTGCAGATGCATTCACAGCTAAGCTTCGGCAGCGGCTGCCACACATGCCATTTAATGAAGTCAAGGATGACATTGTCGTAAATACATTTGACAACCAACAAACACACAGATACATACACACACACATACATAGAATCACACACAGTGGCAGTTTACAGTTTTTAATTTCTATGTACCTTTGTCTTGTTGCATTCGTCTTTCCTGTGTATCAAATGTCAAATTCTATTTGCCTCTAGCTATGTCTCCACAGACCCCAACGCTCTCTCTCTCTCTCTCTCTTTCCCTCTTTCTCTCTCTCTCTCTCTCACTCTCTCTCTCTCACTCACTCCCTGTTGAGCTTTGTCCGTCTCTGTCAAGCGCTGACCGTGACTAAAGGCCTAGAAAGTGAGAAGAAACACAGCACAACTCAAGCTCGTGACAAACGCAATGCGCCCCCTCCCCTTCGCTGCTCCCCCTCGCCATAGCTCTGCCTCTCTGGACCGTGCTCTGTCCATAGCTATAGAAGAGATTCGTTTAAACAAAAGATTTACATTCAGGAAATATCAACATAGATATACAAACAGTTCCACCTAGTTAGATAAAGAAGTTTGCATAATTGCAACTGGTGGCAAAACCTATTTAATTTTTCTCCTCATTCTTCTTCTTCCTACTTTTTTTTTTTTTCTTTGCATATGATAAGAGAACTCGACGAAATATGAAAATGTAATTTATAACAGCTTAACCTGACTTTGACCTTAATTGTCAACATTCGAATTATACCAAATATACCAATTATATAGAGGAAATATTCATATATCAGTTTTCCCAAGTGTGATAGATACTTGGTTAACAAGGTCTGGTCAGAAGAGTTAACGTATTATGTTAACATAAAACGCCTGAAAACTTTTACATACAAATTTTGAGTATATTTCAATGGAGAAAATATTTCGCTTCGACTAGAGCTAGAGTCAACTAATGATAGGTTAGATCAAATCAATGTGACATTTCCTTTTCACATTCATATTCGTGAACGTTTTATCTGACTTAATTACTAATTTTATTTTATTCAGCTGTGGTCTTGCCTCTCATATGTCTCTTTTTATGCTTCTGCTATTTACTTCTGCTATTTTCATTCCTTTTTTTGGCATATTCGTAAACGTTTTTCGACAATTTATTTCTCGAGGAAACGTCGCGGCGTTATGCCCGGAAGACGCTATAACCGTATAAGTTTGCTTACGATAGCTTGTCTGGGGACCAGCAATAGCCATACGGATGCTATAAGCGGAGTCGTTTTAACCGGACTCTAATGTATATCTAATGAGAGCTGCGCAAGATCTTGAGCTGATCTTATAAAAGGCAAACAAAGTCAAGTGCAAGTCAAGTTTTAGCTGTGTGTGTCTTTCTCTCTCTCTCTCTCTTTCTCCTTCTCTCTCACTCTTATTTGTATGTTGCGTATTGTTGTTGTTGTTGTTTTTTTTTGCGAAATTAATTGGTCGCTGGCATCATTACTACAAAAGCGACAAACAATTAGCCTAGATTTGTGCGCACGCCTTTCGATTGAGTCGAAAGATAACCAGCATCCATCTCTTTCACACACACAGTGAGTTTGCGTGGGTGTACATGTGTGTGTGTGTGTGTGTGCATTATGTGGTCCCTGATCTGGCGCCAATCTGTGCAGCTGCTGCTGCTGCTGCCGCTGCTTGCTGTTGTCAATGTGCTCACGGCTTTTGCAATTGAGCAGCAATTAAGTGCGGATGCCATTTACTGATTGAAATTAATTGTAAATCAAGTCGAATGTATGTGAGTGTGTGTGTGTGTGTGTGTGCAGTCTCATTGATTTGATGCACATATGCAATTGGATGGCCATATATTTGATGCCTTCAATTTTCATTCTGATCTCCTCCGTCAGTGGTTAGCTGAGAACTTACCCCGATAATTCCAGCCACGCGCCTCCGTGCCACGGCCCGCTATGAGGGCGGCACCTAGCAGCGCCCATAGCAGCCAGCCGGCCACCAGGGGCTGCAATAGCCTGGCCATGGATCCGTTCGCTTGTCGCCCGTCCGCAGGTGTCGCACAGCAATGCAGAAGCAATGCGCTCTCTGAAGCAAGTGACAGACGCTGGCAGCTGCAATAGATTTAGCCCGCCTGTCTATTTAGCTCTATGGGAATTTCGCTAGCTCTTGGAGTGGCCTATCGGAATGTCAGGCAAATATTGCGTAGCGCCCGTACGATGGTAAAAATTTGCTGTTTTTTTTTTTTCGATACAAACTAACGCTCACGCACACACGCACACGCACACAAAGCTGAGCTGGAGCCGCCCGCTGCGCTGTGCATAAAGCTCGCAGCGGGGCGGCCACAGGAGCCGTTGGGTGGACAGTGGAAAGGCTTCCGGTTGAAGACAAAGCATTAACACCCAGACAAACAAACCGCAGAGGACGCGCAACCCACTCATATACACACACACACGCATACACACAAACACACTAACACACACTTACACACAAAAGGATATTTTCACAAACATTTCCGCTACAAATGAAAAGCAATGAACAGCCAACCACCACGCCCCCGCCAACACTTCCGCCTTTGTCTATGCGAGAGAAAAAATGAGTGCCTAAAAGGCCAACCGAAAATAAACTCAGAAAGCGAGACATAGGACACACACTGGGCAAGGAAATAGAGCAACAGAACGACAGAGAAAGAGAAAGAGAACAAAAATGGGAGAAGGAGAGGGCAATGCAGAGAGGGAGCTAGAACATTTTAAATGTTATTTAGTTTTAAGTAGCGAAATATTTTCATGGCACTAAAGAAAATGCATATTAAATGGCAAATAGAGACTGACAAAACAGAAATCTGAATTATTACACAAAATTATGCCTCTCATATTATCGCTTTCTCTCTCTCTCTCTCTCTCTCTCTCTCTCTCTCTGTCTCCCTCTCTCTTACTGTCTGCTCATCAGCATTCAATTGTCCAATTGTTGTCGTCAGTCGCGTCAAAAATTTCAAATTCCTTTCTAAATTTCATTAGTCAGCAACGTTGGGGGCACGAAGGATTCCCTCTGAGCAATTGTCAAAGGTTGCCGAACAGCAGTCAAACGCCAATCCTATTTGACTATCAAAAAACAACAATGCAACGCACACAGCTGTGGCACGAGTTTAAGTCGCATATTGACAGAATACATTAATGGGTGTGAAGGGATTTTGACATAATTTTAACTTTAAGAAATTCACTCAAATCGTTTAGTTTTCTAGCTCTTAAAGCAAAAGGTCAATAACTCAATCACGCATCAATCAGTTTATCAGTCAATCAAGCACTATATATAAGTGTCAGTTATTCATGGATAACATTTGGGCTAAGCATCAGTCTGTCAATCATATACCAGGGGCTAAGCTGCGACAATCAATCGATCTATCAATCAGTCGAGGCTAACTATTCCGTGTAATAGTTGAAATACATCAAGTAATTCATTAAAATGTGCATCAATCATGTATTATATTTAGTACATCAATCAATCAGTCAATCAATCATATAAAATACTTAAACTGACCATCAACCAACAAATCACTTCAAGCAAGTGTTATATCTAGACAATGAATCAAAAATTCAGTTAATCAATCAGAGAATGTATTTGGTATCTGCATCAATCAAGCAGTTAATACATCAAGTTCTTTATAGAGCCCGAATAACAATCAAGGAGTTTTATCAATCATCTACTATATAGATTAACTAATCTGTCAATGCATCAATCAATGCATCAATATGTGTAATCAATGAAATCAATCAATTAATCAAACAAGCATTATATTTATCAATGCATCATTCCGAAATCAATTAAGCAATATATTTATGTAAGGAATGTATCAATCAATGAACTCTTCTAATTCAGAAATATATCAATCCGAATTATATAATCAATCCGTCAATCAATTATTATAGTCACTTTGCGCATCCTTCAGCCCATCAATCAATCACTAACTCCATCAGGCAGTATTCTCAGGCTCTTTAATCAATCAATTAATTAATCATAATTTGTTACGTGATATTCAAGCTCTACAACACGAGTCACAATAGCCGCATGAATCGTTAGCTGTTAATGCCTAATCTTCTGATATTTTTCATATGTTTACCCTTTCAATCTGCTTAATCGAATTTCAACTTTTCATAATTAAAGAAAAAAAAAAATTATTTTAATGAGGTTTTTTCAATTTTTGTTTTAAATTTCAATTTAGTTTTGTTTTATTTTCTGCATAAAAAATTGCTCTTAGCCCAATTCATAAAATTCCATTAAATACAAATCTTTGCTACGTTTCACATGACTTCTAAGTGTCGCCCCATCTCACTCTCCAGCTCTCTTTCTCTCTCACACACTCTCTCCATCTCGTTCTCTTTCAGTCCGTTCACAAATTTGTGCAAATATTGCATAAAAATGTTGCGCATAAATTACAACAAATTGCGCGAATTTTATAAACTTGAACTTGAATAAGCCAAAAGCTAAAGCAAATCGCACACATGTAACATATGTGTGTGTGTGTGTGGCGTGTATGGTGTGTATGGGCGTGGCTGATGGGCGTTTCGCCTTTTGACTTTTTGACCGTCTGCCAGTGCGAAAAAAGCATCGAATGTTTGAATATTTGAATGCGTCGAATGCTTTGAATGCTGCTGTGACGCGAAAGGTATTGTTGTTGTTGTAGTAGTAGTAGTTGTTGTTGTTGTTGTTGTTGCTGGATATCGGTATCTATGAGATACGCGTAAAAGCTTTGTAGTTTATGCGGCGATTTGGCAAGCTGCCTGCATGCATATCTATCTATATGTATAGATGTATGTATATATATTTATATACTATACATATAAATATGAGAACAACATTGAATGAGGTACAACAAAAAGCAGTTGCCGTTAGTTGTTGCTGTTGCTGTGCATGTTTCAATTAGTTAAACATTAAAGGAATGCTTTTAGCTGCGGCCCGACTATTAAGTGGACAACACAGCGCAGCGGCTGCTGCGCGCAATTTTCTTTATCTATTTAGTTATTTAGTTTTTTTTTTTTTTGTTAGTTTCTTTTAGCTCAGTTTTTTTTTTCTTTTTCATTTTTGGCTTACTCAACATGTTACGCATAATAATTGGCAACACACCGAATTGCAACACACAATGGGGCAGCAAACTGGCTGCCACAAACTGCAATTGTTGGCCGTAAGCCTCCTGGGCTGGGGCCATACAATATTTATTTGGCCCAACAATTAGTTAAGATGCTTTGGGTCAACATTCGCGATTACTGTGAATTTTAGGCCGTGCAATGCCGGGTAATTGCAATTATTATTATTTTCTTCAAAACTCGCCTGGAATATTTGATACAACAGAAAAAAGCTTTAGCAACAATGGATCTGATATTATAATACATTCATATAAAAAATCTTCAATTTGAAATTACATCAATTGATTTTATAATTTTCTTAGAGCTTGGTATGAGTACAACATATATAGAAGAGTTATATGAATTACACTGATCCGATCTACTATAAAACATACTTTCAATAGTCACAAGCAACTCTTCAGGCTCTTGTCCAACAGGGTATTTGGTATTCTAATTTTTTCCCATTCTACTGTAGCCACAAACAACACTTCAAGCTCTTGTCTAACAGGGTATTTCGTCTTCTAACCCCTCTCTATTCTACTATAGCCACAAACAACTCTTCAAGCTCTTGGCTAACAGGGTATTTTGTCTTCTAAGCCTTTCGCCTTTCGAGTGCATATGAAATTTGTTTACAAAAAATCATCCATTCAAGTCTCCTGCACAGGCTGCCTTTTCAGGCTCTGTTTCCTGCTTTTTTTGTGGCCAGTAATGAAGCGCTTGCTGCAACACCCACACTCGCTATGTGTGTGTGTGTGTGTGTGTGTACAACTTAGCATATATAATTTGTGTATTAAGATCTCATCATTAAAAAGTTGACTAAGCGTTCGCTTTTTGGCGCTTGAAAAGTGATTAAAATTAATGAGGCATAATGTGGGGCAGGAGCAGCTGCTACGCTCCGCTCCTCTCCTCTTCTCTCCTCTCCCCTCATGTGGAGCCACAATTTGCTCACTTTGAATACTCACTAAACGGCAGGCCAGGCTACTACTTCTGCTCTACTTCTTCTTCCACTTCGTGGCATTCCATTCAAATGCTGGCCAAGGCCTGGGAAACCCAAGCGAAGACTTCGAGAATTGCAACCTTTTCACACAAGCAACACGATCCTCAACAACAACAACAACACACTCGGACATTTACAAAATGCAAACGCTGCAAAAATAATGAATATATGTTGAAGAAAAAAGTATTTCACAGCTGCTTTGCGAGGAATTTTTTGGAATTCTCAATTGAAAATTCGAAATCCGAAAATCGAAATTCGAAATCCGTAAAAGGCAGCTACAAAAATAGTTTTATTCAAATATATATATATATATATGTATATATATATATATATATATGTATATATAAATATATATAGATATAGATATATATATTTCGGGCCTGTTATTTATACGATTTCTCGGTCACCCCCTCCAAATGAAGCATTAAACGAGAGTGAGCGGGAGAGAGAGATTGGAGCGAGTAAGGAGCTGCTAGGAAAAGTGCCCTGCGGTGTTTTTCTTTAGATTTTGTCGGCAATTTGTCAGGCTGCACAACTTTCGACACTAATTGTTGTTGTTGTTGTTGCTATTTCTATCTTTGTATCTGTCAGATACAAAAGATGCACGAGCCGCGATCAGTGCCAGAAACGTTTAGTGTCCGCAGGCAGATTTATTGAATTTAAGCGCTGGCTCAGCGACTTTTCTTGTCTTTGGGGACAACAACAACAAACAGAGCAGGGCAGCGACACAGAGAATACGCGCGAGGGGGAGAGAGAATGAGAGGAAGATATCGTTTATAGCTCGCTTGCCAGTTGTTCGACAAGAAATATTTTTGCAACATCAAATACAATTTGCAACTATGCAAAAACATCTATATATATACGTATGCATATAATTTATAATGTTTGCATATTTTCATATATTATATACATATATCTACATGTATATACAAATATTTCCAATTATATCCTTCATTCAATGAGTAAAAATCGGTTGTATGACATACAGTAAAGTATACTGAAAGCTAAGCAGCTTCCTGAAAACTCTTAAAAATCTTCGGAGAGTTCCACATGAATATAGTTTTTTTTTAAAGAAAAAATATTGTAGAAAAAATATTTAAATGAGTTGGAACAAAAAATTTTGGGCAAGCATAAAATTTTACTGAAACTTGACTTATTTAACGATGTATTGTAAAAGGCTAAAATAATAATGCATATTATCTTTATATATGTATATAATAATCATGCGATACATATACATAAATAATATATAACTTTGGCTGGATTCAACAAATTATTTCATTAAGGAACTTAAACTTTCTATTTATTCTGAGTAAAAACGTTATACTCAAAATTTCATTTGAAATATTTGAAACATTGTTAGAAATCAGGAAATATGTCTATATTTATTTTGGAATATATTTTAAAAAATCTATTCTTTATTCAAGCATCTGCTTGTTTCACTCAAGATACGGATTTTAAGACAAGTTAGAGCTTCCAGGAACTACTTGAATATCAAAGCGCTATAAAATTCGTCTGCTTTCCAAGAACTCTGCAACACTTGCAAATGGAATTTTACAACTTTGCAACAATTTTTGGCTTGACTTTACTATTTTCTCAGTTTTTGTCTTTTGATTTATTTGAAGAACAGTTGAACGAGCTGAAACTATTTCAAAACAATTGCAAATGCTTACACATTAATTTTAAAAACAAACTGGAGCACGAATTCAGGACAATTTTTACACAATTTTTCATTATCATTCATACTGGAGCAAAACAGTTCCACAAGGGGTGCAGAGCTAATTTCAAGATCGAGAGAGGGATTTGTTTTCGGGCGCTACAATAGGGCTACACTCCAAGAGCTTTGGTCCAGAAATTGATTCATATTTTGCAAAAAATCCAATTGCAACACAATTTAAAAATTTAGTTTGTTTTTTCTTTCACACATTTTTCCATTAACTTACGCAAAAAACAAGAAAAAAAAATGGAAAGGTTTTTTGTTGGAATTGTTTGGACAAACTTTCTATAATTTAGAGTAAAAAAAAAAAACAACTAGAAGTTGACGATTTGAGTGGTTGCACACGCGCCACAGTCACAGTCGCAGTCGCAGTCACAGTCACAATTCACCAAGTCACCAAGTCACAAGTCACGAGTCTCAGTCTACACAACGTAACGCACACGCAAACGCTTCAATTTGAACTGACGAAGCGGCGATGCAGTAAGCGCCGGCATCGACTCGCCCAGCGACCCAAGCGAACGCCCTGCGTCGGAGGAGATGTTGTTGGGCGACGACAGCGACAACGACGCCGACGACGACGACGACGACGACGACGACGACAACGACAGCGACGACATGCGAGCCGAAGCTGCTGAAGCTAGCGAGGCGATAGCAACGCAGCACGACAACGCTACGGCGGGCAGCCGAAGCAGCCGACGCACACGCAGCGATAACAAACGAAACGAACTGCACGAGCCGTTCGGCATTTGGTCATTTGCTGGCTCGGCTCGGCCATGGCTACGCTGTGGGCATCGGTGGGTGTCGCGAGGCGCGATGGTGTTGGTGTAGAGGCATGACGCTTCAGCGGGCACAGCCAACCAGGTTGCGTGGCCTGGCAACATGCCGATGGCTCAATTGCCAGCAACATGTTGCCAGCATTGAGCTGCTTGCTGATTAGGCGGCGCTTGTTGTTGCTCAGCAACAGCAACATGTGGCTGGGCTCTATGTTGCGCCTGCGCCAGTCGTTTGAGCTTTGACCAACGGCAGCAGCAGCGCCAGGGCAATAGCATTTTAATTTTATGCATAGCAAACAAAAAATAAATAAAGAAATAAATGAAGCAAACAAACAAATTCAGCAGCCGAGGAAGTTGAAAGCAAAGGCTTAGCAAAGTGTATCTATAGTTAGCCATCGGCTTTGCAGCACAATCATATACAATTTGTAGAGCGTGGCCATGTTTAGATCAAAGGCACATATGCCAGTAAATCAATCAATCAATCATTCAATTTGCAGCTATGTTTCCAATCAATCAATGAGGAAGCTCTTCAAACAATCGGCTTGTCAATACCCTGTAGTCATGTTATCAAACAGTCAATCAATCACAGGTCCGATAATTGACTAATAAATATGACATAAGTCAGTCAATGAATCAGAAGTGCGTCAATCAGTAAACAGTCAGTTTATTAGACAGTCAATCAATCTTCATTCCATCCATCAATCAGCTATTAAGCATTGAGTTAATCAATTAGACATTCAGTCAGTTAATCAAGCCATCAGCAATTTCATCAATCGTTCAGCAGTCAGTTGACCAAACAGAATGAATCAATCATACAGCATTGGTGACTCAATCAGGCTATCAATCGCCGATCCAGTCACTCAATCAATCAGTCGTCAGCTTGCTTAACAGTCAAGAAAATAGTCAATCATTCAGCATTGGAAAAGCAAACAAATTAAAATTCAATCAATCAATCAATGTATCAATCAGTGCCTCAGACAGTCAGTCTGCCAATCAATTATTTAGCATTGATGGCTTGATCAGTCAATCAAACTGTGATTCAGTTAATTACGTAGTCAGTATGTACGGAAAGTCAGTCAATCAGTCGCTCTAAAATTCAGTCAGTGTCAGTCCATCAATCTCTTTCGAATGTTCATACGTAGGTCAATCAATGAATCAAGCTTAGATTCGCTCCTTCAATCAATAACAATAACACCTGAGAGAGATTGATTCATCAAATTTCTCCCAAACATATATGAAGAGATATATTGTAACTATATATACACACAAGAATATTTAGATTCTCATCTTTATTTTTTTTCGATCTTTATTTTTAATTCTCTCATATTTGCTAAGCTTATCAGACATGCACAACTCCCCTGAGTGTGTGTGTGTGTGTGTGTGTGTGTGTGTGAGGGGTGGGTTGTTGTCCGTGCTTACGTTGTTTGCTGTTATGATTTTTATGATTTTAACAGCAGTTACTGTTGCCCTAGCTGATTGTTGTTGTTGTTGCTGATGCTGTTGTTGTTGTTGTTGTTGTTGTCTTGCACTCGTTGCCTTAATTTTTTGCGCAGGTTTTTATCTTTCTATGCTCGTTTTTTTCTAGCTATTTTGGCTTGAAGTGTGAAAAGAAAAGCGTTGGCTAGCATATTCAATTTGCATATGCGGTCCCCGGAGCTTGTCTGCGCGTATGTGTGAGTGTATGCCAGTGTGCGTATGTGTGTGTGTGTGTGTGTGCTTGGGTGTGGGTGTTGTATAGCAGCCAAATCGTCAGCCATTTAACGCAGCACAGCGAGCAAAGCTGCTAATTGACTGCTGCTGCTACAGAGTGTTGCACAGGTTGCGGGTAGGGACGGGTGGGAGGGTGGTAGGTAGGCGAGCAGCAAGTGGATGGATTGTGGTTGATGGCATGTGGACTGCCCGCTTTGTGGGCCAAAAGTGCAAGTGGCAAGTGGCAAGCGGCAAGCGGCAAGCGCCAAAAACAAGAATCGATGCCAAACAATTATAAACAAAATATTTAATCAAGAGCCAAGCCAAATGCAACCGCAGCAGCAAACAACAAGCAAAACAATATGAAATATAACTGTAAATTGAGCAGAGGCCAGCACGCACGCACACACACACACATATACATATATGCATACACCCTTTTTTCAGCTGCTTCGAATCAAAACGCCAACTTTTTGTGTGGCAACTTTGTGAGAGCTGTGTGCGTGTGTGTGCATGTGTGTGCATGTGTGTGTTTCGTTGCTCGTGCGTATGTGTGTGTGCTTACATAATAATTAAAATTTAGCAGCGCTCAAGTACAGCAGCAGCAACAACAATAACAACAACAGCGACAACAATTGATTCAAATGACGCACTTTGCAGCAGCAACACTTGCAACAACAACAGCAACAACAACAACAGTTGCAACAGTTTCATATTGCACAACACTGAGCCACAAAACAATAAAATACAAATGTGCTTGCAACTCCAGAGCCTCCATTATAGCCCCACAGCCCCCCTCTAACCCAGCTGCCCCCCGCCCCAGCCTTCCCCATCCCCACCACCATTCACACTCTCTATTCCAAATAGAATCGACCTTAACAAGCTTCAGCCTCAGTCGCAACAGTCTTGAAGTTTTCTTTCAACAAATATGCGGGTACTTAGATGCATCCATATGTCTCTGTATGCGCTGCACACATACACACATATGCCGCGTGCAGTGTGTGTGTGTGTGTGTGTGTAGCTAGATAGAAATGTATCTATAGATACAATAGCATATTAATTTCAGAGCATTGCGGAACTATACAATTGCAAAAGATTCATATAGATATATCTCTATATGCATAACTGTACTTTTGTTCTTTGATACTCTTTCACCAAATGAGCAGAGTATATTGGCTTTGGGGAATGCTCATCCGTGCGAACGATTATAGAGTCCACACATTATAAATAATCCCCACCTATAGGATATTCATATATTTAGTATAGACATACATAATCATTAATGCCTAGCTCAATATAATAAGATAAGATAATATAATAATCATAAATCACATAGCATATTATAGACTATTATAATATAAGGATATTATAGGTTTTATTATCATAATTTGTATAAAGACGTCTTTCATTTAAATACTTAAAATTTATGAGTAGACTAAGATAATCTTATCTCAGCTCTACCTGAAGAATATTTTTTACTTGCCTAGGAGAGGTAATCACTTGGAAGTGCTACCGGTTTGGAAGCTCAATTTCTCCTAAACACATATCAATATATCATTATACTACATGTGATAAATATATTAATTTGTATTTTATATAGAATATCTCCTAGTCATCCTATATATTTATAATTATATAATTATGAAGTTTTTACTACATATAGAAATATATACCATTAATATAACAAATACACATATATATATATCTATAAATATTTGCATTTATACATATATTGATATATACAATCGAATTAATTTTCATAAGATACGAATAAAACTTGATATTTGGCAATGGAACTTGATTTTGTTGCGGCTCTTATCAAATATATTCCGATTCATATAGCCAAACTTGAACCAATTTCTACAATAAATAGAATGCAAAAATTCTAGAAATCGGAGAACAGACATTGGATTGCAGTATCTAAGCATGAGTTAGCAATTGCTGCCTGTAAATCAATAAACAAGATGGAAATATTCCACTATTGTCTGATATATTATTAACTCTATATAAATTTCAGATACAGCTTAGCTTAAGGTCACATACTATGCATGCCTTTGGCATCTGAAATTAATATATTTAGTTCCCGAACCAGTTCGAGTTCCAGCTTCAGTTTTCAGTTCACAATTCACTTTATTCACACAAGCCGAACGAACAACAAGTGAAGTGTCGAAAATTCATTAAATTTACAAGGACACAACTTTGGACACTCGCTGTGTGCGTGAGTGTGTATGTGTGTGTGTGAGTCTTTTTTGTGACCTCTGACATTGCATTTAATCTCGTTGACAGCACTTAACACGCCCCCGAGTCGTAAAAGCAGCGACGCCTGGCTAAATAAAAGCTCACTTCAGCTTGTGGGCGGCTGGGCGGTGCGTGCTGCAGTTGGGTGGTTGACGGTTGCTGTTGTTGTTGTTGGTTGTTGTTGCTGTTGGTTGTTGTTGTTGTTGCTGTGTGTAGCGGATTATTTAAGTTTATAATACGCTTAGGGGTAATTTTAATCTGTTGCAAATTGTTTTTTTGCTGCTTGAGCTAGAATCAACGGCAACACCCTGCACCACCCTGCACCACCCAGCACCACCGGCGAACCAGGCGAAAATCAGCATCTATAAAACATCTTTTTGCATCTCAGTGGCCGTTGCTTGCACATAGCACATACAGTTGCTCGCATTTGTGGCATATTTCATGGCAATATGGTAATCCACATGTGTGAGTGGGGCTGAAGTGGGGCTAGAGTTGGTCTAGAGTGGGGCTGGAGTGGCGCTGGAGTGGGGGTGGATGGCACAACTGCGGTTGTGATTTGGATTTCGGCTCTGCGCTGCCTGCGTCGTTTCATTAGGCGAGCGCTTGCTGGCCAAGCGTGAGCATGGGCATGGGCGTGGACGTGGGCGTGAGTGTGGGCGTCGACGTGGCTGGCTGCCCCGTTTGGGGAACAATTGTAATTTCACTTTTTTTTCGAGAGTGGAAAAATGAATTTTCATAATTTTGTTCAGTGTTTTGTTTTTCACAATTTATGCGACGAGTATTTGGAGGCGGGTCAGGGTCATAACGGCGAAAAGTCGCTTAACTTTAATGGAATGAAACAAACAAGGAGCTTGTAAGAGAAACGAAACAATGGAAGTGGAGCATCGCAGAATATACATTTGCCAAGAGCTGTTTCAAATCCGTTTCGGCTTCACTGTTTCGCTGGGCACATTCCACTATCATGGAACAGTGGAATGAGACAATAGCAAACCAAACTCAATACATATACTATGCTTATGCCATACATATAGCTACAGCATTAAGCTTCAATAGATATTGGGCCAGTATCTTTAGTTCCATTGCCACTTGTTTCAAGTGGTAAACTGGAATGTAGCTAAGCTCCACTCATTTTAGGCGGAATAGTGGAACGTCATTTTTCACAAACAGCGATACTGATTAAATCCACTCCGTTAGGGATGTAATGAAATGGAACACCACTCCTTACAATTCCATAATTGAAGGCAATTTTTAATTCGACAGCTGAGGGAATGTTTGGAAATGGGACATCAGTTCATTCCAATTGAGCTGTAGCATACAATCAATATATTGTAGTTATATTTTAATTGATGATCGTCCTTGTTTCATTCCCACTCGTTTCAAGTGGAACAATGGAAATGAAACACGCACCACAAAGTATTGAGCAGAGCGCACAATTAAGAATGGAGCAGCTTACATTATAATCTTACAGTTTTCACACACCGGCTGTTTCATTTCCGCATTCCCCAGGCAATCACCTTCGGGAATTCTAGTGAAAACTGCTCGATTTGCTGCTTTTATGATTTTGGTCCATTTGAACAGTTTCCACCATATGTTCCACATAATATCCACAGACCGTTAGCGTATTACTGTAATTTAGACACAGTTGGCAGCCAAGCGGCACGTACGGAAAATCAATTCGCATTTACTGAATTAGTGCTCTATAAATTTGTTGTAATTATCCCTGCCCAATGTAGTTTATGCTAAATATTTTCTCAATTACACAAGGAATATATGTATATATATATTTCTAGATATTTTCTTCCACTTTTTTGCTTTTGATTTTCGTTTATCAAATAGTTTTTCTATGATGAAAATTCTTTGCATAGCGACACGTGGCCCCATGCCAATGAGATCAGCGATCGTCGCTGACATCACACAAATATATAGATGTATATATATACCATATATAGTATATAGTAAAGGGGAGCAAGAAATCATAAGTTATGGGCAAAATATTATAATGAAATAGCAAATGAATAATGCAAAATCTATAAAAGAAATTCAATCTCTTTGAGTTAAGTCAAGGAAATTGAAAATTTTTAAATGGAAAAAACTAAATCGAATTCGATGAATCAATTAAAACTAATGAAATGAATGAAATTAGGAAAATAAGGAAAATAGCAAAAACTCACCTTGTGGCGGGGAGTCGGGTATGCGCGGACGATCTTGTTCACGATCTCTATCTGGCTCTTGTTCGTGTTCATTTTCTTGATCTTGATCTTGGTCTTGATCGATATCGGGCTGCTCAATGTCTTTCGGGGGGCAGCCAGCCTCGTCAGTCTGATCCCTACATTGCGTTTGGCCATCGCAACGCATTTGCAGGGGCAAACAGGTATCGTCGCACTTGAACTCTTCATCGGTGCAAACTAAGTAAGGCAACAAATTGCAAAGCAAAAACGAATGCAATGAAAGAAAAGAACAAAAAAGGCAATAAATAAATAAACATAAACAGATCGATTTGAAAATAGCTGATGAAACAAAGCTCGACACAACATGATCATGAAGCCAATGATGCTGATGATGACAATCTCAGATCTTGATTGATTCCAATTCTTTTGACTGAACCAATGAAACTTGATCTAGACAGATCTTCAGTTCGATTCTCGAATGAAACGATATGCGAATGCATAAATGTTGATTGTTGTTTCAATAATTGTTGATCATTACCCTTGGCGCAATCCTCCTCATCTTCGCCGTGCGGACAGTCTTTTTTCGAATCGCATGTCATTTCGTCGCAAACGCGCGTTTTGGAGCGGTAACAGAAGAATGTCGCATCGCCGCGGCACTCTGGTTCGCCGGAGCCATCTTCTTCGTCTGTTGGTTCAGGCGTTTCAGGGGCGTTAGGATCTATGTTGTGTGTGTAGGTGTGTGTGTGTGTGTGTGTGTGTATACATAGAGGGCACGTCAAAAGAAAAGTTAGCAGTCTTTTAAATCAAAAAATGTTGTATCAAATATAAACCATTGGACAAATACGCATAAGAGTATATGAAAGAACGAGGGACAGAGCGCAAGACGAATACAGTATGTATGAGTGAACGGGACAAAGACATCAAGGGAGAGACAGAGAAAGAGAGAGAGAGAATGATAGAGACAGCGAGTGATAGAGTGTAGGTTATGTGTGGAAATGCTTTCATTCGATGTGAACCTCAGGTTCCATAATTGTTGACTAAGCTCCAACCAAACTCAAGAACATGTCACATTTCTGGCTTGAGCTGAGTCATTTGAACATTCGACTGAACATAGAAATGGGATTTGACCTATTTAATTCAGAGTAGTTAAAGCCGCTTTGCTCTGATCAGAAAAACTAAAGTGTAAACAGTCTGCAAAAGCAGTTTAAACTTATAATACACATTATAATTTCAGCTTTACCTATAAGTCCATTTGTAGAGCAGGACTTGCCATAGCCCCGAGGAGCTTGGACGTATATAAGCTACTTGATCTATTATATTAAATCTATATTTCCAATATTATATTATCTATATGCATATATGACCTTTTAATATTAAGCATCTAACTTTAAAAATTACTAGATTCATGCTAGTGATTTCCGAAGTGAATCTATCGAACAGAGGTAAATCAGTTGCCTAACTACGGTAAATAAAATATTATGCTCCACTCAATATTTACATAAGCTCTATTCATTTTCAGGGATCTCATTCGTATATTTAAAATTTCTACGCTCTCTGTATAGAGTGGATGTATACTCAAATAGACAGCACAAAACCAATATACCAATATATATATATAGACTAAGACAAGATTTTTTAATGCGAACCAATATCTGATCATTATTGATCTGATCGGTGATATATCTTTTAAATATCTATCTAGAGTTATACATATATCCATTTGGAGATTATCGAAAACGAGTACAAGATGAAAGCGTATGAGTAGAGACAATACGTGCGATAATTTTGAATACGTAAAGACACAGCGAGAGAAAGAGAGAGAGAGAGAGAGAGAGAAAGAGATAATACGGAGCGAGAATGTAAGAGTGATAGACATAGTGAGTGGGAACGAATGAAGCACAGTTACAGTTACACTTAATACTAACAAAAAGATTACGTTTTAATTATTCATTAGTCTAGCATGCTTTCAAATGAGATTAGGGCTTGTCAGTGTGTATGTGTGCGTGTGTGTGTGTATGTGTGTGGGTTAGTGTTAGTATATTTAGTACATATTGTGTTCGTATAATTCCCCTGACCTAGCACACAGCGTGCTCAATAACGGAGACAACAAATATAAATATATAGTAAGAGCGAGACACAGAGAGTGTGTGTGTGAGAGAGAGAGAGAGGTAGGAAACGAACCCTTGTTGGGACGGGCATATTGGCACACTCGATTCTCGCCCTCGCCGGTGCAAGTTGGCTCTAAGGTGAGAACGTTTTGACGGCATAGATCGGCCTCCTCATCGGAGCCGTCGTCACAGTCAACGCGCCCATTGCAGATATCGTAACAGGGTATATTCGGGATGGAGCCACTGCGACATTGGAAGAACGCATCCTTGACGCAGTAATCCTGGCGGGTACCGCTGGAATTGCTGCTGGTGGCCTGGGTAGGGCGACCGGCACAGCGGGCGGGATCCTCATCGGAGCCATCGTCGCAATCGGCGCGGCCATTGCAGACATTGTGACAGGATGTGCTCAGCTTGTCACCCGACTCGCACTGGAAGTCCTCCTCACAGTCGGGGACATTCTTATTGTAGAGACCGGGATTGTTGCGGCGATCGCACATCTCCTGGTTCTCATCGGAGCCATCTTCGCAGTCGTTGTAGCCGTTGCAGATGTCTGCGCAGGAAATCTGATATGGCCGGCCGCTGATGCACTGGAATGGCTGATCCAATGACAAGCATTGATCCTCATCCAGATCGGCATCACCATCGACATCCGCATCGCCATCATCATCCAAATCGCCATCCTCATCAACTGCATCCACGTCATTGTCGGCATCGTTGTCCCTATCCGCATAGGACGGGCTCTGCGTACCCTTCGATGCTGCATAGGGATTCGGAAAGCGGCGATTCAGGCACATCTCCTCGCTCTCATCGGAGCCGTCGTCACAGTCGGCACGCTGATTGCATATTTTCGCACAGGGTATGCTCTCGATTTCGCCGGACTCGCAGGTGAATTCCTCAATATCGAATTCCCGCGGATTGCTGCACTGGTTATCTGTGTAAGCGTGTGTGTGTAGGTGTGTGTGTGTGTGTGTGTGAGTGTGTGAGTGTGGGAAGGGGTGAGTGCATTATGCTTTGTTTGTTTTTTGTTATTTTTTGTTTTAAGTTTAGCAACAGTTCGACATACTCTTTGGGTTTATTTACTTATTTACAATGCTAAGTGCGCGATTTGTTAAGCTTTTTAGTCTCGGTTAAAGCTTCAAAGCTCATCATTCTACTAGACCGAAAGCTTTGACAGTGTGCGCGAGCGCTTACGTTGGCCAACACCAAAGCATCGGTTCGAAATGGACTCTAAGGAATTTCGAAATGGCTTGCAGTGCCCAAGGCAAAACTTACCCAGTGTCAAGCGGAAGTAGAAATCGTCGTCCAGGGAGGCGCTCTGGTTGCCAATGCGATTATAGTTCTGCAGCTGTTCGCGCAGCTTACTCTCAAAATCAACCACATTGGTGGGAATCTCCAGGTTGACGATCACATAGCTCTTGTACTTGTCGTTCGTGGGCCTAGGCAAGAGAGGAGGATAGTAATTAGATGATTGAGAGCATGGCGACAGCTGATTTTTGCAATATATGTATTAAGCAATCATTCAGTTAATCAATCAAACGGATTGACAATCCTATAGTACTGCTGCATATCATTAAGAGATGCAGCTAAGCTCTAGTTAAGATTAGTGGAGCGTGGTTAGGGTATATGGATCCCAATCATTAAACGAATCAATCAATCTGATTGACAATCAAATATCTCTCGAACTACTCGGGTGTAAGCCACAGAAAGTGAAAGTATTTGAATTGTCTGGAGAAACATTAATCAAACAGAGATGGCAGTTGAATGATTGAGAGTAAGACAAGAGCTTCATTTTAAATATACATATAAATCAATCAATCAATCAATCAGATTGACAATCATATAGCTCCTCTGCGCATTATTAGTCCATATATGGTAGAGAATAATATTATAATATTGAATAGTATTGATTGAAGTCAATCATTAATGTGAATGAATCAATCAACTGCACTCGCTCAGCTTATCACTCATATCGTTCGTGGGCCCTATAAACGATAGATGGCACAATTGGATTTATAAGAAATGCATAATGGCTCTAAAGCTGGCAATTGATATATATAGAACAGTCAATCAATCAGATTGATCAATATTTTAATTAAATGTAGACTCAAGCTCTGCTGATTAAAATTCAACAAAACGACTGAACAAAATAATAACTAGATTGGTATGACTTCAATGAAATTAAATCAAGCCAAGTTGTGATAACGTAGATCAATCAATTAATCAAATTAATTGCCATTGGTAGGTCAATCAGCATTTAAATGTTTTGGCGAGTCAAAATATTTTCTTTTTCTTGCAATAAATGTAACTAAATATGGATGATTATCGCTATTAAAGAACTCAAATATTCAGCGAGCTTAAGGCTTGATGTAATTCAACTTCTTGATGTACTGCAAGTCGAATTTCACATTCTTTTTTATTTTTCTTTTTCTTATAGACCGCCTAGAGGCACAGAGCAGCGCATGGCCTACTTCAGTTTGTGGCACTAATGTTGCATGTAATGGACTTACCCGACTTGCAGCAAAGTGCTGCGCAAGTCCACTTCATCGTCGTCGTTCTCGTAGCTGCGCCGGAAGAGATCGCGCAGTCCCAGGCTGATCTCCTCGGTTAGATTGAGGAACTGCTCGCTCTGTTTATCACTGAAGTCGTTCGAGTACGGCTCGTTGACGGTGAATCGTGTGCGGTCTGCGTTTCATGATAACAGATTGCAAACAAAATGAGGAAGAAGAGATAATTCAAATTACAAATTACTATTCCAATTGGATTTGACTGACTCAGTTGGACACTCACATATAACGGTCTCCACGCCATAGGTTCCGGAGCCAATTTCGCTCTCATAATCGTCGGATGCCCGCTTCCGGGTCATCATACGATTCTGTCGCTTGGCCTTTTGCACAGCCGGATTCTTGGCGCGCTTCTGCCTGTGATGGACATCGCTGTTGCCAAAGAGCCGGGTGAGCTCGCGACGCACACGCTTGACGCCCTGATGGAACCAGTTGCCCTCCACGGGGGAGTCATCGATCAGAGGCGCATACGACTGCAGGTTGTCAGACCCCGTGAATGGCGTCTGATCCTCCACATCGAAAAACATTTTGTCATTGTCCTCGAGGTTTGAGATTTGCTGCAAAACGAAAATTTCAAATTAATTAACATACTAATTTATATTATAAATAATTATTTATAAAAATAAATAAAAACAAGTAAGAACGTTGCAGTCGGGCGTTACCGACTGCGGAATACTCATTCACATCCCATCAGCAATTTAGAAGCTAAGTATTGTAGAAAATTCATTTTTCGCGATTTGCCACGCCCCTACTGTCGTGGACACCTCATTTTTAGTTCTTAGAACGAGCTAACGGTACCCTAACTGTGAAACTTGAATGACTACGCTCAAATAATGTAAGAATTAATGGGTATTTTTCGATATGCCACGCCACTAAAGAGGCGTAAAAGTTATTTTTGGGTCATCGATAGAGGAGGTTACTAGTAACTCAACTATCCAAACTTGAAGCATCTATTCTACTTTAGCAGACATAAACTTGGCGTTTGCCACGCCCCCTGTGGGCGGACATATATCTGTCGAAGCTTTTGGGAAGTTTTGGGTGGTCAGCCCGAGTATATATACTACATTTGAGGTCTCTAGCGTAATTAGTGTCCAAAATATAGCAGAATTTAAAAAATCACTATATCTTCAGGTCCGATTTGCCACGCCCTAATGGGCAAAGACATATAATTTTTTTGTTAATCTTTATAGAATCATTCAGCGTTCTAGCTTTAAAACTCTTGGAGATAGAGTTTTATCCGATTTGCCACGCCCCCAATGGGCGTAGATATATGCCACAGCTCGTGATCTTGGGGGGTCGATGCGGATCTACATTCAAAATTTCAGCCTTCTAGCTCGTCAGCTTATATGAATTTTCCGAATTGCCACGCCCCCAGTGGGCGGATCGGGAAATTTTTAACACTTTATAAATCGGAGATTTCCACGAGTATGTGTTTCAATAGTTTCAATAAAATTAAAACTTTTTTTACTAAAAAACAAAAGCTTTCAAGCTCTAACTGGGTTGTGTTCCATGCTAAGTGCACAGCTTTACAGTTGTGCAAGCGCTGTCTGCTGTTAGGGAGCTTTTCAACATGCTGTTAAGCCTAACAGCAAAAGCTCCCAACTGCGACATGTTTCTGTTAAGCGCATTAACAGTGTGTTGAATTGGCTGTCAAAGTTAGACGTGTGGGTAAAAGCTAAAATTGAGCTATGTTAGTGCATATGCCATACGTTAGGGTTAACACTCTGTAATAACCATATTTTTAGGAGTTTTTATTTATTATGTATATTTTTATGTATAAGGGGAGTTTTTTTTAAGCATTTGAAAAGTTTAGTACGGCTACATATTGCTCAGTTCTACAAAGCTGTTTAAAAGGAAAATTTTTTTCTTGAAAATATTTAAAAGAGTTTTTTCACATATTTTACGTTCTATTAGACCGATCTTTGTCACATTAATATATGTAACCTATGATCTATTTCAAATTTTTGTTATCTTAAGAAAAAATATATCTATATCTGCATATATAAATATTCATAGACAGACAATCCTATTTTTTGACATCTGGACTTTTTCAGTAATCAGAATTCAAATAACTTTCTATAGTTGATTTATTTATTTGATCAAGGGCAAAGTTAGTTTAGATCGCCCTGGCAATTGTTTAATCAATCAAATATTTGCTCAGACAGGTATATAAATAGCATGGAAGTATATATGAGATATAGTTAGATAACTGTTAAGGCGGCCATGGCATGAATGAATTCCGTTTGCTTAAGCTTTATTATATCATAAATATTAAAAGAAAACACCAAAACAAAAACAAAATGTGCAAAAGATTGTGGCTGGCTTTCTTTGGTTACCTACATATTTTATTTTTCTTAATTTTTTTTTATTACTTTTATAACTGATAATGAGCATGTGTATGTGCCTATTTTGATTTCTAATTCTTGAGGAACTAAATTCAATGACTTGAACTTCTATAAAAAAAAAGTTTACGCAATTTGAAGTACTTGTCTCATCGCTTTTCTCAATTACCCCGAACGGGTGTGACCAACTGAGTTATGCTCTGCCAGCTCAGTGCGTTTGCTGTGTAAATATTGATGTTATCAGTATTTGCTTATCAAACTCTATATTAACTTTTACATTTGATGTCTGACTCTCAAACTGTGCCCGACAGGCCTTGTCAAACTTTTTCAGTTCATTGCAGTTCTCCGTTTTGCCAGATTTTTCGACGTTCAATCGATTCCCCGGTGACCCATATAAATACATCATAAATGTTTTTCTTCAATATTTTCCTCTGTTGATCAATTTATGACTGCAACAAGTTGCAGCAGACAGACAGCTAGACAGACACATGGGGGGATCTGTTTCTATTTGGTTATTTTTGGTCTGGCAATTGATTTCAAGTGTCAATTTTTATTTTATGGCTTTTTACTTGATTTTCATTTTCATTCTTCTCTCTCTGTCTCGCTCTGTCCATCTCACGATCCCTTAACGTAATATTTCATTTGTTGAGCGATACAATTTAACTTACTAGATATGATATAGTTCTAAATGAAGACACGCCTCTATCTTTCTTTCTCAGTTCTTATCTACCAGCCAGAACTTCGGTTCTCAGTCTCCTATGCTAAATATAATCTATTCTCATAGAGATATGTCTAGTGCTTTTACTGTAGTAGTTAGTATACCTTTACTCAACTCGTTAGCTGTGCATTTGAAATTGACTTACGAGGCGAGGCAGCCAGATTTTCTAGATCCCTTACTACAATCAATCCCAAATTTTGATTGCACAAAAACTTGAAATCCTTCTCTGTTTTCTAGTATTAATTATTTCCTCCTCTTTCATCATTGATATAGTATTTCTAGCTCGGTCTATATCTATTTTACTCCTTCTCTGTTGTTCTCTCTCTCACTTCCCGATTATTGTTCTCTTTTCATGTGTCTTTCTAGGTATTACAATCTTTATAAATACATATGTATATATCTTTTTATTAATTTTTTTTGATTCGACTTTCCCTCAATCCTGTGCTACCTATCTCTCTCTCTCTCTTTTATCTCGCTGTTTTATTTTGTCTCTCTCTCTCTCTCTATCTCTCTTTCGCACTCTTTCTCTTTCTCTGTTTTTTCACTGATTTCTCGCGCTCCCACAACCTTCTTCCTTCACTATCTTTATTATTCTCATCTTCTATCTTATTCTTGTTCAGTTCCCGCTTTCTCTCTACGCTTAGCGTTGCCAGATTGCTGACTCAGCCAACTACCAAATTCCTTTCATTCTTTGAGATACCTCCGCACAGCCATTTACACATACACATATGTATGTATATCTCTCTTCACCTATATCTTTGCTTGTGTACTTTAGGCCTTTGTTGCACAGAGACATTTATGAAATGTAGGCCAAATGTGCATAGAGCTCCAGCCCCCCCACCAAGCCCACTCATCACCTTCAACGACTCCACAGCTACCCTTTCAAGTCGACACCGCCGCAGCCGCGGGGCTCATTGATAACCGTCGATAAGGTGACAAACGATAATGCAAGTTAGAAAGTGGCCAACGGCGAGCCATGCTACAGTTGCATATGTCATATCACTAGAAAAATACTAAATAATGTATATACGATATATATATGTATATATATTTATGAGAATGCATTTAGCTCACGCATAGTTCTCGGGGCGGAAATGCAGCACTTGAAATTCAGCTGAAATTTCATCAATCAAAAATCGAAATATCGAAAAATCCCAACAAAACATAACAGCAACAACAACAAACAAACAACTTAAAACAACAACAACAACAAAGTTGAACAAACTTTTGTGTGCGGTAATTTTTCTCAGGCCTTTCGCTTTTGTTGTTCACTCGCTGTTGTTGCTGTTGTTTGGTTGTTGCTGTTGTTGTTGTCATTTTGTTTGGCTGCCTTTTAGCGTTGTCTGCGCTGCGTCTGCGACATTGTCTGGCCACCAACACCGCCTCAGCCGCCCGAGCGTCTCTCCCGCCTATCATAATTGGAGTTGCTACGTGTAGTGCTTACTGCGATATCTGTGTGTTGTGTGTGTGTGTGTGTGTGCGCGCTGCCATATCGATAACATTTTGATTGCGTGGAGTGGGCTGGGCTGGAGTGGGGCGAGCACCGTGGACAGCAGCCGGCTTATTAAACTGCATAGTCACGTGTCGCGTCTCTCGACTTTATGTGTTTACTTGTTTTGTCAACTTTTCGAGCTGTTGTTGCTGTTGTTGTTGCTGTTGCTGTTCTTGTTGTTGTGCGTAAAAGTTGGCCTGAATGGGCCTATCTGGCAGCAGCAAAACAAAAGCAAACTCTTCAACTTGGAATCTTAATGCATGATTTTCAATATCAGCATTTGGTTTTATTTTTATATGCGAACTTAAACAATACTTGAGTTGAGTAAACTAAATTTGATTGATACAAATGCTTGCATATTTATCGATAAATATTCTGCGATCAATTTGAGTGTGGTTGAGTGCATGGAGTTGGCTTATTAAAACATAGAAGAGTTGTTTTAGTCATGTGGCCCTTCTTTATAAAAAGTAATCGATAGATAATTAGAGCTAAGAATGAACTATGTTATCGATAGACCCATAAGCAGTAGTTAGCTTGAGATCAAATGTGATGTACTAGTTAGTAGAGTAACTCGAATTTCCTCAAAACTTTGCCACTACGAGCGTTAAAATAACTAACTAAGTCACTGTGCTATCGATAAATTTAACAAGCGAAAAAAGAGGAATGCCGAAGTACCATAGAAATTGTTAACTATCTAAGACTATGATCCTTCATGATTCCATTATCGATGCGGATTCAATTTATCGATAAATGTGCTCACGCCACAGCAACTAATTGCGGCCTATTTAAATGCTAATCGCCTTTGCTCGGAGCTGAGCATTCGTCCTCCATGGTCAGTTTGTTTGCATTAAAGCTAATAAATAAACCAAATAGTTGGCTATGATTTATGCACGCGAAGTGTGTGTGCAATCTGTGGCCCCAAATTGGCACAGAATGCGCAGCGTTTATTTAGCTGAGAGTGCGGGGAGGATGTGGATGATGTGTGCAGTGCCTGTCCAACTGTGCCAGCGCAATGCTGGCCGCCCACGCGGCGTATTAAGCGAAATTACGCATACGCCGCGTTAGGCAAACAAGCAACTAGAAATATTTGCAAACTTATAAGCGAGCGACACGCAGATGTCGAGTTGAGCAATGTCCTTGAACCAATTCCAAAGAATTACAAAGCACTGCAAACTGGCGACACGACACAAGGCGCTAGACTTGTTGCAATGCAGGTGCTCTTCTTCTTCTTCTTCTTCTAACATCCCGCACACACACAATCCAGTCAAAGGCACGCCTTCTGCTGGCGCGTCCATTGAACCCGAAGCCGCAAAAACCAAAAATGCATTGAGACTTGGCTGGCAAATTAGGCCGGACCCCACAGACAGCATAGACAACGATTTTCGCTCATTTCCTGCGAAAACAACAAAAACAGCCCCAAAAGCCAAAGGCAACCTATAAACCTAGAGAAATTCCAGATTATGACAACACACTGCACGACTAGTTAGTACCCTGCCTATATGTATAAAAATGGAAACTTGAACTTCAGCCTGATTCAAGTGCCTTTTGTAACTACTCAGAATATATAATAGATCCATACAGAGTTAAGCATTGCAATATAGAAAATATCTTGATCTAAATTAAATTTTGGAATATTTCTCATAATCAAGAGCAAATCTTGTTATTTTTGTATTTGAAACATTTTATTTTGGATAGTATTACAATAGGCAGAACTTCAAACTCTGGCGTGAAAACTTCTGATAATTAATTAAATGATGTGCGTATTAAGTAGGCTTGTGGAAGAGAGCGATTCATGGATATGAATGAAAATTTGTTATAGCCAACCTTTTGAAAAAATATAAAACAGTCATATTTGATTTCTTTTGGTTTCATCTTGCACAGGATAACCGAAAGAACTCTCTTGCTTGATTTATATCATTCGTTCAAACATGATACAGACTGTCTCACAGAGTATGATAAGCTATAAATCGCTAAAAAGTATTAGACAAGTTATAGACTTCAGTTTTAATGGGTAATATTAGCACAAGAGTATCATAGTCTATTATGAATCAAATAGAATGCCTACACAAAAGATAAATTCGAAGCTAACCTGCCAAGCCTAACTAAACCTTTCCTTTATTTAGGTGATCATAGTCCAAATCAAATCTCACAAGATTCGACAGACAATAAAGTCAGCTGTCATAAATAAAAGTCTTAAGACAGGACAAGCTAATCTAACCTGACCTAACCTAACCTAACCTAACCTAACCTAACCTAACCCAACCCAACCCAACCTAATCTAACCTAAGCTAACCTCACTTACATAACCTCAAATATACACATATAGACGTATATGTGTATGTACATATAATGGAATCTATCCAGAATATGCTCAAGAATTCCATTGCATTTGTCAAGGCAATCAAGCTGATATCTTAAGTGTTTATATAGCTTTTATGTTTATTGCGCTAATAGGGTTATCGCACACAGGCACAACCCTAACCTAACTGTTTACAGCGAGTGCAAATAAGATAATATAGAGCGTCTATCTTATATATTTATATACAAGTTTATGTTTATATATTATATAATAATATATCTTATGTGATGATTAAGTGACATGTAAATACTTGGACTGCGAAAATGTTTGACGAACATAAAGACTTCCAAAAGAAATCCAAATTTAAATATAATTTTATGTGAATAAATATATAGATTTTTCATATATCTATTCACAGATTAGATTTATGAATATACTCAATGGGTTTTCCAATAACTTGAATAGATCTGTAGATTGCAATCAGCCAGCTATGCTCAAGGGTTGCTCATTGAGTATAGGGTATAACAATTGGCTGCCAAGCCTACGTGAAATCCTCTGCCAGCCTCTCCCCGCCCTCCATCACCCTTCCGTCAAATCATAAATTGTGCGGCACATGTGTGCGCTGGCAATTTATTTTCATCAATTCGCATGTAGTGAAAATGTGAAAATCGCTTTTCGCCAGACAATCGATTGCCAGCTGACTAACTGACTAGCTGACTGACTGGCAATGGAGCATTAACATACACACCCAAACACACACACACACACACACACAGGGGCAACAATTATAAGTTAGAAGGGAAAAACATGTGAAAATTTGATTAAAAATCAAACTCAAGGTAATTGCCAAATGGCGAATGTTGATTTTTGTAGCTCCTGCGGCACATTGCGCATACGACGCATTAGCCCAGCCAACAGTGTATGTGTGTGTGTGGGCGTATGATAAAAGGGATTTTTGGTGCCTGTGTGGCTCAAGTATTTGGGTCTTTGGAGCAAGTGCAAAGCAATTGACGCTGCGATAAAAAAAGATTACGCGATTTAAGTGCAGCGCGTCAATCTTCATCAGCTGCCGCGCATAGCTTAAAAATCTGATCTCAAAATGTGTGAAACAAAAGGGGCTCCAAGGAGGGGGCGCGCAAGGGGATAATGCGGGGAGGGGGTGAGACTGGGTGGGTGTATTTTGCCTTGTAGCTGAACCTGAGACACAAAGCAACAAATTGCAGCGCAGACATTGAAGCTGCAATTTTTCGTTGACTTGAAGCCGTTGCCAGGTCAGCGCAGCAGGAAATATTTACAGCAGCTCAATTTGCCAGATATACATAGATATATACAGATGCTACAGATACTATTTATGCTATATAGACACACACACGCACATTCACATGCATAGTTGCCTCACATTTATTGCAATTTAGTTTGGCTTTAATTAAACTGTAGATCTCTTCTAATTGCTTTGATTTAATTTGTTTCTCTCTTCTCATTTCGCATGATGCTCGTTCTCATTTGGCTGCCTGCAATGAAACCTGTTCGCATGCTGGACAACAGCTTTATCGGATCATGCATAAATTACTCACACCATCACTCGACGCAATCAATTGCCATTTGCCACTTGCCATTTTCCAGCTGCCAGTTGCCAGTTGCAAAGATAAATTGGTTTCAGCTAAGTCGATTAGCGACTGCTTTGATTTTTCAACTATATAAAATAGTTGCCTGCAGTTATGATTGAGATGTTCAAGCAATCGACTCTCAACACCCACTTGTATATACTATATATAACCTTGTGCCGAAATTCGTATAAGCTATGCTTTCTTTTAGGTATACTTGACTCTAGGCTATCCTCTTTATTTTGGAAACTCTATTCATCAATGACATACCCTACTTTAAGCCTCCTCTTCTTGTCTCTTCTTGCAGGAGTGTCTAGCTATGAAATACTCTATCACTAATACCCTGAAATTCTATCACAATATATTTTATGGTCTCTTCCACGCCTTCTTCTGCATATTATACATACATATGTATGTATTCATTTCGACTGAAAATCTTTCGTTGATTATTTTCCTTCAACTATTTCACTCTAGACTATATCCGAATATTTAGCTTATTTTTCAAAATTCCATTTCGTGTATTTCCCTATTGACATCCAAATCTTTTCCTATTCATATTTAGGTAGAAAAACATATGCATCTATTTCAGTTGTTATCGTATATCGATTCCCTTAGTTATCTAGAGTATGGAAATTATGTAGACTATAGCGGACTACTCTGATTAATTTTCTCAGAAGTTTAATATTTACAATCTTGAAGATTGTTACGTTATGTTTCCCTTAGTCTTATAGACAAGACTCGATCTGACTATTAAGTTTGATCGTCTCCAAAACTCAGTCCTTACTTAACTTTAAGGCTATTATACTGTCCTTTTCAATTCAAACTTAAAGTATTTCACATTAACATATATACATAGAAAAAATGTTTTATCTTACTTTGTTATAAGTTTTTGTAGTAGATTCATTGCCTCAGATCTACATATATTTTTAAGCTTTGTCTGATCAAAACATAGATCTTAGTTTTTCCTGCTCTAATACACAGTTAAATCAGAACTCTAAATCATTTCACTTTACTTCTCTCAAACTTAGACTTTACTTATGTTCAGCACTGTTAACTATGTTTCTCCATTGATATCTAAGCCTATATCTATTCACATTTAAATAGGAATAAAAGGTTTTGCATATTTTTCAGTTTTTGCATTAGTTCTCACGCTTAGGGCATTTGCTGTTTACAAATTTGTGATCCATTTACTGCATTTAGCCTGTGACCCAACGGCACCCGCTGAGCATTCACAATAGCAGGAAATTAAATTCCATGTAACAATAGGCAAAGGCAAACAGCGCACTGAAAGGCGTTGAGTATTATGTAGATAGATAAATACAAATATATGTATGTCCATATATATATGCAATCTATATTCCCATCTGTATTTATATATATATATATATATATATATATATATATATATATATATATATATATATATATATATATATATGTGACACCTGCATGTGAATTAGCTAGAGAGAGATTGTGCATAGGTCTCAAGTGCTCGGCATGGGAAAACAACAAAGCCAAAGTTCAAATGGAAACTGTCGCCTGTTGTTGCCGCTGACGTTGTCATTGTTGGGATCCATCATTGTTTTGAGCACTTGATAAATCTCTGCTCTTCTCTATTATAGGGATATATATGTGTATAAATATGTATCCATGTCTGCTATACAAGTCCCGACATAGTGTGCAACTCATTTAAATGGCTCGCTCTCTTTTCTCTTCCTTTCCTTTTTGTGGAGCACGTCGCCACAGTTTTTTGGCTTTGGTTAACATTTAGATTACATGAGCATGCCCGACTGCCGATGATCCTGTAAACTTCTGACAAACTTGCATATGCATTCGTAGTTTATAAGATATATGAAAGGTTTGATTATGGAATGCCCTGTATGATGAATTTTTCCATTTACATTTACAAATCGAAGTGCAAAATATTCAATAGTGGCATTCCAATTTTTATTGCTTTTACCAGGTATTGACAAGCAGGATCTACGCACTATCGATATTTTTCAATCACCTAAAAGAGAAATTTTGTTGGGCTCTACAAAACATATCCAATTTTGATTGCATTTACTGGGTATTTCAAAGCCAAGAATAAACTGTCGATATTTATCGATCTCTCAAGAGAAACTTTGTTAAGCTCTACAAAACGAGCTGCCAGCTTTTGAAGAGTAAAATTCCAATTTTTATTTAAGGGTATTTCAAAGTTAGGAGTAAACTTTTATAAACTCTGTCGTAGGCTATCGGTATTTATCGATTTCGTGTGCTCTCAGAGAAACTTGCATTCTGAAAGTGTTGCATGCCCATTGCTCTAGCTGGTCATACCCCTTTCTGCTCGTCCAGCCGTCGCACTGGGTAATGGGTGTAGAAAGACGGGAATGAAATTCCATCACGCCCGTCGACTGTTGATCCTGGCGCTTTGATGTTTTACAAAGTCGTCGGCAGCAGATTTTTAGAGCTTGCCACGAGGCGACGTTGACGACGCCGCTGGGCGGCCGCTGTGGCAAGTGTGGCAAGTGTGGCAAGTGCGGTAAGGACGGCAAGTGAGGCAAGTGTGGCCTGTGGCACAACACATCAGTTGGGCATGCCGCTCACGTTTTGGCAATTTCTCATAAAACAAACGACCATTAACGCCTTTAAGTTGTCGGCAGACTTTTGACGTGGCCCCACGTCTTGGCGTCCACACAGGGGTGGGGGCTGTGTTTTCTTTTTCTCTGCTTCTTCATCTTTTTTTGTGAACTGTGACGCTGGTGTCACTTTGTTCGTGCCACATATTAAGTTGTCAGCTGCTGCTGCTGCTGCCGCTACTGCTGCTGCTTCTGCTGCTGCAAGTAGCCTATTGTCTAGCATGAAGGGAAGCGGAGCCTTTTGATCAACTAAGCCACGTTTAATGGGCAAAATTTGTGGCAGCTGCCGCCCGCTGACCAGTTGCGTTGCCCCCAACACCCCCCACCCTCTCCGACCCCACTCACACAGAGTGAGTTGCAGCCAATTGTGTGGCAACTATTGACTGATATGCATATATGAAGAGCCAACAATGAGATAGATAGATAGATAGAGAGAGAGAGAGAGAGAGAGCGCGCGGCGAGGCAGGTGAGTGAGCGGATGTTGGCAGCTTCCTCTATAACAAAGCCAATTTGCGTGCGTAATTTGTGGCACTTAGACGCTACGTGCCGCAGTGCGCTGCCACTGCTATTGTTGCTGCCAGGTGGCAACGTTATGCCTTGTCATTTGTCTGCATTAAGTAGTTTGTGTTGTTGGGGGTGCCGAGTCGAGAGTCGGGAGTCGGGAGTCGTTTGCCAATTTGTAATTGAGCATTAGCTATTTGAGCTGGTCAGCCCTTAAACGTTGCCACGCCCCAAGCCCTGTCAGGCACTTGTGCGTAATTAATGTGGCCAATTAGCTGACAATTTGCCACAAATTATTCGATAACAAGTAAAACTGCTCCTCCACAATTCTTTCACTCTTCACATACACTCAAAAAAAAAAAAAAAAAAAAAAAAGTTTTTATTTCGAGCAGCAATACATTTCCATTATTTTAAATTTTATTTGTTTCGAAATTATTTTATCTGATTTCGTTTTTGTTATTTCCTAGTAAAAATAAATGATATGACTACGATAAAAAAATATATAATTAAAAAGTCTTATTTAAAACTATCAAATACTTTGACAAACATATTTAAAATTATTTCGATATTTCCTATAAAATATTTTTAAAAAGCTGACAACAAAAATACTCAAAAATCTAAACAATTTTTTCCGAACGGCCACAATTCCGGCTCAAGGCGGCCATTTGAGAGATATCATATTCAATAGGTGGTTGACATCACTTCATAAGAAAATCTACTTAAACCAAATAAAATGTTTATTATCGTCAATATCAAAAAAAAATTGTGTTGGCCTTTTATTTAAAAATACCATGGTTTCTAGGATACCAAAAAATTGCACTTTCGTAAATGAGCATGAGAGCAGTAAATAGCATTAAATTGGCCTGCAAAGGTTAAAATATACTTTATATACTATGCCTATACGTGTAGTATGAATATACTATAAATTACATTATACGAATAAATTGAGCTTGCTATAATCCAAAATTATAGAATTTATATTGTTAATAATTTTTGTGTAGTTTAATTTTTATTTTTATTTCCCAATCTTCAACAAATTAATGCATTTTTTTCAGTGTATTCTGAGCACAAATGTTAATAGCATACGAAAAGTTCAATTCATTTTGAATGCTTGGCATTTGTTTCATAAGAAAATTTCGGTGCTTAAGCCCAATTGAGCCCAATGAATGCTATACAGTGTAAAATTAATAAGCACACGTGAATGTACTCTACTAATTAGATAAAATATGAAAGCTGAACTTTGGCAAAGTGTTTGAACTTTAAAAGCTAAGCTCGACTTTTGGCCCTAGCAAAAGCTTTGGAAAAGCCCAAGTCATGCGACTCTGGAGGCTTGATAGCCAAGGTAATTAGGCAGGTTACAAAAAACTACATTTAAGTAAAATATTTGAGTGAGTGTCTTTTTTTTCTGGTTTAACTTAGAACATTAAAAGTTATTGTTATTATTATTTTGTTTTTCTTGTTGTTGTTTTTTATATTTTGGACCCATTGCAGATGGGAAATCAGGGTATAATGCTTTTGTTAAAATGTATGTAACAGGCAGGAGAAGGCGTGGCATATTTCTGATATATATATATATATTATTGTCCCTCTGTTCGTATTTTTGCATGTTCATCCACCCGTATGTACGATCGCGTCAATCTCGAAACCTGTACGAGCTAGAGACCTGGAATTCCGTTTGTAGATTCCTATACAGTCCGCGCTGATAGAGCCTTTTTAGAAATATCGATTACTATGCTCATTTTAGTGTTATCGATTAAAAAGTCATACGTTTATCTTTAAAGCTAGATTTTTAGAATTTCGCATGTATATTTATTACAATATTACATTATTACAATATTGACTACTATCTTATTTTGAATACCGGAAAAACAGCTCGTCGATGGATTCAGGGTATCTCGTAGTCGAGCAGTCTCGACTAGAGCAGGCTTACTTCTTTTATTGTTGACTTTATGAACTTCGAGCTAAATTTCTGGCTAAATGAAAACAACAATTAGTGTAGATCCCCACTTATGTCAGACCTTATATGCCCTACGCACACACACATAAGTCATATATACTATGTGCTGTGGTAATTTGATAGTTGCGAAAGCGCGTTACACGTTTTTAGCTTAAGCAATTATGATGATCTTTCTGCTTTTCTTATTCAGCTCTTCGTTTTTGTTTTTATTTTTATTTATTTATTATTATGTATTATATTTTGTTTGCTTTTTTTTTCGCGGTATTTGGCGCATTTTATTGTGGCAAAGTTTTATGTGCACTTTTAATGTAGCGTATTTTTCAGATTCTTCTTCTTCTCATTCTTGCTCATGTACATGAGCATTTGGTTATATTTGTCAGTGTTAGTCTGTGCCTGTGTGTGTGTGATTTGTGTAATAATCGTATTGTCGGTGTTTTCAGTCGCTGCTCGTTTTGGCATTTTTATGTCTCAACGTTTTTAGCCTTTTTATGGCAGCTTCTCAAGCTTATTTGCCACGTGTTGTGCGTGCGTCTCTGTGTGTGTGTGCGTGTGTGAGTGTGTGTGTGCTATAAATGTTGCATTCCTATGTTCGACTTGTGTTGCACACATATTTATAGAAATGACTTAAGGCCAGCAGCATCTAGTGTACACAAATGCATTTGCATGCAACAAACTTAGCAAACAGTCGGCAGAAGGCGAAAGAAGAAGACAGAGTTGACACAGCCGACAGTTAGAGCAAAGTATGCAACAGTCAAAGGGACACACACATGCACACATCTTCTAATGTTAACAGTAGAGTTTATATTGATAGTTCAATAAAAGTATTCAATGGAAGATATATAGAATACAGTAGAATCCCGTTATAGCGACTCCGCTTATGGCGTCCGTACGAAAGTTATGGTTCCCAGCAAAAATTATAAAAGCAAACTTAGATGGTTTTAGCGTCTTCCGGGAATAACGACGAACCCTTTCGCGTCGTTATAATCTGATTCTACTGCATATCCGATTGCTGAGTTAGTATTGGGATTAGAACTTGAAGCTAATGCATGGTATATATTTATCCAGATCTAGCTTAGGTCAATCAATACAATCACGTTGATTCTAAAAATAAACTATATAAACTAAAGGTGAAAGGATATGGGTGAGGCACGCATTTTAATTGAAGTTGATCTAAAAATTATTTTGATTCAATGCAAACTTTATACATACATATATTTAATATATATATCTAATATATTTTTGATTTCTAGTCTCTAAGCTTTGTAGCTGCATTGGGTCAGTTCTTTTTCCTTCTCATTAATATTGTATATAGAATATGAATGTATATGCTTCTTGGAACTCGAAAGCTAATGTGATAGAGCTAACTTAGATTTAGAATCAACTGAATTAAGTTTTGTTATTAGATAGTTGTAAAAAATAAAATAAAAACAGTTTTGGGTACAGGAATCTATAAATTTACAACAAAAAAGTAAGATAAAGTGCTTTAGTCGGGATATCCGCAAAGAACATTCTGAGCTGCTTACGGGTTCTACTCTGAGAACTTAATTGTTAACTCAGACTTCCAGATAGTCTATAATTTAAGAGACATTTATGTATTTGCCAAGCTCCTAATATATGAGAATAATTTGCGAATATGAGCGAAAGGTATATAAAATAGGTATGCAATAATCGAAATATACGGATAGATACTGGCGGACAGTAAAACCAGCCTAGATTAACTCAGTTCATTACTGTATACAGTGTAAATTAGTTTATATGCCACGCCTCCTTATGGTTCACACCATCTCGCCTATCTCAACAGCTCTTGAACTGAAGAGTTGGACTTCCGGGTTTATGCTAGCCACAATTTGGATATATTTCTGCTTTGTTTTCTTTGTTTTTGTCTGTCTAATGATGCGCCACAAGTTGCAAGTGTAACCCTGCCCCATCCACTAGAGGTGGCCCAGTTGACGAGCCCTGACGACTGCCCTGAAATCTGAGCTCAATTAGTAGAGAGTTTCCTCTAAACAGTAGGTAAAATTGTTTTGACTATGAGGTCTCGAATGGCAGATACCCTGTAGCAAAGTAATTCAACAAAACGAATAAATTTATACTATATGATAAATATGTATATTATGATGATATGATGAATTGCTCATATCGATAGCTGAGCCTTTTGCTGCCTGGTATACCTTTTAGGCGCATAGATTTTATCAATGGATATCAGATATTCAACGAGGCCAAAGAGCAGGCCAAGCCCAAAGCTGTGGCTATATCTACAGCCTCACCTGGGTCAGAGTTTCTGTCGGCGTGCGCTTCACGTAAATTATCAAAAATTTAATTTGACCAACAACAACAACAACAACAACAACTAGTAACTATATAGCCATGCACACACACACACACACACACACTCACACACAGACAGACAGCTATATCTACGGGCGTGTGTGTTGCTGTGAAACAATTTTGCGGCCGGGCGTGCTTCAGTTTTAATTTGTCAAACTTTGGCAAACTCTAGCCCCACAGCGCGCCGGCAGCAGCTTCTGCTGCTGCTGCTGCTACAGTTACAGTTACAGTTACAGTTACAGTTGCTGCTGCTGCTGCTGACGAACGCTGCGTCTGTTGCGCAATTAGCAATCTGACCTTTTAACCCTTTTGCGGCTGCCCAAAATGCCAGACAGACGACCTTGTAACCACAGCAACTCTGTAGGCCGGGCAGCAGCTGCTGTTACTGCTGCTGCTGCTGCTGCTGCACATGTGGCAGCTGCAGCGCTACTTGAGGCAGAGCTATCATGTGGCAAACAACAACAACAACAACAGCTCGCTCACAATTATCATTGCGCATGTTAAATTTGAAATGAACTATATCGCAAAATTAGCTATTGCTTATTCTTTGCACATCAATAAGCTCTAATTAAAGCTTAACAGCCACATTAACAGTAAACAGAGCACAGAATACTCATTTAACATGTCATCGAATGAAATGTTATTACAATTTGATATTGAATAATCTATATATACATATATTGCACTGAAAACCTATGCAAACGCTTGTCAAAGTTACTGTTAACTTTTAACCAGAGATTATTCAACATAACATTGTAATAATATATATATGATAACAGTTAATAAAAATCATGAACAGATTTTATAATCGATTAGCTTTCAGTTACAATTTAACAGCTACTTTGACAGCCGTAATCAGCTTACTGAAGACACAATTGTCAATGTATTGTTCAATTTTATGATGATGAAGTTCAAGAAGTTCAAAGTTAACATCTAGCTTAACAGGCATAGGTTACTTAAAAATAAATGATAATGACATACTGATAAAATCATCATTTGATCTATAATTGACTCAAGTAAGTTGTGATCATTACTTAATCTAGTTTAACTTTCAGTTAAAAGCTAACAATCACTTTAACAGACGCATGCATTGCCTTACAGAACGTTAATTGGGTATTTCTTTGTGTTAGCTCTTATAAACATAATTTAAACTTGATTGACTTTCAGCTAAATGCTAACAGTTACTTTAACAGTCGCTGCTATTTAAAGAATAAATAGACAATTCGTTTCAGAACACAGCTGTCATTTAGTATGTCAGTGAAATAACAATAAAAATTAACATGTGATTAACATCTAGTTAAAGGTTAACCGTCAGTTTAGTAGTTAACACACTAAGTCAAGCGAGAAGTGAAACGTTTTTGCTATTTACGCTGTTTGGACAGTGTTGTAAAGCGCTGTGAGTGGCATCATCTAGCTGATTATTCATGTATTTTATTTGGCGTCAGTCTATGTAAATTTGAACAGCTGTCACGTAACTCTCATTGCCCCATATGTCCAAGATGCGACATAGTTTATTTTTGTCAGAGCAAGAATTTTGAGTCACTATCACAAATCAAACAGCTGGATAAGTGTTGCTTACCATGGAAGAGCATGACCAATGACGTACTCTCATCGGTTGACGCAGCTGAAGTTGAGAACTGAACTTCTTAGAATTGTTCATAAATATTTATACATATTTTTGCACGATGACTGCACACTAGTTATGCATCTATCAGATAAAGGCAATGAGCTAATTTACTTGGGCTGTATACAGTATTTGTCGTTCAGGCAGCTTTGCAACACTGTAAGAAGTGAAATGTTTTCGATACTAGTGTGAGCAACAGCAAACAAGCATTTCTCATGCGAACAAATTTGCCATTTTACAGCACTGAATACATGATTCCCTTACAACAGCGATATCAGTTTTTTTGTTTTTTGTTTTTGTTTTTTGCTTCATCAGGTATAACTTATGCTCCAGCTATTGCTATAAAAGAAAGGAATTTCAGTTTGTTGCCTCTTACAAACGTACCTCACTCTCTCCGCTTTCGCTTTCGCTTTCTATCTCTCTCTCTCTCTCGCCCTGTCTCCCTCTCTCTCTCTCTGTCTGTCCATCTCTCTAAATCTCTTTCCCTCTCTCTCCCTCTCTTGACATGCTGCTTTATTAAGTTGTACAACACTACTCGCAAGTATTGCACAATCGCTTTGTTCGTTGCCCCCAACTCGAGCGTAAATGATATTTAGCGGGGCATCCCCCAGAGCAAGTTAACTGCCTACACTGTGCACAATTTTCTAACATAAAAATAAAAATAATAAAACTTAAAAAATAAATAAGTAAAATAAAAAAAATCATAATGAAAAATAAAAAATAAAAAAAAAAACAAAAAGCAACGGAAAATTCGAAACACAGTTGCCAGCGGAGGCAGCACAAATCGATGATGTCATGGAGTACAGACGATATGATATCATTATTGTTGTTGTTGTTGCTGTTGCTATTGTTTCTATTGTTGCAGTTGTTGTTGTTGCAAGTGCATAAATCATGATGCCCGCCGCCTCTGGGCGGCAGCCGCATGCAGCTAGCTGGTGTTTAAATGCAATTAGCTGCGGCTTCAACTGCAACTCGACTTTTGACTTCGACTGGCGATCACAGCGATCACAGCGATCACAGCGATCACAGCGATCACAGCGATCACTGATCAACGATCGATGCTGCTGATCATCATCATCATCATCGTCATTATTATTTGTTGTTGTTTTATTTTTCGGCTCTCTGCATCCATTAATCAAACAGAGCCGCAATTCGGCCATCAAGATGTTAACAGCTAAATTATATAGCCATAAAACAGCCAACATTTTCGGCTAGGCGCCGCCGGCTTCATTGTGGGCGCTGCATACAGTTAGTCAGCGCTCGCCCGCTCGCTTGCTCGTTCGCCGTCGATGCATATCGTTAATGGCCGACGCGGCGCGTTGCCCAAAATGCCGGCTTGAGCGCCAGCTGTGCCGCTAACGGCGACGCCGACTGCGCAGCTGGCAGCGACGTCGAGTCGGCGCGTCGCCGCATGGAGCGTGTTTAATTGCGTGCAATTTGTTTTTAGGCCCGTGCAAAGCTACCAACTCTACACAAACACACGCACACACACAAACACACATTGGCAACACGTATGTGTGTGTGTGTGTGTGCATTCAACGCGACAGATAGATAGGCTAACAGCTACAGTATTAACTCGCTTGACATACAACTCACTCTCCATTCAAATTCAAATACAAATTCGATTGCACAAAGTTCATGTTAAATATATTTGTCATCTAGTTAACTTGTTTTGAGTTCTGGTCAAAGTTCACTCCTTGGTTTTGGTTCATATAGGCAATGAACACTGTTGCTGTATTCGAGTAACAGACAAATAAATATCTCCGGCTGTTGCTACTTTGCTGTGTGACTGAGCTGCAGGGCCTATGTAAAAAAAAAAAAAATACTTTGACTGTCTACAAGTGTGTGCCAGTGTATGCGTGTGTGTGTGTATAAACACATTTATATGCAATTTCTGTGCGGTTTAGCATTACAGCAACTCATTAGGCACGCACAGACGACGACGACGACGACGCGTCAGCGTCATAGTTGTGGGTCACTCTGGCGACTGTTGGCTGTTCACAGTGACTTGTGACTCGTGAGTTGTGACTCGTGACTCGTGACTGGTAACTGTTGACTGGTTGTCAGCGCTGTCTGCCTTACAGTTCACTCACATTTTATGCTTTCTGGCCAATGTCTCAACTTTAAACTTAATTACCTGCCGGACTAAGTGTGCATACACACACACTCACACATACTTACACACTTGTACGCATGTAGTAAATATGGTAGGCATAGTTGAGTTATTGTTTAATAGTCAAAGCCTGCAAACTTTTTTTTTTATTTTTCTATTTATTTTCGTTGACGATTTTGCGCTCTCTCTCTCTCTCTCTCTCTCTCTCTCTCTTTCTATCTCTCTCTCACTCTTGGGTTTTATGTGCTCAACTTCCTCATGGGCCAAAAACACTGCACAACAGGGCTGCGTAACGACTTGAAGATACACATACACTCGCATATGCAAACATACATATGTCGAAATACGATCTAGGCACTGACCAGAACAGCATACAACACAAGTTGACTGAACTTTTGGCGAACATGTCAATGTACTCTATATATGCTTGTGCATATCTCCATCTACATAAACATATGTACATATCTGGATTGGAATGTTAAGCAAACACTTTCTAGTCCCGTAACTCAATATGGAATATGACAAACATTCGGTTCAGCTGAAATTACAAACAAATTTATTCTCATATTTTGTCAATAGCTCAATTTGAACACTCGCAAATGTTGATAACATTGCTGAGCGTTACATTACATCGAGTGTTACTTAACTGTGGAGTGAAGATACCACAGCTGCGCATAAAATTGGGCTAAGCTGCCTTATTGGTTTTGAGAATTTATAAGAAATGTTAAGGAGCTGTTAACCATATGTTAACATGAGATAACATTACATAGCCGTACATTACATTACATTTATATTAGGCATATATTCACATGTGTATGTCACAAAATTTAACATAGCGTTAACATTCTTCTAGCCTATATAACATGACTCCATACCATTATGTTATATTTAACATAAGATAGCATGAAGTACATGCTCACATGTATAACAGAGCATTTCAATATATAAAAGACTTGCCTAAGAGAACATTAGTCTAACATTAGCATAAGATGCCCCCAATATGCAGATGCTAGATTAAAAGAAACTCTCAATGGACTGTCAAATATTTGTAGCAAACATAATTTAACATAGCTGAAAAGTCAATTCCGCACGTGAATTGTGTGACACATAGCATTGAAATTCCTAAGCTCGAAAATTGCCAAAGTAAATATTTAAAAAAATAAATAAATAAACTAGAACTTACTGCCTTTTTCTCCAGCAAAAAAAAAAAAAAAAAAAAAAACAAGCCACAAAGATGAAACAAATGATAATTTTTTTACAAAAACTACTTAAATGTTGGCCTTTTGCAATGATTTACACACATGAATAAACAGCGAGTCGCAATCGATCACACTCATTGCGGCTGGATGCTGACAGAGATTGAGGCTGACTGACAGCCAAACACACACACACACACACACACCCATATAGAGCCAGGGCTTTTTGCTGAGGGTCAATGCGTTGGCTGGTCCCTTACCGAGCGGACAGTGTAAACGACTCGGCAGCGAGTCCAGACCCGGTATCAATAAATTAAATATTGACGTAGCGAACGCAGCTCGACGATTAAACTTATCTAGTAATATTGACGCCGCCTCGCACGCATCGACGACCCTGCTCCACCTTCCCCATCCCCAGCCGTGCCCCCACCCCTCAACTATGCCATATGCATATGTCTCAAACTTTAGCAGAAAAAAAATAAGTAAATAAATAAAAATAAAAATAAATTTGTAGCCAGCAGTTCCAGCTTATCGCTTAGCCCGATATTACCTCATGCGAACTAATCGCATTCAAAAAATCAAAGGCAAAAAAAAAAAAAAAAAAAAAAAAAAAAAAAACCTATAAGAAAACTCAACTCACTTCAACTCAATCAGAATGTAAAAAAAAAAATAAATAAATAAATAAATAAATAAATAAAAAAAAATTAACTACAAAAATTAAATAAAAAATAAATAAATTAAAGATATATAAAAAGCATTTGCGGCCTACCAAATTGCCCGAGCCATAAAAAATAAATAAATAAAGCGAAGAGCGTGTGTGCAAAAGGCGTCCAGCATGGAAATTGGTATATAATATCGGCTATATCAAATAGGTGGTGGCAATTAGCGGGGCGTCACTGTGCCCCCTTCCGCAATTGCATAAATTAATGTCCACTCGGTGATCATAAAGAAGCCATACTTCTAAGCCCGGACTCTCCAATCTTCCCTCGAACTCGGACAACGACTGAGGTAATTGCCTTCTTTTTTTTTTCTTCATTTTTCACTAGTTCTATTTTTATTTATTTGTATATTTTGAGCTTTTTTTATGCTGCGACGTGTTTGGCGCATCAAGTGGGCGAGCGTTTTGATTTCTGTTTTAGCCTCACATGCAAAGCACGTTGTCTGGGCCGAAGCGAACGAACTGGCCAAGCTGGCGCGGGAGTTGCTCTGCTCGACTAGCTAGATACCCTGATGTAATTGAAAACGGGAATTTAATTTCATCCTGAACCTGTGTATGTTATTAAGACTCTAAGGAGATTATAGAGTCAAAAGAAGCTCTGGTGCTTTCTAATGAATATAAATGAATTAAAGTGCTGAACTGATTATTATTCTTCATCTATCTGTCTCCCTTTCTCCGTCACTCTCCTTCTCTCTCTCTCTCTCTCTCTCTCTCTGTCTAACTTTTTAACTCTGTTTTATTTTCATTCCTTTCTGTCTGACTCTAAGTCTGAGCTCTTGACGTTCATCTCTTCTAATTCTCAAGCTCTATCCCTCTCTCCATCTTTCACTATCTCTGCTTATATATCTATTCATATCCTTTAGTCACTTTCTCTCTTGTATTTCTCTTTCTTTTCTTATGCCTTTTGCTCACGCTTTCCATTCTCTTTTTTATTGTCTGACAGTTTCTCTTCATCTCTCCCTCTCTCTGCCCCTCATTTTTTTTAAATCTTTATATTTCTCAGATTCTCTAGCTCTCTCTTTATAACTCTCACTTTCTCCTTCTATTTCTTTCTCACTCTCTCTCTCTCTCTCTCTCTCTCACTCTCTATTTTCTTTTTATCTCTTTGACACTTCACTTTTAATTTATTTTATTTGTCTTTTTCTCTTTTCCCTCCTAACTCCTTTTGCCTTTTAATTGTCTCTCTCTCTTCCTCTTCCCTTCCATCTCTGATTTTGCATTTCCCTCTCTCTACCCCCACCATAGTTGCCCGTTATTTCCATAACTGCATTTCGATACACCCTCCGAATTCCATATACCCAACACGTACCGCCTAAGACCTACGGTACTGCCCATTACATACTTTGAGCAGACTCACTACTCACTTCATTTCATGCCTTTTTAGTCATGTTACGCGACAAGGTATAAATAGACGACAATCAAGCGACTGCCCATCCGCAAAGGTGAGCATGCAAGAGGCAGTGTAAATTCCATGTTTCGGCATGTCAAAACGTCCAGCAAATGCTTCTGCCCATTTAATCAGAATTCGCATTAAATCAAGCCTCAGAGAAGACGAAATCTGTTACAGAGAAACATTCACGGGGCAACTCTGTTGCTTAGCGACCATCCAAACTGAGCATGATGCTGATATTTAGCCTTACGACCTACTGAAAAAGTAACCTAAGAGACTCTCAGCAAATGTTGCAATGCATTTTTCCCGCAGGCCTCGCACAATGCGTCGCATTTGCTGCTGCTGTTGTTGTTGTTGTTGTTGTTCGGTTGCACACAAAACTAACCTCAAAATGCGGCGACTAAGAATGAGGTTCATTATGAAGCTCATGACTGCTGATGGGAGGGGGCGCGGCCTGCAGCTCGAGTGCAGCAAGGGGACACAAAAGGCGACAGCCCCGCCGTTGTTGCCATCGCCAAAATGCAACGTCATCCAGCTTATTAGAGGTATTGCACCTACACAACAGGCAACAACAACAACAACAACAACGACAGGTAACTCGCAACAACAATAGGCAGCGACAACAACAGCTGACAACAAGTAAACGTAATTGCTAGAGGAGCCACAGCTTCAGTCCCCAGCTCAATTGCTGATGCCACTGCTCCAGTCCAGCAGTGCTACAAGTCTCTGTTTCAGCCTGTAGCGCCGACTTGAGTCGGAGTTGGAGGTGGAGGTGGAGTTGGAGTCGGACTTGGAGTGTGAGTCTGAGTCACCACAGCCTTTGCACCTAGCACCCAGTCGCGTATTTGCCACTGTCTCAATATCTGCTTAGCCTCTAGCCCAGGCTCCACTTCACTCCTTAGCACCCCAGCCCAGTCTCTGTGCCTCTCTCCCTGCCTCTCTCCCTATCTCCCTATCTCTCTCTCTCTCTCTCTCTCTCTTTCTCTTTAATCCTCTACCCCTGTCCTACGTAACACCTATCCTAGTCTCGAGGCAGATCTCTGTATCTGTCTCTACTTTTTCCTTATGCCCATCTCCAGCCGCTGGCTCTGGCCCCTTCCCTCCCTCTGCAGGTAACACCTAGCCAAGTCTCTTTCTCTGCCCCTATCTCTACCCCTACCTCTGCCTCTACCTCTGCCCCTACCACCGCCCCTCTGTCACAGTCGCAGCTTTAGCCTTTGCCCCTTTCCCTGCCGCATCCTCTGCCATCATCGTCTCAGCTTTCAGTAACCAGTCACTCTGCCTCTACCCTCAATCTGTGCTTTAGCCGCTGGCTGTGCCTCACAGCTTCTCCCTCTCTCTCTCTCTCTTTTTCTCTCTCGCTCTGCCATTCTCTCACTGCCGCAGTCTTAGCTTCAGCTACAGTTGACATCGTCAACAAATCTTTGTAGGCCTCCTTGTCATTGTCACCGCGTCTCAGTGACACTAGGCGAAAGGGGGCCGGCTGCTGGCTGCTGGCTGCTGTCTGCTGGCAGGTAGCCTCTTGAGCGGCTTGTTGATTTCTTTAGCGCATTGCTGCACATTTAACCGGGTGCTGTGGGGGGGCGGCGAGGGCAGGCGGAATAGGTAAATGAGTTATTTCTTCTATGTTTCTAACACTTGAACTGCATTAACGTAAGCTGCGACAGCGACGGCGACGGCGACTGCGACTTATGACTGACAGCCAGCACATGGCACGCCTCTTGTGCCCCTGGAGCCCCAGGTTAGACGCTTTGTGGTCGATGACAATGCCAGCCAAGCGATTCTGAGTCCAAAGTTGCAAAACAATTTCAACATTTGTTTAGGCCATAAAAAACACATGCACATTTGTTCATTAGCGAGTTGTTCGTTTTTTTTTCACCTTCTTCTTCTTCTTCTAATATACCTATTTTAGTATGGTTAAGGCATAAACCTAAGCACACGTCAAGCGAAAGAAGAAGAAGAAGAAGTAAAAGAGGACGACGAAGACAAAGTATCTGTCAAGCCATCGAAATGTGAACTCAAAGTTAAAAATTCTATAGAAATGACCTAGTTATTGGTTTATCTTAGTTCATCTACTGTATTGCTTAAATATAGCTAATCATTGGTAAAGATCTACTGCGATATACTAGACATAGTTGAAATGTGATTCCAGAACTAAGACAAATATAAATTGAAAATTCGGCATATAGAATTAAAGACTTTCTATTTCCTGAATTTCTCATCTTTTCCATCGAAATTTCAAAATCAGATCAAGTTTTAAATTGTTGAAAATTCTTTGAGTTCTTGTTTTGCTCACAAAAATTTCGGAAATATGTTGAAACTTTTGCAATGCCCTGCAGTCGTCATAGAAAACGGGTATATTGGTTTCTGCTGGCAGATAGAAAACATAGAGAACAAGATGGCATTGACCTAAGAATCGAAAACAGCTCAAGGCTGGAATGTCCATACAATAGCCGGCAATTTTACTGTAATAATCGACTTATTTTATTTTATGAAGCATAATACATAGATGTTTACTAAAATACGAAGCTCGAAAAAATACTGAAATTGTTCAACAATAAAGACGAGCACGCACTATCATGATTTTATATGTATATAGCTAAACTTAGTAAAAATACAGTGCATCACATAGTCGTATATACCCCATTGCTTAATTGCCTTTTGATTTTGTTTGGTTTTGTCAAGCTTTAAACTAAAATTCACAAAAATAATTTGATTAAGTTAAAGTTAAGAGTTTTGAGTGCTGCACAGCAATGCGGGTGTATGTGTGTGTGTGTGTGTGTGCTTGAAGTGTATTTGAAATTCGGCATTTGTGGCAGTGGCCTGGTCAAAAGCTGGTCTAAGCAGGCGTGGATGGCAACATGCGTCAAGGTCAAGTTGTTGTTGTTGTTGTTCCTCAAAGTTTGTTTGGCGGCACTTTTTATTGTTCCCGGCAGCAGCAACAACAACAGCTGAAACGGCGTCACGCACACACACACGCACACGCACACAGACACGCGCAGGAAATAAATCAAGTTTGACTTTTGGTCAAGTCTGGAGTTGCTGCTGCTGCTGCTGCGTCCATTGACAACAACAAATATTTGACTTTCGACAGCTAATGGGCACAGTCGATGGCCAGCAATTGGCTCAGCTCAACTCATTGGCCATGTTCGCGATTAGAGGCGTGGCAGCAGCCGAGAAGGGCGTTCAAGCGTCAAGCTGTCTGTTTAAACTGGCTTAAAGAGCTACGCACACAAACACATATACACACACACTCGCAGACACATATAGACTTACCCATCTCTAGATATGTATATTTAATGCATAAGCGAGAAACATACCTGAAAACAAAAAACAAAAAAGACAAAACAAAATGAGAAAAAAGATCAATTTAAGCGACAAAAATATTTTAGAAAGAAGGCAAAAGTTGTTGCTAATTGAATTATTAATGCATAAATCAATGCAAAATGAGCGAATCGATGCCGATGATGATGTTGATGTTGATGTTGATAATAATCATGATGATGTTTATTAACATAATGAAGCTTCAAAAATGAAACAGCAAAACTGGTTTTCAGCGCTTAGCCAAAAGATCGAAAGCGTTTTGATTTGGCCTAAAGACTACAAGGCTATTCAGTTCATATATAAATATAAGCATATGTATAAGTCCATATATGTATATGGATATATGTATGTGTGCGCCCATATGCCTGCCAGGAAGTACAATTAAAAAACCATCAATCAATTGCTTTGAAAACTATCTGAAGCGCTTCAAGAGCTCGTTACTACCGAACAATGTTTTAACAGCTTCTGCAAATTGATTTGCCCAGCCAGGTTTTTGGATAAAAAATATCATTCAGCCACTTTGGTCATTCGATAAGCTTATTGTCTTCTCAAATATGTAGAGCTGCCAAACAATAATGGGAGACAGTGGCAAGCCGAAGCTTAAATGAGCTTATGATATATATGATATATATATTAAAGAGAACCAGGCTCTACAGAAGCTAGATGATATCAGAGATTAAGTTAAGATCCAAATATTGAATTTCGATTAAAATAACTGGAAGACACAAGATATAAGGAATATATATAACTTTAATTATATTATACATCAATATTGCATTGAAATGCCTCATTTATCTGTTATATCTATTCGAAATTTTCTATCAACTAACTCTCCAATATCATATTAATTAATATCACAACTATACAATAAATCATATCTATCTTATATGTAAGACTGATCTGTTATAATATTCTTCTTTTACATATGAGACATTACGAACTACATGTAGACATTTATATAGAGGATATATACATATGTATCATATAATATAGCTGATGATATTATAATATAATCGTAAAAGCATACAAATCATATTGGTGTTACTTTACTAGGGTCTGATTACTTAAAACATCAAGTATAGGGAGAAAAGTGATAAGACCCTCTGATAATCAGAGATCAAATGCTCTTCGGAGCGTTGTTATCGTTTGCTAGATCACTACTATATATATTAGAGTATATTCATATCTATTATATAATAGAATATACATATTTGTAAAATTGAAAACATTAACCACTTGATACAGCCTAATACGCAATCAGTTAACTCTTATGTAACTTTCTCGATAAAAGAAAGAATTATTTAGGAATGATTTTTGTATTGTATACAAAATAATATGATATATTGAAACTAATTGAGTCTTTATTCAAATTTCCTATAAATAAAAAGGAATATGTTATTTGATATTAAAATAAATTTTATGTGCATTCAAATCCATGAGAGAGTAGGAGGAAAATCTGATTATTCTGGTAATATTATTCATGTCCATGAAATCTGAGAGAGCAACCAGAGCTAAACAGCTCGTATTGCCAACTTTTAGATGTATAGCACGTTTTGTATCTGTTCATCGTGGCATGATGTCAGCTGGCGTATGGATATTTGTTTGCCCGATGCTTAGTATTTTTGCTTTTCTAGAATCAGCTCTATTTGATCTATCGTCGAGTCACGCCACTCGCTCACTGCCAATCTGCAAACGGAGAGAAGCTAATGAACTTGCTGTGTCTCGAATTCGAAGTGCTGACTGCAAAGCGAATTGCATTTGACACCTTTTCATGTCGAGTCAAGCCGAAGCTGAGTCGATCGTGAATACAGCCATGAATTAAATTATATTCCAATACACATATACCCATATATCGTATATATTGGATCGAAATACAGACAGCGCGCATTGCTGCGAGCTTAGTCAGCGCGCACGAGTCAATTTCTAAATTGACCACAAGCTACCAAATACTCGTATATGACCAGCACCACCTGAGCCACCGACAGGCCAACGAAATATTCCTCCCGAATGGCCAAGTGATAAGGTAAACTACCACTACTAGTTCCGAAGAGCCGCGCGTAATCATAAATTGTGTGGCGACTCGTTAAGCGCTTAATAAGCCAAACCGGTTGCCCGAACCCAAAGCAACCGAAAAAATATAAACCAATATATATACACATATGTATATACGTATATGTATATATCAAAGAAAATGGGAATTAATCGGGGCCGAATTTTAAATACCCCGGCAACATAGAGCTTAGCATAAATCTCATTTCTAAATTGATAGCGATGCTCATAAGCTAAAGGCTCCTTTTCAAATCTTTCAAGATATCAGATTCAATTCAGATACCTTTCTGAAGAGCTCTCTATAATATACCAGTTCGATTCAATATGACTTGGCAGATATTTGAAGAGCATTTTAAAGCACTTGAGTTTGATAGAGATAGCTTAATGAAGAGACAAATTATACGCTCCAAGATCGATGCCTACTGTAAGACCATATAATCAAGTATATTTACTTGCCGATTGTATCGGTATGTAATTACAATTAATATTAATAGTCGAGTATTTCTGGCTATGTGATGAGTTACGATATCTCTTGGCATGTATAATTAAAGGAGGTTGGAATGAATCTCAAAGAACTCTACATTATTAAGGAAATACATTTTTGAGAGCGAACTTCATTCATATATTTTACCTATTTTGTTACACAAAATATACATATGTATATATGTATATATTTGAATACCAAAAGTCTTAAAATTACAAATCGAAATCGAAGGCGTGCGGTTAATAGGGGCCGACTTAATGCATGCAAATGTCAACAAATATGCATTAAATTAAGATTCATCAGCTGAAATGTTAACTGAAATGACACACGAACCAAGAAAAACCAGTAAAAGCGGTCCGCTTTATTTATACCCCAACTACAACCAAAACAACAATGGGAGAAGTTATCCAAAAGTTAACCGAATGTGCTCGCAATTGGAAACCATATTGGATAGAACTCATTTATCAATCATTTTAAAGAAATAGATTTATCGATAATTTCAAAAATCAAATCTAAAGCTCAATGGTTATACGAGTAAAAGTTTTGAATAAACGGAAGTGTTTGTATATAGATATACATATATATGTATATAATATAATTCTGGATCAGGTTTCAAAGCAAAGTCCGCTCAAGGGCTAGGCCACCCCTCTTGCTGCCTGTTACATATATGATAGGAACAGAAGCATTACGTATTCCATGAAATTCCCATGAAAACTTTAGCTTTAAAAAATGGCTAAAGCAAATTGAGAGTATTACGCTTACACATTCGAAGAGCTACACATATTCAAAGAGGGCTGAAAATCGGTAGAAAAGTTTAACTTAAGCATTTTTGAAGCTACAAAATTAGCAAAAATAGCTATATTAAGAAAATATGCCAAAAATGAGAATCAAATTAAGTGAAATTAAATTGATGCAAGTTATTTGTTGTTTTTTTTTCGTTTTCTTTTTATTTTGGACTTATTTTCTGCACAGCATTTCTCCCAGTGTACAGTTGGAGAAGCACTGAAGCTGAGGCTATCAATGCCGCTGCAACACGTCATGTTTGGACGCTTATCATTAGCTTGGCAACAAAACAAAAAGAAAATAAAGAAAAAAAAAACACTACAACAACAACAACAATATAACATAAGCACATGAGACAACAACAACAGCAATAAGGAAACTATGCCACCGATAGTTGTGCGTATAGAGGTGTGACTGTGTGTGTGTGTGTGTGCTCTATTAGTTAGTTATATCTTATCTGCAATTGGCTGGCAATGCTCAGCTATGCGCTTTCCTTTGCCACAAAAATGTGTGTGAAGTGCTTTACATTTTTCACTTAATTGATACGACAAAAACAACACAACTATTAGAACAACAACAACTGCCATTAATATTACAACAGCAACAAAAACAACAACAGCGACAGCTGACTAAGCAACAAACTTTTCTTTTTTTGGGGAACATAGCAAATATTTATTTAAACAAAAGGTACATAAATTGACAGAAAAAACTATTAAAGAAAATCGAAAATTATTCGTTGCTACCATGGTATGAGGTCTATTGGCAATGAGATATAATTTGTAACGCTCAATCATCGTTTGAGTGCGATCTCTCACATACAGAGCTATATATGGCAATATATGTGAGAATTTATTATTGGATCTATGACATACATATGAAGTCATATGATATACAAAAGAAGTAATCAGAAACAATTGCTTTGCGATCGACATAGTATTATTTGATATATTTCATATAGAACATATAAGTCTTATAGAATCTAAATAATATTGATCAGATAGATCATATAAAGCTTATAGATCATAGATCATAAAGAAGAACAAATAAGTCTTATAGAATGTACATAATATTGATCACATGGATCATATAGATCTTATAGATCATAAAGAATATAGAGATCTCATAGATCATATAGATCCTAGAGGTCATATAGGTCATATGACCATATAGATCATATAGATCATATTGATCATATAGATCATATAGATCATATAGATCGTATAGATGATATAGATCATATAGATCATATAGATCATATAGATCATATAGATCATATAGATCATATAGATCATATAAATCATATAGATCATATAGATCATATGATCATATAGATAGTACAGATCATATAGATCATATAAATCATATGATCATATATGTAGATCATATAATTCATATCTGATCGTATCATTATAGTGTATAGAGTATTTGGCAAAGTGGCTTGCTGTTAACAGCCAATTGCGTTGTTTTCTGTTTTTATATATATTTATATATATAAATAAATTTATGCAACAGCAAATTAATTAATTAGCATAATTATGCATTTATTGCTGCCTCGTTTGGATTTTTTTAAGCTGTTTTTTTCGCTTTTATGCTTTGTTTACCAAATTAATTGACTGCCAAAGACCAAGTAACAGAAAATTGCTTAAGTTTTCAATATTTTTTTCGAAAAAGTTTTTGTTATTGCTAAAAAAAAAAAGCAGAATAAAATTGATGTAAACTGTTTGGCAATTAAAAGGCGCGCGCGCGCTTGTTTGACTTCAATTAATTCAAATTGAGCGAACAATTTCCATTTAAATTTGGAACGCTTCAGTTTTGATAGAATCCGTTGAGACAGCCGTCATGCCCCAGCTCCAGACTCTGCCTCGGCCTCGACCCCTGCCTGCCCCAAACTCCAGACATAGACAGAGATCGCCCCGATAGGCGCAACATTTTGACTGAAGTCTGGCATTTGTTTTAATTTTCCACGAAAAGCGATATCGAGAGATTTATAAAGCGATTATAAATTGGCGCATATATAAGTAAATATGTATATTCATTGTTATATATGGATATATTTCTTTACAGTATTGTGAAGAGCTGCAGCTGTTGATGTCACCCCCAGACGCAGCTGGTGGCAAGGCCACACCCAATTCCTCGATCCCAGTCCCAGCCCAAAACAAATTTTTTGATCATATCGCAACTCAAAATATAATATGAGAAAACAAAAACAAAAACAACATACAATAAATGGCAGCTGCATCGATTGTGATTTATGTTTTCGGGAGGGCAGCTACATTAACTCAATTCCTTAATTGGATATTAATTGTTTCACTTGAAGGAAAACAAGCACATAAAAACTTCTTCATTCCATTTACTTCAATTGAGAAACTTTTTGGCTGTCTACATTCTGGAAAAGTAGCTCACAGAATTATCAACTGTTAGCATAGCATAACATTAATGCATTAACAGTAGCCTGTTAACACTCTCAGCATAACATATACAGCACATTTACCTCATAGGCCGCATTACTGTTTGGGAGGCCGACACTGTTATTAATGACAATGCTAAGTTAGCTCCATAAATCAAGCGGAATATCAAGATAATCAAATGAATTGAGTTTGATATGTGATTTCGATAGAAACTGAGTAACATCACTTGACAACACTCTCGCGTAGAGAATAACATGGCCTAGCCATTAGGTGAAAGCCATTCTGACTTATTTTTATGATCTCTCGAGTATGTCGTGTTTTGCCTGGCCTATGAACAAGTTCCGAAAGAATGCGCCGAACACAAAATCCAGATAAGTTTCTATAGATAAACGAAGCAAACTCTCAGCCAAAACACGAATAGTTCTATAAATAGTTCTAGAAAGCAATCGAAAATTGCGATTGGGAACAGCAAAAGGTCTGGAACCAGTTCTATTTATTATGCAATAAGAAAAACTATCTACAAAATTAAATCAGTGCAAGTCAATGCATACAAACTGCTTAGATTATCATCATCATCATCCTGCTAACGATAATGATAATGATAATGCGGCTCATGATGCTAATCAGAATGCAACTTATTCGCCTAGGACTGGGCCAAATGCGCAAATCTGTTGATATTGAATGCATTTAATGCGCTTTTTATAGCTAATTGCATTTTGTGCAAATGTTTATGGTAAATAGTTCTACGAAATGGCAATTTTCGGTTGCATCTTTAAATACCCTGTACACATTATATATGGCCTCAAAGGGTATTGGAGAGGCTAAATACACATCAAATCATTTGTTTTTATATCTATATATTCTGATTGAGCTGGAAATTGTAGATTCCTCTTTTCTCCCTCTCCCTCTCTTTCTCTTTCAGTTTCTCTTTTAAAAATTGGTTTCGTTTTTTCTTCTCTATATCTGTCATCGTCCTATTCTTCATCTTCTCTTCCTCTACCTCCTTTATTTCCTTACTCTCGTTGTATTTGCTATCGGTTTCTCCCTATCCGTTTCGCTTTCAGTTTCAGTCTAAGTTCCTCTTTCTGTTTTTGTTTCTCTACCTCTACCTCTATCTCTTTCAATTTCAGTTTCAATTTCATTTTCTCTATCTCTCTCTATCTCTCTCTTTCTCTCTCTCTCTCTCTCTCTCTCTCTTTTTCTGTATTCCTACTCATAAACTGTTTAGAGTATACTATAAATTATCTGATCTCTGTCCCTGAATTTTTAGAATAATTTGTTCTTTTCTATCAATTTATTTTCTTCCTGCCACAGGGTGTTCACTAGTCGAGCATTTGCACTTAGTCATTCTACAACTATAGTTAATTACATTGGCAGACTATGAGGCAGACAGATAGACAGGCAGCTAGATGGATAGATGAACGGGCACCCACTCAACGCATATGAGACTCATCCATTTCTGCATTTTGTAATACTAAAAGGCGAAAATTGCGACATACTCATAGGCAGAATGAGGAAGAGGAAGAGTGAGAGGCTGAGGAAGAGTGGGTACCCTCATTTGTTTTCATTTGTTTGTTGTTTTTTTCTATTTTGAAGATTTACGCAATGCAAAAGCCAAACAATTATTATTCATCTAAGTTGAAAAGACCCTGTAAGTGTATGTATATGTGAGTGCGTGCATGTGTGTGTATGTATGTCTGATTGTGTGTGAGTGGCACACTCATTGTTGCAGACGTGCCAGACAAATATTGAGTTACAAAAATAATAACAACAACAACAACAGCAATAAGCTAAACATCGAGAACAAAAAGGAAAATTCCTATTTTATTTATTTTGCTTTTTTCATACGTTGGTTTATACTATTTGTAACCACTGTGCAATCAACGCCGGCGCCCGATACCCGTACCCCATATTTCAGTTGTTGTTTAGTCTATGGCAATACGACATTGAGCTAAGCAAATACATAGAATCGTGTATAGCAATTGGATCATACCCTGGGATCCCGACATGAATGTGCTTTCCATGGAAAAGCAGCCAAAAGATACTTTTGTATCTATATCCACAGCTGTAGCTGTAGCTGTAGCTGTTGATGTAGCTATTGCTGTTGCTGTGTCTATGTTTAGATGCAAATGCAATTCGATATGTTCGCGTGTTGTAGCAGCCAGTCTCGTAGCAATCAGCTTTAGTTCAAGGCAACAGAGCATATTTTGTTCAATTCGATAAGCACGATAAGCAGCCTAACAAATCGAGCGTTACATAACTGATAAACGCGCGTTACGTCACACGTTGACGTAAGGTCCTGGCCTGGCACTGAGCAGACTTTTGGCCAGAAATGACGCCAGCATTTGCTTATGCACAGCAATATCTAGGTCGCATGATTGCCAATCATTTGATAGCAACTTTTTGTTTCTGTTTATTATTTTTTATTGGATTTTAACCAAACGTTCTTTATCTGCATGTTAAAGTTAATGTTAAGCTTTGTGCTGGCATTAATGTCTCTATATACAAATTGTGCTGCAATGCTCGTGTTAAAGTTCATGTTAAGCCCAATTGTATTCAATTGACGAATTGTTTATGAAATCTCTTAAGTTTACACAGCTGTCCCAATTGTCGTTTACTGTTGCTGTCAAACTCATTGTTAAGTCCCATTGCATTGTATATTAAAAAGTCTATCAATTGTCAGAATTTTTATAGCTGACACTTAAATCGGAAATAGTTGAAATTGTCTTTGCATCACTTTATCATCATGTTAAGACTTATGCATTTTATAGCCGCACTTCAATTGACTGAAATGTTCAGCACTAAACATGGGAATGCGAAATATATTAGAGATCCAATGGAAAGTGTTTGCTAAATTTGATATAGCCATAAAGCAGCTATCAAATGTGCATGTTAACTGTTTATTGCCAGCCAGCTATTGGCTGCCTGCATCTATGCTAGCTATTAGTAATATGAGGCAATGAGTAGCAATAGATTTAACAGCTAGTTAAATATGTGCGGGGCATTGAAGCAGAAGTACCAATTGCTCATAGCTGTCGTTAGCTCTAGAAATGCAACTTATTGATAGAGCGACATCTAGTCAAATATTTGCTGGCCTTCAATTAATCGATCACACTCTAGCTAAAGTCTTGGCCTTGTTCTTATCATTTTATTTGACTATTGGTTAGCATTTCACTAACGCTCCACGAGTGCAAACAGGAAGAGTTAGCAGGTGCATGTTAGGGCATTTACTGTTCGTATTTAACATTTCATTTAATTGCTTACTGCACACACACACACACACACACACATTGAGTTTTTTTGATGCGTTTGCATGTTTCTTGTCGCTGAATTTTGTATCTGTTGTTTCTGTCGCAGCGTGTGTGTTGGCCATCTATTTATAGATGTTTGCTTCAGACTTGGCTATTACAAAATGCATATAACTGTTGCCTATTCATTGGTGCTCCCCATCATGTTGTTGTTGTTGTTGTTGCTGCTGTTGTTGTCAGTTGTTGGACGTTGGCCAGCTGTCGGACAGCCTTAGCCCCCCTCTTGACTCCTAGACTCCGATTCGACTTCTAGCTGCTGCATTTTGGCCCGTTTTGGTACGAAGGGCAACTGGCTGACTAATTGTTGATGTGACGCTGCTCGATCGTTCGCTTCACGCTTCACGCTTCTCACCTCTTGCTGCTAGCCTCTCAACAATTCTTCCCAGCGTTTTTAGACATGTTTCCCAATGTCTCACATTTATCCTGTCTCCTCAATCTCTATCCCTATCTCTCTCACTCCTCATATTTTTCTCGATATCTATCTCTATCTCTATCTCTATCTCTATCTCTATCTCTATCTCTATCTCTATCTCTATCTCTATCTCTATCTCTATCTCTATCTCTATCTCTATCTCTATCTCTATCTCTATCTCTATCTCTATCTCTATCTCTATCTCTATCTCTATCGCTATCTCTATCTCTATCTCTATCTCTATCTCTATCTCTATCTCTATCTCTATCTCTATCTCTATCTCTATCTCTATCTCTATCTCTATCTCTATCTCTATCTCTATCTCTATCTCTATCTCTATCTCTATCTCTATCTCTATCTCTATCTCTATCTCTATCTCTATCTCTATCTCTATCTCTATCTCTATCTCTATCTCTATCTCTATCTCTATCTCTATCTCTATCTCTATCTCTATCTCTATCTCTATCTCTATCTCTATCTCTATCTCTATCTCTATCTCTATCTCTGTCTCTCTTTCTTTCTTTATCACTTTATCTCTCTCCTTCTTTATCTCTCTCCCTCTTTATCTCTCTCTCTCTCTCTCTCTCTCACTCTGCTTCTCTCTTCTCTTTGCTTTTCTCTCCTCAGCTTTTCTTCGCTTCTCCCACCTTTCATCCCTCTGGTCATTTTGCTCTTCTCACCTAGCTCATCGGTTGTTTCTCCTCACTTCCCTGTCCTTACTTCTCACTATTCACTTCACTTCACTCCTGCCGCTCCACTTGTCTCGCCCTCATAGATCTCAAATGTAATGCACGCAAGGCGGAAGCGCCAACCGCTGTCAATTGCCAAAGCCAACACACTTTGCGCTATCTACGGCTATCTGAGGCGGATGGGCAAGGGAAGCGGCGGGTGGTCGACTGTGTATTAGGTTTAGTTATTTGCTTAAATTTAATGCATGCGCCAATTGTTGCTGCTGCTGCCGCTTTTGCTGTTGAACTTGAGCTCAAGTGTCGTACGTTTGGGCAAATGACAGCAGTAGCAACTGTTGCCGCTGGGATCGAGACACGAACAGCAACAGCAACAGTTGCCAGGAGCTGCTGGATTCCATAGAAATTGCAAGAGATCGCACATGCCAAACAGATATATATCTACATATATGCCGATATATGTGGCAACACATGGGCTGCGCTGTGTGGCAACATCTTGCGTCCATATGTTGTGAAAACAAACAATTGAGACAGCAGCTACAACTACGGCGAGAGTCGACAACATGCGAAAGAAAGCAGCCAAATGAAATGTATCTCAAGAATTGATTTGCTCAGCGCAAAAACCAAATACAAAGAGTACAAAATTCTGTGTATAAAAACATAAAACAAAAACCCAAAACGAATGAAACGAATGAAACGAAACAAAATGAAAGCAAGCTCTAGCCTGCAAGTTTTGTGGCAACTGTTTGCTGTCGTTGCAAATATTTTGACAGGCAGACAGCGAGATGGACGGACGGACGGACGGACGGACAGGCACGAAACCTGATGACATGCAGGCCACATCTGTCAGTCGACATATATATATAACAAATATATCTATGTGCATACACATGTCCGCGTATCTACAGCAGATGCCCAACTAGATGCTCTCGCTGACTTGTAGATACATTTGTATCCCATGACTGTGATTAGCAGTGCGCGGCTAAATGCTGCCGGCGCCAGCTGCAACATTTCTTTGTTTTAACTAACGATTGTTAATTGGATTGGTCGCCTGCATAGCGATGCCTTCAAGCGACATCTAGCGTTCAAGCTGATCATTTCACGCACGACACCTGTTGCCAAGTAAATGCAATAATCCTTATATAGATATATTATAGGTAGAGCTAGAGTCTTGGCACCAACACTGAGCTACAATGCTGTTAAGCTCGCATATATTCAGCTGTTAGCTCATCCTTCACTCTGTTAAACAGTTCATGTAATGTAACAGTGTAGTCTGTTGAGAGTCAGAAACTCAACTGTCAGACTGTTAAGCTCGCATCTGTTAAGCTGTTAGCTAATCCTTCACACTGTTAAACAGTTCATGTAATGTAAGCGTATGGCTGTTGAGCTACAGCTGTTAAATTATTCACTTAGCTTCAACCTGTGCGTATGCGTATTCTGTAAACATATTACGCATACGCCGGATGTAACGACATGCATATACATATGATTATATATATATAGATATATGAATATTTATACATGTACATCTCTCTCATAACTCTTTGTTGCTGTTCCCATTCGTTGGCCTGCTCTTATTTTGCTCTGCTTCTTCTACATTTGTTTTTCCTTTTGCAGAACCGATAAGCCCTCAGTTACAGCTATTGGAGTTATGCTTTACTACCCCCACAATTCTTTTTTTTCACATTTCTTCGTCTTCTTCTTCTTCTTTTTTTTTTTTTTTGAAATGTTAATTTAAGAAATTATTTCATTGCGAGACGACGACAACGTTGACTTCTTCGACTACATGTCATTAACACTCTGATAAGACGGCTATCAGCCATTAGCTATCAGCTCATTATGATGGCCACTCACACTCACACACACGCACATGCACACACACGGCCACCGATAGAGAAATTAGATGACAATCGAACGCCTTTTATAATTGGCAAAACAAATATTTTATTCTAAGAAGGAAAAAAAAAAACAGATTAAAATATCACATTTGTGAAATCGAAATTAGCAACGAAAATAAATTCTTTTGAAATAAATTTGAATTTTATTCTGTTTTCGATTTGATAGCCCCGAATAACACTTGACCCAAGCACTTGGCCTGACAGACGAAATAATTCTTCTTAATATTTTTTCCTTTCATCTTTTTTTGTCATTTTTTAAATTAATTAATTTAAAACAAAAAATTCATAATCCAAAATTGTCGCAATCGAAATCCGGTGTCAGTTCAAAAGATCTTTGTGCGCTAGGGTAGCCAAAATGCGGTTCTATGAAGCAGCTTGTGGAACCATAATGAACCACTAGCTCTTACTCCCTCTCCCGCTCCCACTCTCGCACACTCACTTGCTGATAAGCGGTGCGTGCTGCTTCTCTCGACTTTTTAATGGATCTCATTTTCATTGGTTTTTTATTAATTTGTTACAAGCGAGCAAAGGTCAAACAGCAAAAGGTTTACAAAAATAAATATATTTATATATGTATATATATATATATATGTATATGTATGTGTGTGTGCATACATATGTATCTGTATGTTTCCCCACTTGGGGGCCCTCTTTACACATTATTTTTATTTATTTTTTATTTGTGTTGCTCTTTTCGCTTTTTGTTTAATATTTATGTATCTGCGTTGTAAAATAGTTCAAGTTCGTTGTTGTTGTTCGTTTCGTGTTGTGTCATATACATTAAGAAAACTAGATCATGCGAGCTCTCTATATATACGTATATGAATCTGTGAGGATGCTGAACAGAAATGTGAGAAAGATTCTTGATGCTTCTAGCCATACATACATATATATGTATATATTCTCTAGAAATCATATTCATGAGTTGGCCAGATGTTGTCACCATGGCTAAAGGAATGCCATTAATATAAGATTGTCTCACGAAATCAAAGTGTTTCTATAGCTATTGCACATTTACATGTCCCGAGAGGAAACAATTTTATAATAATACAAAAATAGAGCTATCTTCAACTCAAATTCTATACCCATATATCAAAACTTCAAATGTGTTCTTTGAGAATTACAGAGTTCTTAATAAGAATTTACAATTTTCGAATTCTCATATATTATAGATAATATACTATAACAGTTTGTAGCAACTCCAGTGTCTCTGTTAAAATTGAACATGATTTAGCTTTTAGCTTAACATAACATGACTCACAGGATAATTGATGCCGTGTGGCCTAGCAACTGTCAAAATTGTTTGATCATGTTATGTTAAATGTTTAGCAGAACTCTGTTAAGCTCTGTGCGTTTGTGCTCATACAAAGGATTGCATTAAGCTAAGCAATTGAATTGGTTAACCGCTTAGCTCAGATGAGTTCACTCTCTCGCACTCTCTTCTCACTCTCTTTGCTACTCACCTTGGCATTCAGCAGCGGTACATGGCAGGCGTTCAGAACGAGGACAACGGCGAAGAGGCGCCAGAGCAGCGACAGCGCGTGTCGCTGCCGCAACGTCGCGGCCGTTTGGGATCCCGTTGATCCCATATCGTTTGTGTGTTTGTGTGCGCGCACGCGTGTGTGTGCGTGTACGGGATATTTGGCAGCTATTCGGTTATTTTGTTGTTGGTTTCAACTATTTAATTGTATTGGGCAGTTGCTGGGTTCGTATTCGAGGTGTGGCGTCTGATGCGTTTAGACGTAAATAAATGAAAAAAATTACGATGTTTATGGCACTGCAAGAGAGAAAAACGAATTTTCAGCAATTGTTTGCTCAGGAACAGGCGAATTAATTTATCTGCTGCATCAGCAGGAAAACAACAAATTAAAATGCAAGAAAAAAACGTCTGACAAAAAACGGGAGTTTTATGTATGAAACCGAAAGCTGCACCCGCCAAAGCAAAAAGTGCAACAACAAAAAAAAGACTGAAATCAAAACGCGAATTCGCCAGAAAACGCAGAGCAAAAAAAAAAACAGTTAAAGAAGACGAGGAATATGGGATAAAATTATGAAACAGGGCTTAGCAGAAGCTGTCCCGAAAATCGAAATTCCAACAGAGCTCGAATACTGAAATTTTGTTCACTCGCTGTTATTTCGCTTCTTCATTTTCTACTTTTTTTTTTTGACTTTTCATTGATCTGGCCGAAGTTTTATTTTTTTCTGTTTTGCCTTTTGAATATCGCGCGCGACGTTAATAATTAATAATTTTTTTGTTCAGCCACTTTTTGTGTTTAATTTAATTTGTTCGGTTTGTTCATAGTTTCGCACTTTGTACGTTTAAGTTTTTTGTTTTTTTTTTTTTTGACTCGGCTGCAGTAAAAAAAAAAAAAAAAAAAAAAAAAAAAATGCTTAGATAGGAGTGAAAATTTAGCCAAAAGTCACAAAATGTTTAGCGATCATGCAAAGGGGCGCGCGCGTGTGTTGTACGTTATCCTTCGTAGCACTGGAAAAAATTTTTATTTTTCTTAACACTTGGTTTGAGCACTCTAAAAAAAAATGTAATTTATTGTCAAAAAATTGCATTTGCACAACGGGCACGAAACGTGTATGAAGAACAAGAATAACAATTAAGAGACAGCCTGGCGGCCAGGCGAATCGCACTCGATGTCGCCGTCGCTGAGGTCCGCTAACTAAGGCAAACGCACCGAAAATTGTGCGACCGTCTCGTACAACGGCGCGCAACCGAATGTTAAAGTGGAAGAACTTTGACGCGGACGCCGCTGCACCGTAGAAGAAACGTGCGACACGGCCGACACGAGCGCACGAGCCCGAAGACAAACGAAGCGCTAGCATAAGCGCGCACTTACACACACCCAAATACATATATATGCGATGTACCATGGCGCAATATGCGTAAAAAGCCGGCTAAATATTTATACGAGAACTTCTTTGGCTTAATAAACTACAGCAAGTGGCGAAATTGATATATTTTATATATATATTTTACGAAAGTTATATATTTATTAAAGTATAAATGGCAAAGCTGAAACTAAAGTATGTATTTAAGAAAATTAAGAGAATAGAGAATATTGCGACAGATTATATGTTGCGCGCGATGCTTGCAGTTATTCGATTGGCGAATATAGTGCGATTCGTACCACTTCTTTGCGATGCGTGTCGTCATGTCGTGGGTGGCTTTGGTCGAGTGGCTCTGTCGACGTCGCGGCTGCAAAATGTTTATCGCGCAGCGCGCTTGTGCAACTGGCTCTCTTCATATTTATCGGCAACAGGATGCAAAGCTGATGCTTTGCACTAAATTCGCCTTATGGCGAAATGAGCGAATGGTGTGTGAGAGAGCTGGTGGTTTGGTTGGCTGGTCGGGTTGGTTGTGTGGAGAATTGGAAGGCCGGGACGAGGGCGCTGCAAACGTTGCCTAGAGGGCCTGGGCGCAACTTTATCGCTGTCAACTTGAGCGGCCAGCGCACATTTAACTGGCACAAATACAACAACAAATGCAACGAATGCAACGCCGCTGCCAACGCGTCGCGACGTCAGTGCTGCGCTGCTGCTGCAGCTCTGTAGGTCAACTGATAAATTGGCGTGAAGAGACCAACACTAACCGAAAAGGCAACCCAAATGCAGCACCCACTGATAGAGAGCAATGTGAACATGCCCAAGTGTATATATGTATGTATACATGCATACATGTGCATATCTTTCTACGTAGATGTATGTATGTATGTATGTATGTGTGCATACTATGTGTGCTTGAGTGTAGATTTGTTATTTATCTTATGGTCGCTAGGTGGCGCTGCTTGCATTTGCTATTAGTGCAGTTCTTTTTGTTTCGCGTCTCCTTTTCAACACTTTTTGTGCTCAGCTTTCAAGTTGTTTGCATTTCGAACTACCCAGTGTGACCGTACCGACTGTTAAACACCCTTTAAAAATATACAATTGAAATTTAAATTTAATAATTATTTTTTTACTTATAGTAATTTTTATTCATTTAGTCTTATAATAAAATAAATGTGCGTAATAATATATCTAATAAAAATAATAATTGCAGCTAAATATGTATTGAGCACAAATACGCCATCTTCGCTCAACAAATGCGAGGTATTTGAGTCAATGCTGTCTGACAGCGAGTTCAAGTGGGAGAAAAGTTGGAGAATGTGAGAGTTTTTGTTACTTTTTACTTGTTTTTGGGCCGTTGTTCATATTATTGCACTGCGGAACAACATTTCACTTTCCAGACCCAAAAAGACCCAGACCAGATATGGAAGAGATATAGATGGTTGCAGTTGAAGATATAAACAAAGTAAACTGAAGTGTATTTCTGTTTTTTATAGAATAGAATAAGGCTGGTGAAAAACATATTTTCGCTCAGAAAATAAAATGGTAGCGCTCTGGCTTATAGCTATTGAAACCCTAGAAAGCCAATTTGCAGAGATACTTTACATAAAAATGGGCTTGGTTAGAGCTAGACTTAGGATGTATGAAAACATTAGCAGAACGAATGATGGAGGGATCTGTCACAAAAGTGATAATGTATGATATAATGTTAATGGTAATCATAAGCTGGGATCACAAAATCACGCAGTTACTTGGAAAGCTATCACAAATGCAGATCAACCAATGAGGATCCTTCATAAGGCATAATTACGTTACAATTGTAATCGTGTCAAATCATATCAGCAAATATCCTTCGGATCTCGATTACAAAATACATAATGAGGACTAACTATTTCCCACAGACATAAATGCAAAATGAGGAGAGTCATCCTAAAGGAGTTTCACACTCAGCCCTGACATTCGCTGAGGAAGAGTTTAAGATTTCAGATCTTTTACATGCCGATAAAAAGACTTCTGGGAGGAAGGCGGAGATACTGAAATCGATAGCAATAAGACGGCTTACCCCTTATTTTAGAAAGCAAAAAACGGGTTTTTGTGGAAGCTCCCACAAACAGGAATTTTCCCTTATTGGCAAAGACAATACCCTAACACATTGTCGGCATACCGCATACTATGCGACTGTCAATATATTCAAAAAGGCTAATGAAACTCAGATTGTTTCTGGTAGCAGAGAATACTGAAGGAGCTAGTCCCAGACAGGACGGGCCTAAAACCCGGAAAATACACAATGGGAGCTATTGAAGAACTGATTCAGTCTGCCAGGAAAAAGTAGAGGAAATGCATAATGCATGTCAGATGGCTCTACCAGGCAAACTGAATGCCAAGGACATATTTAGACATATTTAGCGTTAGGTATATATTCTTTGGTGCTTGCATATGCCGTATCACTTAATGGACATGGTTTCCAGGAGAGATCTGTGCGGAATGCTACACAAGCAGATACAGTAGATGACCCTAAGACCAGATCTATAGCTTATTAGCAAACATGATATCCTAAGGTGGAAATAGCTGAAGATACGTTACCAAAGACTTAACAAGCTCATAGCTAAGTTATCAATATACCAATGTATTGCCACACATAACATCCCATACATATCCAGTGCCTGCCAGGATCGAGGCGAGTTTTAGCGAATTGGCAGGAGCTGTCACTGGGCGGCCAATTGCTGCCACCTCCTGTTGCACCCGTTGGCCGCCCAAATGCCACCCACGGCTGGCGGCCTTCCGATTGGCGCCTTCTCAGCCGAAGGCGCACTCAGCGCATGCGCCAAACCCGACCCAGTCCGGTCCACCCCCTAGTGGCCGCCTAAGCGCCCAACCGCCCAACCGCCCAGCCGCCCGGCTGGCAACGACCAATCAGCGCGTTGTGTTTTTCGCCGTAGAAGCCGAGCCAAAAGATTTGAATTGTGGCTTCCGTTGTTGATAGCCGCGCGTCTAAAAATAATTTTAGATGAGCATTTTAATTACTTGGACGAAAAAGATAATGCGAATGCTGGCTCTACAGCTGCTGCTGCTGCTGCTGTTGCTGTTGCTGCTGCTGCTGCTGCTGTTGCCTCTGCCGCCACTGCGACCTGTCCTATCAGCGGGACGCCACAGTATTTGGGTCAGTCTGACCAAGAACACGCCAAGATCTGGGCGGATGCCCGCCTTTCGACTGAAGTCAAGAGGTGGCCGCGACTTATCGCCTTATGCATATCACTCTAAACATACCTACACACACACATAAGTATATATATATGTAAATATTATAAAAAACTTTGTATGAAGTTGAAAGCCGCAATCCGAGAAAACTAATCAAATAAAAGGGCTGTCTGAACACCAAATACCCTCTATATAGTATATAGTATGTTTATAATATATATAGTTTATATAGTATATAATGTGAAGTAAAATAATATTTTTATCGCCTTACTCTGTGATTTTCATAAGATAAAACCACTTTTACTCAAGTAATTTAAGTATTCATCTACATATAAATGTAGCTCTACGGCCATTCGGTCTACACAATTCAGAAACTGTTTCTAATACCCTACACAGTGAGCATTGAAAAATGTTATCAGCCATCGAAGAGTGACGCAAATGTTAAGGCCAAATGGAATTCCACCACGATGGCTGTTAACGTTGTTGGAAAGCTTCCAGCTGCAGTTTGACAGTCATTGTGCGCGCGCAAGCTTTTAGCCAAGTCAAACAAGCTTTGCGAAAACTTTCAATATCCAAATGTAAGCCAAATTCCCAACCGTCTCACAGTGCAAAACTAATTCTTATTTAACTTATATGTTCTTAGGTCGATTCATGGGAAAATTGAAAACTTTCATTACCTCAAAAATATATAGAAAAACGGAGTATAGCTCAACAGACTTCATATATAGAGTATTGCATACGGTATAGCATAACCAAAATAAGACAGTAATTTTCTTTAGGTAAACCATTCTGTTTGATGAAATACTTGAAAGTTAACAAGCCGAAGATCCCAGTTGCCAGTGCTTAAATTTTAAGTTACTCTTCATTTTATATTATTTCTAATTTCCACTAAATAAATTATTCTTAAGACTATGAGCTCTAAAAATATCTGTGTTCAAGTTCTCATCATAAATACGTAAACTACCAATATATCTAACTGTAGATACCTTATCTTATACATTTCAAAACATTAAAACCAAAACTTTGTTTTAAAATTCTATATACCATATTTAGAGTCTTGAATATTTCAGAATATATTCAAGTCGATAACTTACTTAATTCTGAGACTTGCACGCATTTCAATATTATAATATCAATCTGAAAGTTTCATGAAAATAGTTCATCCACAATAAAAGCTATTAGTTAGCTATACAGTTTCCCTAGTAAGATCACACTGCACTATGGATGAACATAACGATATATTGGCATTAACTGTAAATTTAAAGATAGAGCCATGAAATTTTGCACACACGTTAGTCATATTAATACCAAATTCACCATGTAAACCTGAATCAGCTGAGCAGGCTACCAGTAACTCAAATTTTTCAAATTTTAAAATTGTAGTTTTTAAACTGTAGGAGATACATATAAACTTTTGCGGTTTATCACGGCCCCTGTGAGCGTAGATATATCCGCCATATATTTTTCATCTTTGGTGGTCAACACGAATATACATTCAAAGCTTCAGTCTTCTAGGCTTTCAACTAATATGATTTCTGGCATACCGGTAAATTCATTTTTCGATATACCACTTGATCACAGCATACAAAAATTTTGGTGAAGTAACAGGCGAACAAAATTAGAAGTAAGGAAATAAGGAAAAATTATATTAAATTTTAGTTCATGTTGAACAACAGTGGAGTAATAGTGATTCACTAATACACTGTTAACTAACATTTTTCACCGCGCTTCTCATTTCTGTTCACCTAGTACTTCCAAAATTTCTACAGTTTTACAGATCTACAGTTTTTGGTGAAATATCAGGCGCACAGAAACGATAAGTAGTGTGCCAAATGTTCGCTAAAAGTGCACTCTATCTGCACTGTTATGTAACAGCTTGTTTACAACGAACTGTTATTTCCCCTATAATTAACAGTTTCCTAAAATAATTCTGTAAACTACAAGTGTACTACTGTTAACTAACATTTTTCACTGTACTACTCATTTCTGTTCACCTAGTACATCCAAAACTTCAGTTCGCCTGGTACTTTTGAAAATAGCCGTTAAGATATTAGCGCCAACTGGCATTATAACAGCCTCCCTAAGCTATGCAACTGTATTTTCCATAAAGCATATATGTATGTAATCGTTGATCTTTGAATATAAATTTCAAGTAAAAGAAATCCTGTTAAAAACAAAAAAACAAACAGAAACAAGTAAGAAAGCTCTAGTCGAGACTGCCCGACTACGAGATCCCCTGAACCCTTCGAGCAACTGTTATTTCAATAATTATTCGCATACAGACACACACACACACTGACATATGTACGTACGCATGCATAAACACGCATTGGCTGCAGTGTTGGCTTACTATGGGATCTTAAGTGTTTAATAACATTTCTTGTGGATGGTCTATCGACATGAAACTTTCAGATTATGAATTTAACACAGATATGCATGTGTTTACCAAAGCACAAGTCCCTAGTATTTGAAATACGCCTTTTACAAATGTGTTGGTGAGGGTGTGAATTAGGGGTGGGGGGTAAATTTTGACAAAAACCGAAATTGTATAAAATGCATATAAGTATACATAAAAGTTTGGAGACTCTAGCTTTAAAGATGTAGGAGATATAAATTTATTACTGGTTTTCGATAATGTTTTTAATCGATAACAAAATAACGGGACAAGTTATCGATATTAAAAGCAAAACTCGATATGCGCGTGCTATACACTGACCTAGAAAAAAAGTCTCTAACTCTCTCTCAAGTCTCTAAGTCTCTCTCAAGTGAGATCGATAGTTCAATACTTATTCACACATACACGCACACACGCACACACAGGCATACGCATTCACGCATAAGCAGACATTGACGGCAGCAAAAATACCGATATTTCGGCATAAGCCTAATTTTATGTTGTTTTCGAATCCACTAAATGTTTTGTTTTACTCATTAAGGTGATTCTGTATTTTTACCCATAGTGCAGCGTGGGCTTACTACTAACTTAATTGTTCAATACGTTTTCTTGTGATGAACAATCTTCAGGAAACTTTCAGATAGTGATTATAACATGAAATGCGCGCATATTCCTACTCGTATTTGAAATACGCCCTTTACAGATTTAGTGGTGAGGGGGTGGATATAGGCGTGGGGGCAAATTTTAATAAAATCGAAATTCTATAAGGTACACATTAATCTACATTTGGCGACTCTAGCCTTAGAGATGTAGCAGATATACATTTATTACTGATTTTTTAATCGATACAAAAATAACGGGATGAGTTCGATATCCGCACGGACATTTTATAAAAAATTCTAAGTCTCTACTTTTTATATTTGAGATCGAGGCGTTCAAGCAAATGGACAGATGGACGGACGGACAGACAAAAGGACAGGGCTAAATCGGCTCAGTTCGTCGCCCTGATCAAGAATAAATATACTTCTGCCTGTTACATACATTTCAACAATTTTCAATGGGTTCAGGGTATAAAAAAGATTCCTTTAAAAAAATACAGCTTTTGGGTTCATTTCTAATTGTGAACTGATATATAAACTACTCAAACTGAAATCCTTAATCAGTAAAGCTAATTACAAGAACAGGATTATTATTTTTTTTTTTCAATTTCCACTTCTGAGTAATTTCCGGCTTTATTAGCTGGTATTGAGAATCATTAGATGAGATTATTCGATACTGTTTAATATAATTATAATCCGGATGCAAAGGGAACTCTCATGGTGCTAGGCTCCGTGGTTTCATTGCGTAAACACTCAGATTTGGGTGACACAATGAAATGGAATACTCTGCGAGCGAGTGTAATGAGAACGGAGTGTGGGGAATGTGAGAATTGTAGGTGGTTGTTGGTTAGTTACCAGAATCATTAAGTGTTATGCAAAGGCATCAGCATCACATAACGAATACTTATGCGAGTGTGTGAATCTGTGAGTCTCTGAGTGCACTCATTGTAATGCTCACTAAAAGCTTCGAGCACTTTAAGCCTGCGGCAGTTGGGCATATATGACCATATAATTATGCCTTAGGTAGAGGCACTCGCTTTCTCATACGTATTCTCTGAATTCATTATAGTCGTTGAACTTACAGAATGTATAGCACAATAGATATACATATTGGTGGTGTATTTATGAGTATACTCAACGAATATACAAATCATATAATAAAACGAAATAAATATTTTACTAGCCCTTCTATTATCATTGTCATGAGCATTAGTTTTAGCATTATCATTAGCCTAAGACTTTGTGTTAGCATTGGCATGAACAATATCATTAAGATTAACTTTGCATAATGACATATTAGTTTTATCATTGTTATAACATTAGCCTTAGAATTAGCATTAAAAATTGCATTAGTAATAGCATTGGCAATAGCATTATCATTAGCATTAACATTAGCATTAGCATTAGCATGATAGCAATAGCATTACCACTAAAATTATCTACCACTAGCAATAGCAATAACACTAGTATTAGCAATAACATTAGTATTACCAATAGCACTATCATTAGTATTTGTGTCTGCATTATCATTATAAATATCATTATCATAGCATTAGCATTAACATTACCATTAGTATTAGCATTAGCATTAGCATTAGCATTAGCACTAATACTAACACTAACACTAATACTACCACTAGCAATAGCATTAGCATTAGCATTAGCTATTGCACTACCACTTGCAATAGAATAATTATTATCAATATCATAAGCATTGGAATTGGCGATGGTTTAAATTATTATTTACTTTGTATTCCAATTACTTATCATTTGTATTACCATTGTCATTATTGTTGCCTCCTCTATCGTACTTTCCTTAACACTATCATTATCATTAACATTATCATTAGCATCAAATCATATAATTGTGCTCATCATTCCTATTGCTATTAATATAACTATTAATATTATCATTAACATCATTGTCAACAGTCAACAAATCGTCTGTCCACCTGTTTTTCCAACTCTCTCTCTCTCTCTCTCTCTCTCTCTCTCTCTTTCTTGCTCTCATTCTCGCATCACCTCTGCCTCTCTGCTTCCCTCCATCTTTGCCCTGATGAAATGCAAAAACTTTGCCCATCTCGTGTTAACGCCATTGCTTTACAACTGTAACAACACGGTGCCCCGCCCCTCTTGCGCTCCTCCTGCCCCCGACATTCGTCCGTAATTGCGCGTTACGTGTTCAGCTTGCGGCAAGTCAATGTGGCACACAAAGTTTTCACTTTGACTGTTTGTTTGTGTGCAGTGAGTGTGTTGGCTGCCGCAAAAAGTTGCGCCAATTTTCGTAACTCCCACATAATTGCAGCTGTAAATAATTCAAATTGCAATTCAAAGTCTTCGCCGCTTAACATTTATTATAGGCAGCAACTGCATTTAATTAAATCTCGACTTATCGCTCCCCCTTCTCAGGGTCCTTGTTATTGTTGTTCCCCTTTGTTGCCTGTCCATTTCAACGAGGCCACCGAATTGTTGTTCAATATGCCCGCCGTGCGCCAACCTCGCCCAATGTCCATTCACCCCCAATTAGGCAGCGTACAGTGGTGCGAGACTGCGTTAAACTGAAATCAATTATTGTATAAAATAATATGAAAGCATGTTGCCGTCGGGCTCTACCAACTGCTTAATACTCACTCAGGCTCCAAGCAGCAGCTTTAATTTGAATTGTCATAGAATTATATAGAATTTTTCTTATTTTCTTAAGTATTGGCAATTCAATAGAGGAGACCTAAATATGTAGAAGCTATCAGATTTTCTTAGTCTGCAATATTGAGCATGATATTTTAACAATGATATTTTGGGGCTTACGCTCAAAGACTATGAAACATATGTAAATTCCCCCAGGCTCGGCTTCTTTTTGGGTCATCGATAGAGGAAGTCAACGCTATTATTTCGTAGTGCTCTTCTCAAGAAAAGCATCCATTTTGAGTTAAGGTAAAAAAATAATCTATCTAAGCTGTGAGAGCTCTGATAGAAAGATCCAAGTATAAGTTTTCAGTGCTACAGCTATCATACCAAAGATGTATACACCTAAAGGAAAATATTACAATCTGAATTTATTAATTATCAGTTTTATAATATGGCATATATATTTAACTGAGAGTAGAAGATGATATATGAATATTAAATCAACTTAGTTTAAATAAAGTTAGGAGTAGGGAAGACTCTAAGGAAAAACCATACAAATCAGCTTTTATTGTGAGTATCAGCGTAAAGTACATTTCCCATAGCTCTAACGACTCTACCAACGCACTTCATATATTTATGCTGAAAATGGGAAATCAGCTTAATTGAAATGAATTATTATGAGCCAAAAGATACGAAAAATTGTAAGGAAAAACTATATAGTCAACTTTTCTTTTTAATCAACTTTTGGTCTCAGTATTAAAGTACAGTAAATTGCTCACAGCTCTATCAACTCTACCAGGCTCTACCGCACCGCTACGCTATATAATTCATAGCTGCAAATAATTTCGATGACCACAAAATAATCAATTTAGTGCGCCAATTGGCATATATTTGAACAATTGGGCAGGTCAAGAAATGCTGGCCATAAATATTGTATTTGATGTGGATTACGATTAAATATTAATAGAGTTTGTGCCACTGTGCAGCCCTTTGACACACTTTTAATGCTCAAGGTGGTATAACTCTCAGTGCGGCGCTAGACTTATGTATGCCACATGCCACATGCCACATGCAACATGCATTAGGCTAAAAGGGTTCAAAAGTTGAGGCCGCATCGTTCGCTCACCATTCGCTGAGTTGTTGATTAAACGATTTTCATTTTAAATATTTCATTCGCTTGTAGTCCATTTCGCTCTTAACAACTCGTCGACAGCCGAGCCTGTCCCCAATTGTTGTACAATTGCAAATTGAATGACATCTGGAATCGAATCAATTTACTTTATGCCTTCGATAATCAGAATTTCGGGTATGTTGAATGTGCTAAAAGGGATGCGACGGGGAGAAGGAGGCGGTGTTGAGTCTTTACTGTCGTCCATCTGTTTGTCGGCCTTGCTCTCATGAAGTTTAGCTCTGCGATCAAGAGTTGGACTCCTTTGTATAACTGATCAAGTTTGTGTTCAAACTATCGGTAATTTGTAAGGTTTTCATAAAATCGATTAATTATGACAAGCGTCAAACCATCAATCATACAACATATACATATTTATGGTTTGTGGTCAAACCTAATATTGAATCTTTAGTCTGGCTGAGGCAAAGCAGATTCGAATTCAAGGTATGTTTTAATTTTCGAAAAATCGAATTTTAGTGTTGATTTCGAAATTTATTTTAGTTAAAAATTTTATTCAAAAAAAAATCATATTTATGTATTACATATACTTATATATATTAATAAAAGCATCTAATGCTAATTTACCGGACACAGTTAGGGTATCATATAGTAGTGCACTCTTTGCAGGTTGAAATTTGAATTTTTCTAGTTAAAAAATTATTTGACATTTATATTATATACTTAATATACTTAAACAGGGTATAGCATAGTCGAGTACTCCTTGCTCTTTACTCTCCCTTCCCGTTTCGTTCTTTATTTTTTAATTCTGTTGACTTCATCGTTTTTTATTGTGCTCCGCTTTGGCTATGTTAACTTTGCTGCTAATCATTACAGCAAGCAGTCTCTCCATCTCTTCCACACAATTGCTGTCTCTTTCGCTCCCTCTCAGGTTGAGCAAAGAGCTTTCAGCTTAATTAAAGGTGACCTGGCTCACAAGCACACTCATGCGTCTCATTTGTGACACCAAATTGATATTTTTGGCCATCAATTTAATTGAGCTCCCTTTAAGCTAACACAAATTTCGTCCCCATTTTGCACACCTGTTCCACCTGCCCACTCGGTCGCTCTGTAGCTTTTACCTGCGCTCAACAGGCATCAAAGAGCGTGTAGTCCGGTTGCTAAAGGGTCTGCAAATTGTTGAATAATCACTGATTTGTACATCAAATTAATTGCAATTTTCATTTGGAAGCCTTACAAGCGCAGTGCTCCATTAATACCCTGTAATATAAATATAATGCGTGGAGTATGCTGCTAATGGCACTTACTGTTAGTTTTTGCAAGATTTTCAGATGCATTTTATACTTTTCTTTTAGTTTTCCTATCTTTATAAAATACCCTGCAATACATATGCCTAGGCTTAGGCTTAAAGGTTTTTAGTTTATATTTCAAAGTTGTTTCTAAGATTTTTAAATTGTTTTAATTAGTTGCTTACCTTTTTGCTATACCGCGTAATAGTTTCACTGAGTCCTTTTGAGTGCTTATTACATTTGTGTTGGCTCAAATACACCCTTTAATATCCTAAACAAAGGGTATATTAATTGACGTTAGCTTCAGCTGTTTTGGTAAGCAAAAGATACTAATCTCTTTAGCGTTTTCTCTAACGTTGCACGACGGTTAGTGTATACCCCCCTCTTGCGCATTACGAGGGTATATTATCGTATCAAAAGTGGATATTTAATTTACACACTCAAATTTTTCCAGGTGTATTCGATTCTGTTCGAATTGCTACCCTGTACAGAGTGCATATTGGGGTATATTGACTTTAAACAATTCGTAAATATATATAAATATATACTAACAAAGTCAGCATCGACCATAAAATAGTCGTGCATACCCTTTGCATACCTCTCGCAATCCACTCAAGGTAATGCACCCTCTACTTTGTATACCAAGGCCTCAGTTGAAAGGTCGCGAAAGCATGTTACGACTTTAGCAAAGGTCTAGGATCTATTATATTCATATATGCATATATATTTCTATTATAAATATCTTTATTGATATATTTATATATATAAATGCCTTTGAAGCTATTTGGGCTTTGTACGAGATGAGCTGAAAGTTAGCAATTGAAAGCCAAATGGCGGGTGATTCAAAGATATATTTATATACTTATATATACATACATACATATACATAGACACATACGCCTGGAGAAATGCGAAATGTATTGCAACAACAACGTGGCAAGAGCTCACATAAAACAAATACCAAATTTTATTCAACTTAAAGTCAATTTCAATTTTTGTTTATGTTTATTTGCTGCGAAGTAATTAAAAAGGCAAACGCGAGAATCTCAAATTTGAAAGGGATTTCAGCGAGATGTGGAATGAAATGTAAAGTGGATTAGGTGGGGGGAGTTCGCATTCAAGCCATTATCAACTTTTTGCAGTTCCATTACAGGGTATTGGTTGACATTTTGTTAATTGTTTTTCTCCTTGGTGCCTCTTGCAAAATGCAAAAAGATATTTTTGGCGCCTGTCCATTAAAATTTATGAATTGCAAAAGCGTAAACAGACGCAGCTAAGGCAGCGTTTGTGGATGCCCTGTAAATGTGCAATTGTGGGTATGCTCACTATGTAGCACAAGTGGGAAACTATGAAAGTAGATTTTTTTAATGGGACATGCATGTCAAAGGCAAAACTCTTGTGGTAATCGATATTCGATAATCGATAAATATTGGTTTCTGAACTTTGTTTTTATGGACTTACAAATCTTTTTTCTTCTCTTGCTACATTAGATTTAAATAGTTATCAACATTCTATCATTATTTGGGTTTGAATGTTTTTCCCTTTTTGTTACCTAAATTTTCGATCGATGGTAATCGATAGCCCTTTGTTGGTTTACGTTGAAAATCTGAGCATTTAGATTACTTCTATTCTTCTCCTATACATACAAATTTAATAACTAATTTTAATTTATACATTTTGGTTCATATAGCGCTTAAAATATAAAATATCAGCCAAAAATTTCCCCATGTTTTCGAGAAAGAGAACAAGGTATCTTCCAGTGTAGCCGCTGGACGATCTTCAATTTTTTTTGGATATCTAAACAAACAAATTGTTGGCGAGCGAAAAGACATAAAAAGCTGAGCGCAAATGCCAACAGTTCAACAGATTCTTATAAAAAGCTAAATAAAAAAAAAAGTTGAACCAATTTGTTCGGTCAAAGAACAGAAGAAAAAACTGAAGAACTTTTAGACCCAAATATGCTTGGAAATAAATCATTTGGAGTTATGTGCGAAAAAGAAAGAAAATTCTCTTTTCTTTATATTGAAATTTCTAAATATATGTAGATTATATTGCTTAGTTTTACTGGTTCATTGTTTAAGATATTCCATTTTAAATGCAATTTAAGTATATAAAGGCAGAGGGTATACACGATCTGAGTCACTCATTAATAAAGTTGGCAAGTGAACTCGCTCTGTTCCTGACCGACTCTTGCTATTGAGTGACTGTATATAAATTGCTGAATAATTGAACTAGTTCAACGCTGTTCGTATTCGAAACATACTTTATGGCTGTATAAAGGAACTAGTGCAATTTTATCGAATGAGCGAAAAGTTTTATGAAACTGTTCAGCTGATCCTGATCAATTAAGTTCTCGATTGGAAAGTGAACAAGTGTACTAGTTCAAATGTTCATCGAGTTATATACAAAATGTGATATTGGACCGTTCGGCTGAATAACCAAATGAGTGAACAAATGCACAAGTTCATCAATATCGTTGATGATTTGATTATGAATAATTGAACTAGTTCAGATGCTCATATGCTCGTAAACGAAATGAGCTTTTAGGCTGCTCAGCTGACAAGGATTACCAGTTCACTTATTCATCAAAGCAACTAATGACTTGTAATTGATTAAAAATCAAATGAACTAGTTCAGCTCTCAACATTGAATTGACCTACTGAGTTATTCAACTGACTTGTTAATTATTCCTAAATAGCATAGTAACTGAACAATCAAGTTCACGTCTCGAAAACTAATAATTGAAATTAATAATGAATAATTGAACTAGTTCAGATGGTCATCTGTGAGTGACTGACGCAAGCTTTTAAGCCGTTCATAAATAGAATTGTAAGCTACATAGTACTAGTACGCAACTAATTACATGAATGAACCATTGAGCTTGTTCATGCAAGCGACTCCAAAATGAGCCAGTTCAGCTGTGCAGTTGCTCAGGAACTAACGGTTGTTCTATTAAGCTTTTCAGTCACGTTGCAGATTGTTCACGAATAAACTAGTTTTAGAAATGCCGCCAACTCTTTTACTACAGAGCATAACTTCTTCGGCTATGCCCGACCTGAGAGCACTCCGATTTATTTGAAATATTTCAATTGAAGTGCCATTTGCCTTGGCACGACTTGAAATTGGGTGGCGCTAAGTGCGCGAAGTTGCTTAACTCGAATTCCTGGCGAATTTCAATGCCGGGGCGAGGAGAGGGAGGCGGAGGATGAGACTGTAAACGGGCTGGCAGCCAACCAGCCGGCGCTCGCCGGGGTAATTGAGTTGCAGCTGTTGCCAACAAGCTGCCAATTGGGGGTCAATCCGAACAGCAGTCGAGCACTCACTCAATTTAACGATTCATTTGCGTTTTTTCTTTCTTCTTCTTCAATTTGCGAACGCTGCGACACATAATAGAGAATATAGATGCAGCAACAGGAGAAGCAGCAGCCGCAGTTGGGTTGCGAATGGGATTCGAATGAAATCAGTTGGCCATTCAGCCAGGTAAGCAGCCGAGGGACAGCGCGCCAGCTGCTCTTAAGGCGGAAGCCAGCAAATGCATTTGCCATTTGCCAGAGCAGCTAAAGAAAACACGCAGCGCAGGACGAGGGGCAGGATGTGGCAGTACAAAGAGAGACTTAATCGCGGTGCGTGCGAAAAATGTACAAATGGCGATCAGTTTGATAAGACGAGTGTCTGTATGTGTGTGTGTGTGTGTGTGTGCTTGTAGTGTGCAAGTGCGTGTGCATATGCGTGTGTCTGCCCGTATGTAGTGCGTATGAGTGTGTGTGCACGTGGCAGTTTAAGCTTCATATGAAGAAACATAAATACAAAGTGTTTGCTTAAGACAAGTAAGAACTTTGCAATCGTGCATAGCCGACTGCATGATACTTATTCAAGGGAACAAATTTTAGGAAATATTTAGAAAAAATCCATCAATAGCGATTGCAGCTGTATAGCTCGTCACTCCTCACATATGTAGTTAGCTATCATTTGCCACGCCTCAAAATGTGCAGGTGTGCGGGGGTGGACAAAAATACATATACATATGTATTGTATATTTGTAAATTGTAAGTTATAACTCATTCAAATTTTAAAGGATATATCTAGTTAATTTCGATATGCTACACCCCCCGTACACATTCGAGTCCCTCAAGTACAATAAAAGAGTTCTAATATACGATAACCTCAAACTAATATACTCTTTTCATTCATCGAACCAGTTTGAAAGAAAAAACGAATAAGACTTTTATAGTCGGTATTGCCTGAATAGCAAATACTCTGAACACAGCAAATAGATGCTATTTCAATCATTCCACGCGTCCTTTGTACGTAAGTATGTATGCATGCATGTGTAAAGATTACGATGCATTTACGCTCACTTACGCACGTTTAGGTAGCAACGCTTGGGCTATGCTTAGACTGTGCTTACGGCACGCAATTGTTGAGTATTTTTAGCTCTACATAGATGAAATTTTTTAATCAATATATTCGCACTAGTTTTTGAAATACCTTTCTTGTGATGTGGGTGGTGTGGTAGTATCAAAAATTTGCAAAATACCAAAGTTATAATTTCACTACTGGAACCCACAATAGTTTGTGGTGTGAAGAAACATCTTTTTTAAGTTCTACTGACCCAGTTATAACTTTTTAATCAAGCTATGTAACTAAACAATTGAAATTATCTAAGTCGCATGATTTATCAGAACCATATGTAAAAGTTACGCTGCATTTGGTATACTGGAATATATAGGTATGTATTTAACACATGAAGTCGGCAGAGTTTGAGGCTTACAAGCTTGCTACGTTTACGCGGGCGGACAGTCGGTTTCATGGTCAGATGGACAGAGGTTCATGGCAAATATCGACTCAGCTCTTACTGAACAAGAATATATGTATGTATGTACATGTACAGTGAGTGTCACTGAAAATTGTACAGGTATGAAATATGCATTCCTTACAGAATAAACAATGTTAAAAATTTAGAAAAATATTTAAAAATTAACAAGTTTTTATTGATATATGTACTTCATACTAATGTAAAATAACTATATAAGGTCTGTTATGCCTACCTTTTAAAGTTAAAACAAGTAAGAAGGCTCCAGTCGAGACTGCTCGACTAGGAGATACCCTGAACCCTCTAAGCTGATATTCTAATCATTCTGAACTTCTTTTATGCACACATACATACACATGCACTTATAAGCACGCATAAGCCTGCGCTCTGCTAACTGCGCAGTAAGCAGCGACTGCGCTTGGGCTGCGCTGCAGTGTGGGCAATATTATGAGAATTTATTTGTTGAATAATTTCTTTTGTAGACATACGATCTTAATGAAACTTTTAGAACGTAATCATATGGTGAATATGTGTGTACATTCCAAAGCACAAGTCTTTAGTACTTGAAATGCGTTTTTTACAAATTGGGGGCGAAGGGGGCGTGGTATCCAAAATCTGTAAATCACCCATTGAACCCATTGAAAATGGGAAATCAGGGTATAATGGTTTTGTGAAAAGTATGTAACAGGCAGAAGGAATCATCGCAGACTCCATAAAGTATATATATTCTTGATCAGGACGACGAGCTGAGTTGATATAGCCCTGTCCGTCTGTCCGTCCGTCCGTCCGTCCGTCCGTCCGTATGAGCAAAAGGATCTCAGAAGATATAAGAGCTAGAGAGCTGAAATTTTGCATGCATACTCGTGTATACCATAGGCAGTACGAGTTTGCTTTATTTTTTCGATAACTCATCCGATAACTTTTTTATCGAGAATAATCGAAAAATCGACTTGGTTTTTTCAGACTAGTTTGAAAACTTTTAATCCTGGAGACCTCAAATTTGCGTTGTATATAGAGTTAATGGACACAAAGATTTTGTAATTTAGAGATTTTGGATACCACGCCCCCTTCGCCCCCAATTTGTAAAATTTCAAGTTCTAGAGACTTGTGCTTTGGAATGTACACATATTTTAACCATATGATTACGCTCTGAAAGTTTCATTAAGATCGTATGTCTACAAAAGAAATTATTCAACAAATAAATTCTCATAATATTGCCCACATTGCAGCGCAGCCCAAGCGCAGTCGCTGCTAACTGCGCAGTCAGCAGAGCGCAGGCTTATGCGTGCTTATAAGTGCATGTGTATGTATGTGTGCATAAAAGAAGTCCAGACTGATTAGAATATCAGCTTGGAGGGTTCAGGGTATCTCCTAGTCGAGCAGTCTCGACTGGAGCCTTCTTACTTGTTTATTTAGAAATTAGAGTTGATATGGAATTAATACTACCTTATAGAGTGAAGCACTGGCTACTGAGGCCATCGAGCAAAGCGACTCTCATTTATTCGAACGATTGCCGTTCCATTTCAGATTTCCTTCTCTCAAGCTTTCATATGCTAAGCGTCCATCACTAACACCCACAGCGAGAGCACATCAACGATGCAGAGAGGGAGAGGGAGACTAACGACAGCGAAGGGAACAGCGATTATGTGCGAACGCAAGGGACCACTCAATGCTCTACACTTTACACTTAATACTACTCTACTCACTTACAATTCACGCTAAATTAAGGGCTATCAGACACAAAACAATTTCGGAGCTCCTTTTATGTAACGGCAATATACATATACATACACATCTACATATATTATATATGTACTTACCTACGCTTGCATCCGTCTACCTGCATGCGCAAAGCTTACGAAACGCATATGCTGTACACTGTGCATGGGAGCAGAGAGAGATTCGCTTAAATTTCAAGTCGAATGCGCGTTAAAGTTGACGTCGACTGCGACGACAACTGCACTACTGGCGACTGCGACGGCGCCAGCGTAGATTGTTGTTGCAATTGCCTTTGTCTTTGCTGCTCATTGCTGTTATTGTTGTTGTTGTGGTATTTATTTAATTTGTCCTAGTTCGCTTTGCCATAATTTGTGCCTACAGCGAAATGGACAAATAGAGAGTCCGCGAGAGAGCGAGACAAGGCGAAATGCAGGCAGCGCTGTAAGCTTGGATTCTAGCTTTCTCTCAATGTTACAGAGTGTTAGGTCGCGACGTTCGCTGTTGTTGTTGTTGCTGTTGTTACTGTTGTGGCTGATATTCTTATTCCTCTACTTATGCAGCCCTTCTTGTTGTTGCTATAGTCCAAATATCAATATCATTTCTGTTGTTGCTGCCATTTAAAACTGTCGTTGTCGTTGCTCTCGTCATTATCACGTATTCGCATATTTGGAGCGGGCATGACGATTCGCCAAAGAAAGAGAGAGAGAGAGGGGAGACACTGTAACTTAACATAAGAAAACGCATTTGAATGCTTACTTACAGTGTGCTATGCCGCAGTATTCATTGCAAAATTTTTGATTAGCAACGAATAAAACGTTTAAAAAAACTGTATACAGTCTTAATTAATTATTTAAATTTATTTTACAATATAAAAATTATATCTTCATATATTTAGCATGTATGTATTTTGCATATTTAGTATTTATATATGAATAAATGTTCATACATAAGTAAATGTGTATGTGATATTCTTTGTATACGAATTTCCATGTCCAAGTTTTGTGTATCCTTTTTGTGTACTCTCTAGGGTATTTCAGAGTCGTTCCTTTACATGTTTGTTGCTCACCGCAGCCTCCATTATTTAGAATGCTAATGCGCTGCTCGGCGACTAAGCAGCCAAGTTCAATTTTCATTGGTATCGTCAGTTGAACGCTGCTCGCCGCCGGCTGCCAGTCGATCTCGCTTGAATTGCACATCATCGTTATCGCTATCGTTATCGTCATTAACAATCGGAATTAGCAATCGGAAAGCAATCGGAATTAGCAATATATTCTAAGCCTTTTTAGGCTACAAAAATATTTATCATGTGAGTGACCTGTAAAAGACATATAAAGATGTATATGTAGTATATCTATCATATCATATCATACATAGGTATATGTCTGATCCTGACCTAAGTTGCAGTAGTTTCATATTGACATACATAAAGCCGTTGGTCTTGGCACTGCCACAGAACAGAGACGTTAACGCAACATTAATGACAATGCCTGTGCACTGTTTCATAACAGAGCTATGTATGTATATAACAGAGACTTATAAGATAACGGCTCAACAGAGCTGTTGCCAAGCTGTAATTTGTATGCATTTTATTTTGGCTTCGTTCTTATTAACTAAATTGTTATGCAGCTAACATGAGTTCAGATTGAGCTTCATATCATATAACAGATCGTAATTCCATAGAAAACGTAACACTCCCGAACTCTTTACAAACATTTTGTATAACAGTCTATTGAAGCACTAATTGAAATATATATATTTATGTGCATACATATATGTATATACATGCGTATAGAAATGTGGCAAGCCAAGTCAAATATGGCAACAGCAGACAAAGCCACAAGTTATACTTATATATGTATATACAGTTATATCAGCCCACGTCCTTCTATGATTTCTAGCCATTGTAATCCTCCTCCTCCTCCTACGCCAGCGCCTCGTGCTCCGTTATACTGCTTCGAAAATAGTGTGAAACGTCAACGTGAGCGAAGCCTGCGAAAATGCATTTTTGATTTATGACTGCGAGCAGCGGGAGGAGGCGCAGAAGGAAGGCCGATTGACCGCATTACGTAGCCAGAAGTTGGTGCTTGCAACACCTGGCCGGGGTCAGTGGATATAATTAAACACACCAATGTATGTAGTTTCACTTCTAATTGAAAGCCGAAAGCAAACACCAAGCGAGACCATCAACTCGAACCACAAATGCCCTGCGCTTGTGTGCTGCGAGTGTATTGGTGTAGCTGTTGCATCAGCTTCGAAAGCTCCGCGTGAACTCTGCATGTGTGAGCGAAGGGAAATTGTAATAACTGTCAATTAAAAGCTCGTCAACTAGCTTCTCTTTTCTTCTCTTTTTAAACTTCTCAGCTCTGCTCGCATCAATTATTTACACTTTAAATAAAGCATTTGTTTTTCCACTTGGCTACAGTAAAGCCCATCTAGAAAGGAAGAAAAGAAGAGGAGACACGAAATATCTATTCTAAATCGAATCACTAAGCTTCACTTAGCTTTGAATCGATGCTTAAACACACTTGAATCGATCGAAAATTTCTATCTAGGATAACCTAACAAGTCTAAATGTCTTTGGACTTACTGTATTTCGTACAACCTGTTTATTTACGCACTTGGCCATAGTTGTATACATACATATATGTATGCACCTAATGCACCCTTTTAATCCTTTGAGTGCAGGGTATGAAAACAAACAGCGCACAGATGATTTACGTTCACTGTGTACTGCTGCACAGTGTGGCAAGGGCATTGCAACGCTGCTCAAAAATTGTATACAGATACATATGTACATATGTATATATGGGACTGAATGCGTTTGATTTGTTTAAACAGGGATATCTCAAATATTATATTCGAATGATATAAGTTCTGTTATAAAAAGTAAATAAATAAAAAAATGTATATTATTATATAAATAAATAAATATATCGGTTATGAACTCAACTTAAGTGCTCAATAATATCAAGTATACGTACAGAGCTGTTTCCCTTAGTGCAATTATTCAACCAATTTGAACTCCATTAATGACTAAAGTCGTTAGATCTCTGGCATGTTGTACGGCCCACGGGATATGACTTAAAGTTCCCGACAGGTACATATTGGAGGAGAGGTTTTTATTTAGTTTTAGTGTCTCCTGGCATTCCTAAAATTTATGTTAACAGAAGCCATTTTTTTCTTCAGATGGAGTCAAAAATATATTATAAATATGCTTTTCACCATTAGAGCTAAATTCTGGCTTTCATTATTCCGTTTTTCTCTGCTATGCTAAGAGATAGAGAGTAGAAAAGGAGCATATTCAGATGAACTCCTCTAGCTTTATTATAATTAATTTAAAAATATTTAATTTAAAAACTAAAACTAATCTATTTTATTATATGTATTCAATTTTAGATAATAATATAATAATATATAGTCATAAGACTTTGTTTACATATTTAGCTTTTATAGTTGGGCAACTCAGTTTCGTGTCACTGTGCGTAGCCGGAATGGGTCAGTTGAGCGTTTGGCCAACTTCCCAAGCAAATGAACAAAACGCTGCATCGTCGGCGTTGTTGACAGCTGCTGTGCCCTTATATAGGGTATTAGTCAATTGTTACCCACTATGCAACGAATAGTTCAAAATATCTATAAGTGCATATAGTCACAATATACATGTCGAATTTAAGGCTGATAGTATCGAAGTGTTATATGCTATATAAGCAAGGAAATTATATTCTTCCGAAAGAAGTTATAATTCATATGCTTAATTCAATGTTGAGCTAAGTACATCAAAAGCCCATCAAATCTAAACTTGAATATTATACATTATTATTTATCTTGCCTTAATAATGATGCAGAGCCCTTGGGATAGGGTATTTGGGGCTCGATAGGTTATTTTTCTTGTTTTTGATTTGTCATTTCAATAAGGTGTTGTAGTGGGTAAAGGCAATGCCAACGGAAACAGTAACGGGCACAGGATCGGGAGCAGCAGTTGCAGTAAGCAAAACGTGACTAGGCCAATGCTAACGGCGTTGACGTTGTTGTCGTCGTCGTCGGCGTCGGCGGCGTCGTCATCGTCATCGTCAACGTCAACGTCAACGTGGGCGCATAGCTGTTTTTATGCTCGTGACAGAAAATTGAAGTGTGCTACACACAAACAGCACACACACACACACCAACATATATGTATGTGTGGTAGTAAAACATACATACATATATATAGCGATGCAATTGTCATGTCACATATTAATACAGTGAGAGAAAAATTAAGACTATCTGCATATATCTATATCTATATCTATATCTATATCTATATCTATATCTATATCTATATCTATATCTATATCTATATCTATATCTATATCTATATCTATATCTATATCTATATCTATATCTATATCTATGAATATATCTATATATATATCTATATCTATATCTATATCTATATCTATATCTATATCTATATCTATATCTATATCTATATCTATATCTATATCTATATCTATATCTATATCTATATCTATATCTATATCTATATCTATATCTATATCTATATCTATATCTATATCTATATCTATATCTATATCTATATCTATATCTATATCTATATCTATATCTATATCTATATCTATATCTATATCTATATCTATATCTATATCTATATCTATATCTATATCTATATCTATATCTATATCTATATCTATATCTATATCTATATTTATATCTATCTATTTTTTGGTACATAATTTCTCTCAGTGTAGGCATGTATTGCAATATCGGCCTATATATAGAATAAGCTATACCCAGCACTTTACACGTCGTTTCGCTTCATTCCAAATATATCTAGTCACGTACTGACTCAAAAACAAGAGCTACAGCAATGCGGACACACACACACACACACACAGACCGAATTTTTGAGCTGCTTCGCCTGGAACTAAATACATAGGATGAGGTCGGAAGCATGGCATAGTATACTTACCCATTGTTAGTCCCCATGATAGCCCCAATGATAGCTTATTAGTTGTTATTCTTCCTCTTACACTCTTCATTCAGTCCCCGCTTACGTCTCTTCATCTTTCTCCTTTTGTCTTTCGACTCCAGAGCCCCTTAAAGTATGCAATTCAAACAAATGGGCGAGCTGGCGCTTCGCATTGTTTGTCGTCAGAGACAGTTGAACCGTTTTCAAAAAGCGAAAGTAAAATTTCCAAGACAGCTAGGCAGAAAAAAAATGTCTGCGCCACAATCAAAACCTGGTGCTCCAATGAAGCTCAGTAATATAATATTAAATTAGTTTGCTTTTCCATTGGAAACAAAGGAGCAGACCAACTGTAAACAGTTAGGAATTTTCTCCGTAACTCTCAGGAGTATAATGAAATTTTTCATGAGCGCGTTAAGTGAGATCATTCTCTGTGACTCTTCTTATCCATCTGAAAACCCATTAAATGCTACAAAGCTTTCGGCAACTTCCTTCGATATTGTAGCACCTACATATATAGCTCGTTCTTAGGGGATTTAATTCGGAAATGATTTCATTGGAAATCGACAATGTGCAAAATAAGAATACGAATTGTTGTTTTAGCTGAATTTAATTAAAATTTATGATTAGCAATTTTCATGGCCCATTCACACGCATGTTTGCCCCCAACATGTTTATTTATGATCTTCCTTTTATATATACATATGGTATACAAGTCAATAAATAATATATTGCCTCATAAACACATGTCGATCATGCCACATGACAGAGCGTACAATCTTCGGTATTTTATGGATGCGTGTACTTTGCTATTCGGGAGTGTTTAATAAGACGTTAATTATAGAGAATTCAAGTAGATCAGAGTTGAAAGTATTATGATCCCAATTTATTAGAGCTATACTAGATTTATTTAAAATAAAAAAGTCTTTCAGCTGCAACTCGCATATGGAATATATTTACAGGGTATTATCATGATCATTTTACATAATGCTTGCACATGTACAGGGTATATATGCAGTCTATCATTAAAATTTTTTAAAATGCTTTTTATACCCTGAACCCATTTTTTAATTTTTGTTTTTACAATCTTTATCTACATAAATTTAAGTTAAACGCTTAAAGCAGGGTATCTATGCAGTCGAGCAATGTGGAATTAAATCCATTTAAAATGTTATCATCGCGTATTTCAACGCAATCGTATTCTAGCTTAAAGAGTAAAGTTGAACACTTGAAACAGAGTATCTATATAGTAGGGCAATGTGAAATATTCATTTCCGTATTAAATTTAATTTAAGAGCCATCATTTACAATTTGTTTCCGAATTCTAAGTTCAATGTTAAGCACTAAAAACACTATATGAATACCCTATTAACTTAGCTCTTACAATTTGTATAAAGAATGTAATTGATTGCTCCTAAATTAAATTGTATATGGAAATTCAAAGATTTATATTTCATTTACCATCTATATGTAGTCGAGTCCGTTTTACTGCGAAATACCCTGAGCCCCGCAAGTAGCTGATCATTCAACGTTTCTATTATGCATACATGACAAACAATGGATGCACTCACAGACTCTCACACACACACACATATATATATGTACGCACGCACGCATAAGCACGCGTTCTGCCAATGCAGCGACTGCGTTTGGCCTGCAAATTTGGACAATATTGTTGGAACCTTTTCGTGGAATAACTTTTCTTCTAAATGGACTTTCAAATCAAACTTTCCGAACGTGCTAATGACATTCAAATGTGTGCATTTGTCAAAGGACAAATAGTGGGACGTGGTAAACTGAAATTGAAGAGGATAAAAGCTTTGCCTTCATTACATTGATCTAAACAGTAAATGTGAAATATTATTATCGCTTTAAAATACAGGGTATCAATGCAGTCGCTCAGCTTACATCAAATTATTTGTTTTTTTTTTTATTTTCAGTTGAGTTTTTGCTTCTTCGGTTGCCATTTGCCAGTTCGATAAATCTTTCACTACGCCGCGTAACGGTATGCATGCGTGTGTGTGTGCATGTGTGTCACCGGTAACGGAAATTTGTTTGCAGTTTTATTTTGAAGCTCGCACAACAGCAACAACAACAACAAATAGCAGCAGCACCAACAACAACAGCAAAGACAACAACAATAAACAAACAGTAAAAATTATATTCCGCTGGCGTTTTGTCTTGCTGTACGCACGCACACACACAAAAGCACACACACGCAGGCGAGCGAACGCTAGCAGAAGCAGAGGCGAGTGAGCTGCCGCTTAGCTGGCGCTTTGGCCGCTAGTTAAACGCCTGCAATTGCACCCAGCACACACACGCATACACATGCACATAAATACACCCACACACATTCACATGCAGGCGCTCGCAAAGGCAACACCGAACCCAACGAAGTGACGCTAACGAAGCGAAACGAACGACTCGTTGGACGCTCGTGTATGCCGCTGCTATTGTCGTCGCCGGTGTCGCTGCGCGCAGCGCGCTGCGTCGCTGCCGGCGTCACTGGGCAGAAGGCCAGAAGGATAAGTTGGGCAGATGCTTGCAAGATTCTGTCATAACGGCTTCGGCACTCGTGGCGCGCGTCTCGCACGCGGCACTAGCAGCAGCAACAGCAGCACAACCAAAAGCACAAACAGAATTTAAAACAAAACAAAAACAAAATATTAAACACTGAGGGTTATTACAAAATTTTTGAAACATTAGCGCGCTCGCGTTTAAATCACTTTTTTTTTGTTTTTTGTTTTTTGTTTTTTTTTTTTTTTTTTTTTTTTTGTTCGTTCGTTTTTTCCCCCGTTGTGCATTGTGTTTACACGTTGTTTTTTTTTCGAAGAATTTTCGAAAAGTGCGCGAGTCTAAAGTACACACGATGTGGCGGCCATAGAAAGTTGGAGCAATGTTATGGCTACTATATGTTAAGTTCCAATCGAGAGATAAACACAGTTCGTCACTAAAGTACGCCAAAGTGTTTGCGAGCAAAGCAAACAATATCCAAATTCAAAACAATCGAAAAACGAGAAACTGCAATGGCAGGTGAGTAAGACAAACAAGTAACAGAGACTATCTAATCTGTAAAAAAAAAAGAAGAAGAGCTTACATGGAATATCATATTTATTTGAATGATAATGTTAGAAGCTTATCATATATTATATACAATATTTTTGTATATTTGTATTCCAATATAAAATTCCCATCCACAATTAATTTTTATTTTTTATTACATTTCGTAGTGTTTGTTGCAGTTCTCTAATGTAATACTCTCCAAGCTCTAGGTACTTTATTGAAATTTCAGTTGAGCCAACGCTGCTGAAAAGTTTAAATATGTGTGTAATTTAATTTTCATAGAAACCCGATGAGCCCTTGATTTTAGATTGAAATCTGGCAAAAATCGAAAATGGAAAATACTAAGAAATCAGTCCATTGCTTTGGGGCTAATCGAAAAGAATGATAAATACAATTAAATTTTAATTGCTGTATTGTAAAATTTCAAAAATGCTTATTTTATAAATATATTTTTTATTTATTTATTTATTTTATTATATTTATTTATTTATTTTTTTATTTTATTTATTTATTTTTTTTTTTTTGGAAACTCATTATTCATTAAATTATTATTCAAAATAATATTCTTGAGTAATTAATTATTCATTATATAAGTATTATATGTCCTACAAATGTTGCCAAACTTCACTTACAGAAACTCGGCTCAAAGCAATGTTCCAACATATCTGTAAAGGTTTACATATTTCTTACGTTTTCAAGCACTGTTGTCGCACTTCAGTGTTCAGCAATTGAGCCTAACTGCTCGTCTTTCGATTGTTAAGCTCTTGCGCCGTTGCCAAACTTCATAATTGCTTTGTGCGCTGCTCTGTCGTTGTTTACACTTCACTTCAATTCAGTTCTTCGCTCATAAATTGACCACAAAACTGTGCGATTTCAATAATTTCTGAACTCATTGAATTAGACGCGCAGTCGACTATCAAAAATTTTTGTTTGTATTTGGTTTTTGTTTTTATATACGAAGAATGTGTTATATTCCACCGTTCATTGAGTTGTGCCGACTGAACAACTCAATATAACACATTTTTGCGCTACAGTTCATATTTATAAATATTTTCAAATATTCTCTACTTTACCTAAAAGTTTATCTAGCACTGAGATTTCTATATTTCTTTATGTTCGCCTCTTCTACACTCCTCTCCTTTTTGTTGTGGTTCCATTTCTTTCTTTTTCTTCTCTTTCGCTCTTCATTTTTATTCTCATATTTTCTGCATTCTTTTGAGTTATTTTCTCTTCGCACGTCTACTCTTTTATTCTGAGCTTCTCTGTTAGTATTAAATTCTGCTTAACTTTTCTTTCCTTTTCTTCTGATTTCCTCATTTCTTATTGTTTCTTTTCATTCCTTCTTTTGAGCTGCTCTTTTCTCATACTGTACTTCCTTATCCCGTTTCTTCTCTTCTCTGCAAGCACTTCTCCTTCTCATATCTTTTTCTTCTCAACTCTTTTCTTCCCATTTCGTTTACTCTCTTATATTCTTTTTCACGACTTTTCGTCCTCTCTTCACTTCATTCTACTTATTCTCAACTTCTTTTCCCTTATAATCTTTTCTTATTTCTCCTTTACTTCTAATCTCTCCTTTCATCTCTTACCTATTTTTGTTCAAATCTTTACTTTTCTGCATTTATTCATTCTCCCAACTTCTACCCCTTTCGTATTTTACCCATCTGCTTACGTTATTCCTTTAACTTATTTAGCTTTCTCTACCCTGTGCCCATTTTGTCTCTTTACTTTTTGTGGCATTCTTCTTTTAAATCTTTTTTTTTCTGTCGGCGTCCAATGTGGCGTATGCGCAACATATATAAATATTTGCTTCTCCTAAATTTGGTTGCACCCAATTTCATAGGTTTGGTGATATGCCTGTTTTTGCCCACGCTGCAGCGTGCCGCCCACTGCTAGCCGCCACTGCCACGCCTCTAGTCCGCTGCTGCCGCCGCCTCTGTTGGCCAACAAATGCAGCTGGGTCAGTTTGCGTAAACATTTGGACGAAAAAGAACATTTCTGCGGCTGCATTTGTTCAATTTCTTTGTGCACGAATTTTTTTCTCTTTTTCACTTTTGTGTGTAGGGTATTCAGCGTTTGTTGCGAATAGAGTGAAGCCTAACTGCACAGGCATAAGTAATAAATATATATACGTATGTACATATATTTGCATAGTTATATATGTTTATATTCTCCCTCTCCCCCCCACTCCGTCTCCCACTCTCTTTTCCTCTATATTATAGAACAACACAATTCAGATTTGCCTAGATCAACTTTCTATAGCATATATCTATATAGGCTATAGCAACTAGAGTCAATTAAGCATCTCTTAGAGAACTTTGCATTTCTATAGAAACCTGCTTGGTTGCTCTTCAAAAATGATATTCTAATCAAATTGTACAATTAAAAACTTTAAGTGGACGGCCGAGGGAAAACAGGATATCAAATTACGCACAACATTATATCAATTACTAGAGGAACTACCCTCAGGGGCAAGCCAGGGCATACGAACTTCGACTAGCTCGTCCATAACATTCAGATGCAGAATATATGTATATATATAATTTATATATATATATATATATAAATATAGATGTATGTATGTGTGTATGCAAAATGTTGTTAGGCATTTAGGCCGTTTGCTTTTCAACTCTGCTTGTGGGCAATGGGTTGGTAGTGCGCGACGGGGTAGGGGGGGGAGCGTGGCACAAGGACAGTAACGTGAGGGCTGGCAGTTGTTAAACTGGACGCAAGACAAACTTCGTGTTGACAAAAGTTGTAGCATGTGCGAAAGTGAAGGCACCAAATGCCATTTACTCTGCTCGCATATATGAGTGTGTGTGTGGGTGGGGGTGTGTGGGTGGGTGTGTGGATGGGTGTGCAACTCATTAGCATTGCAGCCAAGTGATGCGAGTGCTGTCCGTGAAGTGTTTTTTGTCCTAGCAGCGAGTTAAAGCGACAGTGTGGAAATTTTTAGTTCGAAGACATGAGTTGCCAGCAATCTGTGCGTCTATGTGTGTGTGCGTGTGTGTGTGTGTGTGTCTGGCCCGAGTGCATTGCATGGCACGTGCCTCATTATCGGGCGGGCGGCCGCACGACGAGCTTGTAATCAAATTGAGATACTTGCGGTTGCCTTTTTGACCAGGCGCTTAAAGGTGAGAGAGTGTGTGTGAGCCACCGCATGTGTGAGTGTGTGTCGGTGTCTGTGTGTATTTGACTTGTCTTATTAACACAAGCAATGAGCATGAAATGGGACCAAGCTGATGCGGGTACGACAGACAGTGAAGTCCTCTTGCGCTGGCGAACAATCCTTTTGCATATGTGTGCGTTGCGACACGCTTTTCACACACACACAATCACACACGTCGCTTTTAAGTGTTTGCCATAAAAAGAATGCCACAACTGCGGTTATCATTGAGTTTCCTTTTCTCTTCTTTATTCTGATTCTGTTCCTCTGTCAGCTGTGCGTGTATTTTGCTCGCACTGTCCTGTTCCCCCCCTCTCTCTCTCTCTCTTGCTCTCCCTCTCTCTAAGTATTTACAGAATTTTTGGCTTTCTGACATTTGCATATGAGTAAGCACATAGAAGAGAGCATGAAATATGCCGCAATGCTTCCAACTGGGCTTAAACTGTCTTGAATTAGAGAGCCGGCGAACATAGGCTAGCAACGACTAGCAAATGCCCTAACCAAATGGGCTTAAGATGTGTTGAAGCTGAGCGCTGAATAAAATAGACCAGCAACGACTATCAAATTCCCAAGCATTGTAACTCATATTCTCTCTATACAATACTTAACATACTTGTTGATACTCAAAGAGAGAAAGTCATGAGATGATGATGATGATTTTTTTTTTTTTTTTTTTTTTTGTGGGTTGAGATAGGAAAAAATGCTTTATGCACCGTCAGTCAGGTCGTCACTCTGACCGGTGTGTCGGACTACATGACTGCTTACCGACTAAAAAATCCTCCTCTTCAGGGGGTCGAAACCACCTTGGAACCAGGAGTTATCCCGCATTAACCTTCAAGGTGGAGCCCCATATTGTGCTCTAAATGAGCGTTGCCCTCTGTGTGCCTGCGTCCAGGTCATACTTCTTCCGCCGAAGAACCTTTTCGGCGAAATCATAGACTTTTTTCCAAGCGTCTATGCTACTGCACATTTGCTGTACTAATGTCTCTACTTTGACTTCACCGACTGTTTCTGCCAGGTCGATTCTTTCTTCCGACCACCTGTTGCAGTTGAAGAAAGTGTGTTCTGCATCGTCCATTGCATTTTCGCAGTAAATACAGCTGGATTCAGCAGTTTTCCCCATCTTATTTAGATACTTTCGAAAGTATCCATGTCCGGAGCCAAAGTCGCATTAATATTATTAAATAAATAATATTATAAATAAATATAATGGAATATTATTCCACAACTTCCTACTTATGATGCCTTCGTACAGTTTTTTATATTACATTTTCCATTTGCTCGTATGTTATATTCTATAATATATGAATATAATACATATTTAATATTATTTATTTTTTTTTTGTACATCTCTTGTCATCTTATCATCTGTCATAGAAATAGTAAATAACAAATAAGTTCAACTACTGAAACCCATCACGCATCCATCTAGTCGCATTAATAGAAATCAGAATTTGATTGAACTCATGAATTTTGGTTCTGCAGCCCACACGTCGTATGCATAATATGCCAATATAGCGTCAAGAGCTAAGTTTTACCTTGACCCAGCAATAAAAGGCAATGTACAGCACCTGTCTGTCAATCTGTCTGTATTCGATTGTCTGCCAGGGAAAAATCCTGAAATTCAGCAAATTAGCTGTTATCCAATTTTACTCCAAACTTCTCACAAAAATTTAATTTACTGCAGTCCTCTATCAAAATACACGTCAAAATTATGCAAATCTCTATATGTGATTCACTGAGGCTGCTCAGCACTGATTAAGTGCTGGGGATGCTGACATACATTTACAAAGGTTAGTCTCTAATAAGATTTCACTATACACTGAGATAAGTACTGGAAACAGTTTATCATTGGAAAAACTGGAAAAAACGAGAGACTCTTCGTGATTAGAAGTCAAGATGAATATATAAAGAAAAATATTAATCTTCCATCTCTCTCTGCATTTGTCACCTTCTGACCTATTCTCTACATCTCTCTCGTGCTTTGCCTTTCTCTATTTTCCTCTACCTCTCTTTGTTCAGCTGATTTTCTCTTTTTTTCTTTCTTCTTCTTTCTCTCTTTCTCTTTCTCTCACTCACTCTCTCCCCCTCCTTCTCTCTCTCATTACATTTCTATCTGTCTCTCTCTCCGTCTTTCGTTATGTTTCTGTGTGTCTTTTCTCTCTTTCTCTCTGTCTTTCAATCTCGATCTCTCTTTTTCTTTCTATATCACTCTCTTTCTCTCTCTTTCTCACTGTTTTTGAATATACAGCGATCTGTCTCTCTAAATCCCAAAAGTATTTTTGTAATATTTAAAATTCTAATCAGTATAACAATAGATAAAAATCGGAAAAACTAAAAAAAATGTTCCTTATGATTTGCTTTCTAGTTTTTGAATTCGTCCCCCCTATAGTAGTATATAAATTGCGCTCTTCTAATTGGTACTGTATCGCTTTTCATTCAATTCCAATTATTTCGAATCAAGCTTAATCAGCTTATGTTTTCCGATTTCCACTATTTGCCAACAATCTGTTGTTGTTGTTGTCATTGTTTCCGGTCAATGGAAAATTAATAATGAAAGTCGTCAATTGGAATACGCCGCCGGATAAGAAATAAAGTTTACAGCCAGTTAATAATGTATTCGATTCAATTGAATAAATTCGAATTCGAATTTGAATGCGTTTGCGGCGAAAAGTCTGAATTATGGTGAATTGCATAATGTGTAATTGCCTCGAAGGCCTCCAAACTTCTTTAGCAGTTCGCTAAAAGCCATAAATTGATTTCATAAAACGCATTCATAATCAACTTATATATATAATAAATCTAATAAATACACTAAATGCACAGCGAATTAGAGAATATAAGTGTTTTAGCGCTAAATACCGGGTATTCGCAAGTAGCGCACAAGGGCATATAGAAAAACTTGCTCACTGGGTATCTGCTGATCGATCAGTTAATCATTTATCCCACGGCCAAGTCACTTCAACTAATGCATAATGTATTCTTTTCCAAGATACTTCAGAAATATATAATACTTGGAAGCTGAAGGAAAACAGAGCTGCTGCTCCCCAAGGCAGGCGCGGTTCGATTAGCAAACTGAACTTAGGCTTTGCTTAGTCTGAAAATTAGATTATGGCAAACCAATCGAAAATAAAATGCGTCAGATGTATATCAGAAAAAAGAAGTAAGAAAGCTCTAGTCGTGTGTGCTCGACTACGAGATCCCCTGATCCCTTCAGCAATAGCTATTTCAATTATTTTTCGCGTCACACGCATAAATACACACCCGCATACACACACACGCATACACACACATATACACATACACACACACATAAACGCGCATGGGCTGCAGTGTGCACTTACTATGATAATTTAATTGTTTAATAACTCTTGTGGACATACGATCTTCATGAAACTTTCAGATTATGATTATAGCATAGATATGCATGTATTTGCCAAAGCACAAGCTTCTAGTATTTGAAATACGCTTTTTAAAAATGTGAGGGTGAGGGGGTGAATTAGAGGTGGGGTGTAAATTTGGAAAAAAAACCGAAATTGTATAAAATGCATATAAGTATACATAAAAAATTTGGAGAGTTTACCTTTAAAGATGTAGCAGATACAAATTTATTACTAGTTTTCGATAATGTTTTAATCGATAACAAAAATACAGGGCAAGTTATCGATATTTAAAGCAAAACTCGATATGCGCGTGCTACACACGGACCTAGGAATACAAATTTCAAGTCCTAGCTCTTATATCTTCTGAGATCGACGCATTCAAACATACGGACGAACAGACAGACGGACAGAGCTAAATCGACTCAGCTCGTCACCCTGATCAAGAATATATACTTTATGAGGTCTGCCACGCCTCCTTCTGCCTGTTACATACATTTAACAGAACCATTATACCCTGATTTCCCATTTTCAATGGGTTCAGGGTATAAATATTTTTAATTAAATTATTTGATTGTCCTTTTGGTACACATTTCTGAGGAACTTAATTTTTGTGTAAACGAAATAATAACAATATATTATAAAATAATAAAACAAAATATCTTAAACATAACACTTAAAGCTTTTCGATGTCCAAAAATGCATTGTTATAAATTTTAAGGAATAAATATAAGATATCAAGTCCCTTTCACAAATGTAACTATATTTTATAAATATTTGTATATATTTTTTTATACAATTTACAATGATAGTGCTGCACTACACTAAACTTGAACAAAACTTTTTTTTTAATATGTCTATTTTCTGTTTGGAATAGAATCTGAAGAAGGAAATGCAGAGAAAATCCTATTACTTTCCATTGGAATTCAATGATGTTCTAAAAGGCATTGTAAGCCAGACGCTCGTAGAAATAGTAGCGTTGAATAGAAGAAGTTGAAAAATATTTGTATTTGTTATTGTTATTGCACTTGTACTACTTTTTCCAAAGTATATTTATTATAAGCGTTCATTCAATAACTGAACATTAAATGCTATTATGAGTTACAAAAGATAGGATTGCTGAGGACTTGTCAATTAATGCACGGTTTGGTAAGGGTATGGTTGGTAAATACTCAACTCAATAAGTTGAGTTATTTTGAGTCTGAAAATGGGTAATGGAAAGTAAAGCGGGCTGGCATGATGGGTGTGTTGGTTGTCTTGTCTTGTGGCAATGCCTTAAATTATATCAAAAATGTATTTGAGCTTGAGATCTTTCATAATGTCGTCAATCCTGGCCACAAGGAATCCAATGGCTCGTCCTAATATGCGGTGTTCTCTTGATTATAGTTTCTTTATGAGGCGCAGCATTGTGTATAGGTCGGAGTAAACAAGTCAGAAGGCTCTAGTAGAGACGACCCTTCGATGAGTTAATAACACACATCACATGCACACACACATCAGCACGCGCTCTGCTAACTGCGCAGCTGACGCAGCGACTGCGCTGGGGCTGCAATTTTAGCCATGTTATGGGAACTAATTTGTTGAATAACTTTTCCCGCAGATGGACAATCTTCATTTAACTTTCAGATTGTGATAATGACAGACATATGCGTATACTTGCAAGCCACAAGACTCTAATTTACATTTTGATATCCCATTTTGAATGGATTCCGCATATAATTAAAAACACTAAACTTCTCAACTTGATACACTGTGGGATACACTTTAACAACAGTCAAAAGATACTTTCATGAATATATATATTTATAGCTTGTTTTTAATATTTACCCAACCGAAAATTCCACTGAAAGCTGCATTGCATGCGATTCATGGGAAATCCCATATCTGTACGTGTTAATACTAATAATAGACTTACAAAGAATAAGGACACTTCACTCTATATGTATATGTAAATATATATACATATTTTTTATACGCTGAGCTTACTGAAAATGGGAAATCAGGATATAATGGTTTTGTGAAAAGTATGTAACATGCAGAAGAAGGCGTGGCAAACCCCACAAAGTATATATATTCTTTATCAGGGCGACGAGCTGAGTCGATTTGGCGCTACCCGTGTGTCTGTCTGTCCGTCCGTCCGTAGAAGAAGATATACGTGTTAGAGCTATTTCCTAGGTCCGTGTATATCACGCGCATATGATGTTTGTTTCAACAAATCGAGTTAATAATTCTATATAATAATAATTATTACATATAATAATAATTATATCGTCTCCATCATTAAAGTCGCCAAATTTGAAAGATTTCATAAGTATTTTATAAAGTTTCGATTGTTGTTATAGTTCATCTCCCACCCCTAAATGTATGTGTGTGTGTGGGATTCTTGTATAAGCAGAAAGACGTGAAGAATTATTGAAATATCAGTTTCTCGATGGGCTCAGGGGATTGCGTAGTCCAGCAGTCTTAACTAAAACTTTTTTACTTGTTTTATTAACATTAATGCAATTAATCACATTTTTTTTTCTTTTTTGCATTTGCCATTTTACCGCAAATTACGAATATTGCAAATATGCGTAAAATTATGGCAATTACATTTATTTCGCTCAACGTTTGTTTTTAATCAGATGCAATAAATTATTGGCCTCGAGGCCAGAAATGTTGCCTTTGCCATTCAATTCAATCGAGAATTCCAATTCAACCTTGCCCTTAAGCCCCAGCGCCTGTTGCATACGCTATTCAGCTGTGCAACGGATATCAGATTTTATATTTACAAACCAATATTAATAAAAAAAAAAAAAAAAAAAAGGATATATATATATATTTTTATTAATATTGGTTTGTAAACATATATATATATATAGATATATTCTTGCTGATATAAAATTAAATTTTGCCTGCCAGCAACAAGAAAAACGAGTGAAAGCTCTACTCGTATCCAAGCTGTACGACTGGAAAATACTCTAGATAGTCTGCGCCTTAGATAGATTGTAGTTTATAAATCTGATAGTCAAATTTATCGAAAATAAGTTTTTATGGAAAAAATATCCAAAGCCTTCAAAATTGCTAATGTGTGGATTTTCATAGAATATTTTGTAGGAATATTAAATAAATGTATATGCATATATATATTAAAAGAAACGAGTGTAATATATTAATAGAAATGTATATATATTTTGAGGTCTATGAACTTGAAGGAAATGATCTACATAAAAAGTTTAGGTAGACATACAAAAGATAAACAGCTCTCTATTGTTGATAATATAAAAAAGTAAATGTTCTCAGCGATGCTAGAAACAATATACCCGATATACACACACTATCAATGGGATGATAGTATAAATAAATCGAGTAGAATGAATATATTTATTCATGTTATGAAAATACTATCAAGAGAACAAAATGAACAAGCAGGCCTAGCTCAGTAGGCAGATACCCCTTGATCAGCTTAAGTTTGCAAGAGTAAGTGAAAGCTTTCCTTAGCTCTATTGGTACATAATATATCCGAAGTCATTCAATGGACAACTTCACCTGAAGTTGAGTTCAATATGCCCATTTGTTGAACATGTTTGCTGTACAGGGTATATAGATGCGGCCGCCGGCGAGTGCCGCACATATGTTTGGGACAATAAATCAATTATGCATTCGTCGCTGCTGCTGCTGCTGCTGCCGCTGGAAATATTGTTTATTAAAAATCGCAACTAAGTAAAAATAAATACAAGTTGTGATTGGCAGCGCGAACAGGAACTCGGTTTATGTTGAACCAATTGACGTCAGTCAAAATGTTTGACGGCCGCCTTTCACAGCAACAACGACAGCAACAATAACAATAACAGCGCCGATGATGATGATGATGATGATGTTAGTCTGTTTTTATTACACTTGAGACACATCGACAGAGATCTGGAAAGCAGCGTATTAAATTAGAACAAGCTGTTTGCGATCAACAAAAACATCTCGCAGCACAAGCAAGACTAAAAAGAAACAACCATAAAATGCAAGCTGCAAAATAAACAAACGTCAGATAGAAAATAATGAAACAACATCCATACACTAGGCAATGCCCTGTCACGGTTCTTAATAGAATTATTTATAGAATTTTGGTATCATCTATTGGGCATCTCTTACACTGTTGTACGATATACTAATATACGGTTATAATGTTATACTGTTATATTGTTATGCTGTTATACTGGTATACTGTTATACTAGTATACTTCTATACTATTATACTATTATACTATTATACTATTATACTATTATACTATTATACTATTATACTATTATACTATTATACTATTATACTATTATACTATTATACTATTATACTATTATACTATTATACTATTATACTATTATACTATTATACTATTATACTATTATACTATTATACTATTATAATATTATACTATTATACTATTATACTATTATACTGTTATACTATTATACTATTATACTATTATACTATTATACTATTATACTATTATACTATTATACTGTTATACTATTATACTATTATACTATTATACTATTATACTATTATACTATTGTACTATTATACTATTATACTATTATACTATTATACTATTATACTATTATACTATTATACTATTATACTATTATACTATTATACTATTATACTATTATACTATTATACTATTATACTATTATACTATGATACTATTATACTATTATACTTATATACTACTATATACTATTATACTACTATACAATTATACTATTATACTATTATACTATTATACTATTATACTATTGTACTATTATACTATTATACTATTATACTATTATACTATTATACTATTATACTATTATACTATTATACTATTATACTATTATACTATTATACTATTATACTATTGTACTATTATACTATTATACTATTATACTATTATACTATTATACTATTATACTATTATACTATTATACTATTATACTATTATACTATTATACTATGATACTATTATACTATTATACTTATATACTACTATACTATTATACTACTATACAATTATACTATTACTGTTACTATTGTACTATACTATGTACAGTGCATCTTTTGCACTATTATAATGATATACTGGTTGTCTATTCTATTGTTATTCTAATACTTAACTGATTTACTGTTACACTGTTGTGGTACTATCTGTCATATTATCTACTATTATATACTACTTTTCAGTAGAACTACTGTTTTCCTGTAGAGTCTAACTATTGTTCTATTGTCATACTTTTATAGAGCTATATTGCTATATACATAGCACCTATTACTGGTTGCGAGTCAAGTGTGAAAGATACTAATGTGAAGCATTCCCGCAATTTCCAATTAATTCTTGCTCTTTTGTTTCATCTAATTACGTGAGCTCGACATGCTAAGCATATTTTATGACCACGGACTATGTGAACCGGAATTCCGCCCATTTTTGTGCGTTTTTTATTTAGTTTTTACTGTCTGGGTGCCAATTGCATTGGCGTCGATTCAATTATAGACTGCAAGGATAATATCCAAATGAAATGTCAGCCAATTGTCAGTCGTTAAATATGCTGATTAGTCCGCAGCTCTACAATACGGGCAACAACAACAATTATCCTTGGCACACACACACACACACACACACACACACACAGAGGGAGACAGAGAAGGGGAGTGCGTATGAGCGACACACATCATGTCCTTTCCTGGGCAACAGGCATCTAATTAGCAGTTCTGTTGCAGCAGCGCTTGGTTATCAATGTGTGTGTGGGTGTAGCTGGTAAATCAGCTCTATAGCCAGCAATAGTTCTTTGGAGTTGAAGCTTGAATCGAGCGCAAATACAAAAACCTTACTTGACATCTCTCTGCATGTGTGTGTGTGTGTCAGTGAATGTGTGTGCTTGTTCTTTACACACTCAATACATGAGCACATAGGACTCATTCCGTAAAGGCTCGTCAGGGGGCGCCAAGCGTGTGGCCTAAGGCATAGCCCGCAAAAGTATGCTACATTACTGTTAAAAGCGTCCCATGTGGATGTCTGTGTGTGTGTATGTCCATATGTGTTTGCTAAAAATCAATATGTATATGAAGTAAACAATGCATCGGGCGCATAACATTATAAACAAGTTCGCTTTGAAAATGACATTGAATTATATTTGAATTGCTTTTAAAGGCAAAAGCAAATGTTAACAGGATGTTAAAGCAACTGCAACTGCAATCAACATAAGAAAGTGTCGAAATCTTAATGGTATGTTAAACAAATGATAAGTAGAAGCGACGAAGAAGAGACTGGCAAGGGACTGAGAGAATTTCAAATATACATATTCAGGTAGATAGCAATGGAGAAAGAGAGAGAGAGAGAGAGAGAGAGAGAGGGATAGAGTTAATCTGTTAAATAATTGTTTTCTCTTTATTAAAGTGCATATTATCTTTTCTCATGAAATTCTCCCCAACTGATTATAATACTTACTTTGCACAGTTAATCAGACACTTATACAGCATTTCTCTCAGTGTAATAGCATTATGACACACAGTCTCACTTGTAGTTCCATATAAAAGCGAATGACGACAAATTTTCATTATAAATTGCACAAATGCGCAAATAGAATAAGCATCTACCATTGCCACGCCCACTTACGAAACAACTTTGTCGTCCTTCGCAATCCGCCATTCCCATTTAAGTGCGTGTGTACGCAGGTGTGTGCTGCCAGTAAGCCGATTTCGTGTAACAAACATGCAAATCTGTTGAACTAATTGCCGCATTAGGAGCATTACACGTCTCTTGAAAATCCCTCGTAACTGTACAAAGAGACGATGCAATCATCTGATTGCATCAAATTACACCATCTAAAAGAGATTGTATTTTTTTTTTGTAATAAATTTACTATCCGATATAAAAATATTGCTCACCTACTGCCAACTACAATTGTCCGTATTATTTTTTCTAATAGCAAGTGGAATCAGTTCCGCTAAGTTCCTTTCCAGCTAATGGCGAGAACAGTGGAGAGATGAGTCTTGGCGTTGCATCAAGGCAGCTAATGCAATGCCTTTTCACTTTTTCAATGTCAAACTAAAAAGCATCAAAGCTCCTTAAGGAATAAGTTTTCTGTGGCCTGCTTAGGTTATGGCATTGGTGGAGGAAGATTCACTCTCAATTTGTTGACGAAGGTGTATCAATCGTTGTATCATCCACTTTGTCAGCCTGTCAGTAAGTCATCAATCATTCCGTCAATCAATCAATCAGTCAATTTGTTATGCAGTAAGTTTATTGTATTGTTTTCAGACATGCTGTCAGGCAGTCAAGCAAGTCAATCTCTCAAGGAATCAGCCAATATGTTTTCATTTCAATCAAACAGTCTGTCAGTCATTCAGTGACTTAGTAAACCTGCCATAAATCACTCAGTCATTTATTTAGATAATATTTGATAGTGAACTGAAAGCTGTCAATCGGTGTATCCTCGATTCTGTACTTGTCATGAAACAATTACCTAATCAATCAATCAATAAGCTAATCATTCTGTAATTCAGTTACTCAATCACTCAATCACAGCCAATCCCTTTCAATCAGTATGTCAACCAACTCATCATCAGTGATTCTATCTGGTAAGTAAGTACATAAGTAAGAATATAAGATTACAATTTTCTTGAAACTCATTAAATTTCACAATGAGCTCCTACCCATGAGAAACTTTAGCACAGTTACCCATTCTACTAATTAACTTATTGTTATACAGCCATACAGCGGCTGCAAAAGAACTTCATTAGGCGCCGCACTGTGGTACATAATGCAGAAAAGTTTCATTAATAACAAGTAAGAAGGCTCTAGTCGAGGCAGCTCGACTAGGAGATACCCTGAACCCTCCAAGTTGATATTATAATCATTCATTATTTTCACACATGTGCGTTTAAACACGCGCGCTAACTGCGCAGTAAGTGGTCAATATTATGAGAATTTATTTATGGAATAATTTCTCTTGTATTAGGACTGTCTTTATGAAACTTTCAGAGCGCGATCATATGGTTAGAATACATTCCAAAGTGCAAGTCTCTAGTACTTGAGATACGATTTTTACAAATTGGGGGCGAAGGAGGCGTAGTATATTATCTGTAAATTACAAAATCTTCGTATCGATCAACTGTTTATCACCGGAAATCTGAAGTCTACAGGTCTAAAAGTGTTCAAATTAGGTTGAAAAAACAATATCAATTTTTGGACTATTCTCGATAAAAAGTTATCGGACAAGTTATTGAAAATATAAGATAAACTTGTACTGCCTATGGTATACACGAGTATGCATGCCAAATTTCAGCTCTCTAGATCTTATATCTTCTGAGATCTAGGAGTTCATACGTACGGACGGACGGATAGACAGACAGGGCTATATCGACTCAGCTCGTCGTTCTGATCAAGAATATAGATACTTTATGGGGTCTGCGATGATTCCTTCTGCCTGTTACATACTGTTCACAAAACCATTATACCCTGATTTCCCATTTTCAATGGGCTCAGGGTATAAATAATTTCCATGCATTTTTTGCAATATAATAAATCGATTTATTAAATATGATTTTAAAAATACATACATTATGTATGTACGTATTTGCTATTAAATACAATTTACTTTTTCAGTGCATTCATGATATGTCGAACTTCAGCTGACAAAAGCTTTCCGAACAAGAGCATATACATACATACATAGGTACATAACTTTCACTGCTGTACGTGAGGGCACAAGCCACTGTGGCTCTGAATGAGCTGGCTGAGGCCCAATGGCGGTGCTTTGCCTTTTTCGCATTTCCGTGTGCCAGCTACTTTTTGGTAGTATGCGGTAGTATGCCTGAAATTTTTGATTGGTGCCTCCTGCTGCTGCTGCTGCTGCTGTTGGCTTCCCAACTGGGAAACTTTGACAAAATGCAGGCCATAAAGTCGGTGCAGCTGCAGGTGCAGCCGGTGCGGGCGGCCGGAATCGCTAGGCGTCTGCAGTTGAATTTAAGTGAAATATTCAGAAACTCGACTCAGGCAATTGCCAGCAGCTTAATTTGCATTTGCCATGCGGTAGCTGGCATCTAGCAGAAACGTGCAACGTGCCGCATGTCATTTGCCAGCTGCCACTCGCCACGGCCATTCTGCTCGAGCCCTCCCCCCCCCACCCTCGGAGCACCGCACACGTCCGCTCTTTCATCTTTCATCTTTCATCTTGCAGCTAAACAGCAAGCTATAGGGCATTCCCTTTGGCCGGCAAAGTGTCAAATTAAAAAGCTAACGAAATAAATAAATAACAGCTATAAATATTAAGAGAGGCGACTCTCATCTCTCTCTCTAATGCATATCAGAAGCATGCACTCATGTTTATTTAATGTCAGTTGACAACCTTTGCTAGTCGCTGCAGGCGCCAGAGAGTTAATTAATTGTGAGCAGGGCAACGGCCAGCAGAGAGCAAACAAAACAAGTGAGAGCGCCCGAGTCGAGCATGCGCGACTTGCAAATACCCTGCACTAATCGAACTACTACGTCATCATACAACGTAGTCACACACAAACGGACTCGACTCGTCATCCTCTCCAAGAATATACATATATGCTATATGTGGTCTGCCACGCCTCCTTCTGCCTGTTATACACATTCAACAAAACCAAAATGTCAATGATGTACAAGGGTATAAAATGCACATTAACTGAAACACTTAAGAAATTGTCTGAGTAACACAAACGGCACTTCAAGAGCGAGTGCTATTTCTTTGGTTGGCATTTCGATTCTCGTTTCAAATAGTATTCGTTATGCTCCCCAACTATAAGTTAGATATTATGATTATTCTTTCATATTCATGACTTACTCTATATATATTTATATATTACTGACTATAAATCAGTTATGACTATACTTGTAGCTTTTTCTAGCCAGCTAACTACTCGTTACCTTAAATGACCTAACTTTAATAATCGAAAAATTCCTTAGATAGAATGAAATTTTCTACGAATAACTAAATTGACTCCATAAGCAAGCAAGCAAGTTTAATCTAGCGAACGAAACACGAATTACCTTGAAATGCCTCTAACAACCATTCGAATAATATATTAGATAGAATCAATAGTGTTCCTCCTTATATGGGCACTCGTTTAAATAAGCTCACTCTGTCATTCATTCTTTTGTATCATTCATTTACCTAACATTCGGAAGTAAGATTTCTTCCTAAGTATATGTAGGTATTCGCTGACTTATTATTATTATTGGAAAACTGATAGAAAACTAGCTATTAACATTCATCATCAGCTACTCGTGAATTTAAAGCATCTTTAATCGCCCAGCTATTCGTCACTCTAGCAAATCGGCATTACCTATAACTGGATAGCCCATGGAATGCATCAATTGATAAGTTATTGTGTAACTACTCATTCCTTTATGTACCCTGCACGCATTAGCTATATTGTGAGTTATATATTGAGGTTATGCAGGTTTTATTGAATAAAAATTTCAGCGAGTGAATGGAAATAACTATTCTCATTAAGAAACCTTCCTTACTTTCACTTTTTTTTCCTTTCCAATCAGCTCTTTATAAGATAAAATTTCTGTCTACTCGTTACTTTAGGAAATCTTTAGTTACTTTCAAATAGCTGAAACGATAATTTACAATCCTCAATAATTCTTTATATATTTATCTAATTTTAATCTCGCCATTTATTCAAGCCTCTCGCTACTTTAATAATGCCAAAATTTGGTTGCTCGTTACTGTTGGGAATCTCTCGATGCTATCACATTGTTTCCTATATCCAATCCCTATCATCTTGTAACTTTTGCACACCTCTCGTTACACTTCTCTTCTTTTCTGTTCTTTTTCACCCTCTATCGCATAAAAAATCATGCATGGACCTAAGCATTAGCTAATTGATAGCACTGAGAGCTCGTAATCAAGCCGCAAAGCCTAACAAATCCCTTTACATAAGAGTCGTTGGGCCCTGAGGCTCTTCATTAACTCGCCGTTGTTTTCCATATTACATTTCTCACCAATCGGCACTTTCAGTTCCTCTCCCTCCCTCTTCACCTGAATTATGCAGAAGTAAGCATTAGCTAATTGGTAACATTGACAACTCGACATCAAGTCGGAAATGATGGCAAATCCGTTTACATAAGAGCCATTGAGCTGCGGGTCCTCATAACCTACTCATACGAGTGACGTTTACGTAAACGAGACACAGACTCGTCCAACTCTAGCGGGGATCCGCACATACATATGTATTTAAAATATTTAAAATGAAGAGTGATGGAGCTTGTCGAATGTCGAATTTTTAGTCGAATGAATTTTATTTCTATGACCATTGCCGCTTTGGGGCTTTGGAGCGCCATCGACGTCTGTTTTGAAGTGCAGCGCCAGCTGCCACGCCCACGCCCTCGGAGCCCACTTGCATAACGAAATGGGGCAACGGTTGCATTTTTGTGCAGATTCTCTATTTTTAATAAAGCCACGCGCAAGGTCAGCCGCCAATTTGGATGGGTTGGCGGCCTCTGGCTGGGTGGCCCCCTGCTTGCTCTCGCGGCCCAGAATGGCGCTAGAGGTTAGTGGAATAGAACTGAAAGCAAAAAGCGCACCGAATGCATGGCAATGCATAGAGATCGCCGTGACTAACGAATGATTTGGCCACGAGGACAAACCACCCAACCACCCAACCAGCCAACCACCCAACCAGCCAACAAACCAACCAGCCAGCCATCCGCCGAGCCATTCAACTAGTCAACAAACTGGCAGCCCCATCTGGGCTGGCCATTTAAGGACCTGGGCCCAAGTCTCGGCTAGCACACATTCCGCTGCTTTAGCCGGCGCAATGAAAAATCATAATTAAAAAGTTTGCAATCGAACGCGTTTCGCAAATGGAGCATAAGATATTGAGAGCAACTGTACATGCACCTGACTCGGCTGCCCCCTGGCCCAGTTACCGTTAGCTGACGTCCGCTGTAGTCGACGCCGAGTTGCCAAACATTTCCAATTTAATTCCTACCAAGACTCGAGACGTATCGCTTGACTTTAAGTGCGGCAATGTTGCAGAAAATACTTCAACAGTCAAAGATGGAGGATGGAGCCTTTTCTATTTGATTAAACTAATGCCTCTGTTTTGTCGTTTCCTCAACTTATATTTATTTCTTACTTACTCTTTATCTCACTCTCTCTGTTCTCTATCTCTTATTTTTTCTGTATATGTCCCTTTCTATATCTCTTCATCTGTATGTGTGATTTTTCTCTCATGATTTGTCTGTCTCGCTTTTCTCCTTATTTCCCTTCTCTCGTCTCTCTCACGCTATCTCACTCACTCTATGACTTTCTCATTCTTTTTTTCACTCAACCTCTGTCTCTTTCTCCCTTTTTCTGTAGATGTATCGCTATCTCTTCATCTGATTTTTCTCTCTCTCTCTCTCTCTCTCGCTCTCTAGTTGTTCCCTCAGTAAATATATCTCTAATTATGTCTTTCCGTTCTCTCTCCCTCTCTCTTTCCCAACCTACTCTTTGTCTACCTGGTTTTGATTCTCCCTCTTCACTCTTTTTTCCCTCAGTATATATCCCTCTTTCTCTATTTTAGACTGAAATTTGCAGTCAACCTCATTTTCTATCTCTCCCTCTCTCGCTATCTTATTCACTCTCTCTTCCTCTCTTTATCTGTCTCCCTCTTTATATATCTCTTTCTCTCTCTCTCCCTCTCTCTCTCTCTCCCACTCTGTCCGCCTCTCGCTTCAATTTTCACTATACGATACATATTCTTGCAATGTTGCCAGATGTATAAGTTTTAAGACTTAATAGTCCAGAAGCTAACGAAATTCTCAAAAAGTTTTGTCTGCCAAATTAAACATTCGTTTTTTTTTAGTTTCCATATCAAAGAGTTGCCAGACTTCTCAAAGTTGTGAATGCGCTTTAACGGACGTTAACGGATGCCTCATCCGTGACAGTTGCCTGACGAAGCGTTCCACTGAAACTATTTTCGTAGCACAGAGTAAACAAGCGCAGTTGCCAGCGTTGCCACCTTTGGAACGCAATTTGAGGCCAATTTCCACGGCACGAAGGTGGCTTGAACTTGGCCAAGCACTCAAAAAAGCGGACCTCAGATCAGTGAACTGGGCCTGGGCGCTGGCATTACGCCAGAACAATGTGACCAAGGAGGTTAAGCATGTGCGCCCGCACATATATAGGCATAAGTGCTTCAGTGTCGATGTGGGCGTGGGCGTGAGAGTGGGCGAGGCTGGGCTATGTGTTCAGCAGATTTGAAGTTGAAGTTGTCTTGCCTCGTCTTGTCTTGGCTAATCAGTAAAATTGCGGCGCAGCTTGTTCCCATGCGGCCAAAAAACAATAGGCCAAGCTTAGAGGGTGGCCGAGAGAGGGAGAGAGAGCGAGGGAGAGGGAGAGTGCTAGAGAGCGATGGTATGGGCGGATAGAACAAGTTTCTGCTGCGGCTGCACTTTGCCACAAAAGACAAAAGACGCTGTGGAAATCATGCAAATATCAGACAACGCTAAGAGGCGGCCCACTACAGCGGCGACTGCGACGTCGACAGCGACGTCAACTGCGATGCTGACTGTATAAACTGCTTGGCCACGCAGAATGATGACCACGACTGGGATTAGAGCTGCGACGGCGACTAGGACTGAGAGGGAGACTGTGCTGGGACGGTGCTGGGGTGTTGCCCACTTTTTCACATAATGCTTTATTGTTATTATTCTTATTATTATGGCTGGGGCTTTGTTTGGCCAGCCTCTCGGCTGTTGCATTGTGTGCCGGCAACCAAAATACACAATGTTGCCAGACGCTGGACGAGCGCGAGAGAGCGAGAGAGCGAGAGAGCAGCTTGTTTGGTGCGCTGCTCATTGTTGTTCGTGAAATTTCTGCGACTTGTGATCCATATAATGATATGCAGCATTGGCGCTACAACAATGAAATGTTAGACAAACAGTGTTGAAAAGCGTTCAAGTGAGAGTAAAGTGCTGCACAATCTAAACAGAAGCAAAGGCTGAACAATTAAGTGCGTGACTTTTTCCGATAACTATATGGCAGCAGTTCCTTAAGTTATCGATAACTGCAATTAAGTGGCAGTAAAGTGTATCGATAACAGTGATCAAGGGAGAGTAAAGTGTTGCACAATCTAAACAGAAGCAAAGGCTGAACAATCAAGTGAGTGATACTATCTCCGATAACTCTATGGTAGCAGTTCCTTAAGTTATCGATAACAGATACGTGTCGAGCTAGTTTATAAAACTTACCATTTGTTAACTTAAGACACAAATTCGAAATACACAACTTTTCTACTATTACAGCCCAATGTGCATCGTAGCACATGTGTAGCACTTGAATTAGGTATTCGGCTAAGGTGTTTATCAGCATTGGAGACAGATTTACAGATGAGCATGTCTCTCTCTCTCTCTCTCTCTCTCTCTCTGTATGAAAATCTGTGTGTGTTTGTGTGTCTGAGAGTCTTTTACATATATTAAATATATATGTATGTGCATGCATACAATGCAGAGCGCGCAGCTAGAGAGAACAATTTGCATATTGTTGCAGCAGCAGCTGTTGCCACTGGGCTGCATTTGCACGCCACACTTGCTCTACTTATAAGTGTATGCTAATGTGTGTGCGTGTGTGTGTGTGTGTGTGTGATGGCCTTGATCTTGATGATATATACATATATACATATCATATATTGTATATGTATATATAAATACAAGCAAAAGTGAAAGCTCTATGGACGAGTGGGCGAAATAAACCCTGAAAGAGGATTAAGTTTGGATTTCGAAATTAACTGGAAGATTAAAAGAAGAACCAAGAATAAGAGGTTCTTTGAAATACATTCAATAAACTCACAGGACAAATCTTACTAATTAGTATAATACAAAGCTACAAGAAACACACAAGGACGATTAAAGTGTAAATTTGACTGGAGGATAAATCAAAATATCAGACCAAGGCTAACAATCACAATATAACATATAATAGTTCAAGCAAGCTGTGAAGAGACATTTTACAAACATATCTGCCCTTTGCTTAAACTATACAAAAGGGAAAAGAATTTTATTATTAGATAAGCATTTCAAATAAAAAACGTCGCTCTTCAAAGGATGCTCATCGACTCATCGACTTACATAGATCGCGGTAGCTCGTCCATCTCGACTGAGTGGGATGCTCAGAGAAACAGAGAACAGTGTAGCATCAAGTGATATAGTTCACTCATTTATATAATAAGATGGAAATCAAGGGATATAGCTAAGATCAATGAAGCCGTGAGGGATGGAAACACCAAGTATACTGTGTGGAAGAGTTAAAGGAAAAAACATATATAAACATTAACCGACTTTATAAAGCAAATTAGCTTATTCATCTTTAATCACAGTCTAATATACCTATCATGAGGATCTTTAAACTTTTTCTAGTCACTGCCAATATTATCAATATGACAGCTATTTGTCATGCATGTTTATGGCTGCTTATAGAGGGACAGAAGTGTTTTACACATTTTAATACGCATTCCCAATGACTGTGAAAATTCTTTGAAGACATGGCATATCGAAAAATACACTCTAATTTATGTCTCTTTTACTGTTTAGTAGTTAGAGCTATGCACATCAGATAATGCGCAAGTCATCGGACTTTAAGTATTTCTTAGAGCTAGAGCAATATATCGAGTCAATTTCATTTATACACATAATCAACTTTGAGCTAATTTAAGTTAACAAATAATCGATATTTATCGATGATGTGAGGGGTATATAATTGTATCATATGTGTATATGTAAGTTCAAAATAGGGGTTTCTTTGACTAGCTCAATATATAATAATTAATCTATATATTCTATTAATATCAATATCAAACTAATATACAATCTAAATGCTCTATTCATATATGGATCCCTCTTCTTCTTGCATACAAAATGTCCTTCGTGTCGCATAACAATTTTCTAATTATAGTTGTCGCTGCAATTGCTGAGCCATAAAACACAATTCATTTGATTAACTAACATTTGTTTGACGCTTCGTAATTGGATTGTGGCAGATGCAGCCCGAGTGTGGTGGCCCGCACTAATTGTGCCTCGGTGCGTATGCGTAATAAATGTCCGTATGCCACAACAATCATACGCCGCGTGGCCATCAATTGATTTCATTATTGTGCGGTCAACCACATAACAATCGAATTAAACCGATTTTAGTATATTTATATTTTCAGCCACATTTGTATTCGATTAGGGCATCGCTCGCTATGCCAAATAATTTGGTCAGCAGCTTAGGCTGATATTTAAATGCATTTGGAATATGAGGCCAAAATATAACTTAGGTTCGACTTCTTGAGAGATGACTAAGAGAGATTTAGGTTCCGGAGATATTTTCTCATGCGACTTGGGTATACAGTTATGATCATGGAAATAGTAGGGCGACTAGCAGATCAACAGTTTGTGATATATACAGTATTTTTAAAATAATTTGCATATGCCAAGTAAATCCTGTGGATTTACAGTATATAAACTAATCTAAAAGGTTTGCTAAATTGGCTAGGGAAGAGAAACTTGCACTACCCAAATAAATAATGCTCGTCGTTATAGTATCATGGCTTAGCATCATGAGACAATGCCCTGAGCTAATGATTATTTGAAGCATAGTGAAATATGTGTGAACAAGTGGAATATGAGAAGCACTGAGAGAGGCGCAACTAGTTTGCTTATTGGGCAGTTCGGCTCTGCGCTCCACTCGCTTGGCTTCGCTCATTAGCAACAAGTCAAATTGGCCACGAGGGCCCGACAAGTCGAATAGGCTGCTCGCATTGGGAAGCTCGTTTCAGGTTTCTGCAGCCCTTGTGCTCTTCGAATTGATAGAGTTATAAGTTGCATGTAAATTTTAATTAATAAGAGGGTCTTCAGCTGGACCGCTGCATCGGTAATTACAGTCGGTCTGGATAAGCGGCCAGCCAGTCAAACGACAGGCCGGACAGCCGGCTAACCTGCCACACGCAACATCCACAACAAACATACAAATAATAAAATGCAACAGCGAACACGACAAAGTGCACAACATAAAAACAAAAATCCAGCCAAAGTGCTTCAGTTCGGGGAGTGCACGACTAGCAGATACCCGGAATCTTGAGAAAAGCTGGCATTGCAATCAGTCTATGTTGCATAGCTCTCTCTCCTTCTCTTCCAAACACACACATACGCCTAAGCTTATGGGCTTTACTATACACACTTAATTGCGCAGAGACCGACCGAAATTTGTCTAATTCTGT